>NC_091140.1:37228985-38428985 GCF_041381155.1 Argopecten irradians | reverse complement strand
ATTGATGCTATGGAAAAAGAGCGGCATTCCGACAAAGCCGACAGCTCCGGAGATACAGAGGATATAGCAGAAAATCCCGTGTAATGTTAGACCCCAGGAGTCGAGGGTGGGGGTGGGGATATTAAGAGGACCCAAAAAAGCTAACAAAGGTTTGTATTTTAGTTGACATTGCCATTATATGTATCTTATACTAAGGTTGGCAACACCTCTTGGAAATCTTGAAGAATGGTAGTTTATGGCATAATACTGTAAATGTGAATTTATTCGCGAGTGTTTAATACTTATGCAATCAATAAGAATGTTACATCATGCAGTTTCGTACTTATGTTACAAACCTTTGCCAGTTTTTTTGAGGGTCTAGATATCCAAACTTAGATCATGACTCCTGGGGTATACGGGATTGGGATCGTGGGATGCATAAATTTCTGCTACTGAAAATGTGAAATTTTAATCTATTGGTTTTCATTAGGTTTTTGACGTGAACATGAAATGCTACGTATGATAAAATAAGTCTATTCAGTAAGATATTCGTTTGTACGTTGGCTTAAAAGGCCCACCACCTTTCTGGAGCAAAACATGAAGGTTTCTTAAAAACATGTATAACATCAGAAAATGTATACAGATGGCTTAAGATGAGGTTACAACACCAAACATATGCAAGATTTCCTGCGTAATATATGAGAACAGTGGAGAGTCATTTCGCTGTTTTGCCTTCTGGCGCAGTGATAGTCAACTTCCGCGCGGTATCTAGGACGACGGCAGGAAACATTTATATAAGACGACCCGCGTTATGAAAACTAACATTTTATTTATTTCAATAAAATTGTTCAGAAGGTGATGATACGTGTAGTATTAACGGTAAATTAATAACTTTTGCGGCTCTACAAAAATTGTCTATCTCATTTCACATTCCTATTTCAAAAATTAATAGCCGTTTCGGAAAAGTATTTGGTCATTAATAATGAGAAAAGGACTTCGCGTGATCAAAAGTTGCTTACAGATCCAATCAAGGTGGCAGCATCCCAACAAGTAAGAAAAAAGGTCTTCATATTTTTTAGGCCTATTGTGATTTCTTTGAAATTATCAGGATAAAAACGTCTTGATCAGCGCAGCCACTTACTTTGATGTTGTTGACAATTCACGGTGTATAAAAAACAATGTAAAGCCGGCGTTACTAAATACTTTTCAACTTTCTTTTTCTGTATTTCTTCTCTCTTGATCATCTCAGTTGAGTTTCGCGATAAAATATTGATTTGTAGCTGTCTTTAAGTCGATTTGCTGATGGACCAGCAACACGTGTGCCCTCTGTCGAAGGTCAATATGTGATATTTCATACCATATATATTTAGATATACAAATGCAGTGACTGTGTGTAGTGTTTGTCAATGAACAATAATTGCCGTGTGATTTTATACTTTGTATTTTATCCTATATACACTGTAGTACGTGAAGTCATTTGATTTACATAAAACTAGTTCGTTATTAGAGTGCGTAAAGATTTTAAATTTCCCGCCAAGTAAACCGGATATGGTTTGACAGACGCGATCTGTTATTGTAAACAAACAAAGACAACACGGAAGAACTCGACCACAGATGTGTTAATTTGGTAGACAAGTGTATTGGTGGTCATGGGTAGTTGACCATGACATCAGCCTACTGCTGACCATTCTGGACATCGCTCTACTGTTCGAGCAAATCGTCGGAAAGCATAACGCCCCGGTTCACTTTCACTTGGATCCGAGTAGAATGTCTACTACTGGTAAGCAATCTTTTCTTGCACATGCTTAATTTGGACTCTTTTAATTTTTACGCTGTGATATTATCAGATAATTGTTACAATCATACGATGATACTATCGACTAGGAAAAGGTGTAACACTGTTTACGTTTGCATAAATATGTCTGGGGGTACAAATGGGATTATGTTGTAAGGGAGCTAACTCCCAAATTTTAGTCGAGCACTTCGATATCTTGAGTTACTATCACTGTCGTTATATCAATAGATTATTTCATAGTAAAACTGGAGGCAGTTCAGGAAAAGACACTGCCCAATCACAGGCCTCTGCAGGCCTGCAGAGACTTTCTGAAGATTACAGAGAGAACAACGCCCAACTTTAAGCAACACATGTACAGTCAACCAGAATGTACCGTTATACCTTTAAGGTGCATCAGGACACTATGAGGTCGCCATATTTACTTTAGTTCAAAATGAAAGTAAACAATTTTGAATTAAAGCACTGTTCCACGAGCAGTCAAATATTCTCAGTTTCGTAAGTAGGACCAAATATACTTGTATACATGTTTATGTTGAACATGTTGTTTTGCGGTACAATTGACAGCTGTAACTTACAAAATTCCTACAGATAAAACTGATCAAAGTTCAAATGTGCCATATACCCTTGATTGTGCGCTTATGTATTAGGAATGTTTTGCAATTATCCGATTTCGATATCGTTACGTAGCACGAACTTGTCATGTAATCGAATCCAATCACTTGCACATGTTACATGTATGTATTTTAACGTGTATCAATGACGATTATGCGGGGTTGAAACTTTCGGAAATTGCTTCTTGGATATTGAAATTGATAAGGTTCCATGGAAACTTGTCAACTAAGATAGGTTTTAAAAATTTATCATAATTTAATGTTACAATGAAACATATAGGAAAATTGTAATTAATTTTGGTCTCGGTCTCTAGTTGTATTGAATCGAAATTTAGGCCTCATGATGACGACTCCATACATTTTCTTGCTAATGATTATAATACTATATATTTGGGCACGTTTTAAAGATATCATAATTATTGTGCACGATAATCATTTTTCTTCTCTTTTAATTTTTGTGATTTACTTAATAAAGTGTATATTATTGTATATTTAAATCTGCTGAAGCTACAATTTAAATAACTTTCGCAAATGTTTTTAGCAAATTTATTTTTCAAAATGATGAATTTACTCTTGCTCACTTCATCTTCATTTTCTTTTGTTATAAAAAATCAATCATAAGTAGTTCTGTTATGAATGCTTTAGGATCTGTAAAGTTGTATGATATTTTGATCTAGATTTTTGTATATTATTCTCGGTGATTGTTAATTGGGACACAGAGAGACATTGTTATAAATAATGTATGTAAACGGAAGCACTGAAACTGTGATTCATTGGAAATGGAAGATGTTAAAATAAATAATACGCCGATTCCGGGATACAAGGAACTCTTCTGGGTGGGAGGTAGAAAACGTTGATTTGGTCATGTGACCGCGAAAAATTTAGGGCACATTTTTCCGTCATGGCGGTGACACTTATAGGCAGAGAATACCAATGTCCGGGTAAAGGTCATAGTCGGTAATACTTGCTCGATAACGGAACTAAGATAAACTGTTATGTTTTGTGTTTCTTATTTGTTATTGATTTTTGGGAAAATGCACCAAGGTAAGTTATGAAATATTTGTGAGTGAGACGTCAGATACCGCTGATTTCCAACTGCTAGGCGACAGCTCCATTTGATGCCGTAATTTACATGTCATTTCCTTATGAAGTGTCTAAATTCAATTTTCGTGCATATTTAGATTAAATTTAATACAATATGTTCTGATAATTAATGTTAATTGTTCTATCATGATATGTAATTTTCCACCCGTGTTCAATCATTACATATGCCGCCATTTTGTTTCAAATGTGCCCTAAATTAAGTCACGTGGTGATGAAAGTCACATGACTAAACTGACTGAATGTTGTATCACGGAATCGGCGTATTGTATGATTACTAGATAAATGATGGTCTTTACTATCACCTGAACGGTGTATTGAACAATGAACACCAATTTGCTATCATTCTTAAAAATAGTCGGGTGATCACGAAATGTCTGAATTGTGATGTAGGAATCAGTAACGCGCATTATCTCTACTAGTAAAGTTTTTATCATGATATTTTGATAAATCAGACCTATCCTCTTTCTGACATCTGTATCACTATTATACAGCTGGGCCGGATCCTGACGACTGGAGACGGAATCCTGTTATTAGAATCGCCGTTCCTATTGGTATCATCGCCTTCACTCTTCTCGTCATCATCGCATGTTTTGTGGGCATGCGCAGATACCTCAGAAGTCGGCGAAGTAAGATGTTGTTTTTTCTTCTAATTTCTTGTTTTCATTTTTCAAAATGAAAGTGATGAACACTTCACAGTGTGTTTTTCTGCACAAGTGGTGATTTTTATCAATGCTATGATGTAATTTGCTATTTCTTATATTAATTGTTACAGTACACACGGACTTATACATCTAGCAGTAATGCCATTTTTGTTCTAATTCCTGCAAACTATTTTTCTTGTTCCATATATCTGCCAACTCCTGTTCTCATACTGTCCTTTGCTTGCCTACAGAGTACGAATACGAAATGGGAATGGTAACTGTTCTTATACTTTCATTTTGCTTACTTACAGAGTACGAATATGAAACGGAAATGTCAATGGTCAGTCGGAGGTCAAGGAAAAGTTACACACAACACGAAAATATTGTATTATGATCCACCATAACACGGTTGATGAATTGACCTTGATATGACCTTGACCATGTAGTACTATGGTATCCCAAAAACAACTACTGGTCTCCCAGATCACTATAGTGTCTCCGGGACACCATAGCATGAATAAACTGTCACCTAGTGCTTGAACTATCTAAAAGCTTACCACGTGTGTTTTCAAAATAGTTGTAAAAACATTGTTTTGTATGGTTGTTTTTTAGTTTCCAATTTTCTAAGTGTTTATTTTTCATACGTCTTAGTTCCTACTGTGCATGCCGAGATTCGACTGAATAGATGTGCCAGAAGTTTTCGTATCTGATATTTTTTTTGCATTCTGTAATAAGGTATTATTTATATCAGAAATGTAAACATTTTATATGTTGAAAACGTACAGAATGATCATTTGATTCTGGTGTGAGTGAACTGCCACATCTGGTGAAAATCAAAGAATACATAAAGAATCAGTATTACTATTGAAAGGGTGCTGGCATGCTATAAAGGTGCTTAAGCTTATATTTTTTATACTAGAGATACATTCTTTGTGATTGTGACGAACTCTTGTTTGAAAAAAATAGCGTATCCTATCTTTTTGTATCAATGTGTTATGAATATATCAAATATATAAAACCAAAATGTTGTAGAACGCAAAAATGTCAAACATATCTACCTACTATTATATATATACTAAGATCAAGTATTTGATTTGGTCAAACTTGATGGGTATAATATGAATTATACAGTTATAGTATTATTTAATAACAATTGTTTGTCTGATTATATACCTGATAATGTAGGTTTGAAATGTTCTCGTGTAATATATAGTGAATTTCACTTGACACAATGATGGTATAGAGAACAACCCACCTATAGTCAACATAGACTCTAAAATAGTTTTAGGATTTCTAATTAAGCATATAGTTTGTGTGTTCTGTATTTGGCTTATCATTAGCTCACACCTGACCCTATTGAGCCCGCAGCTATTTATTTTAGAAGTATCTATAGGTCTAATATACTTACCAATTATGGACCTTTGTCGAGGTCCATATACAATATAGTATTAAATAATGACCGTAATACGCCCTACAAAGGCAAGGCGGTAAAACACCACATAGACCGAATCAAAGGTTCATAATTTCTACATTAGATATGTAGTTCCTTCCAATAGAGTCATCCCATGTATATATTAATTACAAGAAGAATGTTGGCCATATCACGTCACCCTGAAGAACTCAGTGTTTAGGTAATGACGTCACAGAAGGAATATTGACTCGACTAAAAATGTTGTGTGTGTTCCATCATTTGCCTTTCAGTCTGACAACTTATGGCGACACAACGGAAAGAGATGATTTAACAATATTCCAAAGAGAAGACGAAAATATTCAATGCAAATTATATAAGTAAAAGAGGACTCCGTATCACCCCATAAGTGTAAGCATTTTCTGCTTTTTAGCAAAATTACTTAGCTATATAACTACAACCTCCTCATCTCTGGGTTTCGAGTTCAAATTCCATATGGGGCAGTTGCCAGGTAAGACGATGGTTTATCTGGGTACTCCGGCTTTCCTCTCCCTCTTCAACCTGACCTGTCCTTAAATGACGATGGAATAACCCTGACCTTAAATAGGACGTAAAAAACAACAAAATGTAGACGTAAAAGTTTGTTTGTTTGTTTGTTTGATTAATTAACGTCCTATTAACAGCTATGGTCATGTAAGGACGGCCTCCCATGTATGTGGTGTGCTGCGTGTATGTTGTGCGAGGTGTGTGTTAGACGTAAAAAAATTACAAACAAAATATAGTTACATCCCTTTATATATATGCGTCTCCAAAAGCTGTGAAGTAGATTTGAAAAGTTTTATCATTATTGTCCCTGTCTTAAGTCTACCACATATCAAAAGCATGAAATTAAAGGATTATTGCAGTCAAAAATTATACATGTACTTAATCATTTCGGAATATACTGTGAATGTCTATTATTGCAATATATGATTGTTTCTTTAGATTAACTTTAGATCTTTATATTTAACGCAAGAAAGTATCTACATGTACATTATATACATGGTCATTTAAGATCAGGCGGGATTTCGATGTTGTTGGAAAATTTCAAGTTCCATAAAAGAATCGCCGACATACAGTGTTCACTCATTACAATAACTGTTAAACTTGGAACTTGATTAAGTTGTATTTGTTTTGAGTTTACGTCTTTATGCTTTTAACGTGTTGTTCATATAATCCAGGGGATCCGATCTCTTACGATTTCTACACATTTGGACTATGTTATAGTAAAACTGAAAGCAGCCCAGGAGAAAAATTGAACCATAACGGATGCAGAGATTTCTGAACCATACACCGGCATGTATTTGTTTGAGTTTACGTCTTTATGCATATTTAACGTGTGTTCAGATTGGATTTTTAAAATGTGGTACATTTCCAAACAAATGCAAATGGAAACATTTAGTAAATACCCATGTTAAAAAATATGAACATGGAAAACTTGCTTTAACGTTTTTTCCACAGTATAGTTCATGCATTAAACGAATTGTTAAAATATGCGTAGAAATGCGCGATAATGAAAATTTATATTTGTGTCATTTTTGTGGGTCTAATGTATAATGATCTCATATTGCACAGTGTACTTGAATGTAGCCACACTGAGAACTTGCGAGACCAATTGTGGTGTATTATCAGTACTGTGAAAGATATAGATTTTGTTTTTTTATCTCAATTCAATGTCAAAATATCATCTACTGCATGTTCTTCTTGGTGGACTATTTAACTAAAAGTGTATCGTTATACAGCTTTTGATGTACATCAAAGGACTAAATTATCTGTTCTGCTATGTTGTCTCCAGTTTTACTATGATATAGTCCAGGGATGTAGAGATCGTAAGTGAGCGAAGCCTCTGGAGTATCGAAGAGGTACATTAATACCAGAGTCGTTTATAACCAGATTTAGAAGGCTGAAGATAGTTTGAGTTCTGGATGAAAACCACCGACCTTACGTCGATTATACATCATCCGAATTCACATCCCAGAAGTAGAGGGAGGGGTATAATGGGCATATCTGATACACCGAATTTGAATTTTTGGATTCTTGGCCGTGAGTTGAATACCGAGCAAATATTTATCATGTGCGCTCCCCCAAAAGACATTTTTCTATATAAAAGAAGCGTTTCCACGAGCGTAAATAGCGTAGCCCGGTTTGTACGATTAGCCCCGGTGTGATATCTTTCGCTCAGGATAAACAAATAAAAACCGCATTGTCACATTTTGTGTCATTTTGGATTTACCAAACTATCCCTTTTCCACGAATACGTATTACCATACATGTATGTGCTACATAATTAATCTCTAATATAAAGCCATGGTCAGTATACCGGAGTGTGCTCCTCGATGCCTTTCCTCCGGTTCTTCCGTGTTTCCGTCATTGTAAAACGTCATTGCTCAAATTAACTACGAGTTATCTCCCTTTGCTTGTCTTGTTTGAGGGGATTTATTAAAGGTATTGTTTGATTTCAGAAATTATCAATAATCAGTTGGAATTATATATAGAATCTAATTAAGTATAGGTCGATATCACACGCAATTTTACTGGCTATATCGGGTAACATATTACTCGAGTCTCAAGTCATTACTTCCTGAATCGCTCTAGTACATGGTGCATATCCCAGAGGCATTATGGGTTAATCTAATGAATTTTAAAATATCGATATCTATGATCAGTAAAAAAATATGTACGGCATAATTGCATATGCTTTCTCCATTTCAAGAACGTAAAAGGCGACTAAATTTGGGATCTTATTTTTTACTTTCTTCTAAGAAAGAGGCGAGTAAAGGCGACTAAATTTAGCATCTTATCATTTACTTTCTTTTAAGATAGACGCGAGTAAAGGCGTAAAAGGCGACTAAATTTGGGATCTTATTTTTTTACTTTCTTCTAAGAAAGAGGCGAGTAAAGGCGACTAAATTTAGCATCTTATCATTTACTTTCTTTTAAGATAGACGCAAGTAAAGGCGTAAAAGGCGACTAAATTTAGGATCTTATCTTTTACTTTCCTCTTCCTACGTCTCCATTGAAACCGCCTCACTTTCGGTCTTCGGTTCGTTCACCTCTGTGAGAAAGGCTCTGGATTCTGACTATGACCGAGAAACGTTATAGTCTGATAAAGAGGGGGTTATTTAACATTTTCAGCTCCTGTTCAGCATACTGAGGTGGGACGACCGGTTCGCCCGTTTTCGGTATAATGTGACTGGATGTTGTTATTCAGTGTCTTTGACGATATGTTTCAGTGAGACATCACTATTTAAGAAGGGCAAGGGTTCCACTATAAATGATATTCATCATTTGAACAATAATTGGTGTTTAATCGTGTATATATATGCCTAATTAACACAAAAAATAACATAAAATAATTTATTTCGCCTTTGGTGCATGCGCAATCATCACTTCATTCCATATAAGATATAGTACCACGGAATTTTTTCGGGATGCAATTAATTATTTTTCATATTTTTAACTTGAAGTAAAATTAGAAGCTCAAACTTTTCAATGGTGGTAATGGTGTAAAGTAAGTAACTTTTGTAACTGTAGAAAAATACTAAATCGTCTGCTCCTGTTTTTGATAGTGAAAAAATACCATTTGTCAGCGGTGGAGCATCTTTAAAGGGACAATTCATTCTAAGAGAACATTAAAATTTGTACATATATCGGAAAAACCCAGTTCTAATGGAATTTAGATCAGTCGGTTTTACTGTGATGTGCCTGAAAAGCCCATGGTGGTGACATGTGTGTGAAATTTTCAAACTCGCTCGCTGTCCGCCATTACACATTGTGGTCGAACTTCTTGTATGCTGAACCCTGTCCCTTGCTCGTAGAGTAATGCAACTTTTGTCTATAACTGCTCAAATCGCTCTGACTATAGTTTGTTTACCTTATTAGGTGAATTGTCTTGCCTCAAAATCATTTTATTACCTTCGCAGTGGTTATGTAGTTCATTTGTTTAACATGCGTGACTTTGGCTCGGGTATAGGTACAGCGCCCATATTCTACCTGCTTAATCGTATTGATCAACGATATGATATTTCAACGATATTAATTAAAATACTTAACAATGACGTGGAATTTGTCAATGTTTAACGTTATTTGTTTCATAAGAAATATAGAACAATACTTTTATACCATATTTCACTTCTTGGTTATGTTAAAGAATTAGCCTGAGTGAATTGTCCCTTTAAGAAGGGCCAGGGTTCCACTATACAAGGAGACACAACACGAAATACCTCAGCCTGTCAAAACACACAGATGTTCACACACGCAACACACATTGCATACAGGGAAAACTCTCCTAGCTGTTAATTGGACGCCATACCTTACAAACAAAACAAAACCAAACAAAATAAACTTTATCAAGCATCTTTATAAAATGCAAGCATCTGTGACTATAAGATGTGACATGAATGCTTGGTGTACAGTGTCTAATACACCTGTTTCTTTCGTAGATTCGGGATTGAATATATTGAATACTGGGTACATTGTATGTCGTCGATAAGCAAGCGATATAGTCGATATACTGAATATAGCTGAATTGGCAACATTGCGCCTGTACCAAATCATGATTGCGTGACTTGCGCTTGCTTACATTCCCAATTAATACCAGGTGTTTACAGGTGAATCCTGTGGTTATGGCACGGTATCAATACTCGTATCTATTATGCAGATTATCATCTGAAGAATCATTTTGGTGTGAACTTTTCTGACGTGCCCGCGTATCATAAAGATGGATTTTCCTCGTGCAACACATTCATTGTTTTTGATATTTGGCCACTTCTACGTGTACTGTTGTAAACGTGTAGATTGGTCTGCGCGACCAATTCCAAGATTCCGAGTCGTATTCCCCTAAACTCAGGCAAAGTACTGGAGGAATTTCGGAACTGTGAATTTATAGACCATTGACTGTTCATGAAAATTCGCTTTCTTTATCAGACAGAACTAAGATCTTTCAACCAACTTCAGCCCTCCTTCTGTCGAAATAATCTTAATTTGTGCTAGAATCATCGAATTTTTTTCCAGATTAATGGCAAGCGCAAGATAAGGTTTTTTATGATGAGTGGGCCAGAAATGTCAAGATTGCTTGAAAAATGTTATCTTCTGTTTGAAACTGGTCTGGTCTCGTAAGTTTCTAAAGAATCGGTAATCATGCATGAACACTGACAAAAATCGGTTGAGATTTTTAAATTTTACTCTCAGGAATTTTCAAAATCTGATATAATCCACTTATGTGATGGAAGCAAATAAAATGTGTAAATTCTAAGTGAATTCACTTCGACACCACGTGCTCTATGTTATTGATTCTCGTGTGCATTGCATGTGCAGCTGTTGCACTTAGCTAAAGCACATGTGTTAGCTAATAAGTAAAAAGTGTCCCTCCCAAAAAATAGCAACCAAGAATATTGCACTTCCTGGCCTTATAAGAATATTACTCATCGTAGGGTTGATCATGTACCATTAAAACTCTGTCGAAATGTTTCACATCTTGAGGCATAAATTGATTATATTGCTTGTTGATCTTCTGTGATGCAAGTGATATTTTTGTCGAATTACGCATAAATCATTTTACAAAAGAGATCAAATAAACGTTCATGGGAAGTCGCACAATGTTCAGCAATGATAACCGAGCTCGTGCAGGAATTTGACCATCGAAGAGTCGGTATACTGCAGGGAGTATAATCACATTTCAGTAACGCTGTCTATTTCAGTGAAGATGTTGTCGGTATCATCTCCGCGGGGGATGTTGCATATCCGAAAGAATACAGGGTACATTTCAAGTTGATACGAATACCAGCTTCACATTTATTATTTCCTGGCTAAACTTGGCCGTGGAGTAATTGAATTGCTAAGGAGGCTACCGTTTTCTCATTTCTATTGCCCGTTTTTCTCTTCATCTCGCCGACAGATCTGCGAGAAACACTTCAACACTATGAATTATCTTGCCCAGAATCTTTCACTCAACGAGAGATTTGGCAATTCTTCGACGAAAAATATTGAATTTCCTAATTACACAATCCTAGCATCTCTGTGTGTAAACAGACACACAACTTATTTCCAATTACATATTAGATTTTATCAATTAATAACCTATTGTCGCTGTTTGTAAGGTATTCCATAGAGTAAAGGGATTCAAACGCTGCTACAACCCGTTATTAGTATGATCGAGAAACTACATTTGCTAGCTGTAGATAAATCTAAATACGAACTAAATTATGTCTATATCCAATTAACTAAAATCTCCAGATAACTAGAATCAGGTGCATATATATAATGTTAAAAAATATATAATGATGTACATATAATATTTTTTAATTGTGTCGTTTTCAAAAATTCACGCTCGATTTCTCGATGACTTCAATAGTCCCTTTCACTTCGAGATAACAGAATTTAATTAGGGAGTTTAAGCGTAGCTATACACAATGTACTATGCAAAAAAAAATAAAAGAAAGAACAAGCCATTGTAGATCTAAATTTTATATCAATATTGATGTAATATTATGTTCTTTGTTGTTTCAATTGGTTTTGATTATTGTCATATCGCCAATTACTGACCTCTGGTGAGGTTATTATGGTGCTATATCGACCTATATCTGAGTGAATCAAAGATTCTCATTTTCGACGTATGATGATATTTCATCTTATGTGAATAGAAATTTTTACATCATAACTTAACTGTAGTTTAGACGTTTCTGAAAATAATTGCAATGTTAATCAAGTAAAAATAAATAAATAAATAAATAAATAAATAAATAATATTTAATGGTTATGTTTAATATACATGTATTGAAATATTCTTTCATGAGAACAGTGCTTGTACTCTCTAGCTATAGATAGTCAAATCTTTCTGACGATCGTTTTGAACTTCATTTACTTACTGGCTTAAAGGCCCACTACCTTTCCGTACGGCTTTTAATTTTTAAAATAAGAATGTAAAAGGAGATCGATAATTTTGTAGAGTCGCAAGTTATAAACTTACCGTTAATGCTACACGTATTAATTTACCGTTAATACTACACGTGCCATCGCCTTCTGAACAATTTGATTAAAATAAATAAAATGTTAATTTTCATAACGCGGGTCGTCTTATGATTCCCGCCTAAATAACGCGCAGTAGTTGACTATCACTGCGTCAGACGGAAAAAACCTCGAAATGACTCTCTACTGTTATATATTTCGCAGGAAATAATGCATATGTTTGACGTTGTAACCTCATCTTAGACCATCGATAGATATTTTCTGATGTTATCAATGTTTTTAAAGAAACCTTTATGTTTTGCTCCGGAAAGGCAGTGAACCTTTTCCTAAAGAAACAAAAATATGAAAATATTTCTCAATACAGAATATTTCCCTAATAATATCAACAAACACAAAATAAATGTAAAGGAATTTACATCAATCTGAGACATTTCGGACAAATTATGACCGTATACATATACCATACCTTACACTAATAATAACTCATACATCCATGGACGAGTTTGTCAGTTGTCCCTGTCGATTAGTTTCGTATTTTATCCTAATTCAATGATTGGTAAAAAATGTATTTGTCTCAGGTAGGATGGATTGCAAACCTTTTTTCATCAAAATTCATCATCTAAGTCGGAATCTTCCTCTTCGGAGGACGAATACGAAACTGGGGGTAAATCCGGGGCTGCTGACTGATACGAGTGGTCCCGACGGGAAAAATCTAAATTTAGCGGTTTTAGGGTCAGGCTTAAAACGCCTACGTCACCAACATGTCTCTTGTACTCAGCTTCCGGTGTTCCCGGGACTGGCATGGGCTTATACCCTTCGGATTCCTGCATAGCCACCTTCAATCGTAGGTTATAATAGTCGGACTGTTCTCCGCCGTCCACGCATTGTTCTTCTAGGGAATCGCAAAAGTCTTTCACTCGCGGGGAGTAATCGACTGATTTTATTCTGTCCAGTAATATTTGTACAACGTCCACTTTCTCTTCCTTTGAAAACATGCTTGTTCGTCTCGAACTTTTGTCCTGGCTCGTTGCTATCGATTGTCGTCTGCTCATCGATGGCGATTTGGAGGCGACACTTCCGCCATTTCCTAGAAGATGAGGTGAGCATGTCTTTGCTCTGTCGTTTTCAAAATTCACTTGAAGTTGATTACTAGATTTAGTTCCTTGTTTTGATTTAGATTTTTTCTTTTTTCCTTTTACTGAATTTAGGAAAATATCCGGCAATACTACTTCTATGTTATCGTATCGTTCGCCGCCAGATGTCGCCGGCCGCAATGCAAAAGTTGGTAAAGGCGGCTTTTGCTTGTGTTGACCTGAGGTTTTGGCAGATGTATCCATAGTTACACCCTCCGAGAATGACTTACTCCTTGCCCTCTGTGTGTTTGAAACATTTTGACCTTGAAAGACTTTTTGTATGATTGTATCCATTTCCTTTTCTGCGGATTTCTTTGACAATATACTTTTTGGTGAAACACTACTTTTGCGGCTAGAAGAGCGTTTAAGTTTGGTTTTGGTAGGTCTGTTCTTCAACTGTTCCAAAAATTCGAAATCTTTTTCAGTGTTCACAATATCGACATTGAGACCATGGAACTTACTTGCCCTCAGCTCCCGTTCCAGATCTTTATCACCATTAAGTCGAGCCTTAGTCAGCTGTGAGCGATGTAACTTTCCTTGAAATCGTTTGAATAAAACCTTTTGGTCTATCTTAATCCGGTGGACCACATTCCTCTCCGATCGGTTCAGGACATGCATTTGTTTCAATAATAACATGTCTTCTTTCCAATTAGCGTAATGTACTGCTGGAGATTTCTCAGCCGGTTCCCCAACTTTAAACCCAAGGCCGGCCATAGTGTACTGTTATGGATACACGTCGGGAAATAGTGAGTATCAAGTTTTCCCTACATCCGATAAAGTATGCCCGTTATAGTCTGAAATACCATTTCACGGTTATTTAGTCCCAATTTAGCCACTATTAATTGACCTTCCCGAACATAACGCATCCAGAGTTCCGCGTAGTGTAGGTGGGGTGGTTTGCTAAGGGCACTCTGAACTGGCTGATACTCTCCTAAAACATTAAAGTTAACCTGGTACTAGCGGCTCAGCTGTATCCCGCCTTCGTCACGATCTAAGATCAATACCGCTGGTTAGAGATTATCAGAACGAAATGGTCATTATTCAGTTTTATATCTCGTGTCTGTTGTTAATGCTATCTGTACCTGAATTCCGCTACACATTGGTACAAAAACAGCAGTATTTATTTACCTGACTGTTCAAACAGAACAGGACCACCTAGGCCGGACCCCGAATGTATCGCCATCGAGATAAAGGGCTTGTAATGCCGTCGTGCTGGACCGTTTTCTCTAATCAAATTAGAATCAATTGGCTTGATACAGTATAGTTGGAAATTCGTTGGCCGTGTATGGGGCTATAAACGAATTTAAAGGAAAAATTGATGACGAAATGATCTCGTGACATGTCTTTTATTTTCTTTCGACAGTAATTACGCAAAACTCTACCGATTTGTGTGGTAAACTGGCGCTCCATAAACCATTTGATTCAGCTAATTGGTCGCGGTTTAAATACCAGTAATGAGAAAACTGTTTATAAATAATCCCATGTTGCCAATTGCAGAGATCCATGTATAATTCCTTTTACTATAGATGAGGGTAGCTTTATTAACGCTGATTTCACATTTTTATTTTTCTGTGACAAGTCGTGATGTACATGAAATTAAGTAAGTGATAAGATGAAAAAAATGTGTAGCATGAATGGAAGTTTTGTGTCAATGTGAGACGAAGGCCGCTTCACCTCAACGCCAACCTTGGACATTGAAAAAGTAGTGTGTTTAACAGTGAAAGGTCATGCTTATCCATCTTTGCACTAATTGCTCATATTCGGCAGAGCATTAAAATCCTTTTGTCACGAACATTAAACCTAATGAAATATAATTAGTTGACAAGCAGTTAAGATGATTTGGTAAAAGATAATTCATTATGAATTCGGCTCTCCCTTTTAGATTTGAATTTCTTGTCAAAATCGTAATCTGTTGGTGATAACTATCAATTGTATGATATAACTGAGTTAGCAAAATCTATTTTCCTAACTTAGGTAATCTTTTTTTTTTTAATGTTTTCAATTACACGTAATCAGGCAAATACGAAATTGAAAGATAACATACTTTTATCGCAGCCAGGTTGTCAATTGTTTGGACTACATGTATATAGTAATGATGCACCATCACTTTATCATATGACAATATATTGCTTGAAGAAAACTTTGCACATTTTTTTTTTCAATATACAGAAAAAGGTTGAAGTCTTTTCCTGACTGAAGACAAGATTGTTAATAACAAAAATGAAAATATACAAAGGTTTTTTAGTAACATTTAGCAATGCGAACTCAGTGATGGTATCACCAATATTAACTGATGACAGTGTAATTTGAAATTTAGACTTAGGAGTTTTATATGATCCGATTTTTATATTTATATCAACACAATCAACAAATCTCATTTCTGTACTATTTTTATTCATGAGACAACGAAAAAGAGTTTCCAAAATCGAAGCGCCCGCTCTTGATTTGTCACATGCACATCAGAAAATATTTATTTCTTGTAATAGTTTCCTTTTTAATGGTGTGTTCAATTACTAGATAAAGAGTGGAACTATACAAAATAAATGTCAGCTAAAACCGAAAATGAAAGTACGTGTATCTTACGCAAGAATTACAAGAAATGATTTATTTGTTATAGTCTACATGCAATTCATCTATCGTGCTATTGTTTATGCATGTATATACACGTAAGTAAATATGTTATTGCATCACTCGGAATAACTTATACATGATATTCATCATACCGCTATCGTTTTAATCAATGTTTAAAAGGTATCCCTGTAATAATTTCCCAGTGGTTCCCTAATCAAAACATATAGGCACCGGTATCCACCAATGTTTAACCTTTGTTAGAACTACAGTGCATTTTCTCGGTATAACTTCGTGGCAAATGTAATACCCTTAAGACATGATAAAGATATGTGATTATATCGGGTTGTTTTTTTTTGTTTTTTTTTACTCAGATCCATGAAACTCGGTGATTCCATACACCGTAGAGATTATTAATAATTTCTTTGTTTATTGCTGTTTTTTGTATATTTTCGTGATGTTGATTTTGAGGTGTATTTGTTGTTGTTGTTTTTGCTATTGTTTAATTATTTGTTTGTTTATGGGTTGTTTTTTCTGTTTGTGTGTGTTGTTATTGACAATTTTGATTGTTTTCCTTCTTATTTGTTTGTAGTCGTTTTTGTTTGTTTGGTTGTTCGTTTATCCCATTGTATGTTGTCTTCATACATCAAATCAACAACACAACAATATACATAAATATTTATTAAGGAATATTAATATTACACTCGACACGCATTCGTCTCACTTCAATGAACATAACACTTTACTATGATATTCTGTATGTTTGGCAGGGTTATTTCTTGGTCGGTTTTTATTGTTAAGAATGAAAATATACATTATATGAATGTGATAATGTAAAAATGATGTATTCGTGGATACGTTTCGTGGTTTGAACTTTATCATACTTCATGGACAGATAAATGTATATATAACTGGTTAAGTTGGGTCCGACTCTTTACTTGTGGAAATTAACGCCAGGGAAAGATTTTCGCGAATTACACTAAAGCCTTTCCGCTATAAAATGTCAACCCGCGAAAAGTTTTGTGGATGTAAACATATTGCCAACAGCCCAAAGTTAGATATATCGCCAAAATAACACCGCCGCGTAATAAAGTACTCACAAAAATACCCATGTTTACAGTAATGTATTAACAGATTATGTATTCCTCGTTTTTATACTGGCGGCCCTATGGTAACCACGATAACAATATAAATTTCTGCAAGAAGAAAACAATTCCTGATATACAGTAGCATATTTTCCATGGGCTAAGAATGAAAATTTAATACAAAGTAAATCATCAAATTCGTAAGTCGTAATGAAACATCAAACTACACCGCATTCACCCCGGCATATTATGTCAAAAAACAAAAATGAAAGAAAAACGAAAATCACAAGTTGAAATAAATCTATGATACAGTTACAAATAACAAGGCCACTACAAATATAAAAACGAATGTTGTTTGAGGTGTGGCTGCCGATGAGGTTGATAAGAACTGCATATTAACACAGTTAAGAGTTTTCTCAGTCGTGTTACACTTCTGTGTAAGGTGCTGAATTACACCGGAAGTGGATCCGCTGTTGAGTTCATATGTCAAACCGTTGCTAAGGCTGCACGTGCCCCCGATCCCAAGGATCATACCACTATTGATGATACGTTCTGTATCACAATCACATCGGACGGGATTTCCTACTAAATCCAGATAGGAAAATGAACATGGTGTCACGTCAAGTAAAAAAGAAATATTTGTGATATTATTATTGTCCAAATCGAGGCTAAGTGATCGCGAAAGACCAGAAAACGCTAATGGCGAAACAGACACGATATTATTCCGAGCCAAAGCCAGGTTTTTCAATGCCAGTCTTCCAATGCCGACTGGTTTTGTGATCTGGTTCAGCGACAGATCTAAATCTGTTAGCTTGCGAAGATTTATGAGAGCATTTACCGGAAATGACGTCAGTTTTGTTGCTCTCAATGTCAAGGTCTCTAATGTATCCTCTAAACCTGAAAACATCTCATTGTAGTAAATCAATGGATTATAGTCTAGCTCAAGCATTTTCAGGTTTGGTATACCATTGAAAGCATTGTCCTGAATAAAATGGATATTATTTTTGGATAAAACTAAGAAATGTAATTTTCTTAATTTGCGAAGTGAACTTGAAGGTATGGCTGACAGCATGTTCGAATACAACTTTAATTCCTTTAGCGAATCCTCTAAACCTTCAAACGCGTCATCCTCAATGTTTGTCATCATGTTTAAACTCATATCGATCTCAGATAAGTGGCTGAGTCCACGAAAACTATGTCCACTAACGATGTCTATGTTGTTGTCATACAACACAAGCTTCTTCAGCCTTTTCATAGACATTATGGCTTCTGGTACGCTCTCCAAATAATTGTAGCTGAGATCAAGCTCCTCAACTTGATCAAGGCCCAGAAAAGCGGTAGGTGTTACTTTTGAAATTCCACAATTTTTTATACTTAGTTTCCTAAGAGATGTGAGCTGTAGGTCTCTGAACAATATCCCCGGTAACGTGTGGTACTCGTTCTGGATGGTGTTAGAATCAAGCACCAACTCATTAAGTGTCTGAAGTCCTCTCAGAAACCATAATCCTTGGTCTAGTGCGATCCTATTCCCTTCAAGTACCAGGCGCGTCAAATGCCGAGATACAAGCGATAAAGAATCGTTCTCCAGAGTCTCGATCAGGTTGCGACTGAGGTCGATTTCATTTACCTGTTGAAGTGGCAGAAACTCGTTTGCTTTTATGCGAGTCAGGTTATTTCCATTGAGAAATAGTTTTGTTATCGCATACGAGCTCTGGTCGCCGTACAAGTTGGGAATAGTCTGTAGACTAACTGCACTGCAGTTCAGGATAGAGACGTTCCGATTGTTCCACCATTCGAATGTACCTCGGCATTTACAGGATGTCGTCTGCTCCAGCTGAGGACACCGGAATTCATACGCGAAGATGGAAATGCACATCAAAGGAAGAAGTAGACTTGCCTTCAGCATCTTCTCTCTGAAACATTAAGATGAAAGTGAGAGTTACATGAATTTGTATAAAGAAATAAATGAAGCATTTTATTCAACTGGGGTAATGACGTTCATCTGTGTTTCGTGTAATGAACAAAATCGTAATACGTATCTGTATTATCGCTCTTTGATCCAGTGTTGACCGGTAGGAGTCGACACTTTCTATCAACTGTCCTTTTTCTAATCCAAATAGCTATCGGCGTCTTCATATACTACTCACAAACAACAATAGAACAAACCTTGCGTTGACACACTGGCCGATTATATAAATGTATATGCATACTTTATTCATTGTATCCATATCTATATGTATAACAATCTATTTTTCTCAATAATAATTTTATCCTATAACCGACTTTCAAAAGAAATAATGTTTTGAAAATTATGCTGTAATTCCATGTATATCCAGAAGCATTTGTTGGAAAACATCAATACCATTGACATTCGGAATTTCTAAGTTCCTTTGTGAAATTGATTGTTCAGGTTAAATGGATTATGGAAAAAAATGAGATAATTTTATATCTCACATCGTCCAATCGTCCGTCGATGAAACTTAGTTGTTCCCCAATTAAACTAAATCGGAGCTGTAAATTACCCGTAATGAGTCAATGTGGCGGACAATGCTTTCAGCGGCTGGCCAGGAGTGGAACATTGTATTAATGAGACAATCTAGGCCATGCTGAATAAATCAGAACCCTTAGAGCCTGCAGTAGGAATTCTACAATTGTATAATTCATTTTTTATGGAAATATTATGATGTTATCTGGTATATTCCGTGTTCCATAAAACGACATACCAGATGGCCGGACAATTATCTCACCCAGTAGTATCTGGTCACAATACCGAAAGTTGGCTCATCGCAGATACAATCAAACTAGTACAACTCGCTAATATGATGTCAATGTCAAACCAGAAAAACTCTTGTATATATAATTTAAGCTTGGCGTTAATGAATGTCTATTTTGATTATTCCTTAAAAGCTACGTATATAGATCCAGAAAGAATAAAACGATTATATACAGCATATCTGAAATAACCTTTTGTTCTCTGGCATATAAAAAATGTTTGCAAACATTTGATTCGCACCAATGAAAGTGTTTTAGCAAAAACAAATATTTGTTTAACTAATGTGAATGGGCTTCTTTGTTCAACTAGCTTCGAAATAATCTTGCAAATGTACAAAAGAGCTTAATTGTACTGTACATAAAATGGAATAAACCGACGACTTTACAAGTGAATATGTACTCCGAATCTAAGAAGATAGCATAACAAGTGCTTATAGCTGGCGGTAGAATTACAAAATGATGATGTGATTATTCTCTCAGAACTATAATCTCATTTCCCCGGCCGAATTTCTAAATCAGAAAACTAGCAAACTACTTGAGTATAGCAGAAACTGGCATACAATATCATCTGAGAAATGTATATCGGCATTCCACAACAAATGAGATGGCTAATTTATATAAAACATTGACATTATTTATTTTTTCTTTACAACATCAAGAATGTATTATTCGACGTGTATACTCTGTTTATTTACTGAGAACACAAATACGTGAAATTGGTATTAATTCTTAAAGATCCAGAACAGAATTTACACCATTGAAGGGGCAGGAAACGTAATACAAATGTACGACATTAGTTACAGTGCGAAGTGTTTACAGTACAGCTGTGGGTTTTTACTCCCTTTCTTCTAGAATTTCCACTAATGTGCACTAATACCTCTCATGCATTACGATGGATACATTTCGCCACGTTGGTATCACATAAAGCAAGAATAAAAAAACCGTCGGATACATAAACGTATAATCCTTACTAAAGAAAATATTTTCTCTGTAATCATTTAAAAGCTCTTACATTTGTATGGGTCCTATCCCGTTTCCGGGCGGTGCTGGGAATTCGCTATGTCACCGGGTGCATCATGATATGGGATTTATCCAGATAATTGAGATTGAAATATTCCAAGTCTAATCATGCATGATGTGACCAGCCATGTCTCCTCCACGACAACACCATTATACCTGGATATCACTTTGATACTCAATCTTACCTATACGCACTTATACATAATCATTTCTGCACAAGAAAACTTGAAAGGGTTATCCCCTTTCTCTGCCTTCTCCTTTGAATCAAATAACATTCTTACTTCCACAATATTGAAATATCCTATTGTAGCCGATTCAATACCCGATTTCATTTAATGAAAGGTTTTGATTTTTCATCCTGGAATCCCTTTAAAATGTTTTTGCTCTGGGGTTGGTGCTATCGTCTCGTCTGTATTAACCCACAGATGTTCGAGAATGGACGCGTGTTTTAGGTCGTGCCACGAGAAAGGAAGACAGCCGTGTTACCACGAGCGATTAACTGAAGTTTGTATCGGTCTATCTAGTACCACGTTTTTATCCTCCGGAATACTCGCACCGGGTGAAAATCACCCCGAGGGATGGACTCAAACTTGGCAGGACATTAAAGACACTAACACGGTAGTAGGACAGTCGAGATAACACCCGCTGACGTTCCTCTCTCCTTTAGTGGTGAAAATTGATTACAAAGAAAATGTCGACTCGCCCCTCTAATTTGGCGGAGAAAGGCCACGTTACACATTTTCCATTATCGCTAATTAAAATGACATGACAAAGGGGGTTGTCTTTAGCATAACGGTACAAGGGTGACGACAATTAGTGTCACTTCATGCGCGAACGCGCGTCCATTATGGGGGATTTCATGCCGGACGTTTAAACAAACGGGAGTGATGATTACTCGCACGGTTATATAATTGTTTCCTGGTACTTTAATGGAGTTTGATTGGCTATAATGACGTATTTGGTATGAGTTTTATATTATTAGGCAGCTGTATCGGGTATAGTTTTAGTGTTTACCAATCAGCACTATTGTTTTACATGTAGTTCTTTTGTTTCCACATGTCTCGCTCCAATGATTCCAATTTGAACAAGTTACATCACCACCATTCCATGTTTTGTTTTCTAAAAATCTTACATGCGCTCGGTGCACTAGTTTTCATTTAAGCATTGATGTCACTATTTTTTTAATTTTATCGGGGTATGATTTTTTTTTTTTTGCAAGCTGTGTGAATCCGCGTAGCGGATTCTCACAAAAGTTTGCAAACAATTTTTTTTCATACCCCTATGAAATTAGCGCAGCGGATTCTCACAAAAGTTTGCAAACATTTTTTTTTCATACCCCGATAAAATTAAAAATTAGTGACATCAATACCTATAATTATTTTTTATACTCTATTTGATAAAATGAAGTATGTTTAAATGTAACATTATAGTGGTTTTTCAAGGGATTTTTTTTTTCCGAATCAATACGCAACGTCAATGACCTATTGTGACGTCACGATAACATCGGGGTTTCGCGCCATTCTCAGATTTTTTTTCATAGTGGTATGCAAAAACAAATATTGGCCAATCAGAAAGCCACATTTGGTATGAAAACAAAGAAAAATTAATTATACGTAAGTGCGTTGTTTCCCCAATTATCAACACGTCTCCATAAAAAAATCCAAACTTGAATACGTTACATCACCAACACTTGAAGTTTTGTTGTTGTTTAATTTTCCAAAATGTCATATAAACTCTCAGTGCACTTGTTTTGTATTTTAAAGTTAAACTTATAAATATATTGTATATATGCAACATGCTCTATTGACCCAAATTAACTTTGATTCTGCGCGTCATTGTCAATATCATTATTTGAAGCACGCATTATTTTTCTATTCTGTATGTACTACAAAATGTATCATTTTCACGAAAAGCCGTGTAGTATTTTCACGGCACGCCTAATAATGTATATTTACTGTCGCAGTGGGTAGACCATGATGATGAAATACCAGCAGACGGCATATCAATTTTCCGGCAGTAAGAAAACTAGAAACGTTACGGACAGATGGCAAAATGTCTCTCACATGTCGACAATGATTAACGATCCGGAAAGCGCTGGAAAATTACCGGTTCAAGGTATTAGAATCGTCTTATGATGTAAGGATCAAAGTCACAGGACTGACTGAAATCTGGGTCTGCTAAATGTTTTATGGCTTCGAAAGTTACTTAGCACTTACAGAAACATGTTTGTGAGTATTGGGCTGGTCGTAAAAACGAAATAAGTGTGTTTATTGTCCGAATGTCTGGAACATACTGATTGACAATTGTCTGGTGTTGTAATTATCTTTGACTGGTTGTGACTTACAACTCTAGACCATTTTCAATTTATATCGAAAACGAAAACGGTTTGTAGTCCATTTGGTATAGTGGAATCATTTCAAAATAAGTTATTTAAAACTATAAAACACAGTCTTTACATTCCATTATCATTATTGAATCGAGATGGGAATTCGGACCTATGAACATAACTGTTTGATGCTAGCTTAGTTTTTCAATTGAATTTACATATATCGAATCGTAAATGCAAAATAAACGACAAACAAGTTCATTTTGATATCAAAAGACCATTATAAGAAATAATCGATATATCGAAAGAACTCTTATTCTCAAGCCACACATTGCAGTAGACGAACGCATAACATACTTTTGTTTGGGAGTCATCAAAGGTATACTTACAATAAACGTATTTGTATTCCAAATAATTAGATAAACCCCGAATTTTCCCTGTTTAAACTATATTTTGATATTTTTCATTGTTTCATAGACCTGTGTAGTTGATCAAACAGACTCAACCAATTGATTTTCAATTAAGTTCTTCCTCTCATACAAATAACAACTGTTCATTATTGTGTTTTAAACATTCTTATTGTTAAATCATAACCGCATGCGTGAGACAAATATCTAAATTTATCTATACGTGATATCAAGTGCAAAATTTCTGGATTTCAGTACATTCACAAATAGCATGAAAAAGTATTCATTTATTAATTGCGCTAATGCGTCCTGTACCATTTACTGACATACCATGTTGAACTAGATTCTTTGATACACATTTACTAAGTAAACCCATTTGTATTATTGTTAAAATTATGTTTCAGTGTTCCTTATCTATGACAATTGTTCTTTCAAAACATGCTATTTTGATATCTATATGTCGGACGAAAGACATTATGGTATAACCTAATGACCAGAGATACTCGGTACAGCAGTTATATCTACATAATGGTATGTCGTAATGACCAGAGATACTCGGTACAGCAGTTATATCTACATAATGGTATGTCGTAATGACCAGAGATACTCGGTACAGCAGTTATATCTAGATACTGGTGTTTAGATGACTCCATTACCAAGAGTTGTACATTTGTAAATCTGCTCATACAGCTGATAAGGAAAGTGATATACCATGCTTAACTGATTGACTACGAAAACATTTAAATATCAATTTTTGTCGACCATGTAAGATGTTTCCATGGACTCCTTGCTTGGAATATATATGATTTTAAATGGACATGATGATCTAGACTTAACTATGTATCGATTGCATGTAAAAAGGGAAAATGTGAACAAAACTATTCTGTATTTACATATTACAGAGTTATATGCCCTTGCAGATAGGTACTGATTGTGACGTCGTGTCTTTGTGAGCCGAACGTCATACTTTTCGGAGAAAACAACGGAAATTGCGCGCACAAAATAATGACCTCACAATGGATACCTACCCGCAAGGAGGCTAAGTCTGTAATATACTTAGACGGAAAATATTAATTTGGGACTCCTTTAACATATTGTAGAAAAACTCAGAGGTTTCAGAAGAGTAAGCCTTCTCTGTTTTGTCGAAGCGATATATCATAAATCTAGAGCATGACACGGTCTTAAACGAAACTTTTGGGCAGATTGAAATGTATGACGAGGAGACATAAATTTCTAAATGGGTTGATAATGTCGACTAGATAAGTTCATCCCTTGTGTTGAGCAATCACATATAAACTCACAAACTCACCCGATGCCTCCTTTAAGTTATCCAGAAACATTCAAATTTGGACATCACTCATAACTCCAAAGTTATCCACTACCGTGAACTCCAACCTGGTGTTAACTTGTTCATTCCGCTAACAACCCACTTGTATTTTCCCAGTAAATACTGTTAAAGTATCAATCTCCTTTCAGCTTACTTTCATCTTGAAGCGTTACTCCGGTATAATTGACGTTCCTGTGTTAGTGTAGATGTCTGTGCCCCCATCCTTTGAAGTGATATATACCTGGGTTTATCCTGACATGACCCTATCAGTTTATTGTTGATCTATGTAAACATCACAGATTGCTACGTCTTACACACTCAACTTACTTACATCAACAAAGATTACCGTAGATGCATGATAAACTCCGGATAAACCCGATAACTTTCCGTGACTTTACGGAAACTGGATACGTAATATATCCGGGGTTAATTTGGCTCGGAATACTTGGACGACCACAAATTATCTGTCCGATGATAGCAGTAGTCGGAAACAGGAGCGGGGGTGGAGTGATATTTCTATCTCTATCTATATACACAGATTTGTGAAGGACTTGTAAGACAGCTTTGAACTCGTAAACGTCAAAATAGGCTATACTGCCCTCATAAACTCTATTTTTAATGAATTTACTCACAATCCTGGTATATAGTAAATACACCAAACTAAAAGACAAGGGTTATGGAAATCTAGAAAAAAAACTGGGTTGTAGAGAAGGAACATGATTTAAGTGTTCGAAAAGATGTTTATTCTACAGACAGATTGGTGACAGATGAACGTATAAAATTTTAAAACGTTTCATACAGTATAGCTACAGCCATTTAGAGTCAATTTTAAACAAGGAATAGTTTTACAAAGAGACGCTTTCAGGCAGACAACCAATTATCAAGAAAATATTAAGGACACCCATTTTAGAGATAGAGAAATTGACACACCGAATGATTAGGGGTAGGAACTATTGGCCTCATGACTTTTTGTACAGGCAATTTGAATTCCATTTGGATCATTTCTGAAATATTGAAAAAATGGCATATTTTAGAGTATAAAGATATCTTACAATTAATTTGATTAAATTGTTTCTAGACGAACATTATCATAATGCCAGTTTATATTCCATTGTCATCATACTGTATGACTGATCTATAATATTGTCACTTAATCATTAATATTTACGTAAAAGCTCAATATTGAAACCATCATGCATTGCCTGTTAAGCAATCATGACTGTTAGAATCATCGCTGCCATTTTTAAGTTCAGTGCCTACTGCCTGCGTAGTCATGTTGTTTGTCGTTATGGATTAGCTTTGTCAAAAACAACAGTTTTCACATTTACACGAGTGGGTAAGTGTAAAGAAGCACAGACCAGAACCGTTGAAATAAACACACATCCATTCTTTATCAACTCTCGTACATCAATCTGATGCATTCCTCCAAAGGGAGAATTATCTCGGTATATCACCATCCCGTAGCAATCAAAGCCTTAAAACGTCAGTCTGGTTAGATGTGCCTTGTACAGACAACTTGTTTATTGTATAACTGTTTAGAATTAAAGATATCCACAAACGTCATTGCAATCCATATCATATTAAAGTTGTAGTCAAATAACATTTGACGCGTTTTTTTTAAATATTCTCAAGTGGTTAACATTTTATGAAGAAAAGTGATTATGTTTGAGTGAAGTGATATTGATACGGTTATGTATGAAGATGAACTGGTCGAGCATTCACCTTAGACTTTTCTGTCAGAGATAACCGAAGGATGTCTCGATGACTAAGAATCACTATGTCAGTCAGGCGATATCGAAAATCTGGAAGCCCTATCTAACTGTATACACAACGTGTGAAATTGCCTTGTAAAGAATAGCACAGAGGAATTCAAATTAAACACAAACTCGAGATCCACTTCACGTGCGCGAACGAACGTGCAAACGATCAACGCTTGAAAACTTTTTTAAACAAACTGGGTTGTTGAACAAGGTAGATAGCTTCACTCGTACGAGAAGTTTAATTATATATGTCTGACAGCTTCTACAGGAATGTCGACAAGGGTTCTTGTGTTAGATATTTATCTTACATAATGAATACCATATGA
The DNA here is from genome assembly GCF_041381155.1 of Argopecten irradians. NCBI lineage: Eukaryota > Metazoa > Mollusca > Bivalvia > Pectinida > Pectinidae > Argopecten > Argopecten irradians. The sequence continues at coordinate 38,401,718 of NC_091140.1, read as the reverse complement.
TAGTATTTTTCAATAGCAAATATTGCTACTTACACTTAGATCGCAATTTTATTTATTATGATCACTGTAAATAGTTGTATCGTTATTAATTCGCAGTCAATTTGACTGTGTTACTTAAGTACATATTTTGGTTTGGTATAGTCCCATCTGCTGTCATAACTTAGGGTAAAAACTTGGCTGACGGTATACGTGTACCTGCCACACTACAAAGACGCCCCCGTTCTGCAAGTCTAATGACGCAAACTTCGCCATTATCACATCAAACGTAGGATTAATTTGTCGTCTTCTCGACCTGATGAATCTATCAACCAAACGTTCTTCAATTAATTACTACGGCATCACATAGCGATAGCATTAGCTGCAGCAAATTGATTGACTCAGTCAATTCTGGCATTACGGGATTCACTCCCTATTACAGCTGGTAAATGTAATGACAACTGCACTACCCCCTCCCAATAAATGTAATCATCACGTTTTGTCGACCCCGTTACGTAATCCCCAACTTACCCCGCCCGTTCTTTAGTGTCTTCTGCACAAGCAGTATCAAATGCACCCGCATAATTCAAACCTGTTTACATTACAAATATACATAAACCAATTTCTACTATCTCTGAATCGAGTCAAACTGATTATTCTATCACTTTTAAATATCGCACAAAAAATATCAATTAAAAAAAATGAATTATTTTTCTTATTTAAGATTTTCCAACAATAGTGTTACATTTTCTTTATATATACACGCTACCCTGCAAACTTGATAATGGAAACGAATCCCATGAACTAAAATGAGAAAGGTTTATTCCAGATATTGAACTATTGCTTTTGAACTTCAAACCTTTGAGATACTGCTACCCAAAATCTTACCTAAATATGATAATAAAATTGATAAAGACAACAAGTATATTTATTCAATACAGAAAAATTGTTTTATCTTCAATGATAAGTTGGATAACATCCAATGCCTCGCCCTTAGTTTACTTTCCGTCCCTCCTAGAATCACTCCCTATTCTGCACCTACACCTCTTACCTACGTGCACAAAACTCTTCCCTTCACAAGACCTCAACGCCACGTTACACAAAACAGTCCTTTTTCATCGGCGTTGTTGTCGACCCAAAGAAACACTACCTTATGCTGGAGGACATAAAATCAATTGGAACGAAACGAAAGTAGAATTTTGTTATCTTATCGAGTATGCACGGTGCAGTAAATGCAGAATCTGGCTCTCTCAGCCCCCTGAACCCCCTCCCATCCCTTCTCGGCTTTTATTACCCAGCATGGGCACACTGGTTACAGTCATATCACATTCCAACTCAAATTAGCAATATTGCATTGGAGGACTTTGAGGAATTTCGATATTTTCGGAAATAACTTAGTATTGAGTGCGAGATAAATTTCAGTTTTGTGACTTTTTTATTTCATCATTAACGTCAACAAAATGTGAAATAACAAACAAACTTTAAATCCGTTTTTGGTGATTTGCTACTGTTATAGAGAAAATCACTCAAATTTCAACATTTTCAATTTATTGGAATTTAGTTGAAACATCCGTAAATCTATCCTATTGAAAAGTTAATTATTTTTTATTTCTAAATTTCTTATTAATGTGAATACCAATTTTCCAAAACACATACATTTTATAAATAGTCTGCAGTTTACAAAAATGTTCTAAAGAACGATAAAATGGTCGAGGTGTCCACAAAGATCAAGCGTTTAAGGCATTTTGCTACAGTTTTAGAGAAAACTCATTTGTATCCAATTCCTTGCTTTAATTAACAATTAAAATACATATAAATTTTATAAGGAAACTTCCTTATGCGAATTCATTGTAACTCGAAATAACTCGAAATATTTAAAGCGCGCTTCAGCAGTAAGGTGTTTACCTCTTCGTAACATATAGTGCTGGTCTTTTTAACATCATCTATAATCTACAACATCTTCTATGATCTACAACATTATCTATGATCTACAACGGTTGCTAAAGTATCCTCGCTGTATCGTGTAATAAAGACGTTGTGTAATGAAACGCTTCGTCGATTTTCATACCCATACAGAATTTTATAGCTCGTTCTAACAAGATTTTTTTCACATTATGCTACAATTTAATCAAGAATGTGATATATCTTGCACGCAAATCATCTTATCTGCATAACCTAATACAGAACCAGTAACTAAAAAGTCGGTGTTTTTTACTCTCGTTTTTACTTCATTTTTCCCAGTTTGTAGTATGGGAGCAGGGTGAATGATGGTACATTATGATTGATATGACTCGAGTGAGACCCTGACTGGGAGGTTGGTTATATATTCCATCTTCCCCTGTCGGAGTCTATATTGCATCACTAACTTTTTCCAGCTGCTACACCCAACGTAAGCCAATTCGTAATAGTTGCTTCAAGCAGTGAAATTAATATTTAGAGCAAGATAAATTTACACAAGGGCTAAATGTATAGACATGATGGAGATTCATCTGTCTACGTTGTGAGCAGTTGATTTAATTACGTTGACAAGAAGGTTGATATCAGACATTTTTTTATCCTTCCCGTAACTTTCTATTTCCAACATGTGTTAATTGTTATAAAATATATTTCACTGGAATTTAACGTAAAGTATCAGCTGAAATACTCACGTTTTCGATACTGCTAAAACGACCCATTACAGCTTGACGTTGGCGCGGATAGCAACACCCACAAAAAGCTGTGATTCATTTTAAAATGTTCTACATGCTTTGATATTAGGTGTTCACGAAGACTATGCAAGTTCATTAAAGGGGGTTTGAGTTAATTATTTCTGACTAATTGCTTCTATGATGCGATGATTAGATTTAAGGAGGATCAAAGTCATTCTAAATTCTCAAATTCCGACTTCAGGAAATTCCATTTTCATGGGGTATTCCTGAAGCATTGCTGACATAGCGACCGCATCTATGCATCCACACAGCGCATCGAATATGTTATCTTACAATTTCATCTATTTATCTCTCCTTCCTATTTATTTACTTTCTTTTTTATGTCAAATCTCAAGTTTCGATTTCTATTCCATAGTTATAAAACTATCGTCCTATATAAACACCTCTGTTTTCCTCCTTTCTATTTCTCCTTCCTTTGCTTTTCATTTAAGCAATAAACTGTAACCAGATTGGACATACAGTTTATATGAAGTTCATCCGGAAGGAAGGTAAATAGAAAGGCACCCGTTAGGGCGCCATGGATATTTATCTTTCTGCCGGATGGGCTTCAATCAACTGTATGTCCAATCTGGTAACAGTTTATTACTTATGCATTCATTACGTCATTCAAATTCAAAACTATACACGTACAAATGTACATCTTTTGAATTTTCCTATTGCGTTAGTGTTGACGTCACCTAGTTCAATAAACGGAACAGACAGAGCATCAGCTTTTGAATATAGTTCAACACAAAACGGTTTGAAACAAGCGAACAAATGAAAACTATGCGATGATATTCTTCAATACATGCTATTTTGTCATAATGAAAACACTATTGGATTTGAAAGACCGCACAACTTTAAAACCACTTTTGAAATCATTTGACCGTTATGTATAGGCGTAAGTATTCATTGTCAGTGACGCGGCGGAAACGTTAAATATTCATGCGCTTGACCAGATTGGAGTTCATAGCCTGATATTGCTTATCTGGTTTAAGATAGACCAAACGGGAAACTGAAAGTAGAATAAAATATAATCATTTGTTTTCGTCTCGTCTCTCATACATTATTTGTATATCATGCTATAGACTGGCCACCAGATCCTAAGGTGTTGATAAGATTCTCTCAGCAGACTTCTAATTCTAGATTATTCCCCCCTAGTTTGAAACTTAGAATAAATCATTTCTCAGAGAAAAACATTGTCTAGTCAAATTTTAGTGATGTCTTCAGTATTCAAGAGACTGGTGACCATGACCCTGTACCCCTTTACCAATGGTACAAAAATGCCTAAAATAGGTTTATCGCATAAAAGGCGTAGGTAAATTATCGTAAAAGACGACAAAATTTAGCTTTTATCTTTCCAAAACATGTTTGGTAAGTTTTCAGATTCACAGGGACTTCATTAGGAAGTGCTTAACAACCGAACACTAAATAGCAGAGGAATTACTAACACCCTTACTAACGCTTGAACACAATTCCATTGCGATATTAGTTATCTTCAAAAGTTCAAATTTCTTTCATAATTTCCATTTATCAAAAGTAAGCATTGTTCTTCAGTGTTCTCTGTTGAATCACATCCTCCACATGTAATCGAATTATCAATTTCCCCTACCTCAACCTTTCTCTATCTAAAAGTCAATTTTATATGCCATCCCCATTTAATCATTTTCTTCCGCCATATGTCTTCCCATTCAACAACAATATACACTGTTTACTTGCTCTTCATCAATACTGTTTATTTCCTCATACAAACTTGTCACCACAGTTTATCTATTCTAAGATTTTATATCTTTTTTGTATTTATGTTGTTTCGTGAGGCCACACAGAAACAACACGTTGCTGAACTAACGAGCACTTGTACCATATGGTTGGTAATGTGTGTGTCTGTTCTTATCTTTTTTCATTTTAATGCCAAAACTTTCATCATTGTATACCATGAAGTCGCATGGGAGTTGGATATCTTTTACATAAACATGATACCAGTAAAGCTCTTTTAGTAGTTTGGGGGTATATACGTGCATTTATATATTTAGGAAAACAAACTGAGCCTAAAACATTTGTACTGCATAGGTCCATACTATTAAACTCTGTAAAAAGTTAAGATGAACATTATAAAACGTTTGCAGTTACTGTTTATAATAATATGAACCAAGACCTGGGTCAGTACCTCCAAAAGCCATAGATGAAGTGGAATGAATTCCCAAGTTATATCATATCAACACAATCTGTTTATCTCAACTGATGGAAGGGGTTTTCATTGTGCATTAAGCAACGAGCATCTGTGAATGAAACCAGACGATTTAAGCAAAGCACCTCTTGCACAGGGACTTCAGTTTACTTTCATACCTATATGCGAACAATTTAAATGATTTATATCAAAACACATCTATGTGGAACTCAAGCGCCAGAACAGTTAATCCAACATTTCTCTCAAAATTAACACTTTAAATGTGGTGTATGGAACAGATGAGTATCATACTTGGGTTATTTAATCCAGCATTCCTCTCAAAATACTTTAAATGCGTTGTATAGAAGAAATAAGCATACTTGGGTTGTTTAAATGTGGTTAAAATTGCCCAGTCCCTGTGAACAGTTGTTACTCATTTACATGGTAATTATTGTCATATGTGTTATAGACGATACGTTACAGCTGTATTCACCAGCAGGCGCTAGTCTTGCATCAAACTTAATTCAGTTTATATGCTAAGTAGTTTTCAAGATTCGTGAAAAAATTACCTCATTAAAATCTAGCGTTCCAAGCCGGAGATTCTCAACATATTAGTTTTTGTAGCAGCTATCTCAAGCCAATGTCAAATGTTATTTTTATAAAATATTCCATTCGTATACGTCGTGTTTCTATTACAATTCGTTAGTATATAGGAGAATTATTTTAATCAACGTTGCCAAACAATAAATGTAGGAAAAATAAATCAACGTATGACTCAAAGTACTCTATCATTGTGAACGTCACGCCTTGACGTATTTAGTGTAAATTAGATCGAAAGGCATAATATCTTACATGGGACTTTATTTATGTACTACATATTAGTAGAATGGCAATTCAGATAGTGATATTTGAAAACCTTTGAAACGAATGTTTTCATAAATCCAAGATAAACTTGGAAAAAAAGGAAGTGTGTTAAATATATTATTATTTTGTCTTTTAAATTATTTTAAATGTGATTTCTTGGACCAAAATAGAAATACATGTACAATGAGCATCATCATGGCAATCAAATAGCCATTGAAGTTAATATCGTAAAATAACTTTCCTTCAGGTGCGACTTATATTCGCGAATTTCGCGACCAGAGTGAATTCAAGAAAGTTTGTCTCCAGGAAAAAAATAGTTATCAAATACCAATATATGAAAAGAAAATGTAATTAGTTTTTATCCGTGAAAAACTTGGTTTGCAACTGAAATCGCAAAATTCAGTAAACGGAAAAGAAATTTGGTTCATAGCATTTCATTTCACTACAACACAAATATTGTTTTCTCTTACTTCATATATATTTTACTGGGAAAATATTACTGATGGCAACTGTAATATCGACCGCAAACTAGGAAATCTAAGGAAGTAAGTATGATAGTATTTATCTCAAGGTATCCTCATGTTTATTCTTATAACGAAGTTAACAGTTCGTGGTTTTACACTGGAGTTCATAGTATCCAAACCGATACTGCTCACCCATCTTCCCTCCGTGCAAAATTTGAAAAGAATAATATGTCGATGCATAACTGGGTTTAATGGAAATGCGATATCACATATCCTGACTAATGGACGATGGTGTATCCTATTAGTCTGAATGACTCTGATTCATTGGTCCACAAAGCATTGGTTGGTAGCGGATCTGATCAATATTTGGATTTCTCCCTAATGAAGACGTAAACTTCAGCAGTCGTCCAACCGTCCATTGGTTGTGATATGGTTTATACAATTCAAGCGTTCTTGTTCAAGATATATTAATTGTTCTACTATTTTACGCATGGAATCAATTTAGAGGAAGTCGTTGACGAGGTGCTGTAAATCTATCGCCAGTTTCAGTTTCACGCACCTTAGAATTGCGTTTCTGGAAAAATCGTTAAACTACAAAACATCAAAGCCAATATTACATCATTGTTACAATATAATGGCGGTATGATATCTTCATGGAATCTTATACATAACAAATTTCCCACAAAAAGATGATGCCAAAATACATTTGATACTGTGTACACCTGTCGCCTACCTGGGCTTGTCAGATCAAACACAAGATTAATCAGGTGAGAGAAACTGATACATTTGTATGTGTTACCTGTCTTTTAACATCAGACCATCACCCAAAAACTTATTGTTAGGACACTCGATACAATTACACCTTAGCACGAAACTGATTCATCTTCACAGAAGTCATTTATCATTATGGTAATATGAGGGGCGAACACTCCAGAATTTGTTATTATGTACACCTTCCATCATCATCGTGAAGACAAAGCCTAGTTATAAACGGCGTAATGTAAGCAATAAACTCGTAACTAACTAATTATGGGAAATGACATCAATACATCAATAAATTCATCTCTGCAAGTGAATAGTACCTTCATCAGGATATCAAACGGAACTGCACAAATGAAATGAATTTTGTCTGAATAATATAACTAGAAAAAAAATTATAATCGCTCATTACAATTTGTACGAAAGAACACTAACTTTGTGGCCTACATAGATAACTACTATATGAAGACCATAATCATGATACTAAGTCGAAACTTTCTGACAAGAAATTGTTTAAAATGACAAATGTTTTGTTCTCACCTTTGTTGATGTCTGTCATAAGTAGTTCCAAGGTTTAGATATATTCCGCAGGTGTTTTGTAATGTAACAGTAATTTATAGCCATGCTTGTTTCCTCCGATACATAAACCCGCTCGTCCTGTGTATGGAGATCACTGATGAACCAACAACTCTATTTCAAACCGCACGTGCGCGCGTGATAAGGGCGTCTGCTGCTGTGTAAAATTGGAGGTCTCCTCAACAGAGAACCTCAAACAAGCAAACGACAATTTGTCAGGGATGTAAAACGATCAGCCAAACAAACCGCGTCCGCTAAATAATGAAGGGAACTGGCGTTTTTGACGGTTAAAATCTCTCGCTCTACACACGATTTCTGAACGCCTTCCAAGTCTTTAAAAGTCTTTTTGTGTGGTTAACGTTATTTGTGCATATCTGTTTTAATTTGAGTTCCACGTCAGCATATTTGAGGTATGCTCATCATAGTGAAGAGTTTATGCGTAAACTGTAAGTAATCCATCGAATAGGATACGTCCTTATCACAGAAATCCTTAAGGATAATACGGCTTGAAAGTTATTTCTTTTGGGTTATTGTCAAAGCGTGCTGGCGAGGTCCAAATAACTACTGTATACCTTTCTGTAATATCAACGAAGGATGTTAAATTTATTCCGCGACGTTCACGGGATAAAAACACTCCCCTTTGAAGATACTAGCGCCGTCCATGAAGTGTCGACCATGCTTGAGTTGAGGCCATCTGTCATGGACGAATCTTGTCTCAGGTCTCAGTCAACGCCGATAAGTGATTCAGCATACCGGAGTTTCTGATTTAAATCAAAATAGGCGATATTCGTTTAGCATTCAAGTGCTTATTTAATATTTGCCGAGCCTGTATTACCATCTCGTCTGCAGTTTATAATCACACCAGCCGCACAGAATTTATCTATAGCCATTGTGTATGTTAAAATGCGTGATTTGATTCACCTACAATCAATACCGCTGGGTAACTTTAATATAGCTTTTGATTCCGCTCAGCTTCGGGCCCCAGTAAATCCCGTTCAATGATTTTTTTTTTGTCATACAAATTAAGATTTTTTTTCTATTGGTGCCTGAATCGTATCTGAATAGTCGGAATTCTATAGACTACCAGCTAGCATGGGTTTTTTTATCCGACAAAATAAATGTTCTGTCGCGTGCGCGCCTTATGTCATATCCGGTTAGCACGTGACTCAGGTATAAATTCGCCATTTGCATCAATTATGTAATTAGACATCTTCTTTGATATGGAACGGGAAATCCTGTTTCGTTTTGTTACATGATTGTATCAGAAAGCGCTGATTGTGTTGCTTGTTTTCTAGTCCTGACATTTTGTAGCCATATTGATAACATCAATATTAGATAGCTAATATTTCACGAAGGCGTCGTATCATTTTGCTTTTTGATTTTGCTTTTAAATTTTGGAAATGTTCGACATGCAACAAAGCACGTGATGTATCTAATGTAACTATATCTAATATCTCTCGTCTCGTAACTAGAATTGAAATAGCATAATTCGAAAGTAATATCACCTTTATCCAATCATTTCAGTGAATATTATCTAGATTTGGCAAGTTCTTCTTCTTCAAATTAAAAATCAAATAAAATTAAATACAAAACCATTTCAAAAGCGATCTCACCACAAGGTTAAATTCACCAGTTTATCAATGTTTGCGGATAAAATTTTTGCAACCATTGACCCTTGAAATTGTGAAAATGCCATCCCCTTAAAAATAAGCGACTTCGCGTTATAATGAATTGTGAGGCTGCGATGCCTTCTGTCAGACATGAATTGATGTTTTGTCACTTACACGATACATGTTTCGGCCAAAACACTGATTAACTACATAAAATGAATCGATAATATGATAATTCTACTTTTATTAATTCATTACTCAAGTCGTTATTGCATTACCCCTATAGTACGTTTATTTGACCAAACACTGAGCCGCGCGGCATGCTGTGTACCCTCACAGTCCATTTGTCGGCATTGAAGTCGTTCAATAAACACTACACGATACTTTTCCCTCAATTTTATATCGAATTAATAACGTAAATGTTATGCTAACCTAGGGGCTTGGAATGGAATTCCCTGTATGCGCAGATACAAATATATTTGAATGTCGTCATGGTAACATCTCCATACATGTATTTATCAATTATGAATCTTTGTTGAGGTCATTATTTTATATTCTACCAAGGTATTTTAACACCATATCGACCGAATTGAAGATCATTCTTTTTTATGTTAGATATGTAGTTCATTTGATAGATGACAAAATAATTATCCGATGGATATGTTAATTACAAGAAGAATGATGGTCATAGGACGTCACCCTGAGGAACTCAATCTTTAGGTAATGGCGTCACAGAAGGAATACTGGCTCGATGTTTATAATAATTGAGACACAATTGATAAACAACTGTTCATATGTTTTTGAGTATCTATATTGTCTATATGTCTTTCAAAAAAAACTATGATCTTTACATCTAAATTATCGTCTTACCGTTTCACAAATGTCCGTACCGTTACACAGAAGTCCATACCGTTACACAAAAGTATGTGCCGTTGCAATCAATTAATTGTTTTGATATATTTCCATTTTAATCAAGAATGAATTTGATCTCTCTTGTTCGCTTTCAGCGTAGGAGGCGTATGGTTGAGAATAGAGGTAGAAGATAGGAGGTAAGTGTACAGGGTATGGGTTGAAGGGTTGAGGATACATAGCAGGGGGACAGTGTTAAGGGATACAGAGTAGAGGGTAGATTGTAGAGTAGATGATAGATGGTACAGGGTAAAGAGTTGATGTAATAAAAGATGGTATATAAAATAAGGAATAAATGTATGTGGGTAGATAGTACAGGAAAGAGAATAAAGGGCACATGATACAAGGTAGAGTTAAATGGTACAGGGTAGAGAGTAGAGAGTAGATGGTACAGGGTAGAGAGTAGGAGGATATGATAAAGGTATGATAAGGTAGAGTGTAGATGGTACAGGGTAGAGAGTAGAGGATACAAGATACAAGGTAGAGGGTTGATGGTACAGGGTAGAGAGTAGAGGATACAAGATACAAGGTAGAGGGTTGATGGGTACAGGGTAGAGAGTAGAGGATACAAGATACAAGGTAGATATAGATGGTGGTACAGGGTAGAGATAGAGGATAGATGTACAGGTAGATAGTAGAGGTAGATAAAGTAAGGTAGATGGTACAGGGTAGAAGTGGAGTACAGGGTAGAAGTAAGGATAGTGGTACAGGGTAGAGAGTAGGAGGATAGATAAAGGTAGAGTGTAGATGGTACAGGGTAGAGAGTAGAGGATACAAGATACAAGGTAGAGGGTTGATGGTACAGGGTAGAGAGTAGAGGATACAAGATACAAGGTAGATGTAGATGGTACAGGGTAGAGAGTAGAGGATAGATGGTACAGGGTAATAGTAGGAGGATATGATAAGGTAGAGTGTAGATGGTACAGGGTAGAGAGTAGAGGATAGATGGTACAGGGTAGAGAGTAGAGGATAGATGGTACAGGGTAGAGAGTAGAGGATACAATATACAAGGTAGAGTTAAATGGTACAGGGTAGAGAGTAGAGAGTAGATGGTACAGGATAGAGAGTAAAGGCACATGATCAAGGTAGAGAGTAAATGGTACAGGGTAGAGATAGAGAGTAGATGGTACAGGGTAGAGAGTAGAATATGATAAAGGTAGAGAGTAGATGGTACAGGGTAGAGAGTAGAGGATACAAGATACAAGGTAGAGGGTAGATGGTACAGGGTAGAGAGTAGAGGATACAAGATACAAGGTAGAGGGTAGATGGTACAGGGTAGAGAGTAGAGGATACAAGATACAAGGTAGAGTGTAGATGGTACAGGGTAGAGAGTAGAGGATAGATGGTACAGGGTAGATAGTAGAGGGTACAAGAGACAAGGTAGAGGTAATGGTAGAGGGTAGGCTTAAGGGTAGGCGAGGAGGTAGAGGGCACATGGTCCAAGGTAGGGAAAGAGGTAGAGGGTAGAGAGTAGAGGGTACATGCAAATGATAAAAGGTAGAGGGTAGAGAGTACAAGATACAAGGTAGAGTGTAGATGGTACAGGGTTGAGAAAAGATGGTACAATCAATATACAAGGTAGAGGGTAGATGGTGCAGGGTAGAGAGTAAATGGTACATAAAAGTGATACAAGGTAGATGGTAGAGAGTAGAGGGTACATGCAAGTGGTACAAGATAGAGCGTAGATGTTACAGGATAGAGAGTAGAGGGTAGGGGGTATTAAAATCTGTTACACCATTGCTATAATTCCCTATGGTTGAATTAAATGGGTAGTGCATGCACTTGCGTGTTGATAGTAACTTAAACAGAGTGAGCATCAAAGAACAATAAATCTATCGGAACTGGAATTGACAACTTTGAAATACGAACAAGCTAATGGAAGGCAATGATGAGAGAGAAGCCAAAGGGAAATCTTAACTACAGATGGGAGTCGAGATACACGCCAGAAAAAAAAATGTAAATTGTTTTTCGATAAAGCGATCTGCAGTTAGAACTCCGTAAAGTTAAATCTGTATTGATTTTTGGACAAACTACATGATGTTTAATCGTGCTCATTTATTTGGACGGAGTGTTGTTTGTTTATGGGGAATAGTTATATTACTGACAATTGGAAACTCGCCATCATCTGCAACAGCAAAAGTGTCGGCTATTCTGTACAAGTTTAATTTATGATGTTCGCATTGGAAAACTGAAGTATGATTACTAGCTGCGATTATGTTATATCGTCGTTGCATCAATTGGGAAATTAGCAACTAGTGTCTCTCTGGAACCCATCGCCAGCCTCATCATCTGGTGACTTTGTGGGACAATATTTGCTGTAATTATCTCTTAGTGAAAAATGTAATGAATAATATTGCGCATAGGATGACGCATCCTCGATACTCCTAGGGTTACTATCACTGACGTTATATCCACCCCTGGACTATATCATAGTAAGACTGAAGGCAGTTAAGAAGAACTGCCTTCAGTCTTATTTGGTCAGTTTTATCTCCTGAACTGCCTTCAATTTTACTATGTGATAGTCCAGGTGTGGATATAAGGACAGTGAAAGTAACCCCGGGAATATCCAGGATGAAGATGACGTAACATAAAAACAAAATTTGGCTGAAACTAAAACGAATATCACGAACAGCCCGGCCAGTTATGATTTTAATAACATCATTATCAGTCTAGAAGTCTCCAACAATGTCACAATATGAAATGAATATCTGATAGAGTATGTTTAAAAAACAAAACTATCTCATTGACATATAATGTACGAACTCCTGTCATAGAACGAAATCTTAAAACTTTCAAACATCTGCCCTCTAGACGGAGAAAATGCGTAAATAAATCAATAAGAATGTCTCTTCATTTTCAAATTGTCGGGCTCTTGCCAATCTTCAGACACTTGGAGTACGAAAAAAAATCATATAAATCTTGAATTTCCAATTGAATTTAAGATGGATTTTACTTAGTTGTTTTGAATTCAATCGTAAATTCAAGATTCACATTACTTGTTGGCTTTTTTTAATATGTGTACCCGAGGATGGCCAAAGGCCGAGCATTTGAAAATGAAAAGACATTCAAATGAAAGGCCAAGTAATGGCTAAAGACGTCTGACAGGCGCTACTAAACACTCCAGTGCATCCACATCATTTTCATGGTAAAACTGAATCAGATAACGTTTATACACAAAATCTGTACGAAAAAATATTTACACAAAATATTGTATTGTCAAGAAATGTAATTGTAATGATCCAACATATACAGATTATATTTTAAATACGAAAGTAAGTTAGCTTGCTCTCGGAATTCCGGGGAATCGCTTGAGAAAGGATTAATTAATACTATTCATAGCGCGGGGCGGGGGTATCTGGGTTCGGCAGGGAATCGGCAGGGAATACGATATGGTATACCGACTGTACATTTAATTAAGTTGAAAAGCTATGGACGTAGGCTACCCATATCATAAGACATGTTACACAGATTTGATGTTATGAGTGGTTAATTACATTAGAAGTCCAAAAGGTATCAGTAATTACTATATAAATGTTGCCGGTTAAATAATTTCCCAACAGAATTTAAAATTCTTTCGTGGTCTCTGCGTTCACGACCGATTTTGGCAAACCGTTCCAGATATTACCAACCATTCATCATCCCTGTTGTTGGTGGATATTGGTGTATTATTTAATTTTATCATCTTTACTATCACTGATTTATATTTTCACTAAATTTAGACTTCTGTGTGATGTTACATGTATCTACACTGTAGATGAAATGCGTATACATTAATGTGTAATGATTCGTACATGTATCTCGTCGAAACTTTTTTTCCTCTTGAAACAGTTTATAATACATGTAAATCAAGGCTTTAGCATATGTACGTACAAGAAAATATTATCATATGTCATCAATGTTACAAGCCAAACGAACATGGACCTGTTTAATCCACTGTCGCCGCTATATATCGGTGGCGATAATTACAGGGGTTAGTAGTAGTAATCACTAGTATCACAAGGGTATACAGATATAATAGAAAGAAATCAGAGTTACCGGGATTGCCTTCACAGAGAAATAATATAAAATGAAAAAAATCCTAATTCTACTTTGTAAATGACGATATCAATCCAAGTTGATATATGAATATTCTAAACTTACTTCAAGATGTTCTTTTAAATAGTTAAACGTTAATTTTGGACATAGATCTATGAAAAGATATATGTACGAAAAATATTAATATTTAGCAAGATCGATTTTAGTTGCTATATAAATAGCAATAGTTCAACTTTGGTGGTGCGTTTCTTTCTTCTGTTAAACACAGGTACATAAAGTAGCAAGGTGTAATCAAAGCTCCCCTAAACCCTGATTGGCCTTCTCTTACGTTTACCCTGATTCAAATGTAGAGTGTTACAATACTACATTTACATCTACGTTTGTCTGTTTCCTTCTGTTGGTAGATGGATCGGAAGTTCCTAATATGGTATGGCTAGGTGATTTCGCATTGGATACACCTACCAACGATTGTTTCCTTGGGAATCCCGTTTTTGTTGTGGTATTAGTGACTATTCCGCGATGGGCTGGAAAAAGGGAAGTTATGGTGTGGATAAACCAGAGAGACTATCTGATAGTGAAAGTTAAAAATGGTGAATAGTGAAAGTAAATGAGTAGAAAATGCAGTCATACGATGTGTAATGTATAGACCATTTAAAGTTATATGTGCCGGAACTGGGCGAAAATTTTGACATGCTATTTTTTCATCGTTAATCTATTAAAAACCATAAGGTTTGATGAACAAAGCTGTAAAAATCATTCAAACGGCTTCAGATGACTTATAAACGTTAGTTATAACACAGAAATTTTGTACTGTAAAATTGTTGTTTTTATGCCTTAAATATGTTTAGAGGAAACATCCCTGCAGAAATCACTTTACAACTAGAAATTGTCATAGACAATTTTGCGGGCTTTTCACTATATTTAGTTTACAATACCGTCATTGCCAGGTAAGTTAAGAACTAGGTAATGCATGGGTTTTGAAGTTGTAACCAGTAAATGACCTTGACTTTCAGCCCCGAATAAAAATGTTTTAGTGAAGATCTGCATGAAGTTTGATCAGCCGAAGAGAACTCTCATCTTAATCCAATTCATATTTCCAAATTCGTCCGAGCAAATGATAACGTGATCGAATGTGCCTTAACGTCATCTGACTTGCGGTGTTGTTAAGTATATATACCCCGGTATGTATATTTAAACTCTGGACCCTTGTGACCTTGAACGTATGAAGACTCTTGTGGCATTTTGGTTATTGTTGAGTCATTTCGACTTGCTTACCAACATATGAACAAGGGTAATCACTTATAAAGAAATATACTGTTACATAGGTTTTTAGGAGGAGTTATCTTTCTTTGCGCAGATTAAGTTTGATCAGCCGAAAAGAACTCTAATCTTAATCAAATTAATATTTCCAAATTCGTTCTAGCAAATGATAACGAGATCGAATGCGCCTTAACGTCATCTGACTTGCGGTGTTGTTAAGTATATATACCCCGGTATGTATATTTAAACTCTGGACCCCTGTGACCTTGAACGTATGAAGACTCTTGTCATTTTGGTTATTGTTGAGTCATTTAAAGATTTGAACATATATGACTCATGTGACCTTGAATATGGGTCAAGGTCATTCCTAATATCTGACTTCATAGCCCATCCCCTGGACATCTTATATATGAAATATGAAGATCATAGACCTTACAAAACTTCAGGAGAAAAGTTTTCAAGTTTATTGTTAAAAACAGGAACTTTAACATTTGACCCTTACCGAAAACCGGAAGTTGCCATTTTTTGTAATAACATGTAGAGAGAAAAAAGTTTACACTTAAGATTATCTGCAAAAAATATTATTGGATGAACTCTGTGAAAAGAACTGTTAGTGAGTTATGAGCATTTTTAAATTTTAAGATATGACGTCATAGCGGCCATTTTGTTTTTTTTTGAAGATGAAAATCATATAAAACGTTAGAGAACATTAGAGGGGTCTTTTCTATAGCAATTGTAGACTATATTAGTCATTCAGTTCGACAATATATAATGTTAAACATTTTGGCGGGAATTTCGCAAAGATCAAAGGAATGTTCAAAATGGCATACAGCATTAACCGGAAGTGCTACCGAAAAATAAAAGATACCAAATTCATCAGAATGACATTCTGCATCGATATGTAAAAAGAAATTTCGCAAAATCAAAAAAATAAAAATTCGTGAACTTTGACCCCATAGCGAGCTTTTTTTATTTGACCTTTGACCTAATTGCTGTAATTGAATAAAAGTTAGTCTATTATATGATCTACATAAAACATCAAAAATATTTGCTGTATCTTATAGGGTTTTTGAGTTATGGCTGTTTTAAACTTTTTAGGTATGACGTCATGGCGGCCATCTTGGATTTTTGACCTACTTAAAAATGTTGCGGTCACCTCTTCAACTCATGCCATACAATATAACAATAAAGCCATTGGCATACCTTTTACCATTTCGAAGATCTTTTGGACAGAAATAAGTGTAGAAGAATAATAATTACTTACATAATATATAATAATAATAATAATAAAAATACTTTTAGAGGTATCTTCATGATTCCAACTGTTCCGAAATCAGAATGATTTTTTTAGTGTTCCAGCAAAATTAATGTATTTTATTTTTCTTACTTTTTGAGAAAATCAACTTTTTATGTCGATGAAAAAAATCCACTTGGAAGGTCTTTATCACTACGGTGTTGATTCCGGTTGAAAACAAGCGTTCTGACGCCCTTCGAATTTGCGAATTCAAACTCAACAAAAGTAGCGGAATAATATCAATAAACGAGATATTTTCAACACTAAATATCGAGATTAATCAGGCATAGAACTCGATACCAGGTAATAAGAATTTCCTGTAACAGTTGCGATATGAAAATATTGCGATGTGAGTAAATAAATGATTAATTTCTTTATTCTGATTACCATTTCTAAATTTGACGATTTGATCCCGAACATTCCAATGACGTCACTTTTTAGTCCTCTATATATGAGCCCGGGTGATTCGACCTTGCAAGCTGACGTTTTGAAGGATTGAATAAGCACTCATTTGCGGTATTATGGTGACAATTTGCACTCATATACAGCTTAACATAGTTTGAAATAATGGTGTTACTTTATATTGGAACATTTCATTATTTAAACGTCACTTTGACAAAAAGAAACAGTAGGCATACGTAGGCTACTGTAAATCTTACAGCGTTTGTGGATACAAGGCTTCGTTTAGTAGATGAATTTCATGAAATATTGCACAAAAAAACATCATTAACATGCTTCTGACACATATAATTAATGAGTTGAATTGAATATGTTTGACATTGTGTGTAAAAAATCTATTTTGGTCTTTCGCCGTCGAAAACCGATGAACCGCGGTACCACTGGGTTGCGAGTAGAACGAATAATCATACCCTGCCTCCACTCCGGTTCCCGGCAGGGTATGAAATCTTCCGTCCGTCGTTCAGAGCTACGTCATCGCAGCTAGGTTGCGAGCAGCTATCGTGATTTTTTCGTGTCTATTTCTTCTTATTCATTAAAAAAGCGATCTTTGACTATCTCTGAGTTCAAAAGGTTTCGGCTATAGCATTCATTTCTTTATATTTGAGTTGAATGCATCAAATCGGATCTGTTCTCGACATCGACTGTGCATTGTATAACATTAGGCCTACTATACCTGTACCTGCAGTTATCGTGATTTTTTTCATGCAACTTAGTAGAATTTTACGATGCATAAGCAGTAGAAAGATATAATCTAAAAAAGATTGTATTGTACAATTTCTCAATGCATAATATAACTTTGATATTCCATGGTATAAAATGAAAACTGTCGTTTTCTCCGTATCAACGTAACACAAGCGTGTGCTTCGTCTCGGCGAAATCTAGCTCATTCCTCTCAGGGGGTGTCTTCAACGACGTTCGAGCATATCAGAAAAAAATCAATAAAATAACAAAGATTATTATACCTCACTTTCATTTAGAATGTTCTGATTGGATTAAACTTGATCACATGACACTGAATAAGTTAGATGTTTTCCCCGGAATTGGAAGGCGAGGGAAATAACCCCAGGGAAATAACCCCCGAGGGAAATAACCCCAGGGAAATAACCCCCGAGGGAAATAACCCCAGGGAAATAACCCGTTGGAAGCTCCGCACGTGACCGGAAGTTGACGTCATCTGCAACGTCAACCAACAATGGCAACAGTGTTGTTTATTTTTTTGTAGCCCAACGAATTTAACAACGTTGTTGTTGGGAAATATCTTCATGGGTTCTTTTTACAGAGATTTCTTTTAATTTTGCTCGGTATAATAAAATAATTATGTCCCTATGTGTCGGGATACATCTAGAATTGTCTCCCTGAAAAGAGTTATTTTCTCTCGGGCTTCGCCCTCGAGAAAATAACTCTTTCCAGGGAGACAATTCTAGATGTATCCCTCCACAGAGGGCCATAATTGTATATTATCGTATACCAGGTATATTAAAGAACAACAAAAAACTTTGTGATTTGTTATCAATGTGTTATTATCCTTTTTTCATTTTTCTTCATGCTGAAACAACAGCTACATGCACATTACATTTACAATTTTTTTATTTTTCCTATAAGGAAATACTCTATCATACAACAATGTTATCTGCTTCTTATAAAAAAATCACTGTATATAAAAAAGCAGAAATCTGGTTTAGTGTTAACGTGCAGATCTTCTGATCTTTCGATTCTCCACCGGCGACATTTTTTTTCATTTTTTTTTTTATATACATACAAACATGCCTATTCAAACTATTCACAATATCTGGCGAGGGCTACATGTACATGTAGCTCTATTACTACAGAATAAATAATTATATATCTGAGGATTTACATCGGATATATACATGGTCAGTATCTTACAGTAGCTAGGCCAAGGACGTGTCCTTGAATAGGCCTGTTAGTTTTATTTTGGTGTTGACACGGAAAGACGAGATGACTCCTGTCTCATGGACATTAAAACAAATCATTTATTTCATCTAGGCAAATAATAATTTGAAAATTCCATATACCGCCTGCAAGGAGACGTCCTAGGCCTATCTCTACCCGCAATACACTTATCGTGGTCTTATACATATGTATTATGTAACTTTTCATCGATCCAGATATATCTGTCTTCGACAGTTGTATTTAGAATTATGAATATGTGGAAGGAACGTATGTACAAGATAAAAACAACCCATCTCAACTGCTATTCCGGGACCCTTAAATGTAATATTGGTCACCTCAGCCCAAGCACAGGGGCACTCAAATTATTCATTATGTAAAATTATTCCTATGTACGTCATGTCCACATGACTGAAAATTATATATTATGTAAATATCGGTTAGCTTGTAATAATAATAATAATAATAAAAAAAAACAGAACAAAAACAATAGGTCTTTTCACCAAAATGGTGAAAAGCCCTAATTACTAACATCGTAAAAATGTAACATGAAATTGTAGACCACAAATTGGCTTCAAGTTCATGGTCTGACCGTATGTACTCATTTCACTGTAAATAAATGATTTTTGGCAGTACTGCCAAAAATCATTTTCAGTTCTTATTTGTACATGTAAAATTATAACCTATGCATTGAAAGTACTGTAATTATCAAAAAGTTGGTAATTTTTGGTGATTAATAACATATTAAAAGCTCATCTTGATTCGCGAGTATGAAAAATACGGCACATATAACTTTAAATATATTACTCTATTTGTCACCACTGTTGTTTGATATTGTACACTACTTGTGTTATGAACACTTCTCCTTTACAAATGGTTAGCATAAGGCACGAAATAAATTATACTCTAAATACACCTACATTTTCATATAGCGAGACAAGGATGAAAATTTCTGGCTTGGTTTAGATATCACGAGAGCATAACACTGCCAGAGTTATCTCCCTTCACCTGAAGCACAACGTTGCTGGAGTTCTCTGCGCTGTATTTTTGCTTCTCTTTTATAGGCAGCTTATAACAATTTCAACAAACAATAATTAACGTTATATCATCTAGTAGACCACCGCTATGGATATCAACCTTTTGATCGCGAGCTCGCGTACACTGTATAGTGGTCATTTTGTAAAAAAAAGTGCATGATATGAAATGTCAGTTGCGTAACAAATTTACAATATTTTCGTTATTTACGATGAAGTCAAGATTAGATATATAACGAAATTTAATTGATGCATTATGTAATAAATATCACATTGAGTAGAAATGTGTATTTCAATTCCACGAAATCATTTAAAGGCCCACTACTTTCCAAAACGGCTTTTAATTTTTTTAATAAAAATGTAAAATGAGATGGATAATTTTATAGAGTCGCAAAAGTTACTAACTTACTGTTAACACTACATTTATCATCACCTCAGGAACAATTTAATCAAATTGAATTAATGTTACTTTTCATAACGCGGGTCGTCTTATGTTTCCCGCCGTCGTCCTAAATACCACGCGATATTTGACAAGCACTGCGCTAGACGGCAAAACAGCGAAATGACTCTCCACTGTTCTCCTATATTACGCTGGGAATTTTCCATATGTTTGGTGTTGTAACCTCATCTTAGACCATCTGTATGTTTCTGATGTTATTAATGTTTTTTAAAGAAAGCTTTATTTTTTGCTCCTGAAAGGTAGTTGGCCTTTAAGCGTGGTGCTTTTCAATTACAATGTACAGTCAAATCTGACTTAGCCATCACCCCTGCTTAATAAGACCACTTTCTAATGGACCAAAAAAGTTAACTTCAACGCAATTTGACCTGTGTACAAAGACCGCTTCCCTTTTAAACACCATTCCATCTTGATCCCCTGAGTGATCCTTATAGACAGGTTTGACGGTGGTCCTTAAAGACAGGTTTGACTGGTCTTTATAGACAGGTTTGACGGTGGTCTTTATAGACAGTGGTCCTTATAGACAGTTTTGACGATGGTCCTTAAAGACAGGTTTGACTGTGGTCTTTATAGACAGGTTTGACGGTGGTCTTTATAGACAGTGGTCCTTATAGACAGTTTTGACGATGGTCCATATAGACAGGCCGCTGGTCGGTGGTTTTTCTCAGGGAACTCCGACTTTCCCGCCGCAACCAAACTTGGCGCACCATGAAATGACTCTTGCTGTTAAAGGGACAATTCATTGAGGCCAATTCGTTACATAACCACGAAGCAAAATATGACAAAAATATATTGTTCTACATTCCTTATGAAACATATGACAAGAAATAATGGCAAATTCCACAACATTGTTAAGTATTTTGATTAATACCATTGAAATTCCAAATCGTTCATGAATACGATTAAGCAGGTACAACATGTACGCTGTACTCTTACCCGAGTCAAAGTCACGCGCGCGTTAAACAAATGCAATACATAACCACTGTAGAGTTGATGAAATTATTTTTAGACTGAACATGCATCTAATGATGTTAACATAACTGTAAGACCGATTTGAGTAGTTCTAGACAAAAAATTCTTTATTACACAGGCAAGGGTCAGGGCTCGGCATACAAGACATCTGACCTCAATGGGTAATGGCAGGTTTGAACAGCTACATATCACTACAGTGGGCTTTTCTGGCATATCACAGTAAAACCAACTTCGCTAGCCAAGGGTATTAGTCCCATTTAAAGAGAATCGGACTAATACCCTTGGCTAGCGAAGTTGCAGTAAAACCAACTAATCTAATTTCCATAAGAACTGATTTGTTTCCGAAATATGTGCAAGTTTTAATGTACTCTTAGACCGAATTGTCCCTTTGATAGGACGTTAGATAATAAACCAAACTTTGATAAAAAGTGTTTAAAGCAAAACTTCTTTGTGGAACATGGCTAGAGGTTCCCATAAGGAAAGTACGATCATGTCAGGAAAATTGGTTAAAATGGTAAATATTATCCCGCTTAATCATTTAGGTGTTGCTTAGCAATCACTTCTATTGTCGTATCAAGAAAACACAGACAGTATATACATGTATATTAAAACAACTTTAATAAACGTCTTATCACAATAACTTCAAATGGATGACAAATTAAAATGGCATATATGTGAGAAAATCTTGTATGCTACATTCTACATCTTTATTCAGCATGCACGCTCTCATAAGTCACTATTACGTCACAATCTCAAAACGAACATCGTGATAATAAAACCTCGTATCTTGTAAATAGGCAATGAATGCTTAATTAGTCATTCGGAACTTCTCGACTATGACTAACGTCCGAGATATTCCAAACGACTACAAACAGATGTCTGTTTTGCGCTTTTTGTGCTTGCCAATCATTTCTTCTGTTTTACATTCACACATCCATTTCCTATCATTCACTGTATAAACACACTCATTTAAATATTCATATCCTCAACACTTATTCGCATACATGTATTCTTCATTTTGACAGACAAATCCTCTTGTGTCTGAACACGGGGGTGTAAACCACTAAAGATTTTCATAACGATTCCGAAATACTCAAAAACGATAAAAATGTCTTATGTTATTTCCAATCCTATCGTCGGAAACTCGTGGATGGTGGGGTACAGCGGAGCAGATCACCCACGGATTCTGATACACCATCGAACTTGGGAGAACCCGTGTATGTCGTGCCCGCCGTCGTTTTGGTCCCTGTACGCATATATACAAATGTATGATGCAAAATGGTCCTTTTAGATATGTTAACATTAGTAAGCACTACAATGGTCTAATTAAACTATTTCGACCCTTAAATTGCAGAATGGACTATTCCGACCTTTGAACTTGAAGAGGCTAAAATATGTCTTGGAGGTGAGTGGGTGAAGTATATCAACCGTTACTTTCTAGAGATGGTCTTTTTTTAATCTCTCTGACAATGTATCACTTTGTGATGTTGTAAATGCTCCTGGTCGAGGTAGAACAGCTCTTATTGCCAAACAATATCGAACATGATATAATAATATTCACCGGAAAACATTTAGACTGTTCCATAAGGAGTTGTAATTTGACATATTGCATTTCACAAACTCCAAATATAAATGTAGCCCATCATGTTTTAACACTTGGATAAGGGAGTTTACCTTTTAAATTGTGGTAACTTATTTCATCAATTTATCTGTTTTCTATGAAGTCATTCAATTATTTTTGTTATAGTTTGTAGATCATGAGAAGAGTCTTTTGATTTGTCAGTGAATGGCCAATCACATTAGTTCATCATCGTTGCACCGGTACTGCACACATTTGTTATTTCATGTTCTAGAAATGATTATTTCATGTTCTAGAAATGATTCGAACAGTCTTATAATATGACACAGGAAGTAGAAAAAAATTCTCTTGGAAAGTCAGATAGGAAGAAATATAGTCTTTTAATCCAGAAATTCCTTGCTGATTCGAACAAACACCCAAATGTGTTTGTTTCAAGATAACCCTATAATGGAATTTAAGGTGTCCATTGCATTCCAAATTTCAAACATCAATGAATGATAATAAATAGTTAGCACACTTCATTGCACAGTATCAAATCCACACAACATCAACTGTAACTTGGTAACAGTTCGATCGTCTGCTCGGATCACCCGTGTCACTAAGGACGCCACGATTTGTGACGTCACTGGTCCGTGAATATGGAGACACACTATTGTTTATATAATGTTCTGATGGTCTATTTTCCACTTTTGGTGGCACTGGAAATATTTGCTCATATGCCGGTGGGCTGAGATTCTTTTGTGAGTCGTCTTCCTCGTAGGGCGGTAGATGGACACCAAAAGGTAGTTCGAATGTGTCTATATTGTATTCCCGCGCTCGGCAACGCCGGTGATGACGTCGTGACCTCTGTAAAATAAATGACGTCGTTCAAATATGAAAAGCAATTAACTAAATATATTAACGTTGCTTGAATACAATATCAGACTCCTGCAACCCTAATCCAGACATTTTTTTTCTGTATTTCAATCTGTGGAAGTTTATTTAATCAAGTACCAAGCCTTCAAGACAAACATAATGCTATAGAACTACTATATTCCTATACCAATTTTTTTATAAATATAATCTTTGAAATCATTTTACTAGATCTATTTTGATTTTGTCGTCTACAAAACAATAAATATTTTATTCGTTGTTTTTAGTTAACATATTTGTGTTGTTTATGAAATCTATCTTCAGCTTACTGTATACTTACCGGTTTATATAAATATTCATATGTGCCCCTGCCTTCTGCAAGTTCTTGATACTGAGACACGACACAGGCGAAACAGTAACACTGCAAGTAAGTAAAAACTCAATGGTCAATTTCCTCATAGACAAGAATTTGATTGGTCCAATACTAGACAAGATTTTGATTGGTCCAATACTAGACAAGATTTTGATTGGTCCAATACTAGACAAGATTTTGATTGGTCCAATACTAGACAAGATTTTGATTGGTCCAATACTAAAGATATCAACATAAACCAGGTTTATCTAGAAATTGGTTACTTTCCTAAAAGCATTAATATTTTAAGATAGGTGCACAGAGCGTGCACAGTGCACAGAGCAGCTTAATATTAATTAAACATCTTAATGTTGTATTGGACATGAACAATCTAATTAAAATTAGACATGTAATTCCGCTCGATTAGATGTTCTACGTTAAGCTCCAATACAACAGGTATACCATTAGAGCCTATCGTAGAGCGGAATTACAAGTCTAATTTTAATTAGATTGAGGACATGAATTGATCAAAAACTCCAATAATTTCTAATCTGTGAATAGATGAAGTTAGCATATGTCAAACTCCTTGCTAATATTCAATATCTTGATAAAAATATTTTGAGAAATTCTATGTCGCAGCATTGAAAATCTACCTGACATTCATAATATTTGTTTAAATCATACTTACGTTTGCTATTAATTTAAAACAGTAGAAAAATACCCAGACTATTTCCCAGGCTTGTAAAGTCTGCAACAATAAACAAAAGAAATTTACATTAGTAAAACAACAGATGATAAATGGATTTCTTCACAATAATATACATCATCGACAAACTTATTTGAAACACAGCTAGCTAGGGTAAGGGAGATAACTCCTACATGAGAAACAAGAGGTGACAACTCGAGCATACTTACTTTTTCTCGCTCCATATGAACTGTGGTAAGTAAAGCTATTGCACCAGTTTCGTATAAAACATTCAACACTAGAACATACACCCATGGTAACAGCAGATATCGTTTGTCCTGGAAGAAAAAAAACAAACAAAAAGTGATAAAATATTCATTTTGTACATCAATAAACACTGCAACAGATGAAGCGTATGGAATCTTATAATAATGCCAAAATTGATAACTAAATGATAAGAAATAGATGTGGTACTGCAATATGAGATATGGTTATAAGCTTGGCAGTGAGAGAAATGAACGACGAAAGATTATTAAGTTCGAATCCACGTGGTTATCAACCGGAAATATGCATACTACAACTAATATACAAATTATGAACAAATTACGGACAATAATTCCGGATACTTACAAGCTGTACACCTGGGATAAGCACGAGAGAAGCCGTTATCATGAGGCCATATAATACAAATCCGGCGTAAACAATGCCTTTGTATTCTGTAATAAGTATACAAAACATATGGTAAGTTAAATTATCTATCACGTGTAGTGTAATCAGAAAAACAGATATATTATATATACATGTTTCTGGTGTAATCCAGTAATAAAAACACTTCGTAAAACTAAGTGTAAAATTTGGTTGTAATTTTCAAATTAAAAATGACGCGAAAAACATTTGCAAGAACATTTCAATGAAAAATATAAAATTTTTAGCCTAGATGCACGGCCTTTGATAAGCATTGTACAAATTAATTATTTATAATGAAACAAATCTCTTGAGAGAAAATTCTTGTAGTGTGATGGGTTCTTTCCATTTCTGATTCAACAAAAACCTAAATTAATGAACAGAGCTGAACTAGGTCAACACGATGCTGGTAGACAGCATTAGATTTCATTCACTGTTAAAATTCCAAGAAGAAAATGCAAAGAAGCAACGCTATGCTGAGGTGCCTCGATGAACTTAATGCATTGAAACACGATACACCTGTCCATTTTAGCAACACTTAATAGGCTGATTAAAGTCGACATTTTATTTGCTCAGTTAATCGTTTTATTCACACGATAGATTAAAAACCGAGTTCCCTAAAATCCCATGTGACTTAAATTTACCAACACGCACCTGACTTGTCAAAGACCGTAGTATGTCGGCGTGCTTTGTACAATCAAAAGAAAACTGGGGGATATTTAATTGTGTTTACATTCTTTCGGTGTGACCCATGCTGAGGAATTTAATGTGGATTTATAAAGCACCTGACATGGTTAGACTCGAGTCATTATACGGGGATTGCATGACTTATACTATTAACCCGCAGCCGTTGTGATTACAAAACATAACATATTCCCATGCATCTTAGGGAGGCTTATAAAGGTCGGACAATGGACAAAGACGTATTGTCCTTCCGTTGATAAGCCATAACGGGTCTTTTTAGTTATATAAAGTTATCATTTATCCCTGCATTTTATAATTTAATAAACCAAAAGGTCCTTCCGTTGATAAGTCATAACGGGTCTTTCTAGTTATATATAGTTATCATTTATCCCTGCATTGTTTATAAATAAACGAAAATGTTCTTTCTAGCTATATTAAGTTATCATTTATCCCTGCATTATATATTTAATAAGCCAAAATGTCTTTCCGTTGATAAGTCATAACGGATCTTTCTAGTTATATGAATCTATCAATCGTTATATTCATCTATATCGAAACCGCTTTATTATCAAACTAACGAATGGCGATCTACTATGTTTCACTACAGGATGTAAATAAAACATTTCTGTGTATCTCTCGTGAGGAAAAAACCCAATAAAGACTACAAAGAGTTGTTAAATGATGATAAGTGTTTTCCTCTCAAGTATTTTTATACACATTTAAAGAAAACGCGTCCTTTCTCATCGATATACAGTGACAAAGGTTCCATGTCACAGGAAAAGATTACATCCGGCGTTATATAAAACAGCGAATGTGACGTCGCCACACATCACCTGCGAGTCATGCATCCATAAACTAGAATTGAGAATTTTCTATAAGCCATCATAAAGCTTAAGTCCGTTACTCAACGGCGTAAGATTTCTATTAAATCGCGTGGTGATTATAGCCGAAACCGATGAATACCAATGGAAGTTTAATGTAGCGAATGTATAACGTTACACACAGGTAAAACTTCAAAGGAAACCGATGGTATTTTTACCTGTAACCTGGCACTGACCCGCGAAGATGGGTTGGCTTGATTGCTATTAGTTTGGGCGAACCGCTTCGCTTTGTTCGTCCAGTTTCCTACTCGATATTCAAACTCACACACAATGTCAAATATATAGCACAAATGTGTTCATCAAAATTTACATTCTAGTTACATATGTTATATATATAACGTTTTTCCACCCACTGACAATGCTCACAATGGGCCTACTACAGTGAGATATCATTATAAAAAGGCGAGAGTTCCGCTATCATAAGGGGACACATCACAAATATGCCACAGCCTCCCAAAACATAGATATTTACATACACAACATAACGAATCTAGGTTTAAATAGGACATTAAGCGTAACCAAACAAACAAACAAAAAACGGTTACAGTTACATATGCTTAAGACATGTATTTAACATTTTAATTGTTTTTCTATGACAAAAAGAAAGCAAGCTATAGCCCTTACAACTTTTAACTGTTGAACTGATTTGTTTAAGAAACATTGGACGTACAGCACGGTAACAATGTATTCCTATCTCAAAATATTATATGAATTAATAAACGTATTGATAAAGTTCAATTTGAATGTCTGCGATGACAAAGTTTCAATATAAATCATCTGGACTGAGTGTAGTTTATATATTAGATACAGCAGTCAAATTCAATGGTGTGGAGATTTCTACAATATATTCAAACTCTGGCCTAGAATTTACGAGCACTACTTATCAATTCAAAGTGTTGTGTCGTTTGCAAACAGTTCACTGGTGAGAGCAATTTGGTCTACTGTTCATAAATTCAGAGTGTCGGCTTATTATCTCTTAAGCAGATAACATTATAAACAACGCAGGGATACGATAATACTACAAACAAGGCCGATATGAATAGATGATAATTTTCAACTGAAAAGGAGACAATCCAGCATTACAAACCAACATGGTTTTTGTTTTTTTTTTGTTTTTTTTTTGGTTTTTTTTCGGGTTTTTTTTTGGACAAAACGATACATTTTAAATTCCTAAGTTAGAGAAGAAGTATACAACAAGATAATTTAGAGTTACCATGCGATACGAAGATCCATTGATTGCTTTTAAGCATACGGGCAAATGAAACCTGCCAATATGTCCTGGATGCTTCGGGCCTGTGTGTGTCCACGTGTGCGATATACATACAGCGTTTTTTAAGTGGTGTGGAAGTAAGATGTTGGAGAGTTAGGTAATTGTAGTGCTTCATAGTTATCTACTCTGCTGTAGCATCTGTTCATATTGTTTTAGCTGCCAATTTATGATAAAGAACAGGAGAAACCTTCGTTGACAGCTGCAAGTATGTTGGCGAACATGAGGGATATTGAGGCCTTATAGTACATTTGTCGTTTTGAAGGAGACTGCCTACCAGCCTATAGCGATATTAAATGTTTTGTCTATCTAATAGCAAATAGCAAAGCCCACTTTTGCTGTAGGGAGGCAACAACAGCTTAAAAGTTCCATTTAAAACAAAATACGTTGCATTCAGGCTTTTTCTAATCTTATACACAAACGCCGAAACACTTATTCCGGAAAACCGTCATACTAATATACTGAGCCAAACTAACATTTATCCGGATCAGTTTGGTACAAGTACATTGCACTACTCATTTTTCAATAGACAACACCAGCAGTATATACAAAATCGTATTGGAAACTGAATATAGATAAACCCGATTGCAGGCATTTAGATAATAATGTACGTGCCTAAATTATAAGAAAGATATATTTCAGATTTTTTTTTTGCATCTGGAGTTTTGACTGAAAGTGTTTCCAACAAGAATTCTATGTGCTTTAATGACGACACTAGTTATACGAATCTAGGTTATCATATTCAAGATCATACTAGAATCAGATGGCACGTTATGACGCAATGAGCAAGCAACTGTCCACTCGCACACATCGCTTATACAGAGTATTAATAATTTTTCCTTCACCTTCTCAAACTTTTTAAAGCTAGAAATTATGGAAGACCAAAATAATCTTTCCCAATTCAAACGTAATATGTTTATTATCATTATATATAAGATATATTATACAATCGGTATCGTATAGAAGGAAAATTAATAAATGAGAACTTTGTTATATCTAATTTTGGGAACGATGGGTTTCACTGAAGAGTCTTTCTTTGACCTTGTTAACGTCCGTTCCAACTCTATTTCGAGGTGAAATTAACGACCATTGTTACAGAAAGGCGTGGAGAAACGCTGACGAACAAATGAGAGTTTTAAATTCAGAGGATAAGTTCAAGGGCCGGTGGACTAAAAAGGCATTGACGTGAAGGACCATAAAATAGAAAGGCTATTATGTTTCAGGTGTGACCAAAGGACGGAGACGATTCTCAAAGGTACTTATAACATCTGATTTGTGATCGTCAAGTTTGGATAAATCGTATCGAACTCTCATGTACTCCGCCTATCAGGTTTATTCATGCAAATCACACATGGACGCGTGAAATGAGGGGTGATTTACTGTAATTCATTCGTGAGACATACACAAAGAGATCTACTTACTTATGTGTTTATACAAAGCGAGATCAAACGGGGGGAAGGTTAATCTCGGTATATCATGTATATCAGAATATTTAATAATGATTATAGACTACTAATCCCAGCGTGTGAAATTTCATATTCATGATCATTAAATGTTTTGTATATTCTGTATTTGCATATTACAGAGTTATCTGCCCTTGCGGATAGGTATTGATTGTGACGTCATGTGTTTGCGGGCTTTTTTTTTTTCTTGTCATACTTTTCCGAGAAAACGACGTGAATTGCGCTCAAAAAATTATGACTTAACAATCAATACCTACCCGCAAGGGAGCTAACTCTGTAATATTCAAAGACGAAATACATGCAAATAATTATTTCTAATTAACATTTAACCTCTACATGATATGTGTTTTACAACTCCATATTACATTCCCTGTTGTATACAAAGTACCTATTCAATCAAAAAAACTCCACTCAAAATGTATATATGCATTATTGTTCCGATGCCTTACTTGGAACGGATTTTACTTATTATTGTATGTGGGTGTCTTTGAGGAAGCAAAGAACGCTAACTCTTCAGGAGTACTGCGTTCTGATTTATTCAGAGTTTCTTCCCTTCGTTTCTCTCCGTCAGTACAATATAACTTTTGATCACTTGATTTCTATTTTTTCTGCATTCGAATGCTCTTACATGCATATATAAGCTGGAAGATCCTCAGTGACTACTTTTTTACTTATGAATTATAGAAGTGCGCAAAACGAATTGGCCGACGGAAAGGAAGCATGTTCTCTTCTAATGACGAAGTGAAACGAGGGGAAGTAACTCTTAACATATCAGAAGAGTGACATCGAGGTACGTTTTCATTGGGTTTTCTTCTCAGAAATAACTTTACAAATCTTTAAATTATTTATAATTACATTTCTCATTGATTGGTAGTCTCTGCTCTTATTTCGAGCGACTTTCGTTATTTGTTGCGTTAATATCTTACGTTATTTTTTTTCTTCCGTAAATTAAGTATCTTATATTGAAATCAGCTTACCTGGAGAGTCCTGTATAAGTTGGTATCCCACATACCGGAAAAGGTAAAATACGAGACAAATCAAGGAGATTACCTGAAAAACACAAACAAACACATCTATACAAAACTGTAATTCATTTCATCTACCGACATAAATACAAAATTACATAAACCATATTACCTATAAAAATCACCTTTAAGTTGTAAGGACGATCAGGGCCCTGCACCACAAAACTTTATCATACAGATTTTTTGGTCAAGCCTATGTAAAATCATATACTTGAGTAAAAATATCTGTCTGAGAATAGTTTTATGGTGCCTGGCACTTCAGGCAAGGAAACGAAGGTGACAAAGAGAAGTAAAGGTGGCCATGGAATTGGAAACGAAAGCGACAAAGCGAAGGCGGTCATGGAATTGGTCAATGTGTCTGTACATGCAATATTTGTAATTTAATGTCGTTTCACATTTTGAAGTCATATAAATGTTCTATTGTCATAATGTATCACTTTTATTTTTTGCATTATTTTGTGAACGTGATACTGGTTTTTGTTGAACTGCTTTTCTAATTAAGAAAATTACGCCAAACGATAACTAACAAAAGATTTTGGCTAATACCCGTTAGCTTATTTTCAACCTCATCGTCTGACTAGCCTATCTAGAAGACTACAAATGATCTAGACCTAACACACACTTTGTTCGACCCCATAAATGAAGTGACAATATGGCGACTTTAACTGTTCTGTTTATAACCTCAAACTATTCAGCTTTTCGGCGAGTCAGTCATGCCGAAGTTATAGGCAATGCTATGCTAATTACACACCCCTAGGTATTCAATGTAAAATACACAATTGGAACACTTTTGTTAGAGACGAACGACCTGAACATTTAAACATTTAAAATAACTTACAACAATTTACAAATTATCATTCACTGACGTCTCAAACTGGCTCATTAGAAAATGGAACAAATAGTCTGGAACATATTTTTGAAGAATTGTATGCTTGCAACCTCTAAATGCAACTCTTCTTCGATGTTTATATTCTTCAGTCAAGCTGGCGATAGCGGTCATGATATTATGCATAGTATTTAACGTGAAAGGGCCATCAGTTGTAAAGTAAGAATAATTTTGATCTAATTACCTTATAATGAGATATACAATACCACCAGGCCTAAATAATTATGACAATTATGTTGAATGGCTTACAGGTGAAATTAAGGTCAAGAATTTTGACAATTTCAAAACATGTATGATGTTGAAGCGACATTAATAAAATAAGGTGTGGACACCGTTCTTGTTTAACCTAAAGAACGTCCACGACTAGAACTTGTCGGAATAATCACCTATTTAACTTAAATGCCGAAACGAATCGACACTATATTATATGTATCTACAATGCATAAGCTCACGAGTGAATTAAATAGTCCATTTTCAAATGAATCAATTCCCAGTGGAGTTTTTTTTCTCACAGAGGAAATATCGCCTGGGTGAGTTTAAGCTGCTATCAATCATGGAAGTCATGGAGTCTAATCCGCTGTCTTGTGATTTTTTGTTGGTGTCATGGCCAACAATTAAACTGTCACATGTATTCGGACATGCTCTGTGAACATTGTACGTGGTTCAGCGAAAAAAACATCCCCTTCATTTTTGTCAAAATCCTCGAATATGTTAAACAGAATTGGACATCTCTTTGCTCTGGAGGGTTAACAGTACTCCAGGTCACGACCGACATTTATTAAAACACTATGAGAAAATGATATTTTTCGTCCATGACAATGATTACAAATTCTTTCCTTCGAGAAACTCTTTAGGCCCTTGAGAATGTCATGAGTGGAACATTGACTCCCACAGCTTCTGTTGAATGGGTAACAACAATACGCAGACCGAACTCATTTTTTCCCCTTTCCCCAATGCATGTGTGTGTTAAGGTATAGACGTAAAAATAATAGTTCAAAGAGGGCATACGTGTGTTTTGATGTCGGCATCTATTCCTTCTCATATCTTAGTGTCACGGACAATATTGTGCCCTGAATATACGTCGTTATCAACCTAGAATTTGACGACGCTGATTTTTATTTCTTTGTTTGGTTCGAATGACAAAATGACAAATAAGCGAAGACGTCAGCAAGGCAAGTTCAATGTTAAATGTCGCCTTGTTCTTCATATCATAATTAGTATTACTCTCGGCATGAAATATGTAAATATCTAGATTTCATTTAGAAGGTATGCACATGGGTATGGGTGGCCACCTTCAATAGGTTTGAGAAAATATATGTACTTATGTCATTTGCACTTAATGTGCATAACCTATTTATGGAAAATGACCACGTTCTTTAAAGTTTGGTATCAAACGAGTTTATGTACATATCTAACTCTTTTTACGATAATGTTTGGTATCTGACATCTTTTACAACTATTGTTTTACAACGGTTTATTTTCAATATTAGCCCACCCTGGGGTTGTGTAAACAGTGCTTTAAATATGTTAAAATATTTAAAATGACATTCCATACGTTGTTGCATATAAATATATCTACATGTTGTACCTGAAAGAATATCGTTTGTATACAAATCGTCTTACTTGCTGGAATGCCGTGTTACTTCAGGCTATATATTTTACGATGGCTGATATCAGTCAGACAAAAAAATAGCGTTACTTTAAACAGTTTGACCAAATGACTGACATCATCTAAACAAAAAGAGCTACATTTTGTAGAAATACTAATCTTGTAAGCTAAGAACTACAAGTTTTTTTGTTTTTTTTTTTTTTCTTTCTTTAATTATAGGAATGATGCAAGGTGCCACATTGGCACAATTGCATTTCCTGAAACATGCTAGAAATATCAACATATTTGTTTAAATTTTGAATGAATGAGAATGTATTCCATATGTACAAATGCATGTGGAAGAGGCTTGAAGTAACAGACCATTGTCCATACATCCACGACTAGTGGTTCGAGGTAAAGTTACTGGACACTGTCCGTAATGCAAGACTTGAATCCCTGACCACATAAATGACCGTTTAAACGTTAGAATGTTTGCTAGAGTATTTAAGAGTGTCCATTGAAACTCGTTTATTTCCCTACATCAAACGCATGGAGCGAACCAATAAATTCATATCGAAGTGTCTTATAAACCATTAACCGGATATCGACACAAAAATAACTCCCTACAAAATCTCCACAATACCTTAAAATAAAATGATTAAGATAATTTTAGTAGATACGAAATGACTCTTTTCATTCTATATAGTTTAGGGGATTTTCTAAGCTCACGTCTCAAAAGGTGGAGGTCGGTATCTTATACGGGGCATAAAAGTACAGAGTAAATAAGTGATAAGGTATATGGACCTCAAAGAACCCCCCACTTAGTTCACGACAAAGACAGGGAAACGGCACAAATGCTCTGTGTTCATAATATGTATTGTATACGGGCCATATAGTTGTATATTCCGCTAAATCCCAGTGTTAAAGGGACAATTCACTCAGGCTAATTCTTTTACATTATCAAGAAGCAAAATATGGCATAAATGTATTGTTCTACATTTCTTATGAAACATATAAGATAAAATATTGACAAATTCCATGTCATTATTTAGTATTTTAATTGATACCGTTGTAAATACAAATCGTTGATCAATACGATTAAGCAGGTACAACATGTACGCTGTACCGATATCCGAGCCAAAGTCACGCACGTTAAACAAATGAACTACATAACCACTGTGGAGGTGATAAAAATGATTTCTAGGCAAGAAAATTCACCTGATAAGGTAAAAACACTACTGTCAGAGCGATTTGAGCAGTTCTAGACAAAAGTAGCATTTCTCTACGAGCAAGGGACAGGGTTCGGCATACAAGATGTTCGACCACAATGTGTAATGGCGGACAGCGAGCGAGTTTCAACATTTCACACGCATTTCATTACCATGATCTTTTCTGGCATATCACAGAAAACCCGACTGGTCTAATTCCCATTAGAACTGGTTATTTTCCGATATATGTACAAATTTTAATGTTCTCTTAGACTGAATTGTCCCTTTAAAGATTACACAATAGTCCAATCCTTTGTTAATCAAAATTGGACAAGAATTTGACGCCTTTGTAAAAGTAGCCTAACAGACTTAAGTCACTGTGTATTACATTTTGTAAATTGTCAAAGATATGTTTTATTTAAGATTTAAGTCTTAAACGTAGACGAAAATATTCTTTCGGTCACCACACAAGGACATACCGTGTTATATATAAACATATTTTAGCGTTTAACTGTTTTGTCCGCTGTCAAAACATGTTACTTTTTAACATTCAAACAATGCCACGACGGAATTCAATGTTTATCGTTACATAAAAACATCCATTAAGAAACATCAACAAGGTCGGCCTAACCTAATGTCAGAATGATTTTCGGAGTATTCTCGCCCCTTAGCCTTTTTATATTTAAGTTTTTAAAATGCTGAGGTTGCTCATGTAATGATCAATGTTTTGGTCAACCCTATGATCCAGCTGTACCTAACAAACTAAAAACTTCTCCAAAAATATAAACAAGACTCAAATTGGTTTTGATTTGGAACAAATAAGGTAAAAAACAAACGAACTTGCCTTATTAAAAATGTCTTTGGAAGATAAAAACTTTAATGATAAAATATTTGAAGACTTAAACTTCAATGATAAAGTAACCATTTAACCTTTGTTAATATCTAATTGAACTATTTGTATATGTATAGTGTCTTTTAATATTTGATAAATAAGATTGAATTTTAATACAACTTTCATCATTTATCAAATTAAATGATCAATTTATGCCCCGAAAAGCTTGACGTTCGTGAACGTATTCACTATACAATTAAAGAAAATGGAATGCGTATAAGCGCATACCCTTATGTATAGTTCGATAACTGTATATTATTACGAAAACCATTTAATTTGATTTATGACAGCTGTATCAAAACAGTTTCCGACGTAAAGAAACGGTATCCTCGCTAATTATGACTGATTTATGACCACGTAAACAATTAAATGAGGAGCAGTTTCCTTTGACTGAGTACGCAAACCAAATACCCGGAGGGATGACTCAATGTCCAGCCACGCGACAAATCATCAAAGGTAATACAATAGTACAAAACTACAGGTTTGTTTTTATCTAATTACAGGTGTTGTATATCACGTGATCTGTCACGGTCCAGTAAACAGGTGGACGTCAGGTGTTTAGGGGCTAACGATATAAGATTTACGACTGCCCCGGTGAACCTTTTCGCCGAACAATGAACCCTTTATTTTCAATCTTCCTTATCTTTGTAAGAGATTAGAAGCCTCGAGGGGCCGAAAAAGTCTCAATCTTTATCATAAATGTGATACAGTATTTTGTCTACTTAAAGTAATTTAAACAACATTCTGACGTCTCAAGCGTGTGTCATAATGAAAGACTGCAGAATCATTGTCACAAATCAAACTTCTATAAAGTCATATTTCCTGGTCTTGGCTTGTCGTTACTGCTGTGTCGCTGGTTTTGTCAGAGTTCCCAGCCTGATGAGTAAATAAGACTAATTTTAAAATCAATTTTGTTGACCAGTCATTGTTTATTTTCATATCACATCTAAGTAGACTCAAACCGTGTAGCATTATTCGTATATACACAACAAGATCAACCCACAAGGTACACAGTACAAAGATGACCAATGGCCAGCGTAATCCCGTGTCCCGAGATAGCCCCAGGGTCTAATGTCTACACTAACATCTTACACATACGCTAATGATAAAGTTCCTCTCAGCCTGGATATTCAGCAAACACCAACTTCCTCGCACGCAAACAAACATCGACTTATGTCAATAACAAGTACATCTGCGACAAAGCCTTCGTGTCCGAGACACCGCCACAAATTGTCTAGATACTTATATAAGGTGGCAAAAGTTGTTTTAGATACTTCAAACAAGTATATTGACCGAATGTTGACAATTTATCGAAGGTGTTTGTTGTCAAAATGCCAGAACTTTGTTCAAAATAGTGTCGTGAAAATTGTAGCTTGATGGCAATTGCGAGTTTCGGGCATCCATTTAGGCCAAAGACTCTAAATAAATATCAAGATTTCACGTTTTTTCGAGAGGAAAATTAAAACAAACGGAAATCAAAATTGCGAAAAGAAATTTCACAATAAATACAAAACTTGTTAAAACTTGTTCTTGTTGAAAAGATCGCGTGGCTCTATCTGCAAGAATTTTAGTTTTTAAATAACTTTGCATTCCCAAAAATTAGAGATTTAGATAGCACACTATCTGAGTCCTAGATGAAATTAAAGAGGGGTGTTTGAGGACATTTTTCAAGGAAGCTGTTTTGAAACTAGAGAGA
Organism: Argopecten irradians; assembly: GCF_041381155.1. Taxonomy (NCBI): domain Eukaryota; kingdom Metazoa; phylum Mollusca; class Bivalvia; order Pectinida; family Pectinidae; genus Argopecten; species Argopecten irradians. The sequence continues at coordinate 38,364,542 of NC_091140.1, read as the reverse complement.
GTCAAGTTCAGAGTGTCGATTGGGCTATGGTTTCTCATTGTTAAGACAAGATTTTGTGTCAAGGTTTTCTTTTTTTGTAAAAGTAGTTTGTTCGACTGTCACCCGAGATGTCTCTGTGCCGGAGGTGGACCAGTATACACCTTGTATATCACCCGGGTGACACAATAATTATCCCGAATGTTTTGTACGATGTTGCCGAGTACAGAATATGAGAAACCTTAATGGATGAAGAATAGCTTCATTATATATAAAGCTGATTTCGATCACATATCTGATACATAAAAAACATTAAATACCAGAAAGCACACGAGCTAACTAGTTTCTAACATGCAGGCATGATGAATCATCAGTGCAAAATGTATTAAACTGATCCAAATGAGAAATCCTTTTAAATGAAATATCACGATTAGATTTTCCTGATAGTGCTCATTGGATAAGCATCGCGAATGGGATCATTTTGTAAAGACAGGAGAAACTTGATCCGGACCCTTCATTAACTGGTGTCCAGGGGACAGGGACAAAAGGTCATGTGACAGGCTCGTGACATTTGATCAAATGCCACCCCCCCTCACTCCCTAGGATACTAATCATCACCCTTATTGCATCCCGTACATGTCATCAAACGAATTTATATCACTACTTCATATTTATGTAATGCACACATATTCATACAGATGCCAATTTCTCTGAGATTGGTAAACTGATCCGAACGTAAGCCACAAACGTTTCTTGGTTAATAATAATTTCAATAATTCAAACAAGACATCAATATACCCTAAGTGCCTAGGTAATTATACCAGAGCTGATATCATATAATTATATGATCAATCATATATATAACGGATTTACATATAAAATATGATTATGTTGCTGACCAGATGGAAGAGAAAATTCTTCATTCAATTTACATGACTAGTAACAGCAAGTGTCGTGTCGACTGTACCAATTGGTCACTGTCACGAGCCTCCGGACATACTCCGTGTCGTCCAAATTATGATTGACAGCCCAAAATGTTATTTACACATCACCCATAGGTGGACGTTATGTTTCATGACTGACAGGTACCCAGCACAGGTGTCAACTACAACTGATAACGGGGTCAAAGGTTAGCCAACAACCCCTAATCCATGTAAGTCGCTAGATCCCCAGGGGCCCCAACAGATAAGGCGACAAACGAATGATCACATCACTCCGTAGCATTTTTGATAGCTCTATCATCCGTAATGATAATTATGTCACATCATGGACGAGCTGACTTTAGCATATTTGCGTTGTAATGTCAACATTTTTATAATGATTTATATATGACAACTGAAATCTTCATTTTGTCAATAAGGATTAGGTGTGTAACACTAGACAAGGTGACATGGCTATCCCTTAGCTACAATTACCGATTCAAGATATTCACAGAAATACATGTATATACAATAATAGTAATCTCACCATGAACCCTATATGCCTGTTATGCATTTGGATGAAATAAAAACTTGTCAAACTTAAGTAACATAAAGCAAATATAAGAAATTAATATGATTTAATTGCGTGTGATAATTTAAATGCAAAGACCATTTGATGAAAGCAACATAATTCAAATTAAATTTTCAGGGTTTTTTTCGCAAGTGAAATGTTCACTGCAGTACTGTTTTGCGAGAATTTGCGTAGCATATATATAATCGCAGAGTATTACCCTTGCTCAAAGCATTAGGGAATGGATTAGAACAATAAACTAAATTTTAGGAAATTTATTTCACGGATATATCACCTATAAAATACAATAGCTAGCTATTTCATAACTTATCACAATGAATCACTCTCCTTTTCGATCATAAACTTTGGTTTGTAGAAGCGGATATTTACATGAAAATGTTTTGACTACATTGTGCGTGTATCATTGCCAGTAGTAGACCTAGGGTGTCGTTAATTTATACAGTATATTCTGATTAATGACTGAGTCAGCCCCATCGGGAAAGTTTATTTACCGACGAACTCAACTTAATAACGGTCCATCCCTGCCTTAATTAGCCTAACTATCGAGTTCCCCTTGACACCAAATAAATGACATCCTCTTTAATTTGAATGGTCATCCGTTCTGTACAGCTTCCCGCTGTGAATCCGGCCCTCGTTGATCACTGGTCAGTCGAATGTACTTTGGACATCGTCCACAATAAGATGTTAGTGGAATCCGACCTTTCAAACACGCCCCTGGAATGTGTCGTATTGTAAAATCCGGCGAAGGGACCCGGACAAATTCATTCAGACATGTTGTGATAACCTTTTCGTTCTTTGACGTGAGGAAACAGATTTGCATGTTTAGTGATGGTCATAGCGATTCATTTCTGTACACAAATAATCATGTCAAATAATACAAATATAACGTAATATCCTTATCAATCAATGCTCGTGCATCCCCAAGAAAAAAATAATACATTTAAGAGAAATAGAAATGTGAAGAAACTTCTGAGTCGTTGAATCGGTTGTCACCTATGTCGGTATTGTGTGTAGGTTACACAGGGACTTGGCACGAATTTCCAACCAATGGTCAATAATTTATCATATCAACCATTGGTTAGAATACTGTGCCAAGTACCTGTGAGTTGTTATACATTTGCATGCCGTCATTGTGTACTATAGAGTCAAAGACATAAACCTGAACGAATTACTAGGTTACTGGATTGGTTGTAACGTGACAACTTTAAATAAAACACCTGGTTCGCGTCGGAACAGCCTTTTTTATTTCAGGAATTTGAATAGAGTAAGGAATTCGGCTTTACAGGTGATATATATATATACACACACAGTGACCAAATTTCAGCATCCAAAAAAATCACTAAGAGTTCAGAACCCTAATGAGAGTTGGCCGATAAACGAATCAATTTTAAAATGATTATCGGATCTGTACGTAAAACACGCAGAAACAATATGCCACTGGCTGACCCGATCCAAACTTTGATGAATTTTAGCCCAAAAGTGCATGGCCGTCTGCCACGAAAGCCGTTGGCGAAACTACAGCAGATGGATTTCAGGAAGGTTGCGTGGTTTTTTAACAACTACGTAAAACGGACCAGTATTAAACAGTTTGCCATAAGCAGAAACAATGGGCTTCTCAGCTACTATCGAACCATTGTCTGATAACAGAACTGTATCTGGCACGAACTGGGATTATTGCTTTACCAATGATGTGATATGGATGTCTCACGCGCTCACGTGCACGCATATGAAGTGGGTTGGGCGGTACTGTTACGCCAATCTTTGCGTCGCAACAAGACTCTTGACGCCTTTCTTGGAAGCTGAAAAAATCTACCAGATAAAAACACAAGAGCTAACAATAACAGAGTATTGTTCTCAATAAAAACCTAAGCTCTACTGCTACTTCAAACAATTAAATAATTGGCGATAGAGTTGTAAAACCAGGCTCAAGGGTCTAAGCCTGTTTTCTTTGCCATTGGTTTGCGGAAGGTCATTGTCTTATTGGGGCTAAAATAGGCGAACAATGTGGCGGACAGGCGGTGGACAGCATACGTTGGCTCTTAAAATAACCAATCGCTAATTCGACATTTGATTACTAAAGCATGTTTTGTTATGGTACCAGTGAAGATAACGTCATGTGGCGCTGACTGAATGACCTTCACGGTAGGACGTCTAGACGCCGATCAACTGACAGGTGGACGATGTATTGTTCCAAAGGATCAAGCACAAGAGACACATATGTAGCATTTATATACACCTGTCTCTTGTGTATCACACATCAAATGTATCAAGAGTTTCTGTTCTGGACATGCGTTATACAATTATACTTTTCATTGAAACATTGATTTTAACGACAGGATAAAAATACATTAGAAACGGCAAGAGCGGTACCGTGCATATGGTAGTGTCAAAATAATCTTAATTAGGTTATACGTTTAAATATTTGGAACCAAGTTCTGTCGATCATCGATACAAAGATTATTCCTAGAATCGATATTTTATTAAATGTCGACAGCACTTCATATATCTTTAACCATGCTATGAAAAATTACAAAATTCGATCGCCGGAAGTGACTGGCAGTTATGCACGAGGGCAAGGATGCGGAAGAGGGAGATAAATTGTGTCTAAAGTATGAAATGTCGAAATGACGATATTTTATTGCTTTCCTAGCTAATAAAATGCATACGTAGTAAATATATCACAGCTAACTTTCAGTAAACATTTTTACGTTCCGGAAGTACTTCAATAAAGCACCCAAATAGTCAATCCCTTCATCAACCCCAATCCTGTGTCAGACCGTAGTCATAATGCTCCCACGGGAGTTACAGTAAATATAATTATGTTGCTTTTGTAGGTCCCCCAAGTGGCTGTGAAATTCCAGTAAATCAATGGACAATTTAATAGTTATTAGAACGTAGTACTAGTAAATCAGTCATGTGTCTGCTGGTGATCGACTACCCATATATCCCTAAAGGGACCAATACACCCAGACATATATCGTACCGCAAAGTGGGACCAGCTGGGGCCCTAATCATTCTCAGCGGAGGGCATTTCCGGTTTCATCCAATTAGGTCTTTCTGATGCCTGAGAGTATCCACACAAGGGCTAGTGCATTACAGATGCATATCGACCAATACTTTCCACTGATCCACTCCGAAAGTGTTAATAAAAGCACAGTAATTCGCTCTCTGGTCAAACATTATCAAAGCTGGACATATAAAGTCCGGAGTCCCGCCAAACATTATGACCAGTGGACATCTTAACGGCTTTGTTACAACGCGATCCCAGCTGCTGCAGCCGGTGATTGTCGAGTCAGTGAGTAAAAATGCAATATATCTGTGATCAAATTTCGGCGCGTTATCTTTATAATGAGGCACAAAGGAGCGACGTCCTCTTTGGGCCCGTATACTTACATCGATTGATGGTGAATAAAAACCGAAACTGCCGAGTTGGCTACCACATGTGGCTAATTACTGACTCCACTGAATAGTTGCAAACTGATACGCTACTCACTTCTGTTTCAGAGAAGTTATGGGTGGGGAAGTAGTTTTTAAAATATGTGAAATATCTTTTACAGCTTGACAAAGGTGATAATTGCACTTTTCATGACACGATGATAATTAAACCCAATAAAACTTCCCCAGTTGTTCTCATCACTTTGATAAAACATTACTTGCATGAACCACATCGATCGGAGATGTACATGTAAATACAAAACTATGATGAACCAAGAGTGTCCATAGACCACTATTGTGCATTCTTGGGGGTCTACTATATAACATATATAGTATGTTTTTCATCCATTTTTTATCTACATGCAGAACTTTAAAACCTCTAAACGTTGTTTTTGGACACTTTGAGTCTTGTGGGTGAAATTTATATTGTAACAATTTCTCAGATCCCTGTGGCATGCCAGATCCACTATGAAATGACATCACTAGTACAGTGCATGTATCGGTTTTATTGCACTTTTGTCATACAGGAAATTTATGGACCATAAAAATTAGGTTGTTTTCTTTTTTACATGACGGATCAGACAGATTATGTCATTCGGATTACACAATTCGTCAGTTATCTCATCTTTAATAAGATATTTAGATTAGATAATTTCAAAACCCCAACTTCTGTTGTGACTGCTAACATCGATTTTATGAGATGCATGTTGAATATACGTGTAGTATTTGTAAAATCCATAAATATAGCTATAGCCATTAAACTAACAAACACGTGGAGATCGTACTGTCTCGAGTTATCCCCCTAGATCTCAAACTCTTCTCAATAGAATGCAATTATCGACTAAACCGAAGGTACATGTTTGTACAACTGTAACCGTACGTATTCGAAATATATTTTTCATTGTTCAATCTTTAGTTTTCGATGTTGTCAACATGCCTCAGAAAATTAGCGAGAAGTAAATAGGCTTATCTCGTTATGTTTCCAAATTTACTCAAACCCTTGTACAGTGATTAATGATTAATTAGAGAGTGGGCTAAAATGTATACAATAAGAATATACCGTAATTACCCGCATAATTATCTGTTGAGTCGCCTAACACATGTGGGTAATGCCTTCGGCAATTGGTCAGGTAAACTCAAACGATCGAAGTTTCTTGGTATTTAGTGGAAAATCTAAATTATATATACATGTACGTAAAAATTGACATATATTTCAAGAATTATTTATCGCTTTTAAATCCGTGATTTCAATAAGTGTTCTTGTAACGTATATATAGTCGGTATGCATGTGTTTTACTATCTAATGAATGTCCATGTACTTACCAAACTATAGCACCCACATATCAGTGTGCCGACACGAGTATTTGAGAAACACAGAAATGTCTTGAGAATCGCCATAACGTCTGCCGTATGGAGAAAAATATCACCCAGTTGTTGATATGGTCTGGAGAGGCATAAATTTCCACACGGCGGTTACCTGGTCGCCATGTCATCTAGCTCGCCATTACGGATTTATACAGGTAAAACCGAGATCGCCATAACAGAAAAATCACAGGTGAGAAATCCGGCCACAGTTTATAAATGTCTGCATAAACGAACACTATATTGTAAATTCCAAATTGTAAACTTGGCTATATATCCTGGGCGGTTGTTGAAGGCATACTGAAGTAATTGGGGAGAGCACGTCCGTCTAGTTCCGTGTGTAGATCGTAAGTGTGTGTGTACAGATCGTACAATAACATGCCGTACCGATTGCCGTGACTCACTCAGTCAGGCCTAGCGGTATGAAAGGCGTCCAACCAGGCCTAAATGGCGTATTCAAACACGATAGCCCACCATCAACTAGTTACGTTCACACCAACTTTCTCTGGGCTAACTGACAACCATCAAATCAAGATATAAATATTGGAACAGTCTGGGAACTATAATATGGCTTTATTTCTCCTCGAACACTGTTTTATATCGCAGGAGAAAATGGCACAAACCCGTGGCCCTTAAAGACAAATAAAACCACAAATGCTTAATTTTGATTTCTTGTAGCGTTACGACTGGTAGAAATTTACACACGATAACATTTCATTTAGTTATATTTTATAGTCAGATTGCATGAAAAGACAATATAAAGGCCAAGTGCTCGAGACAAATTTTACATGAGTGCTAACTGTCAAGAAGAGCTTTAACACGCAAGCACGACAGGAATGTGCTAATTCCTTAGTACAATATTAGCACCGGTAATTGTAGCGACAGGTATTGTGGTAGGTTACCCATTGTTGTGAGATATGTCAATATTTAATATGACAAGTTTGTATATAGACTACACATAGAGAGTCGTACACGTCAGAGGGCATTTAGTCAAGGGACCGGAAATGGATATCCCCTCCCCACCCACACCTAAATATACCCGCTCCCACCTTACTAGCCCACCGCAGTGATTAACACTCTTAATGATTACTAGATAGAGGAAAGAAAGGAATGATTGAAGAAAATACGTAAATGAAGAAAGAAACAATTAGTAAAAAAAAAAGAAGAAAGAAAGAGCGGAGGAGGAAAGAAAATAATGTTAGAGAAACAAATCAAGGAAATTAAGGAAGAAATAATAATAGAAACAAAGAGAAAGAATAAGACATGTTTTAGTTAATTAGTTATCACTTTATTAAATTCTGCATACTTTAGTGTAAATCGTTATTGTCTTAACTTCATTTTGCTTTTTTGTCACTTTTGTCACGGGAACACATTTTACGCATTTATACCAAAATCATAACACACACATGTCTTGTGATGTGCATCTCTATTAGTATCAAAACTGATAAGAAACAATTTTGTTTTATTTCATACAACATATAAGATCAAATCACAGTCATTCAATGTGACACAACAGGAAGCTTTCCCATAATACGGATTTAAAAAAACCATGCATGCATACTAATTAGAGAATAAAGACAATATCTGAGGAAAGATCATCGTGTGAAGGGTTTCCTCGCACAATATTACACATAGTAAATGATTAAAATCTGTCTTTTATAAGGAACATTCTATCTTGTGATTCGAATATAAATAAGGCAGGTGGGGTTGGTCAAAACAATATCTCTTATCTATCTAGAACGCGCTTTCAGTTGCATCAACTGTTGGTTTTGGGAGAGAGAATGAAAAATGCAGAATTAAATGGAAAATAGGACGAATAACTGATTTGTATGAATGGTGTGTGTGATTGAAAGAAGATAGCAAAGTTGTAAAAAGACAAGACGAACATCACGAGAATATATATTTCTTTTACTTATTAAAAAAAAAAATGCATCAAATGCTACATTCACCACATATTCATGAAATATTGATATACATGACTGTATATAACGTTATCTTTATCAGACCTTTCACTCAGTAAAAACATTGTTTTTTAGAAAGCGAGTGGGGGGAGTTGGTAAGAAGAGGGGGAGGGTAACTATAATGATTAAAGAACAAATATAATACGTACATAACCATAAAAAATAAACAGATGAATTAAAAGGTAAAAGAAAAAAAAGGAAAATGGAGACATTAAGGTAGACAATAAATATCTCATAATGAAAAATTCATGTTCGGTCTGATAAATTATGCATTACGCTCTTACGTCATGTGCACGGTAATATTGTAGCCGGGCCATCAGTTTATCGGATCTGTCAAAGTCTAACGCCAACGAGACTCTTTATGTGGTCTCCGATTACGTACTCTACACTAAAGTGTGCATCATTCTTACAAATATTGACAAATGTGTACGTTTCATACACGGGTAACTTGTAACAGATGCTACACAGAAATGACAAAAAATAACTTGTATATATGTCTTTATTATCAGAAATATGTCTCTTACACCACAAAAGTAGCTATATTTTACAGTATATACAGTAGGTCTACGCCAAATATGCAGGGTTCATGTAGGCAATATATTTTACTGCAACTCGTCTCAAGTTTGCTTCCGTTCTGATCTACGATCAGATCCCGTTATTTTATTTCCCCCTATTATAACGTTATCGAAGGTTTTAGTTTCTAAGGTGTGATGGTGTGCTAATCGGTAAATATAGTATAATTTTGAAGATTCGTGCATGAAGTAAATTCCAAGAATCATAATGGTCGCTGAGCAATAACATGGAATACACATGGATTGACGGGGACCCAAAAGGCAAAACGAAAAACTTCGCATCAGTTACTGTAGGCCTAGAAACTGAACATCAGAATGACCGTCATGCTATGTTCCTACGTTTTTGCAGGATAGAACTTAATTCCCACTGTATGTCAATGCTGAAGGAAGTTAGCGGTTTTGAATGCAAACACTCGAGTTTTGAGCTACGATAGATATGAATCGCAACATACCGGTATACTAATTTTCGTCCGGAAACGGATAAATAATATACGGAATTAAAATTGCTGGAACATATTTTTATTTTTTGTTTTTGTTAAAATCTTTACTTACGATTTGAAAGATGCTATAACGGAAAATAATTCATTTTAATACAGTACCACACAGAGCAAAATATTTGTCTCAGAAAAAGCTTATATAATTCCTGCTGAATTAGACTCTTTTTGAAAGTTTGAGGTCAGGCCTACATGTAGCTTGCAAACTGGTTGTTATATTTTATATAATAGATGAATAAAATCATATTAAACTAATAATGTCGACATAATTAAGGCATTTTGTCGACATCATATAGGAAGGTGTCGACATAAACAGAAGAATATGTCGACTAACCACATGTACATGCCTACATAATGATTCCAATTTGATTATGTAGAAAGTCGGTAACTCGGCGATTAATCGTGTTTATGCTCGGGTGTGACACCGACTTGTCAGTTATTGATGTCGACATCTAAACTAAAAATGTCGACATCTGGTATGCAAAGTGGAAAGTAAAGGCCACCCTTTCATAAAGCACTGTGTATATGCAGCAAGGCACCATACAGCAGAGATCGACGTTGATTTTGTAAATTCAGGTTTTTATTTATTTGATTTCAAAATTAAAAATAGTGATCCTGCACATCCCGGCCATGCAGCTGTAGCCTGTGTGTTCAATTAATGGTGTACGTAGCTGTAAGTCCGAGCTGAGGAAGTTAGGAGTGCAAAAGCACTCTGCTTTGGACAACGAATTTCCATCCTCTTGGCCATAATCATTTATTAGTATATATAACCGTGGGTTTAAAAGCTGTGTGTGTGTTATGTGGATTAGCATTCCTACTAAGTCCATGTGGTACATACCGCACTTTACTATATTAAAAGAATGAATGAAAAATGCAAAATGCTAAATATGTTATATTTCTTGCGAATCACGAAAAATCACGTAATTTAAAAGCCATAAAGTTCACAGTACAGGTACACAATACACATTGGGAAACCAGCTTTACTTGTAAGCTTGCCCTGTCCATATATTATATATATATATTTACATCCCTGGATACACGTATATATAAAGGCACAACGAATTTTTGTTATGGTCTTAATGGCTAGATTCAACCGTCGTAAATCGTTTTGGGCAGCCAATCAAAGTAAACAGACTATTTATAACCATGTGAAATCCAAACAAGATGGCAGGCAAAGCGACCGATTCTAATAGAGCTACCATCCTGGTAGCAATAATATAGGCAGGTTTTGCGGACTACTTCTAATAGGGCATGGCGTTTGGCAAGCTTCATGTGTATATGAAACGAAGGAAAGTTACGCTGATAGATTAGATCGCCGTTTTGTGTTTGTCATTCAGATTTCTGGATATAGAAACATGAACATGTAGAAATCATACTAGAGGTTCCATGCGTAGACCCACACCAACACCTCGTTTGACTATATACATGTATTGGGAGGAGTTCATTCATGTTTTACGGTTATCAATAACCAGAATTTAGCTGTCACAGGAAGAAATCTGAAGTACCCGGAGAAAAACCACAAACCTACGACCAATACTTTGCTGCTGCCTCGCGTAGTCCAGCGATGAAAGGCTAGTTATAGTTTATCCGAACATGTCAACCACTCGGGCGAACCATTATGTGTGTCGGGGGAAATTTACAAGTGAATTCGTTTTGGAAAATCTGCATTCTATACAGTATTAAGCCGGTTTATCGCAAGCACAGAAAACGAGGGGAGGGATGTACTCCCTATCGCAAAGGATGGATGAGTGAAATTATAAACGACATTGTATATGTGATGGAAACAGATACCTGCTGTCTTTTGTTTAAAGAAAGTACACTGTATCAGAAACCAATGTATCTTCTCAGCGAAGTGTTACCATGTAATTACGATGGTGTTTATTTAGATCAAGTTCCGCGAACTTTAAAGTACACGAAACCTGTTCCCGACGTAAAAGGACTTAGGATCGATCTTGTATGGTTACAGTAGCCTAAATGTCCCCACAGAGTACTATAAACACCGAGTCTGTTAGTCAAATATAGACTTCAATGAGGTAAAAATAGAGAGGTTTCGGTACTGAGACAAAGTAATATCGCCAATTTGACACTAAAGCTTATCTTTGTGTCTACAGTACAATGACAGCCTGCCAAGAACGAGATGTAGTACTTAGTGTTCTCTGAGTGTCGCTGAAATAACAAAATTAGACTTCTTGAAAGCTGCTATCCGCTATACTCAGATAGAAGTTTAGACGACCAACATACATGAACTTTATCTAATAAAACGTTGGAATTTCCCATGTTGTATATATAATGGTAACTATGGCAATTGCATTTGTTCCAATTGATGTTTTAAGATCATTTTTATTTGTTTTTTTCTGCGCATGCGTCCTACTTCCATTCAAATAGACAATATAGAGCCTTCCAACATTGACTCATTCTTATCTAAATCAGAGTTACCTCCCATCAGTTCGCTCCGACTCAATCGGATCCCCTCGGAGAAATTTCCGGTAATCTTCGGAAATATTTCCGAAGATTCACGAAAATGACTCCGAGATGTCGCGATTCCGACTGTGAAACGAAAGGAAGTAACTCTGATACTGCAGAGCCCGATTCTCGAAACAAAAAACGTCGAATTAATTAAGAAACTTAAGTCACTTCATTATATAACTAAAATATTTTCTTTGGCTCAAAGTTTATTTGGAGAAATCATCAGAATGATAATTAGTTTTCCTAAGGGAACTATGAAGACCCCGTTTCCTTCTCCTCTTTAATCAAAGTAATTTTCAATATACAGTATTCTCTAATCGTCGTACTTCTCGGATTTCATGCAAATGTTGGACCCTCTGAATTAATTTCGCTTAAAATACTGCAACACGATGCAATTAACTTGCTCAAAATACGATTAAGAAAGCGAATATGTAAATGTATTCATGAACGCACTTTCTAAATATTTGTTGCATAATGGCGGGGGGTGATAGCGTTTAATTTGCTGGTCGTGACTAACGCATCATCAACTACAGCAGGGATGAAATGACACGTATTCAGATGATAACGATTCTTATACTGATATTAAATTTATGTAGTCAGTAGGCATTGTAAAGTACCTCTTCGTTTCTCATATATACGCATCGACATCGATGTACACGTTGTGGTAAGGAAAAGGAGTGCTTGGGAATTGTGATTGCATTTTGGTTTACGGCTTTATGAACAAAGCTAAGGAAATATTTTCTATAAATTTCATTGATTAATGGTTTACGGACACCCGACGAAATGCTTTTGTGCTTCCGTTAAATGGAATATTACGATCAATTAATCATCTGGAACATTGTTCGTCAGTGACCTTCATTTTTCCTCATAAATCTATTAATTGGGGGACACCACAGTGTGCTTTGAGGTTTCACATAGATACAGCAATCGGATCACCTCGGAGAAATTTCCGATAATTTTCGGAAATATAACCAGACATCGGATATATTTCCGAAGACTGCCGGAAAATACTCCGAGTGGTCGCGATTGATATATGTTACTGAAGCGTCATTCCAATACAGAACCTTTCAATTGATGTTCAAAGTAGGATGATTTTATTCCGGAACATCTAGACTACGCTTGTGTTGCGATGTCAAGCATGATAATACATTTACGTGAGACCGAACACGTTATCATTAAAAAAATCGTGCTTGATCTCAATTAGGGCGATTTCTATCAATTATCTTGTCTTTGAATTAGAGATGACAGTCACAAAGCCGAAAAGTGACGCTGGAACGGAAATTACATGCGGATACAGGAAAAAACTCGATACTGGGGAGGTACCAGTACTTTAACTATAGACTTAGTTTGATGTATTATCACTTCATCCTGGCGATTCCACATCGAACAGAGCACTAATGACAGCGTACCCTACTGCCAGTGTCAAAGTGTGTAACCTTATTTATATCCACATAATCCAATTTGGACCCTTTCTCTTTCTCTAATTGCGAGATGTCTTCGCCAATGTGTCATTGTCAAAGTGTTCCAGCCTCCGGACCCGTTACAATGAATTGGCGGGAACATCCTGCCCGTCTTCATCCGTCACGTCACCCCTCCACTCAGTCCATCCATCCTGCTCTCGTTTCATTACCGCTCTCCGTTAGCACCCTATCCAAATACTCCCAGATATTGGGGCCATATATTCCCAGTCGGTTAAAGTAACCTGGTTTTAAAGGGATTAATGTGAATACTTACACACGCCCCTTATTTCGTGGAGTTTGTGATTTCCACAAAAATAGAGAAACGGACCGGTCTGTGTAAAATGAATCTTTTAAGTTTTTTAGAGAGGTTGTCTACAGATCTTTTCACAGAAAAATTCTATGCAGTTAGCTCCTCCATATATAGTTTCTTCAAACAACGCACTGTCGACCCCGAACTGTCCGGAATTTTCTTCAATTTCATCTGCAATTTGCGCTATATTGCTCTACATCTACTGTATTTTCTTGCTCTTTTTATATGCTTTCTGGTGTTTCAAATGTGTTTGCTCTTTCATTCTTGTATCTCCAAAAGTCTACAGTCCACGATGCGAAGTATAGAAGTCAATACTTGAGTTATACAAAACAGCAATATCTGGTATTCATTTTTCAATCAAAATTCTGACGCCCTAAAATCTAATTAAGCAAATTATATTCGCTTGAACTCGTACACCACGAGAAATGTTGAGACGTATAACTAAATCACATGCAATGTAATAAAACTAAGTGGGGAAAGACAATTCCACAAGCGTTCGTAAACGTTCCCATGTATTCAACGATTAGGGAACGAGTATGCGTATTGCGACAAAATCAAGCGACCCGCTCTGTGGGATTGCAATGTCAATTTCAGAGCTAACATGTTTTAATTAGCTTATATATAGTTCCTAATAACTTTTACGTAATTTTTCGCTGTATTAATCAAATAAGTTTATACAACTGTATCATACTTGTTCAAAGTGCAATTTCAAACGTAATAAGAAATATAAAGAAGAGTATCGAAGTTTCGCCAAATTACATAACTGCATGCAGTTGAACTCAGTACGTGTTGTGGGTGTTCTCACAGCTACCAAAATATTTTCAAATTGACATGAGTAGGTCTAAAAAGTAACCTCCATCATCGGATATCTTGTGCTCAATATACGACCAAATCTCTCATGTCTATAACACTGACGTAGAAAAGATTCATTCGCATCCAGTCCAAGGAAATCGTTTCACCATTGTGTGTCCTGTCTTCCCTGAAGATCCTTAATGGACTGGTCTAATCTTTGATTTAGAAGAGTCTAAATGCGTCTTCAGGGGTGAATGAGTTAGTCACACCTGACCAGTGGGGTCACGTTCCAGATTAAATCGACAACATGATGCATGGCCGAATCAAAGCACTGCCAATAACCCCGGCCATTTGTAATCATTACACAAACTAGACGACTCACGCTTTTCACTGGACGTGTCAACGCACGCACGACAGCGAAGTGCGCGTGCCGTACAATGCAATTGATGGGCACAATAAAGACATTAGGGCCTTAATGAAAAGTTTAATCTCATTTTAATCCAATTATTATATTGCCCACGGAGTATTCTCAGATTTGGACTAAAAAAACTTTAATTTTGTTTAATGAGAAATTTACATGGATTCTCCTTTGCGATTGAGGCCGTAATACCATTTAAAACCTGGTGCAGATAGAATTAACTTTTATAGCCAATTACGCCTCTTTTTAAACAGTGTTTAAGAGATTATTTTGTCACTAAAGGGGATTTGATGAAATTAAACCGGCAAGTCGTCGACGTAGAAATATGGCCTAAAACTCAACCTCAGACCATTTTCCATTCCACAGACGAACTTCTAACCCTATGTCTGGACATTATGGCTTCTTCTGCACGCAGGTGATTCAATTTGTTTGACGTGGATTTTCTCTTAATTTTAAAACTAAATGAAGTTACATTTATTTTTTTGTATTGACAGAAATATCTCCCAAATAAATCTTTAAAAGTACTTCTACACTGCTAAAAGTATCAGCGATCGCCCATATGCAGCCTCTCGACGCTGTGCATCATTTGTGTGGACAACACCAATGAAGTGTTCAGACATTCCCATGCCACGAGTTCTAATCCAACATTAGCAGTACTATCATAAAGTTTTTCTCCGGGTACTCTGGCTTTTTCCCCAGCCCGCACCTGTTACGGCCGTCATATTAGTCAGGTCTAGGTTATGTTTCCCAAAACCAAAAGCAGACAATTTCATGACATACATGGTCTTGACTCCATTAGATCGTTTTCTTTTCCAGTCTTGCATCACAGTTTGAATGTTTCTGGAGGCCTACACTGCACGTTTAGGTTCTGTGTTCATTGTGCCAGGTCCCTGTGATATTAAACATAATTTTTATTTTGCTAACATTTATTACCTAAACTTTCATCCCCACTTTTTGCAGCCCATGAACAATTTGTTGATTTACTGCGTGGTGCCAGATGTTTCTGGTAAATCTGTTTGTTATGGTGTCTTGTGTTATACATGTATTTGTGTTATTGTGTATGTAGTTGCTGGTGTTGTTCAGCCAACAGTACCGTTTACGCTTGAGTTGTTGCTTACTAAAACACTGCCTGTGTTTGCTGTTAAACCTTGAAGTCGTTGATTGCTGTTTCATGGTTAATCAACTTACATTTGCGATTCTCCAACTAGTTTATAAATCTCAAGTTCAGAACATTACCAAAAACTTTAAATTCCAAAATACTATACTCACAATATCTCTTATGTCCAAATTCAACTTTCGGGACTTTGTCATACACATGCAAACTTTCGCTTACTTCAATATCCTTACAGAATCCTGTAAATGTCACATTAAAAAAAAATATTATGTCCTAATAACGACTTAGGATGTCGTAATAACGACATAATATCTCGTTATAACGACTTAGTTATGTCGTAATAAGGACTTAGTATCTCGTAATTACGACATAGTATCTCGTAATATTGACTTAGTATGTCGTTATAACGACTTAGTTACGTATGTCGTAATACCGGCTTAGTATGTCGTAATAACGACTTACCTATGTCGTTATTACGACATAGCTATGTCGTAATTACGACTTACCTATATCGTTATAACGACATAGCTAAGTTTTTATATCGTTATAACGACATGTGACCCAAACAGGATTCCGTGATATCCTGATACCCACAAATAAACGTACATTCGGTTACTTTTGCTAGCAAATTTGCAATTTTGATAATTTTTAAAGATTTAAGATTGCACGATCGCACTTTATGAGTACATAATAAATTCGTGAATTCATAAATTCATTAATCACATGTGTAGTCATTTTGTTGATTAAACTTTCTCGATCAAATGACAATATCCCACGAAATCTCGAAAAGTCTCTCCCCACGAGAAAATGTCAAAGTTTACGATATAGTTTTGGAAGATACCCATGGCCTTCGACAGTCGTCGACAACAGCGAGAAGTAGAGTTCAAGAAATACCATAATTACACTACAAAGAGGATATTTATTGGCCGTCAAACTGTGAAATCGGAGAGCAAATCCCAGCATCATTGAATAATTTAAACAGCAATTTCAGACTGGTAGCCTTAGTAATAACGGCCCGTTGTCCGTTTCGCACCAGGGGTATCTTCTGTCAACAGCGGGGTGGCGAGTGTCAACACACACATACAATAACGCCTTTATTTTATGGCTGGAACTACCCGATAATGATACAGATATCGTCGTATTTGTACAGTGAATTTGAATATCAATGTCGGCCATCTGAAGAATGTTAATTGTGTCCATATTTCAGAAAGCATATTTCAGAGGGAGGCATGCTAAAACAAGGCGGTCCCAAGGGCGAAAATGTTGCTGTGAAACCATGATTGCGAACAAAAATGACAAAAGTCGAAAAAGAACAAATTACCGGTAAGACCATTCCATTTCCAATATATCAAAACGAAACTTATAATAATCTAAATGGTTAATACAGAGAACAATGGTGCTATACATAAGATGCACATCAATGTAAATTATTATTAACAACTTTCCAACAATTAATTATATATGATTATTATGCTGTTCCATCCTTTAATGGCTCGCGGTCAAAAATGCATGTAAAGCTATGATTCATGGTTTTGAATTTAATGCTCTTGTCATAATGAAGATAATGTATTGGCGACGCCTGTAATTAAAAGCTTTATAATGCTTGACACATTTTCAGGAGTTTAAAAGAATATGGCGAATGGGTTACTTGTATGTAACATATTCTAACATATTAATATTATGCAGTCAGGTAAACTCTCATTCGCTAGTTTGAAACCAACATGGTGTTTTACTTAGGTCAGTAGACCGCGGGTCTGTGGTTTTTTCCGGGGACTTTCACCAATGGATACCAGCCAGTCATTCAATAGCAATGATTGTAATAGGAAAGTTTAGTAGTGTTAGTTGTTTCAACTCCAATACAGAACATCGAAATTCAACGAATTAAATGTTTATCAGAATCTTTCGAAGACTAAAACAATTCGCGACCACAAGGTTTCAGGACTTTGCGAAAATACCACATTAGCAAAAATCATCGACTATACAGTAATAAGATATTATTGTTTGAATTAGGGCAAGAACTAGAATAGGAACCGGCAAATGGATCTGTATGGTACAAGTTCCTGTTATGCATAAGATTTGTACATATTGAGAGAAAGTTACTACCCAAATGATTTAACTTGTTAGCCACAGGGATCTGAGAATTAGTTATAGATTATATAATTATGGACCCATCAAAGTGCCCGAAGATCAATTTTAGACATGATCGAAAATCGGTAAAAATCATACTCTACATAGTACTATATTTTACCGATTTTTATCTAGACCTCTTAAACGTCTAAAATGGGCTTTGGGCACTTTGTTGGGACCAAAATTATATAAACTGTGACTAGTTCTCAGATCCCTGTGGTTGTTACTAGGTGTTGGCAATGACAGAAGATTTCACAGTGTCTGGCCCAATCGTGGACGGCACCACTCAAACACCAGGCGCAACAGCGAGGACGGTTACTCAACACCAAACTCGGAACTGTAATTCTATTTTAGGAAGTACCCCTGACTTGTACTCCATCACGCCGAGTAACTAATTGTGGTGATCTATCTGGTTTAGTTACTGTCTTTATTGATTTTAAAACAGATGCACAGCTTATAGTGAAGTGTGCACATTCTGTATGGACACCGTTTCAACACCAGCAATGACTTAACAGTAAAACCTGTCATAGCTACCACCTGCGTAATAAGACCACTTTTCTTGGATCACACACCAGCAATTTGAACACAATTTGCCCTGTATTGCTATTTGGCATACAGACTAATTTTCTTTGGCTTGACTACATACAATTTATTGTTTGTGTATATGTTTATCTATAGACAATAGGAACTTGGAAAAGGACAAAATCACATTCTGAGCAGTAGAGCCGATGGTTTTTATATGGTAACCAATTCAATGTAATGTATTTATTCTTAGATTATTAAAGATTATTATTTTTAAATAGACTAAAATACACACTTAATTAAACCTTGAGACTAATTTCTATTTAAGTACACACTTAGGGTAAGAATGTATCAATGAAATATTCCAAAAATTATTGAAATATTGACCCAAGGACGTATATGAGAAGGATACGTCACACTGGGTTTTGGGGAAGTCCAAGGCAGGAGCTTTTGTATTGTGCACTGACCGTGACGTTGGGCGACGACTGATTTTCCTTTGATATCCGCCAGCGCAGCCTTTGATGTAGCTTGCGGGTGCGAGGGTACGTCTTTACTTTCTGAAGCGGGTCGTCATTTCATGAGCTGTCGTATTTTTTTAACGAAAGTTTAAGACATAGCCTCTAAATCTTCCGTCCTTAAAACAAGTTATAAACGTTGTGAAATTTAATAAACTTTACATTGGTGTTTCGTTTGACTCGATAAGACAAGTATTTGTTGAGAAAAACGGTTTGTATTCCCAGTTTATAGGCGTCTCGCGTGGTGTTTAGTAATGTAAAGAGACAGACACGAATCCTTCTCACTTATAAATCCTTGATTGACCCATCATATTAAAATACGTTCAAAATTCACATCACACAGGAATTTGATATAAAATACATTATACTGCATCTTATTAGTGGAGAAAAAAATAAAAATATCACAAAGACCAGTAACTGCCAAGGTGGAACTGTTGAATTAGAATGCGACCTGAATTTGCAATAAAATAGAAACTATTAAACTAAAACTCAATTTTACTTTATTCTGATATTCATGCATAATTAAGACATTAACATAAATTTCTAGACATGTACACTTTATTTATACATGCAAATCAAATTTACCCATAGGTATATAGTTGGAAGGGGCTTAACTCATTCATCCCTGAAGACACATTTGGACTCTTCTAAAACTGAAGCTGGAGCAGTTCATTATAGAATTTCAGGGGTGAAGAACTTAAACAAAGGTAAATCATTCTATTCTTGGATTATAGACGAGCTAAGTCTATCATTGATATATCTGTGTTTAACTGCAATTCTTCCAGTTGCTTCCTAAATTGTTCTGTATCGTCCACAACGACAAGTTCTGAATCACTAGAATGTAAAAGGTCTCGCTTTCTTTTGGCAAAGTTTGCTCTAATTCTCTCAACATCTACTTGTCCATCAGCCCTTTTTTCATGCTCTGTCTGCATTTCCTGGATTGATGAATGATTTCCCTTGTTAAAGTCCTTCATCGAAGAAGTTAGAAACCTTAACTCCTTCTCCAGGTTGCTGACTGCGTGCTTCAGCGACTTCGACATGACCTGTTGATTGTCTGGAAGAATCAACACGTTGTCAGGGAAACTGGAATACAGATGGTGAAGGGTCAAGGCCATCTGCTCAGCATCCCTAGGGAAGACAAATACAGGTTTAATGTAAGTAGAGTCGAAAAAATAGAACTTAATTATCACCATAAATGAAATGCCATTGATCAAACTATATTTTCTGTAGTTTAATACCTGGTGTAGTATTGGTACTGTCAAATTATGTAAAACAAAGGGAAATAACTCTGACAGATCACAAATAAGTGTTATCTTTAAAAACATTTGCAAAGGAATTTACATAAGTCCTTTTATCACTTTGTGATAACAGAAAAGTAATATAGGTCATCCTGACCCTTCGGGTCAGATGACCTAAAAACATAATTAGTAATTTTTGGTGTAAGAATAATTTTTTTTTACAAGTTCTTGGTTCTGATATTTGCATATCAATTGTAGAACTGGAAAAAGCCTCCAGATTATTTTCATCCCTTCTGCCTGACTATGGAATATCTAAGAGCAAATTTAGACATGAAGTGATTAACGATGTCTTGTTCATATATGATGATTCTACATACTTAGGAAAGTCAAATTCGAGACAAGGCAAGTTAAGATCTTTTAAGAGTTAGATAAAGCTAGAGGATGCAAATTTGGTCTTAAGAGATATCATTTATTTCTAATTAAAGATTGAATTAAATGTTTTTCTTTAGTTTTAAGATATTGCACCCATATCAGATATTGGTAAAAACGGCATAATGTCACATTATCTTTGGTACAGTTACAAGATATAAGCCATGCCTGATAACGCTATGACACTGACATAGTAGCTATATAGAACAAATCTATGGAAGTCAAAACAGCGGTAAGGTTAATGCATGGAGAATTTTTGTAATACAGCAGAATCTCTCCAGTCGGATAATTTATGAGTGACTGTTCTACAGAAGTGCACAGATGCTCTAGACATGCAATAAAATGAAGGAGGGAATACACTGAGACAGACTAATTAGATAGACATTATTACACTGGGAGGTAGCTAAATTATTGTGTGGGGGACTGTTCAGTCATCTTAACACCGACAGGGAGCGACCGGTACATGTATAAATCAACGGCTATTTATCACTAAAATTGTCTACCATTTTCATTATCGTGATGCTACGATACAGTTCCCATGTACCATTATATAATCATCATCTTTGTGAAATATTTGTCTCTTTAAAGTGTGCCAGATAATATCTGACATGGAAATGCTATCTATTCTCTGGTGAAACTATCAGGTTAATATTGATCGATAGCCCTTATCTGTCCTAAAAACGCCGTCAATTTGCTTCTGATTGACTCTCATTGATAACATAAATTTTATAACGGTCGCTACCACACACTAAAAAACACATTTAACTCGCAGAAAATGAACATTTCAGATTTTTGATTTTTTTCCCCCACAATATATTCAGCATTCCAAATGATGTTGTCACTGATGGTCTCAACATATAAGCAGTTATTTTCATGGGTGAAAAGTTTTACAATTTTCTTTTCAAAAAGCTAAATTTAAAGCTTATATGCATACATGTTACAAGTCTTAAAGATGCTCCACCGCCGACAGAGCATAAATGATATCCATCATTTGAACAATAACCTATTTTTATAATCATGATAAACATGTATATCATTAACACAAAAATACATATAAAATAATTTATCTTGCTTGTGGTGGAGCAATGCACAATAATCAGTACTTCACTCCATATAGGGCATAGTGTCGTGGATTTTTTTAGGGATGCAATTAATTATTTTTAATATTATAAAGGAAAATAAGAAGTTCAAACTTTCCAATGATGGTAATTATGTAAAGTAAGTAACTTTGGTCAATTAAGAAAATTATTTCATGTAATTTGTCTGGTCCTATTTTTGATAAGAGAAAAAATACCATTCGTCAGCAGTGGAGCATCTTCAATGATAAAACTATCAGAATATATTTATCACTGACATTGATATAGAAGGGTTTCAATATGAGTTGGTGCTCAGTACTTTTTGCCATTTTAATTTGTGTCGTATTGCTAAAATAAGACTACCAGGTAAATGACATTAACAAGCATATATATACTGTTTATAAATAAAATAATAATAATAAAAAAAAATAATGATTGTATCTGCTTTTCTATATCCTATTTAGAAATTTATTAAAAATCCCTCAATAAGATGTTATAAATTCACAAAATATTAATGTCATTTTTTAATAATCAAATTTAGTTTCGTGTCTGTCTTTTTGAAATTAATAACAAAAATGTTATCCCTTAGAAATGTAAATAGTTACACATAATTTGATACACGACTGCAATAAAAATAACAATGACAAAATCTGATAACAGTGTATAAAAGTCATGCACATCCTGTATGTCAGATAACACAGATCTGCTGTTATACATACAAATGTATCTTAACAATATGGATATTATCAAGAACATGTATGATGGTTTCCTAAGTAGTTAAGTCTACAACACTCGCAAAAACTAGGGCACGTAAAATATGTGTATATCAATCTCATGATCACTAAAATAATGCTAAAGCACTTGACGTTTGTTTCTGTATCAGCCAGATTATAGTGACGGGTCTACAGACATGTAGATAATATATACCTCAGTATCAGAACTCCTGTATACCTGCCAGTGCATCAGTAAACTAAATACAATCTACTTCTAAAGATTTAGCTAAGTAAGTACACATTGTTTGGCTGATATTCATTTAGATTGCTATCACAATCTCAGAGAAATTGTCGTACAAAGAAGCAATTTTAGAAAATTGACATTCCTTAGAATGTCCCGTGACATTCCCAAAAATCTCCCTTCTACCAACTTCCTCCACAATGACCTCTTACTCCCCTGCCATTCTCAGAAAACTCCCTTCCACCAACTTCCTCCAGAATGACCCCTTCTCTCATAACCTCCCAAATATACCCTTCCCATCTGACATCCTCCAGTAAGCATCCTCCCTTTGACATTAGCCAGATACCTCCCCCAATAACAACCTGCTAAAGCTCCTTCCCAAATACTAGTTATTTTAGAAACTGTTAGTCTCTCCCGTTTACAGAGGTGAAATGTGGGGACCGCAATGCACCCTGGGAGAGATTGAGAAACAGCAAGTTGGGAGTAATCGGTCAAGAAATATGAATAATCCATTCACATCTGAACTGTTTAAGTATGAGGAAAAGAAGAGTGTAAGGTTTGTGTTTGGTGTGAATAAGTGAAATTTCATTACATTTTCCTTATTCCAATAATTTTAAATTGCGTAGGTGCAGATTACTTACCTTGCGGAGAGAGTAAATCTGGCTGATTGACCATCCCCTGCAGCAGTGTCAGACATCGTGATGCGTACGAGGTCAAGGGAGGTCACATCAGACATGTGACACTTGTACACCGGTCTGTATGTGAATTTCGCTCTTTCCTCCAACCATTCCTTCAGACGTTCTGGACCAACAGGAGGTGTCCCATCCAGCTTCAGACAAACTTCTAGTTGTGTGAGTGACAAGGCTAACAAATCTCTGAAGGATTCTTAAAAGGAAATATCACATAAAAAGTTGAAGTTGAAGGTACTTAACATGAAAACAATTTATTAAAAGATGCTAAACCGACGACAGAGCATAAATGATATTCATCATTTGAACATTATTTGGTGTTTAATCGTGTATGTATATGTCTAATTAACACAAAAAATAACATAAAATAATTGATTTCCCCTTTGGTGCATGCACAATCATTACTTTATTCCATATAAGATATAGTGCCACAGAATTTTTTTTGGGATGCAATTAATTATTTTTCATATTTTTCAACTTGAAGTAAAATTAGAAGCTCAAAATTTTCAATGGTAGTAATGGTGAAAAGTAAGTAACTTTTGTAACTGAAGAAAAATACTAAATCGTCAACTCCTGTTTTTGATAGTGATAAATACCATTTGTCAGCGGTGGAGCATCTTTAAGCTTTTGTAATTATAACATTGTTTTACAATATGAAATGACTAATTCATTTCAATTGGCACTAGTCTGGCTGTAAAATTACTAGTCATGGGCATCGGACTAGTGCTTAAAGTCGCAGACTGTTATATTCTGTCAACGGTAACGCATCTTAAACCTGGCTACCTGAGTTTGATAAATAGATTGATAGGTTGTTTCATAGTGGTAAGCCTAGTTACATGTAGCTTGAAAACTACCCCTAGGAATCTTATCCTTGTCTATCTGTGTATAGTCCCATGCACACCCCAATTTCTGAAAATATAGAGGAAAAGTGTGCATTATACACAAGAATCTACATCAATACCTTTAGCAGTTGTCTCCCCCTTCAGACTATATCTGTTATGAAGCACGTCCTCGACAGCGAGACATATGATCCCACAATCCTGACGGCCAGTGGTGGGCTCTCCATCATCATCATCATCTGTCCATTGTAAAAGTACACGGCAACCAATCATTCTAGATCTCCCAAACTTTGGCAGTGTCGCAACACATGCTGGGAAGTGTTTTGTAAGGGGAGATAACTCTTCATCATGACGTGATTCTGAAAACCGCCTCTTTTTATGTGAGTTATTGACCACGGTCACTTCTTCATTGGCATTTCCTGGTTTTTGGTTAGTTCTAAGTTTAATTGTTTCACCACAGAATTGTTTTGAGAAACAGGTAATGCACCCAGTGTATGATTTCTCTCCATTTTCTGGTACAAGTACAACTTGAAATGACATTGTTTTATTGGCCGAACACTCCACACCCACAACCCAATGTCCTTCTACAACTCTCTGCCATATCTCGTGAACGACGGCCGAGTTATGTCTGATTTCGACTTTAGGAGCTCTTCCAGCGAGAGACTGTCCTTCTCTTTTGTTCAGCATAGTTATCAGGGTAGGCTGAAATAAAAAAGATCAAACTGACAGTAACAAAGACAACTTGAAAGACTGTTTGTGTATGCAAATTAACATCAGAGTAAATATAGAAACTTTTTTTAGGTCAAAATAAAAACTTTAGGTCAAAATAAAAGCATTTCCTGTCCTTCTTTCAACACTTCAAAATTCTGCCTATATTTTTTTTTTAAATGGATTTTGAACTTAAAAAAAAAATTTAAAAAAATCTAAATACACAACAGTCACAACAATACATAAATTATGTACTCACATCATTACTAGCATGACAGAGTGATCTCCCTTGTAGATTTCCTTGGAGAGTCTGCCATGTAGACGAAATGAAACTTTCTTTACAGGTTACCTCCCTTCTCTTCTCATCCAAATTTACTAAATCATTCTGTAATAAAATCCATGCTGTGTTGAACAAACTATAACCAATATATGGTGGAAATTTACTCTAGAGCAACATAAATGTAACCAAATTTCAATAATACAATTTATGGAATTTGATGTATACTAATAACTTTGTACCTAATATTAATTTTTAGGTTTAACATACTTATGATGTAATTTGGTACATAAAGTTGGCCTTTCCGTTTTCAGAAATCTGAATTGTCAAACTCTGCATCTGCAGGAAATTTGAAATTGAAATGTTAAATTGAAAACAAGAGGCCAATAGGGTCTTAACGACTATCTGACTTAATTATATATATGATATGTATGATACAGCTGTCACAGTAATCATGTACCAAAAAATAAGTACACTTGGTTGCCCATATCAGGATCACATCAGCCGAGTTTTAGCTAAATTTTACCGGTAGAACTTGAAGTTCAAAATGTGTTTTTATGATGGCGGCCATCTTGGACTTTGAATTGATCCAAAAAATAACAACACTTGCATTTAATTGATCATGTCAGGATCATTTCTGGCAAGTTTCAACTAAATGCCACCTGTGGAACTTGAGAAAAAATTTTGTGGATAGCTACAGCCAAGGACATATATATGAGAAGGATAAGTCACACTGGGTTTTGGGGAAATACAAGGCAGGAGCTTTTGTGTTTGTGCACTGACGGTGATGTTGGGCGACAACTTATTTTCCTTTAATATCCGCTGGCGCAGCCTTTGATGTAGCTTGCTGATGTGAGGGTTACCATCTTACAAGTATTTGTTGAGAGAAAACGGTTTTTATTCCCAGTTCATAGGCGTCTCGCATGGTGTTAAACAGTGTATAGAGACAGTGACGAATCCTTTTTACTTATAAATCCTAGGCTACACACGTATGGCACATGGCGGAATATAACAGAAAAAATAATAATGAAGTACACATGACATGAATATCAATTTTTATAAATGATTTACCTGTACATGTCCTAAATTCCTTTTTCACTATAATCAACATTACCGGTACATTTTGAGATTCTAATAAAAGGCACTGGGTAATTTTAGAAATCTCTGAATCACACATTATATTAGGTATCAAATTGTTTCATAGTTTTTAAGAAAAGATTCGCTTAGAGATATTGTGCTATACATTACACAACTTTTCAGAGATAGCTGTATACAACTTAAGTGCACCCCCTGAAATAGGGTTATAGAACACCAATATTTTGTAATGTATCTATCAGATTAGACAACACAACACAGTAACTGCAGCTGCATTCTAAATAGAATGTTAGGATATTCCACAATCAAGGGGAAACAACTCAAGAATTTAATAAGAATTATAAACAAACAGCAATAGAATTCTCTCTACATTACCTACCGTAAGCCTGGTTCGTAGGGCATGTATAGCAGCTGATGTACTGTCTCTGTGTTTCTCGACTGCATGTGTGTTGGCTGGTTCTTCCCCTCGTAAACGATCAATATGGACCGAGAAAGTATCGGTCAGTAACCACCCACTGCTTGTAGTAAAGTCCTTCTTCAGCATTAACAGTTGTGGACGACCAAGTCCCACAAAGTCATCACAATGACAACTCTGTACCTCCTTCCAGGTGTTAATAACCTACAAAATAAACATACACATGTACCACTATCCTGTCATTCCACATTACAGAGTTATCTGCCCTTGCAGTTGGTTATACATGTACCACTATGCTGTCTTTCAACATTACAGAGTTATCTGCCCTTGCAGTTTGGTATAAATTATGACGTACATGTGTCATTACTTAATTTTGTAAGTAAACGTATACATTCACATTGTTATCTCTGAAAATAAGGTGCTATACACACTAACTTGTCACAATGCAAACCTATGCACACAAGGGGCAGATAACTTTGTAATACATTCAAATTTTGCATGGAAATACAACAATTTATGATAATATATATTACAGTTTACCAGGGCTCGAATTTTACATTTTTTTTGTCAATTGCTAAAAACAGCAAGTGCCCTAAATTTGTACTTTCTAAAATATATTCTTACTTTAATTACATATCCTTATTCAAATTACAGTTTTGTTATATATGCATATACCTATTATATCAAATTATTTAATTTTGCATGATGATGTGAAGTGTATACAGTATAAACATAATTCATTATATATGATATAAACAGTTTGTGACATATGATTAATTGTTTTCGTTGCTATAGTCATTTGGACTAGTTAACCCCAAAATTTTACTAGTCCGACTGTTAGTGAACGCAAATTCTCACAAAATCATTGCATTTAGACAGAAATAATCGCATACAGAATGCACTCAAAATGCGCTGAAAGATAAAATTGACCATCGCTCTTGTAAAGATAGTATATCTATTGATTTTAATTGGGTGGGGAGCCACTAGTCCAGTTGGACTAGTTCATTACAACTGGTACTAGTCCAGCCATAAAATTACTGGTCGTGGGCTAGTCATCGGACTAGTGCTTAAAGTCGCAGACTGTATAAACTTTATTTATTTTACATCGATTGAGAAACTGTCGATGACTTGGATGTAGGTGCGCAAGAGGTCTAAATGTGGGAGGAAAATAGTACCTGGAGAAAAACCCACGTGATCGGGCAGGTAACCCCTGATCATGACCTTTTCACATCCATGCTGGGGATCGAACCCCGGCCAGCTAGGGAAAGGCGGGCGGCTTAACCATCACACCACCTGACCACCCATATAATTCATTAAAAACATAATTCCTTCTACACACATTATAAACATCTTATAAGAACATTTACAGGGAATGAAAATCACTAGTTTATAACCATGGATTCATAAAATGTTATAAACGTGTTTACTGTAGATACATAATCCATATCAACAATATTATAGTAAGAACTGGGCCCCCATGATATTTCCCATTGAAACAATTTTTTCATAATTATTAAGCCATTTTTAGAGTTGTCCCTGATAAAAACCACTTGCTAAAATAAGCAAGTGCATGTTTTTTTTCACTTGCTATTCTTGTATATCTACTTGCAAAAAGGAAGTAAAACAGTCTGAAATTCGAGCCCTGTTTATCTGCTAGTCTGGCCACCAGATCCTAAGTTGTTGACTTTCTCAGCAGAGTTATTTACTAAATTATCTCCCCTTAGTTTGACACTAGAATCAGATATGTAGTAGAGACAAAAATAATCAAGCCAAAAATATGTGATTTTTTCAATATTCTAGAGACTGGTGACCTGTCTATATATCTGCTTGAATAAATTACTTTTTTATTAACACTGTAATCATTATATTTAATTTTAATATCATATGGATCTGCAATCTTCATTGTATTTAAATCATAAGAAAATTGATAAAATACTTGATTTATCTGATCCTGAAGATGTTGGATCTTTGTACTTAATTCATTACAAAGTAATTACTAATTAACCTCTGTGGCATATCCAAGGAGCTAATAACTTGAATATATTTGATTATAAGTTATAGCCAGCTGGCCAAGCTTTTCAGAGGGACAAACAGACTTCCACACAGATGGGGCCAAATACAAAAATATACTTGTTTCCTGTAACGCCCTTTAAAGGTACATGAACCTAAATAAACCATGTGAATTTGAGTAAAATACATATTTAAGAGGTTTCAGATACCTTACGAAGTAATATATATCACTTATTGTGCAAATGTGTCAAATAAAATAATTATAATGGAAATTCCATCTTTTCTGTATTTTGAACTGGCCCGGTCGAATTTTGTAACGATAGTATAGTAGTGTTGAACTTTAGTGACCTCCCACAATGCACTGCATATGTAAACAAAATGGTGGGTCAAAAATGTGAGAGAAGCGAACACAAACGAATTCCGATAGAAAAACAGTGTAAGTCAAGAGTGAGTAACGGGCGCAAATTGGAAAGTAGGTAAATATAAATGGATCACTGAAATGCATGAGACGGGAGCAACTCCCCACTTTATACTTGCGTGATGTACATATGTGCAATAAGTCAGGAACCTCCCTTCGCGGTGCCCTGTCGAATGAAAAGTCTCTCGTTTGACTTTTAGACTTAGTCATTCTTACAGCTAAATAAAAAATTGTTTTGTATAACAATATATAATGGCTTAAACTTCATTTGTCAACCATCGGTAAATTAGAAAAATAAATCCTTAAAATGTGGAAGTTGAACTAATATTCCCCTTGTCATGTCAGCAAGTTTGCTTGTTCCATTTATAACCTCGCTTACAGAACAGTTTTTCCGTTTGTGTTCCAGAAAAAATAAATACGACGGTCTATTTTTATCTTTTTTATGAGGCTTACGGTATTCTCCACGTTTTCCACTGTCGTCTTTTAGATAACCGAATCCATCTTTACATAAAATATTCACTAATAAACATCCTGGAAAACCGATATCTAAATCATTACAGAACACATTATTTAAGGTTCCATGTCCCTTTAAAAATGAATGGTGATTGGTAGGTAGTGATAGTATCTTTCTTTTTTGAAATAAATTGTTTTCTTTTTGTCCCAGTTTCTTGCAGTGAAAAGCTGAAATATACTTTTCCAACCTTGTATAAACCATGGATTTGATTCCTAGGAGATTTTTGGTGTCTTACATTGCAGAATTTACTCCAAAATTCTTATTTTGTGCAAAACCAAAACAATTAATGTTGTCATTTGTTTGCTTCAAGGCAAAACTGATAAAAGGTGTTTGAAAAGGCACGGATTATATAGGGTCGGTTGGGTTACCGGAAACACAACTTTTTTTTGTTTTCTGTGTGGCCTGAATAGACAGACCAGTCAGACCCCAATCAATTTTTTTCGATTATTTCCGGTGTAAATGTGTTTTTTAATATAGCCTAACCATAGGGGTTTTTATGGTATACTAATGGAACCAAAATAATCCATACCAAATAAAATATATATATATATAATATATATATATGATAAATTTAAAGAAAAATCCTTACGGACGAAATCTATAAGAAATAAAAACAATAACGACTGACTAGTGAGCGCTTTCGTATATATATATATATATATATAGTCTGAAGAGCTCCCTTGAATGGGGCGAAAGCGCTCACTAGTCAGTCGTTATTGTTTTTATTTATTATATATATATATATGTAAAGATAACAGTAGCTACAACACATTATTGCATTTACCTGTTTCTCATTTGTATCTACTAGAAAAACATTGTCATTTGAATGGACAGCAACCAAGGTCTTTGTCAATCCAAAGGGAGAGAATATATGGGTTTCAGCATCACGAGAAATTTGAACATCATCATCTATAGGAATAGCAAACATCAGCTGGCCATCTTTAAAATGCAAGATGTATCCCTCATCTGTGAAGGCATAGAGTGTTGTCCCTATATTGATTTCTGCAATGTCATTTGCTATTTCTGTAACATCGTCTGCTAAATTGGAAGACAATTTTACATCTACAAAATGTATTCTTCTGATGTTGGTGAATTCTTCTGGGTAAAAATGTCTGATGGGATGTTCTGTATACCTTAGAGGCAGGTAAGACACAGAATACGCCTTGGGATGATTCCCTTTGTGACTTACAACAAAAATATATTTTCCACAGGAAAAATGTGAACCTAAAATTGAATTAGGTTTGAAGTTAAGAGGTAAAGTTGTAGGGCTTGATTGACAGGGACTGTCGTTATCTGCAACACAAATGAAATGTTGGTCATCCTTCATCCAACTTATAACTGGCCCATCTATAATTGTCAATGACACACACTTGTCATCACAGAGAGTTTTGATATCGGACTGGTCGACATTTTGTAAAGGGATCAACGTCCCTGCTGTCAGGTTCAGTCCTATGAGAAACAATTGATTATTCACAAGATCGCAAGCAGACGAGACTTGTAAAACAATGATAGGTAACAGAAAACCTGTCTTTATTTCTAGACAGGTTCTTGTTTGTAAAATTTTCACAGATGTAGATGCCTGTTTTTCATTCAACTCTAAAATAACATCACTTTCGTTTTCCCATTCACCTTTGCCGTCTGACAGTGATAAAATTCTGGCCTCGATTGACGTCTTTTTAGTTTTAGCTATTTCTTTCACAGAAAATTGTATTAATTTTCCTCCAAATGCGAGCAAATGATCCATGAAATCTTCAAACTGTCGATTGTTTGTTTACATTGGCATGTGCACACACACGGCGACGGCCATATTTCTTTTCTAAAAGTTCCGCGAAAAGGATGTAACCGACCAATCAAAACCACGGAGACAGGAATCGAGAAGGGAAGTAACCTACTGTGAAATTATGTGTTAGAATATTAGTTCGAGTTGTCTTCCTTGGCTTGCATAGGCCTGATGAAACAGTATTGGTTTTTACCTGTAGTGGACACCGTGTTCACACGTAGTACGATGGCCGAGAGCGGCCTGCCATTATTTTTTATAAAATAAAAAATGTCATGACACTTTTTAGTCGAAAAGTGTCGGGCAAATAATTTTTTAATAAAAAAAATTCTGTCATGACACTTTTTAGTCAAAAAGTGTCATGACACATTTTTTTACTATGAGGTAGAGGAATGAGAGGAATGTCCAATGCGATACAGCACCGAAGAGGTAAACGTGGCAAATACAACAGTATTTATCACAATATGAAATAGGAAAAATTGATAATTCCCGATATATAAATATGCTGTATGAGAGAATATTTATACAATCCTGATTAACAAAATAAAAAGCAGTATTTGAACTTTCATAGTGTGTAGGTGTAATATTTCATGCTACATTGTACGTGATCGTTTTTATCTTCTGTATGTATACCTGGAGAAATGTTTACTCAGTATCCAAAATATCTGTAATTATTATATGACTTAATGCTAGTTACTTTATTGAAATAATATATTCGTAGCATAAGTTTTTTTCCCTATAATTAAATCATATTTTATTCTATTAATTCAAAAAAAAAAGAAAATTAGTATTCTTTTCCACCAGAGGGCTCTCCTGTTCAACGAATTGATTACTATCATGATTGGCTTCGTTAGTTCTTTTATTGTCTGGTTACTGCTAAAGTTCTACGGCATGTAAATTACAAGTGTAAGGTTGATATAATCATCACATATAATATGCAACTGCAAAAGATGCATTTGATTGTAAAACAGCGTTCTGAGTTTGGACGAACTTTATAGTGGGAACATTCAACTGGGGGAGTGTGCTTACCTTAGGATTTTTGAAATTACATTTGATATTGGGGTACTTTCAACATCTCCAGTTGCCGAAAGTTTAAAATATAAAAACGACTTTTTTAATGTCATAGAAAACTTTATTGCTTAATTTGGACTTGGTGCTATTTAAAAACAACGATGTTGATACTTACATGTACAATTGCTGGATAGCTCCCTTCGAAACACTGAATGTTGCTGTATAAAACAATGGCCTTGCGTGAAAAATTAAAGGATGACGCGAGAAAGCACAGCTGTAGGATACTCAAAAATTTTTCTTAATTGAGCAAAAAATGTTCATGTCACTTTTTGAAAAGTGTCATGACAGATTTTTTTTATTATCCCGACACTTCGTTTTTATTTTATAAAAAATAATGAAGGCGCTCTCCAAATAAAGGTGTCAAAGTTCTTTTTATAATCCACTTCGTGAACGCTTAATTTATTTATTCCTCCAAATTAACGATCCCGGCTGTTCTCAAATAATTTAGGACAATTTCGTATTTAGAATATCAGTAAAAACTCCAACTCGCGCAAATTTATATCATGAAAGTACTTCACATGAAAAATCATTAATCGTAGTCACTCCATAATGCGAAGAAACTTTTCTTCGCATTAAATAAAAATCTCGCCATTGAAGCAATTTGATGTTAATTTAATAGGACTTTTCAGTGTTAAACTGAAAAAAAAATCTGTACGGTTTTAATGTAATTGCGGAGTACGCTTTTGCATGTGTTATAGTTTTCGACATAACAGATGATTTAATTCAAGATGTAATTAAAGCAGATTAAAAGAATATAAAAAAAATAAATACACCGATAGGTTTCGCTGTGTATTTTTTTCTAACTCGTCAATTTTTATTTTATCGCAAATGATCATGCGATGTGAATAGCGGTATTTTTATTATAATTAAAAATCAAAGAGGAGTAAAATTACACTCATTTAGCTGAACAAAGAACACATGAAGGTAATCATTTAGATAATAGGAAGGCTGAACATTTTATGGAAAATTCCAATAATGACACGTACTTGTTAGACTTTGAACGTAATTCACACAAGAGAATGTCGATTATCCCGCATCTGATAGAAAAAAAGCTGCTTCCTGGCAAAATCTCGCTATTGTACGAGGATGGACGACGTTTGAGCTAAAATAACTGTTGTTTTACAAAATCATGGAATTATTCTCTAAAGCACACAGAACCACACCAACGTGATCAAACTACTCTACATTATTATAGTTACATACGAACCATCAATTGCAACGTCTCGATAATTTCCGGCAATCTTCGGAAATATGTCATCTCGAGATATTTCCGAAGATTGCAGGAAATCCGAGAGTTGCGATTGACAGAACCGTACCAATGTGATGTACATGTACATATGTACTGTATCTAATTATCACAGAACCGTACCAATGTGATGTACTTGTACATATGTACTGTATTATTATCACAGAACCGTACAATGTGATGTACATTATACACAGAATTATACCACCATGTGATGTATATGTACATATGTACTGTATCTAATTATCACAGAACCGTACCAATGTGATGTACATGTACATATGTACTGTATATAATTATCACAGAACCATACCAATGTGATGTACATGTACATATGTACTGTATAATTATCACAATTATACATCTTCTTAAAAAACTAAGAAGCTGTCGTACAGCATTATTTGTTAGTAAGCACACATAAGAAGGTTTGACGGATAGTTCGGCACACATAAGTTGGCATAAATCTTGTGACAGTTCATTATTGAAATATTTGTGTACGCATAAGATTTTGTTTGTTTGTATTGTTATATATTTAGCTAGTATAAGATACATGTAGCTAGAATTGTATGTTAGAGTCACAAAAAAGCCATGTTAGGGCCTTAGCTACGGTTACTAAACTAAAAAAAAATGTGTGGCGCTAATTCAGCCACCGCATTGGATGTGATCTCTAAGATGTACATAATATAACAAACATTAATATGTTGCCAAGTTTTCCTTTCATTTTTGTATTTTGGTTTCCTTAATGCATCTGTGTATTGGAGTCACTGCATCAATACTTTTCAAGGTGAAAATATTTATTTTATAAATATGATATAATATCGTCTGTCCGCCTGTGGTATTTTAATCGCCTTTACAAACCACATTTATCAAACTTGTTGTGTAGGTAGATTTGGTTTCTCCGGCGTATTATTTTTAAAAATGTTTTCAATCCATAAGTCATCTCTGTGGATCTAAACAAGTTTAAATAAATTTTATTGTCTATAGACTCAACTCGATCATTTTGTATCTTATCATATACATAACGCATACAATTTCTGCCCGAGACATTTTATGTATATATAAATGTTCAGGAAATATCAGACATAAAAGAATAACAAGTCAATCTTTATTTCATAGACATGTTTAGTTCACTTTCGCTATCGGTGGCGGTAAGGGAATTAACTCTAACTTCCCCACATGATATACCTATGGGTACAAAGGAAGAAATCAGAGTTATCGGAATTGTTTTCACAATTAAAGAAATAGAGTGAAATGAAACAAATCCAACACGTTGTAAGTAACTATATAATTACAAATTAATTTATTAATATTTGAAACGTAATTCAAATGTTTTCTGTTTAAACAATTAGAGATAAATCTTCAATAAAATGCGCAATGATATCTAATAAAAATATGAATAGTTCGGAAGATTGATTTTTATTTGTTATATATTTTGATGGTAAAATCAATGGATATCACTATTCGTTCAAACACAGGTGCTCATCGTACCAGCGTGTAATCAAAGCTCCCCCTAAACCCTGATTGGCCTGACTGTATTTTACTGCTGCAATTGTAGAGCGTTGGCAGTGAACTGATAATTCCCTTGTCTCTACGTTTGCGTTAGTCCTTCCTAGGTGAGTGCAAAGGCTTTACTCAATACTTTCTGTATATTGTTGAATATAGAGAAAACTGTGTATACAGCCAATTGCCTGTGGTGGTTACATTGGAAGTCACACATAGCACCTACAATGAACCACCATGGAAACTCGTTGTGGTGGGACAGAAGATTTTCAGGTGAATGCCACCGAGATATATGGTGAACGAGTGAAACGCAGGAATAATAACGTCCGTTCTACATCTGTAAAAGTGTCCAGAAATGTAGGGACATCGATACTGATTTGAGAAATGAGAAGGTTTTGAAATTTTACGACTGAAGACACATGGCGCCGAAGAAAATTGGATTGGAATACAGGTCAACTGAGACTTGGTGCTGGTTGAAACAGAATCTTGGACCATGTACATTGTATTGCAATCTGTTCTAAAAAAATATTTTACTAAAGTAAAGGAGGTAATGAATAAGTCATGGACATATGCTTTTTAATCAGTTTGATCGAGTTGTGTAATTAATTAGAGTTTCTTAAGTTTTATCAGTATTAACCATTATGAACGTAAGTTAATCTATGCATTTACATCTAGCATTAAACGGTAATTACCCGTTTCATACACTCCGTCAGTGCCTCCTTTTTTAAGTAAAACAGATTGTTTAGAGTAGATTGCAATATAATGTACGTGGTCCAAGATTCTGTTTCGACGGAGCGACACGAAGGGAGGTAACTTAACTCTAGATTTGGTACTGTAGTTCTCTCCTTGGGGAAAGTTCGTAAGTGGCTTCCGAAATTGTAATTCTTAGTCATTGCAATGGCGATTCGATAAATAAAAAAATAGTCGGGGAAAGTGATACGATAAAAATGTAACTCCAATAAGTTCAACACAACATGCATAGATGATTGGATAATGAAGGTATTAACATTTGTAGATCGACCTGTTATTCCAGCGATTCGTGACAAATATATATGACACTGATAGGGGAGATCCTCGGGAGTTCGAAAGCTGTAGGTTGCTGAAGACAAAAGGAACTTTTTCTATCGACAAATAATGAACACGATTCTTTACTTTAGCAGCTCCTTTTTATACAATCCATCTAAAGTTAATTAATCATCGGTATATTTTAAGCAAGATTTTCCTGAACAGATAAGAACAAATGTAAAAGGCTTCTTTTACTTATATCGTGGTCAGAAATGTGGTGTGAAGTGTTATTAATGATATAAGAAATTTATTTTTAGAAGTTCGACTCAAAGAAATTTCGAAAATGCGAATCTACATTACATTTAATATCTGAATAAAATGCTCGCATGCATACCCTAATTATATCATATTCTATTATACAAAATAGACACCGGTGGTGCAATATCAGAGTGCCCAGGCTACATGTATATTAGTTCAATACATTTTGACATATACACATTGTACTTATATTCATGGGGATCTAGTCATGTTTAAAAAAAAACCGATAAAAAACATACAGATTTAACGTAAATTGTAAAGTTCTCCTAACAGGTCATTCCCAAGTCTCTATATATAACACATCTACGACGTTAAATTCACAAATGTTACATGGATAGAGAAATATCAAATAATACAGAAAATAACATTGCCGTAACACTCGATTCGACAAGAATAATTTGCCTGCCATTTTCTCAGACAAACTGATTTGTTTGAAAATATTCAGACTCAATAAAATTTGCAAGCATGCAATTTTGACTTGCGCATATGTACTCTTTTACTATAAATAATGGGCTGAAATGTGCCATAAAACTTATATTTCCACTTTTTATCTACACATGATTGAAGCGAATAGGTGAATTAAATCGGTGTAACCGTCCAAATCTAGATCTACCAAGATCGGCTACTCCCGGCAAAATTCGTAGGAACAAACGAATTCTACGAATTGAGCCGGGAGTAGCCGATCTTGGTAGATCTAGATTTAGAGGGATTAGGCCTACTATCTCTCTGAAACGGCTTTTAATTTTTTAATGGGAACGTAAAACAAGAATGATGATTTGATAGAGTTATAAGAGTTATCAGCTTACGTTCTCTCTATACACTTATAATCACCCGAACAATTTAATTAAAACAAAATTAAATGTTAATTTTCATAACGTGGGTCGTCTTATGTTTCCCCGTCGTTGTCCCTATAATATTATTAGTTGATAATCGCTGCGCCAAACCGCAAAACAAAGATAACGCAGGAAATCTTGCATTTGTTTGGTGTTGTAATCTCATCTTAAGCCATGGATGTAAATATTCTTATGTTGCCATTGTTTTTAAGGAACTTTTTTTTTGGTTTTGTTTCGGAAAGGTAGTAGACCTTTCATTGTTTTTTTTTTTAACTCTTCCAGAGATATAGAATCTTTCTATATTTTCTGACTCCTTTGAGTAAAAAATCTAATAACATGCATGGAGATATTTCTAAAGCCACAATTGCTCATTCCAATTTTCTTCAACAAATGTATTTTTACAATACAATTGGATTGTTGGCTAAGATTCTTTGCAGAAATTTTGACATGTATTTGATTTAGTAATCTTTTCAAATCCATAAGCTGTTAAAATTATTCAAATGCACAGACATTTGCAATTACAGAATTTATTAACTGCTATAGTTCTGGTTTTAATGCTTTATGCTGTAAAAATGTGAAATTGTAGACCAAATTTGGCTTGTTAGTGTTACCACAGGGACTTGTAATAAGATCGTGAGAAAGTCTGCTATGTATACATGTGTATACTATATAACAGGACCTTTATATATGTAGTATACACAAATTACTAGTCCCTGTGGTTTGACCATGTGCATTCTGTATTGTACAGTACATATGTGGACGTAAATATCACATCACGATATTTGGCAAAATTCGATTTGAGGTCTTATATGACTTTGTAAATTTAAAATCTATGCATTGAAAGTACTGTAGTTCTCCAAATGTTATTAACTTTTGATTGTAAATAACATAATTAATGATCTAATTGATTCGTGAGTATGAAAATGATGTAACATGTGCATATAACTTTAAAGGTTATATGTGTGTTGCTAAGTTTCTTGCTCATTATAGCCAAAAGAGCTTTTAATATTTTTTAACCACCAAAAATTACTAACAATACTTTCAATGCATTCAAATTGCATAAAGAGTTTCTTACAGAGCTGGGAACGATTTTTGGCAGTATTTCCAAAGTTCATTATTAGTACATTCCATCAGAAATGATGATCATGATAAAAAAAAACCTTTATTTTAGGAGGGTTACATATTAAGTACAGTACTAATCTTACATATGGCTCTCACAACAAAACAACCTATATAAGAACAAACATGTAATGCATTTATTTTGTCAGAAATGAAAATTATTATATTGTAATCTTTCATTCAAGGATCTAGTGTCTCTGATACCCTTAGGACAAGAACCAAGTTGTGGTCTACAATATCATTTTTTTTTATTGTTACCATCTAAACATACCTAAGACATTTAAACAAGAATTTTTATGTGCATATATTCTGTATTGCAACTTAAGTTTTTAAAGCATCCTACACGTTTGTCTATCATTTTAATGATTTTACAGCTGAATTCAATAAACGTGATGGTTTATTTAAACAGATTACTGAAGATAAACAACATGTCAAAAATTTCACCCATTTACAATTATCGAAGACCGAACTTTAGAGAAATTATTTTCAATAAATGAGCTTTAATTCTTCCAAATGAGTAAAACTGTGATCAATGTCATCATGACTTGCATGTGGACTATTTTGTCTTTTAGGCACACTACTCACAGTCTCTCAAATACATTTGAATACATTATGGCATCAATATAAGATTTTTTTTTCAAGTCTTTCTTCTGAACATTGGAACTGGTTTTTAGGTAAAAGTATGTCATTTGAAAAAAAAATCTGAACAGCCTGAAACAATATATTGGCTTGATTAGGGGAAAATTTTAAAAATTTGCAACTTTAACCATGTGACCTTGGAAAGAAGTACAGTTCAAGGTCAATCATTTGAACAAATTTTTAGCCCTTTTCATCAGTATGTTTTTAACCCATTGGTCAATGTTCTGTTTTTTTTTATTTCATTATTTAACATAGAATTTATTCACCAAGGCTAAAAGACTTAAAAATCTTGACTAAATATTTGAAACATTGTTCAGATAATGCATTATATACAACTTTTGAAATATGTATATTAACCATATCTTTTGTAGCATGCCTAAGAAATCACATCAATCAGTCCTGCAAAACTGGAAGATGTTTTTCTTGATAAGAATGATAAATATACTACACCATTTTATAGCTAAAAGTCTTTTAAGATACAATATTACAGATATTCCTTGATAAGCCAAACAGTTGTCCATATAACAATTAAGTTTAATCTGATTTTACAATAATTGCTTAAAAGCATTTTCAAATATGATTAAGTTATTGTCTATCATTGTTTCTACATGAATAAAAATACAATAAAATTTGATCAGGCTTACTAAGAAGTAAGAGGATTTTAATGTTTGTTTTATAGATATTTTAATAATGTTTGAAGACTGATGTTTTCACACATTTTCTTATACCAGTATCAGTTATAAAATTAGGCTAGAACGAAGGGTTTCTACATGCATACAATGCCTGTTGAAAAGATAAGCTTTAAATTGTTATCAGTAAAAAGTAAGAACAATTAAATTGTGCAGCAAAACTGATATGCTCCTTAATGTGTAGGCATTACTAATGCCAGTTAGTGTTATAAGATTTATTGATAAATATTTGATGTTTTCTATTGCTCTGAAATTTGATCTGTAATTTTGAAATTGCATAAAATAGTTTAAATGTAGTACAATTTACTTGTTAAATTTCTAGAGTATATCAGCATGTTGCAATTTGAAGGAAAATTGCTTCACGAGAATTGAATGATGATTTTTTTTTCTCTAAGATAACCCTTCTTGTGAAAATGTTGTAATTGAATAGTTATTTCCAGCTGAATTATGTTTTCAGTGCAAAATAGAACTGTAAAGGATTGAAAATATCTCAATCTTGAATTTTATTTGACTGTCCTCCTGTTCTCTTGGAATTCTGGATTTTTTTTTGTCACATTACATTTTTACCATTTATTATCAGACTTTCTATTCATTTTGGGTCCGAGGTGGCTGAGTAGTCCTGACATATCACTACATGCATTCCAGCTCTGAGTTACAAATTTGAACCCCAGGTGCATGTCGGGCAGTTGCCTGGTACTGACCACTGGTTGGTGATTTTTCTCTGAGTACTTTGGCTTTCCTCCACTAACAAACCTGGCATGATCCTGGCTGTTAATAGGACATTAAACCAAGGACTTATAAATCCTTAACAATCAAACTCTATTTGGGATTATGAAGTCATAGACAAAAAAAAAACCGGAAGGGCATTCTTCATAGACTCAAAGCGTCAATGAAAAAGAGTGTCTGTCCGTTTTTTGTCTATGACTTCATAACCCCAAAAGATATTGAGAATTATGCTTATAATTCAATTCAGATAACTCAGGTACTAATTAGACATAAATTTACTTAATTTTTTTTTTTTTTGTACAATTAAACAAATTAAGTTGTGGCGCATTGATATCTTATCCAATTATTCAGTTTGGCCAATGACTGTGCCGCCTTTAAAATTTCTGCGAAAACATTTTGTATTTATGACGTCATAAACGTGATGTACAATTTTTCGGTCTATGGAAAAATAACCTCAAAGATCTAACCAATAGAAATGAGTGTAACATATGAAATTACATTGTTTAAGAATATAATAGTATGTTTGACTGTAAATGGAAATTAAAGGTGAACACTGGCAATCCTTGACTTATTGCGTGGAGTGAAACAGTACCAATGTTGTATAGAAACTGTAACAGAGCGCTCGTAATTAGAGCGCTCGGCATGCACACGAGGAGTGGGACGACTGGTTCGCCCGTTGTCAGTATAATGTGACTAGGTGGGGTGTGTTGCTTGGTGTGTTTGGCGGCATGCTTCAGTGATATAGCACTATAAAAAGGGCAACAGTTCCACTATACAAGAAGACACAACATGAATATACCGCAGTCTCTCAAAACACGCACCTCGCACTTCACACACGCAACACACAGCATATGTCATGGGAGGCCGTCCTTACATGACCCTGGCTGTTAATAGGACGTTAATTAATCAAACAAACAAACAATCCTCTGAACCCTCAATCAAGCATATTGATACAGATTGGTTTCGTTTTGTTTTCAGAAATAACACAGTTCCTGGTTATAATGTTCTTCTATTTGCTTTTTTAATATTTATATAAGAATGGCAAAATTGGAAGTCCGAATGTAATTTATTCAGCAAACCTCAACCAATTCCAGTATCCTACAGAATTGAGCGAAGTTTGCAAAATGCAATCTAATTGATACACATGTAAGTGAAACCCCTAAGTTATAAAGATGTCTGTAAGGAAAGTTAGCTTTTTATTGTACAAAAATAATATTGAAGACGGAATTGTGTTTCAAAAGTACATTATTTATCAATGAATCACAAATTGTTGACATGTCGTTATGTAATATTCAAATGACATTGTCTACAATTGAGATTTTATCAATATTTTAATCTAAACATCCTCCATCCTTTCTTTGCTTCATCAATATTTTGTCATACGTATACATAACATAAGAGCCCTCAAGCCTTATATGTTTAATATCAATAGCAAATGTCTCTTCTAGACATAAGTAAAGTGCATTGTGTCTGGGAGTCTGACTCGGCTTTCGAAACTTCAGATCAAGGTTGCTAAAAAAAGAAATTGATTATAAGTGATCATTTAACTTACTCTATTTGAGAATATTTCAATTGAATGTGTAATTTGACTTTCATGAATACACTTACCTTGTACTTAAAACAAATATGTAAGGTAAAATCTTTTCTTTTATGCTACATGTGTATTTTATATGACATTTATGTCATAGATATTGCATAATATTGTGAAATAAGTGATGCAATGTAAACATGAAATATCTGTTATGTTGTTTTTGGCAGTAAGTTTATGATCCATTTTTTGTGAGATGCAAATTTTAGCATAATTTTCAAAAGAGTTTAAAAGCGATTTTCAAATGTTACGCAAATAATTGTAAAAACATATTATATATTATAGGTATTATTAACTAATGATCGCAAATTCATGTTGAAATTAGCGCAAGTGCAAATATAAGTGGTTGACAGCATGAAATCAACTGCTATCATCTTTTATTTTTATGAAATTATCATCATGGGATCTCTATGCCCACCATCTGATGATGATGGGCTAAAAATGCTGCAAAACCACACAAATATTTTCCCCTAAATTTTGAAATTATACATGATAATCATTTTTTTTTTCAAATTGATTGTCATGACACCAATACAAATATTTGATTTTTTTTTAATCAGCAGAAAAAAATGTGTTCCATTTGCAATCCAAAGTTGAGCAACAGGTTTTTATAGAGTTAATGTTGCCTAATTCAATATTTGAGTGGTTGACTCTAGCACGTCACAGATAATTACTATCATCCATCATTTGGCATAATTAAAGGATTAAATTACATTTTTGCAGTGTCATCCATGTAATGTCCAACTGTCAAGAAATACCAGGATTCTGTGGCAATAAGGCAACATATCAATTTGTTAAAGGAATCCTATATAATTCAAAACAAGGAATCGTTTTACTCCAAATGCGGAATGTTTCCTCACGCAAATCCATCTCATCCATTTTCGACTGTCATTTAAATCTCAAAATTGTTTGTTTGGATGTTTGTCTTACAGAATGATATTGCTTTGTATAATTAGACTACCGTATTTGACCCAGTAAACGTCCCGGTTCCTATAAGCACCCAACTCCTCCTTTTTGAGGCCTCTGAATCGTTTATGTTAATTGACTTACACACAAAACTGATCATGAGTAGATTGCTCTATTTGATTACTTTAAATTTGTAAATTGATTAATCGCTTACTCTGCGCAATAGTTTTGTGAAAAAAATAGCCCAAATCTGGTCTTATTTAGCGCTGCTTTATTTCTTATTTTATAACTGCCCTGTGCACTTATTGGATCATATGATGTTTCCTTTGGATAGTAATTTTAATGTACATTTTATGTTGGTTCTTTTTCTGTTTTCCTTGTAGTATAGTTGTGTGTACATTCATTTTGACAGGACTGTCTCTGTTCTGTTGTTTTTGATGGTTGATTTTAATGTACACAGTATTTCTACAATCTGATTAAAATACAGATCCTTATAATCACTCAGTTCAATATAGGATCTGACAACATCACGTAAGGGGTCATGTTTGAATGACCTTTATACCATCTGTACTTCAGATCAAATGTATTTTCTACACCTTATTATATTAATTGAAAATACCCTTTCGTCCAGTTAAGATTCTGGCAGCAGCAATTTGACTGGCCATTTC
Organism: Argopecten irradians; assembly: GCF_041381155.1. Classification (NCBI taxonomy): domain Eukaryota; kingdom Metazoa; phylum Mollusca; class Bivalvia; order Pectinida; family Pectinidae; genus Argopecten; species Argopecten irradians. The sequence continues at coordinate 38,320,759 of NC_091140.1, read as the reverse complement.
CAAAGGTCACCAGAAAGTGACCCCTAATGGGATGTTGTCAGATCCTCTTATCCAATGTAGTGACTAGTGATAATAATGATCTGTATTTTAATAAGAGTGGGTATTTCTACAGCTGCTCATTCTTTGATGTATCTGTTAGTTGATTTATGGTACCTTTGTTCTCATTGAATCATGATGTCATTGTACATTTTTGATACTTTTAAGACTATCAATGTGATTCTTCAACTTGAGTTTGGTTTTTTACATTTTATTTGAGATCCTTTTTTTTTTTTTTACTGTAAACCAATTTATTTTTCATGGCAAATTAATTTTGTCTTTTCATGTCCAATAATATTTTTAATTTCAATTAAATTTTGCGATGTACAGGTAAAAATCTCCACTGTATATCTATAGTTGAATTTTTTCACAGCAATACATTTTGGTGAATTATAATTGTCGGCAAAATAACTAGGGTACGTGAAAATTTATCACTCACTGAAATAAGTAAGTTTAGAGAATTTGTTCTTGTTATTCTACAAGGTTGGTTTTGTGGCTCATATTTATAAATCTGCAACAAAGCCTATCATAGTGATTTCCTTGAATATTAAGTTCTTTGGATAAATTAAAAAAAAAAAAATCTATATATATTAGATATGATCTGATTTTCCACTATTCTCATTGGCTAATACATGGTCATGTGAAGTTTGATAAAAAGCATATCAACTTAGTTTTTCCATTTTAAAAACACTGTGTCTAAAATGCCTTTGTGAACTTCATTGCGCAAATGTGAAGTTTTTCAGGGTGGTGTCCTATGGCCAATGCTTTTCTTGTAATTAACATGCAAGTCAGAGAATGTTTTCGACATTTGTTAAAGAAATTTCATATCTAATATAAAGATTATTAATCTTTGTCAAGGGCCATATGGTGTTGTATCGCCCTGATAGAAATTAAAATGATCATGAATGGGGGATTTTATAAATCAAAAACCATATTCACAATTAAATTATTACAAACAAATGTATACATGAACATACATGTATCTTTCATATTTTTAATGATCTCACAAATTGCGCAACATGAAAATAGAATTAAGTTTATAAATGATCCATCTCTTGTTGAGGACATTTCTGGTGGCTATTGGCTATATCAATCACAGATACTTGAACCCTCTATGATACACAACAGTTCAGCATGTAAAGTTCATCAAATGTACCATCGCATTAATAGAGAGTTCAGATGTTGGATAGTACAACTCAGATTCACAGATACATTTCAGGTAGGTTTGACAGTACAGTACATTTTCTGGCTGAAGTTTGTCCAATCACATTTTGTCGACGGGCGTGATGCTGAGGATATGGAACCCAGCCCCTATCACACTGGCCGTGGCTTCACACAGGAGAATCCGACTCATATCCACCTTGACAATTTTACCTGTAATCAACAAAATCACAATGCAAAAAGTGCAAAACGTTCATTACATTTACATTCAGAATTTACATATTACAGAGTTATCTGCCCTTGATATTACAGAGTTATCTGCCCTTGATATTACAGAGTTATCTGCCCTTGATATTACAGAGTTATCTGCCCTTGATATTACAGAGTTATCTGCCTTTGTGAAAAGGTATTAATAGTTACATGATAGCTAGTACAAAACAGTGTCACTCACAATATACACAAGTAAAACTTCACAAACTCAATGTGCAACAACAATGTGTAAATGTAACTTAAAAACCAGTGATAAGCCTAAGGGCTAAGAGCTATACATGAAGAAATACTGAATGATAACATATATTCAAGCTGGAAATATAATATTGACACAAAGTCTTTGATAATTGGCAGTAATAAAGATCAACACATTTGGCAGAACAACAGAAATATAGAAAATGCTTGTTTGCCTTTTAATGGCAATTATGTGCGCCGTATATCAGCAATAGTGAATACCTACATAGACAGATATTTGTTAATTTTGATTGTTTTGCTTTTTACATATACTTCCTTCTGTTTTTATAGCTTTTTTTATAGCTTTATAGGTAGGGGCTTGAAAAGATTCAAAGGCACAAGGGTGTATAATTCATTTAAAAGTTGGGCAACTTTCATGTTTAATTAAAAACGGAAAATTTACGAGAACAACATGTCCTGCATGTTTTTGATGTTTGTCACGAAATTACAGTGAAATTTTATACCAAGAGAAAGCAGTGTTCTTTTTCCAGCTGAAAACATAACAATGCGAATAAAAATCAGGCGAGAATTGAAAGACCCTTAGATAAAACCCTACTGGTTTATTATGGATGAATATCGAGCAAACTGATAAACCGAGTCCGTCATCATAAATCTGTCGAGGCTGATGGAAAATGTCTGCATGGATCCCGCAGCTTCAGCTCAAGTGTCATCACTAGATGTGATCGAATGCGAAGGAAGAAAGTCAAACAATTACCAAAGATCTAACAGAAGAAGTTGTCATAACTCAATTAGTGGATTTTATCGCGGACAGAGGAGAATTTACTAGGCACTACCACGCGACAGAAGTGTCAAGATTACAAATACAGCAGTCACGACTTGGGAAGATTTCAATAAATATGTATAGTAATAACTGTTACAATGGAGATGGACTGTGGAATATTATATTATTTCGGCTGTAATCTTTCTATACTGGTCAGCACATTGACCTGAGAGTCAATTCCGTTATTATTGTAACACAAATCATGTTATAATGTCGGAGAGCGACAAACAATACCTCACAATTGACCGGTAACACAATTACAAACATTGAGTGATGAAGAAGATTGACTGAGCTATCAGTACAACAAGAAAGACCTTCATTAGAACGCCCCAACAACTTTCAGGACACCCTGGCGATTCTTGTTTAACCACTTGCTGTTGTGGCATTACATGTAACTAATGGCGAGAAGAACAAAACTGGCTGACTACATATTTACCTCTGAAATATCAAATATGATCTTATTAAAAGATATTTTAAGGTCTTTTATTGAGCCATGCTATTAACAAAGAAAACACTGAGGTGCAAGTGCAGAATTATGTAAACTTTATTTATCAGGAATTTTGGAAAAATTAGGAGAAGTACAAAAAGGCCAATATTTCCTCTACCTTCCATATTTCATGAAAGAGCATAAAATTTCCACCAAAAACACACCTTGATTTTGTCATTGATTTATAATCAATTTTTGTTTGTTTTTATACTAAATCCAAATTTCTGATAGGTTGATTCTTTTTCTTCATACCTCTATAAAGAAAAAATATTTGAACGGCACAAAAACCAACGTTGAGTACTGATTTGGCAAAAATGATCCCTTAAATTAAAATCCATGGAATCGTACATTTGAGCACATATTTTAATGGAATAAAATATGCATTTGATCACATAACTGCCTGTTCGACCATATCATAAGGTCATGTCATAAATTTGTAAGACACATGTGTAATAACACTATTGTGACGTCACAGGTAATGATGACGTCATGATCAAAATATGACGTCATTTGATTGTCTCGGTAGACGGAAAAGTCAAATCTGAGTCTGAATTTGCCACTCTTAAATAGAAACGAGATTGAAAGTTTTGTCTATATTTTCATTAATACTATAGTTATGTGATAAATAGAATCTTACTTTTTTGACTATGTAATATGAAATCTAATAACTTGTAAAATAATTTGATAAGCCTAAAGGCTCGTGGCATATCAAATTATTGAACTCATTTAATAAATTTCATATTACATAGTTACTCATGTAAGATCCTCTACGTATTGGTATGTTCAAACTAATTTTATGTTATCAAGTAGCCTGAAAAATTAATGATAATTAAGCATTGATGGTACTATTTTTTAATTTTATTGGGATATGATGGTGTAGTACTATACATATTATATATTGCACTGGATACCATGTAGCAGGTGAGTTTTTGCAGTTTCGCAGAATACCGCTATGGTCACCAATATAAGAATGAGAATAAAAGAGAAAATGAATAAATATTATATAGTCTTAAAGGCCCACTACCTTTCCGGAGCAAAATTTAAAGGTTTCTTAAAACATTAATAACAAAGAAAATATATATCGATGGCTTAAGATGAGGTCACAACACCAAACATATGCAAGATTTCCTGTCTAATGTACGATAACAGTGGAGATTCATTTCGCTGTTTTGCCATCTGGCGCAGTGATAGTCAACTACCGCGCGGCATTTAGGACGACGGTGGGAAACATAAAACGATTCTAATCAAACAGTTCTGAAGGTAATGATAAGTGTGCTAGTAAACGTTTAGTTAATAACTTCTGCGACTCTACATAATTATTGATCTCGTTTTACATTCCTATTTTAAAATTAAAAGCCGTTTCGGAAAGGTAGTGGCCCTTTAAAGTCGAATTGCAAAATTTAAAAATTGCTAAAATCTAATTTTCGCTTCTTTTGTCCAAATCGCGGAAATGTTGAATCATGAAAATAACCGGCTATATGGTCATTAGTAAAAACAATGTATTAGTATTATAGTCCTCCATCTGATCCCGATATTAGTTAGAGTTCTCAGGGAGCAGAGTTAAACTGAAGATTGAATCTGTTGGCAGCTTTGTAACAAACTTGAGTGAATTTATCCAATTTCCTGTTAATTGTATTGGCACTGTCCTCGACTTGTCACTATCTTGATTAATACATTTTTAAATTTGTTTTGCCCAGAGGTATTCCAGCCAAATTTAGTTTCGATTCTCTGTAAAAGTGGAACTAAAATTGAAGTCGTATAAAAGGAGCAGTAGTAAATATCATGATCACTCAGCTGTAGTTAATAACAGCGACGGTGCACAATAATGTTACTGTGAGAACCGATCTACCATCAACATGATCAACTGCCAGAATTTATGGGACGAGATGAAATTTTGAAGCCTTAATCAAATAAATCAATAACTAAGTTTGCTTGTTGTGTGAAAGTATTTTCTGTGTGACATGCTAATGTGTTGTGTATCTTGCATGTTGCAGAGTCATAACCAGGACAGACAATCGCAGATCTGTGGGAGGTTACAAATGAACCTGGACAACATTGCAAGTCGTTCACACAGAGGGAGTTTATAACTCTGCATGTCGTGGGTGACGTCAAGAGTACAAAAAAAGAATCTATCAATCTTCCTAAATCAACCAGTATACATGGCATGTCATGTGGCTTCATCTCTTTCTATACAGAATAATGAGCTCAGATATAAAATCAAGATCTTGTTTTGACAGTTAACATATCATAATGTCAAAACCAGTTCATTGTAAAATATAACAAAATTGGTTTGTGTACGTAAGTTTCTTTCTTTGGTGATATGAAACTAGTCAATGAGTGTAAATTTTCATAATCAGCTGAAAAATCATTGTAACAACAAACATTCTATTATTTTTCTAATTATACTCATTAGGAACCAGTTAAATCCTAAAATTTTATGCAAAAAAAGTAACAAAAAAATTCTCAATTGCTCAACAGTAAACAATGGTCTATCTCAGGACTGTAGCTTGTCACCAGATATTCAAGATACACGGGCAATCAAATGGAATGTACATAGGCCTTATATATTTGTTAAAATGACCGCTGACCGCCCATAAATGTCCATAAATGACCACAAATAGATGCTATGGTAATCCGTTGGATCAGCAGAAGGATTAAGCTTGAATAGCACCAATTTGTGTAGACAGCTTAGATACAAATTTATAGAAAAGATAAAAAAAAATCTCCGAGTAATTTGGGTTAAATGGCTTCGTTTGAGACCTATAGGGTGTATCTCTGGAGACAAGCCATAGTTCGCCGCCACAATGGCATTCACACTACGGCCAATTACCTACAATGTTATTTCTATGACAAGAGGCGCTGGTCCTCGAAGCAATAAGGAAGAATGTTCATGCTTAGAATTTCAACGCCACAATCAGCAGCGATGGCTGGTAATGCGGCCCTATGAAGTGGCCCATCAGTTCAGTGAGAGATGCTAATGTCGTGATCAGTCGTAATAGCTCTAATGAATTGAGACATGATTTTATTGGCCTTAGTTGCAAGCCTTTCTGTGTCACCCTCAAGAGCCACATCCCTGGCGCCTTGGGATTGCAACCATATATCTTTTCTTATTGTAAATTTGGCTATTTTTAGGCTAGAAATAAATCTGGAGATAGAGGTTGTGTTATCTCTTTAACAGCTGGATGATTTCTTTACACGAGCTGACAAGACTGCACATGCACTTTATCCCAAATTACAAGTCTGTGGTTGTAAATTCTGTGACATGACAATGAAACGAGAGACACAGGGATGTTAGTTAGAGTCTTAAATAATCAGTATTGATGCGACCCAGAGGCTCCAGCAGTTGAGCTAGTGTCTGTAACGACATGTTACCTTGGGACCTTGGGCATAGCAAACCATAAACTACTGGCTGTTTTAACAACCATTTCTGATTCAGACATCCTCAAACGATCATGATGGAGGAAAGTCTCTTCAATGTTGATGGTTAAGAAATAAGATCTATTGCGTAATTATAAGCAAAACTTCTTAAGCCCAAATTTGGGAATTTAGCTTTTAGATTGTCTTTTGCAAATTCCTTGTACAGAAATTAGAAGTCTCACACATCCCTGAAATTCAGCTTGCATTAAGATGTCCTCGCTGCCACCCAGAATTGGTCCCATTTTAACATAAAGGCCCAGTTTTACAAAAATCCCTTCATATCAAACGATTTTCGCAAAACTTGGTCGTGGACAATTGAATGTCAAGCTTGTTATTTTTCTTTATGAGAAGTAGTTTTTCTTTGGAGACTATAAAAACGTTTCTCAATTAATATAGTTCCAGATTCTGCTATGAAAACCATGACGGATGAGCTCTTTGAAACTGATTGGATTCAGGTGCCTGCAATACCACCAATGGTCAATCTTCAGGCAACCAGCTGACGGGTCATTATTTGACCTCTTTCTTGGACTCATGAGGATTTAGAAAATTCCTTTGGAATAAACATCAACCTAATACAATCAATTCACTTACAGAACTGATTCAGGCTTCAGTTTGTGTGTCAGGACATGGGCTTCCTTTGGTCTACAGGAAAATGAAGGCAAGCGGTAATTCATTAATATGCGCTATGATCTTGTAACACCTCAACCTTTGGAGAAAATTTGATTTGAGCAACAGCTGTTGTTGCTCTATTATTTTAATAATTTAATTACCCAGGAGAACAAATATGATAAATATAAAATGATTGAATTATAGTCCAAGCAATCCAGATGTAGAACTAAAATGTCATGGATGTTTTGTTGTTGTCAGGGATGTCTTATAGTTGTCATGGATGTTTTGTTGTTGTCAGGGATGCTTTGCTGTTGTCATGGATGTTTTGTTGTTGTCATGGATGTTTTGTTGTCATGGATGTTTGGTTCTCAGGGATATTTTGTTGTTGTCAGTGATATTTTGTTGTTGTCAGGGATGTTTTGTTGTTGTCATGGATGTTTTGTTGTTGTCATGGATGTTTTTTGTTGTCAGGAATGTTTTGTTGTTGTCATGGATGTTTTGTTGTTGTCATGGATGTTTTATTGTTGTCATGGGTGTTTTGTTGTTTTTATGGATGTTTTGTTGTTGTCATGGATGTTTTGTTGTCATGGATGTTTGGTTCTCAGGGATGTTTTGTTGTTGTCAGTGATATTTTGTTGTTGTCATGGATGTTTTGTTGTTGTCATGGATGTTTTGTTGTTGTCAGGAATGTTTTGTTGTTGTCATGGATGTTTTGTTGTTATCAATGGATGTTTTGTTGTTGTCATGGATGTTTTATTGTTGTCATGGGTGTTTTGTTGTTGTCAGGAATGTTTTGTTGTTGTCATGGATGTTTTGTTGTTGTCAATGGATGTTTTGTTGTTGTCATGGATGTTTTGTTGTTGTCATGGATGCTTTGCTGTTGTCATGGATGTCTTGTTGTTGTCAGGGATGTTTTGTAGTTGTCAGGTCGTTTAGTTTGCTGTGCCTTGACAGACAAATGTTAAGAAATTTTATATAAAAATGTAAAAATGAAAAACAGGTAAAGTAAAAATGTTATACAACAGTAAATCAAAACAAGAGGCCAATGAGGCCTGGTTAACACAGGTTTAAAAATTAAACTGCTTTGGCTTTTTCCTAGGTTTACTAATTCAAGTCTAAAATAAATTTTTCGTGCTTATCAACACTAAAAATGAGAACAAAAATCTCTATTAAAATGGATATTTCGGTGAACTTGATTATTAGCCAAATAAGACTTACATGACTAGTCATACAAGAAATGTTAGCTGAATAACAACGTCCTAGTCTACAATGATGGAGATCTTACTGCTTTATAATCTGTTTGTGGATGAAATTGTAATTCAGTAGGGTGGACAGGGTTTACGTTCCACCATTAACGACCAAGCTACAGTCTCCTTAATGGCCTCTTGGACGATAAAACTTCCCATCAAGTCCAATGAATAAGCAAGCGTTGAACCAGAGTATGTACCGAGTCAGTAAATGGATTGGACAATGTGTTTGTATGTTAAAGGCAGAATGACTGACATATGACCAATTGTCAGGTTTATATTGTCAATGGTGCTATGTCAAAATCGCTGCCGTACGGCACCAAACTGTCAAACGGCTCTGTCCCGCTTTTCTTTGTTTTGTCTTCAGAAATTGAAGCAGCTTTGTGCCCCAATGTCATTGTGTCTTAGCAAGGCAATTGGGCCCTTTCAATATTGTTGCTGATGAGAAGTTCCTTAAGAAGAACGGTCAAGTAAAGAAATCTGTCACAAGAAAATCTGACAGAAAAGTTCCGTTCTAATGACAGTTTCATTGTGGCAATATTGAAAACATCCAACCAACCAGGTGCCTATTGATTTGACCGCAAAGCTGCGTAGATCGCCATCAACTCCACGGCCAAAGACGTTACAGTGTCTTGTCTACACCCAAAGCCAGTGGAGGAGATTAAGATAGATTTAACTCAGAAGGAAAACTAATCCGCAGTCGATATCTGAGGCGAAAGATACTGTCCGTTCCTTTACAAATTATAATGAACTTGCTGTGTATCCTTTATGCTGAGCTAACGGCAAGCTGATTAATTTCATGGAACCTGGGAAGTTAGAATGGCTATGACATGCCTTTGTAGTCTGTCTCTGGCTTCAAACGGCAGTGATAATACAATGGTGTCTGATTACTGTACAGATCAAAATGGCGACAAAGAAAAGATCAAATGTCATTGTTAAGTTAACCAATTATTATCAAGTATCTTCTCATCAACTGTATCACCAACACTGACCGTGAACTGGTTATGAAAAACAAAAATGAAAATTAAGAAATCTGACTTAACTTATTCACTCCTGAAAATTCACAATGAAATATTCCATCAATTGAATTGGAAGAGCCCAAATGCATCTTCAGGGGTAAATGACTTGAAAAAACAACATTACATGTAAAGGTTACAATGTAATTTCAGCAGCCCGTGATGGTCCTTTTGACATAGTGGCGTGTTTAAAAGTAAAATAAGAAATAAACATATATATTTCAGTACTCCCTTTAGCAAATTGAAATGGTCCAAAAAAACATTGAAACACCATTAAAGTCATATTAAAAAAAATTCCCCATAAATCCATTGCAAGAACATTTATTCGACAATATTTCAATGACTGATCGAAGCAGAACGCTGGTCCTTTTGGCATAATGACATTCAGCTATGTAGACACGTTTGAACTCTCCTAATTCATAGGCTGGGAGAATTTTATTATGAATTTTTATTGTTACTAGAACTGGACTTTACGTAAGTCGCTAACTAAATAAAATTGATCAAACTCGTTAAATACTTTGATAAGCCGCTTACGTAAAGTGTGGCTATGTGTTAGGAAATTTATCAAACGAATTCAATAATTTGATATTAATCAAATTGTTTATGAGTTTGATCAATTTCATATCACATAGTCACAAGTGTAAGATTCTATTTATCATACTGTGAAATAATTTATTTTCGTTGGGCTCAATTTTCGTAGAATCTAAAATTTTACAATTTCGTTGGCACTTAAATTCGTGGAGAAGACCTTACACATTACCGTTAAAATACACAGTCGACACTGTCACCTGTATTGTTTGATCTCTCAAGCGGAACTAAACTCTACCACACAACACAGTTTCAATCACAATCTAGAGTCGGTACTCAGCCAGTGTTTTTACGGATGTGTCCAACAAACAATAACCGTGTCACATTGATAGAGTAATGATATGCTCTATCAATTATTTGTTGGTACATGTAGATGAAGTCTATGAAATTCTGAAAACTATCTTTTTTGAACAATATTTTCCAACTTTGAACTTGTCATGCTTGTCCCCGAAATAGACCTTATGTAGTGAGGTAATAATCATCCTACAATGTATGACCGCATAAACTTACATGATATTGGTATAGGTATATATATTTTCGTGGGGATGTAAATTCGTTGATTTTGGTCAAAAAACGAAATACACGAAAATTAAACCCCCAAGAAAATTTATGATTTCACAGTATATATATTTGACATGTGATGTTTCCGCCAACTGCGACTATTATGCCACGTCATATATAGATTATGACATCAAAACTACATGTGATATCATAATAGTGTTATTACACATGTGTCTGATAATATTTATGATATGGCCCTATGACAAGGCTTGATGGGCTAGTTACATGATTAATATCGTTAACCAGCAATATTAGACATTATTATTACAAAACAAGACCAACCATATCATATGTCAATCATTATCAGATGTTGCAATATAAAGGGGCCAGGATAGGATATTAAAATGAACAAACTAAACCAATAGCATCACAGGCTAAAAAAGAAACAAAGAAATGAAAGAAAATAAAAGAAAACCATGGATCTAATACTCCAGATAAAATTATCATTCAAAATAATTCAAGTGGATCTCTAACTGATTTTTTTTGTATTTGGTTAATTATATTGGGAGAAACGTCAAGTCCCTGTGTCAAAACTGGATGATATAAAGCTACAATTTTATGTAACATGATAAGAATGTAGATCAATACTTCTATAAGCCTTTGTTTACTCTGCAGTATGCCAAATATGCCGGAGATGAACATCAGCAGTGTATTATTGAGAGCTTGTGGGCATGTTCTAGAAATCTGATGATGACATATTCCATAAAAATATATTTGTTTTACCTCAAATCTGGTAAGGGTAATCCATATGAACTAATGTATCTCAAAATTTGTTGCATCAACATAAATATTTTTCATCTACTGGCAAATTTTCTGAGGATTTCAATCTGTAGAAAGTGTATCAAATAAATCTGTCGTGCATGGCTGCATGAAATGAATTTTGAGATGAGGTTTAATTTTCTTGCATGGCTGCATGAAATGAATTTTGAGATGAGGTTTAATTTTCTTAACAGTCAATGCCTGGAATAAATTCTTGAGCAAAACACGCCAAGTACACAAGGCAATTACATTGATTGATCACAGAGAGATACTAAATATTTCTAATGGATGACGACAGCCACAAAGTGCAATTTCTAGGATATATAAAAACTTACGATTGCCAACTTATTCATAAAAATTCATTTAAAAAAATAAAACCCATCTATTTTCCAAACGACGACTATAAATTGAATTTCAGACAGACAAACAAATGTATTAGGTATAGTGTTTTCCTCTGGTGGATTCAAAGCAAGCTCCAGAGAATTCAATAACCATGGCTACAGTTCAAAGCTTCGGGGAATTCAATAGGTATAAATATTAAAACCAGGCCTGACTCAGACAGACCTGAAATTTAGATAGGGACAAGGCATAACATTGTAGGAGTTCTAAACAGCTACTAAATCTAGCTAAGTGTCAGCTGAGGTGTGCCAATGTCCAATTCTAATTGAATCCTTGTCAATTGTTTCTAATGTTTGGCAACATTTTGTAATTATCTCTGTTAAAGATTTAGATTGCAGAAATTAAACCTTCTTCTTTGATAGTGTCACATCATTTCCATCTGAGAGAATAAATGCAAAAGGTTTCCAATTTCAAACCATTTTCAAATTGAAATTTTTTAACTTCCAGGAGTGCTTTTATTTAAATTCAAATTTTTAAAAAAAATCTGGGAACTAATGCACTTGTGACATTGCACATAAAATTTATAGTTATTATTTTCTACTAAATCAAACAAAATTTCAATCATTCAATATGATTTTCCTATTTCTGTTCTACATCATTCTTATCAGCTATTGTCATTTAAGGCTGATTGACCCAGGGTTAGGGTATGGCACAAAGCTGGAGTACATGAAGAAAAACCATCAACCTACTGTCCGTACAGTGGTAGTAAGTTGGTACACCGTAACAACCCGTTCCTACTTAGCTCTTAATTAAAAAATATGTGTAATAGGAAAGGGGCTTTCATCTAGTAATTCCATCTTTGTAAATCACAGAGTTATCTCCCTTGCAGAAAGGTATCAATTGTGATGTGATTATTACGTGACCAAATTCTCATCATTACACTGGTAAATACATGACATCACAATCAATATCTGCAAAGGGCAAATAACTTTCTTAATATAGACAGAATATGCTGATATGCAATTTGGCAATCAATAACCAATAGAAGTAATCATCATAAATAGACACCAGTGGTCAATATCTGCATGGGGTTAACAATATCTAGGGTTAACATCAATTGAGAGAAATTTGGTATATATTAATTTAGGAGCCAAAAATGTTTTTGTTCGTAAAAAAAATAAGGTAAAATAAAGTTTTTCTAAGGTAAAATATAAATCCTTGGACTTTATCATCAACAAATTTTAGTTCTTCAAAAAATATACAGATGCATACACAAAATTACAATGATTTATGGGTCTGAAGTTTAAAAGTTGATGAAAAACAAATCGGTGTAAAAACGGTCGTTTTCATTGTTAAAAACGAAAACATTTGAACTTCAGAGCAGTTAGAGAAGAACTTTGATGGAAAATTACAAATGGACAGTAGTAAATCAGAGCTTAGATTCTCAGAGAGATATCTGAACGTTAACACACACTACAGAATTTATCGTGTATTGGTGAGGGTACCTACCAGACTTGTCTTTCTCTATACAATAACAGTTGTCGTAGAACTCGGAGAAGGTAGTGGCCACCTCGTACAGGAAGTCACACAGCGTGTGGATGAGGAGATCGTCCAGACACTTTAGTATGATCTCGGGGAATCGCAGCAGGCATTTAGCGAGCTTCCATTCCTTCGGGTGGTCAAGCACGACTTTCGTCTTTGTTGCAGCATCTTTTAATTGTTGAGGAGAGACTTGTGCTGTTCGGGCGATGGACCTAGTGTAAGCAAACAATACAGTCTACTAATCAGTAAGGCATCGTTACTCGTTAGTAATTAAATCATGTTTCATGTGTTATAAGCCATGCCGGAGTACACAGGTCTTTTAAAAAGATATTTTTTGTACTTGTGCAAACTACATCAGAGAATAAGCCAGTCCAATTACTAACTATACTTTCTTTTGATGATAATGTATTAGAGTTATGTCCCCTTGTTAAGTTTGGCGTTAAAATCTTAAATTATTGAAACAGAATTAAAGATAACAAATTACCCTAACCAATAAGCAAATACCTTTGATATGAAGAAAAATGTTATCTGAAGATTTTACAACTCCGAGTACAGCAAATTTTTTTTATTAATGAAATATTTTCTGAATTTCACTTTTATTTCTGATTTGGTACGTTCTTCTAGCTTTGTTAGTACCTGTTTTCCTGCACATGTATCTATTAATGTTTCCCCTGTGGTCCATACTTCCACATAATAATTTCAATATTTTCTTGTTATTTGAATATTCGTTTATTTGATACAGAAATGCTGTCCTTTACAAGAATTCACAATTGATGAAGTAAATTATGGCTTCAATGATTTTCTCTAACAATGACTTAGTTAGAACGAACGCTAAAACCCTAATTCTCACTGGTCATAATCCCAATGGACTTGCCTAGTTGGTCTATAAGTTATATTTTTATTCATTGGAGGACAATTATGAATCAGATGTGCCCTCAAAATAGCAGAAGATCAAACATGATACATTCACACTAACAGGAAAGAGTTACTGATTTCAACCCAATAAGTGACACCTGAAAATCATTTGTATTGATTTAAATAAGATCGAAAATATAGTTATGTTTCTTTGATTCATTTCTTTTCCAAATTGATTTTTGGCCTTCATTGTGCAGTAATTTTGTGAAAATTTAGTTTAGATTTGAGACTACAAAGCAACACTCAATTTTAAAGCGACCATATATATTGGCATATCTAAAACATTAAAAGCAACCAAAATAGCATATAATCATATACCATTGAAGAAATTTAATCAATTCATATTTACTATAATATACTGTGTTCACACCACATATTAAAAAAAAAAAAAAAAATGAACTATATATATATAGGCCTAATTTTAACTGATTCTGGTGACCCATTCATTGACAAGTTAATTAGATATAAAAATTACTGGTATTGCTGACAATAGCTTAATGATAAGGTCTAATACCATGTCAATGTTTTAGCATTCAAGGTCATTACAATCATAAGGTAACATTTTAATTATTAAGATCTTTGTTGAAAAAAAATATTGTATCACAAAGTTGATGATTCGAATCACAAGATAATATGTTCAGTCGACTCTCCACTTCTTTCTTCCTGGTTTCAGCTTCAAAACATGGTGATATTGTTGAAAGTTTTAAGATAATTACAGATCCAAGATCAAAGAGACATCATGTCTTCTCCTTCAGTTGATTTAATCCTGAGATTGTGATGTCTATCACTCAACATCAGACAGAAATTCAAGGATCATAAATCACTCTGGCAATGCCAGCATTTCTGTCGTGTTTGTAAATTCGCTTTGATGAATGGCCACCATCTTTGATTCAAAAAGTTAAACAATTTTCAGCTGTTTGTGGAAGTTACTCGTCAAATGACATTTAATCTTTAAATCTCTTTGAAAAGACGCTAGAACAATTAAGTCAGCAATACCAGTAGAATTGATTCAAACAAAGCATTTGTTTAGTACATATACAAGTGAAATTGGATTTGGATGGACTAACTTAAAATATTTCAAACCCCAAAAATACAAAATTTTAATGTGAGAAGTTCTATTGTAAGAAATAGAGGTATTTTTTTTGCTATCTTAAAATACACACATACTTATGTAATCCTAAAAAATGCAGTTGGCTTGGTTCAGGGCATGAACTGCCATCCATTAATTTTAACATCAGCAAAATCATTATGACGTCACATTTGTCATTCCAGTGTTCACGCAAGATGGCTGTTGAAATGGATAGTCTATTCTTGACAATATTGAATTGATTAATCATTATAAATGCAAAACATCTCAAATTCTTTTATAAGATTTAAAAAAAATGTAAATATAAACAATGAAGTGTATTCAATTGGCATTTATGGGAGTATGAATGCCAACTAGACAACAGCAAATTGAATAATACATGCTATCGCTTCATGTTGAATTTGACTTTGAATTTGACTTTGCGGCTGAATGCAGTTCAGTGCTTAAGTATGCATTTAACTCGCATGTAAAACAGATCAGGGTTAGTGTTGTAACCACTACATGTCCATGGAGTACGTTATCTATGACATTTTGAGGAATTATTCTTACCTGATACGAGTGTAGGCATATAGCAGATAGGCAGCTGTGTTCCCTCGGTCGTCTAACATCTAAACAAGTAAGTTATAAATTAGTCAACACCTAATTATTCCTTATTTACATATTAAAGAGTTATCTGCCCTTGTGGGTACGTATTGATTGCATCAGAGTTTTCATCAAAAATAACATAAGTTTTGGCCCACAAAATTAAAAATGTCACAATGTAAACCTTCCCACAAGGGAGATAACAGAATAGATATATGGTTATGGCAAAACATGAAAATTTAGAAAACAAGAGGCCAAAGGGCCTTAACAGTCATCTGACTACCTTGGCAATAATCACATAGGAAATTAATTAGATATAGTGTCATGGTAGCCATCTTCGATTTATGATCACCAAGAGATATAACAACACTTTGTTGGGACCATATCAGGATCATTTTATGCAAGTTTCAGCCAAATCGCACAGGTAGAACTTGAGAAGAAGTTTAAACTGTGAAAAGGTAACGCACGGCGGACGGCGCATGGTGAACGGTTGACGGCAGACGAAACATGACGACTATAGGTCATCCTGACCCTTCGGGTCAGATAACCTAATAAAATAAAATTATATTAAAAATGAGAGACCAATAACATCACCTTGGTGCACACCTTGGACTGTTTATAATGTCATTTCTGACCTATCATAAACAGTTGGCTATACAAATCTAACCATACTTTCCCTTACACATCCAATTGTCTACATAAAACAGGGTCAAACTTAAATTCTTGTCACTATATATCCGGCTATTTAGACTATTGTCCGGATAAGAGTAATTGGAAACTTTGCTCTTAAATAAAAATCGTGTTGATAGGATAGCAGTGCACCGTACATAAAATTCAGATGATACAAGTTGCTTGAGATAATTAAAGTTTAAGGTGATTAAAGTATACTCAAGTTTCATTACGTTATCTTCAACTACTTGACAGCAAACGTGCAGGCAAAAATTGTATAAACATACAGATCCGTCTTTATATATGTAGATGAGGCATAATAAATCAAATCAGTTTAAATACAGTTGTAATAAAGTACAGATGGGTGGTAAGCAAATCTATTGTAATATTTAGATACCTGTTCTCAGATCACAGAGGATTTTGATGTCTGTAATAAATCTTTTTTGTTTCTTCAAAGATGTTTACACTTTAATCATCAATTTTTTATTTACATTATTATTTTATTACATTTTAATCTCATAATAGAATTTACACTGTTATCATATTTGACCGAATAAGTGCCCCCATCCTTAAAAGCGCCCCTCTTTTTGGCCTCAATATCAGTTACCTTGAATTAAATTACAGACCTTCAGAAGCTGAATATATGAAAACTAATATGAAAACTGTTTCTTTTCTTTTTATTTCTTTTGCAAATTGATTTATAGCTTATTTTGGGCAGTAATTTTATGAAAGAAAGTCTACATTGTTTCTAATAAGCACCCCCATATTTCTTTAATTTTTTCACCTGCTCTGGGCACTTATTGGGTCAAATACGATACCTGGTATATACGACTTACCCTATCAAATGAGAAGACATATTCATGGTTACGATTATGGGATAGATCACTATACTTAATACATCCATACGCTACGGCTTCCATTGCCTTCTTCATCTCCTCCTCTGTTAACTCCTGAAACAGTCAAAATTATCATGTTCAGCCATTTAAATTTCTAATTAATTGTTTATATTACTGCAAACCAACTTATTTTCATGTGCGATTACATTTCACGTATTTTGTGGGTGATAATAATTCACAAAAATAAATCGCCACAAAGATGTTTCAACTACAAGAATAATACACCTTCTAAATATACAGTAAAGTGCAAAATTAAAACGTCGTGAAAAAGTTGTTAGGTCTAAAAACGTGGAATTAACAGTTTACAGAATGTATCTCAGATGATCTTCAAGACACTAAATTATGAATAGCCCCATTTATAAATTAATATTGAATCAGAAGCTGGTGATATATTTTTTTAGAGAATTGCCTTTTTAAAGTTAAAAGATCATAAAACAACACCTTGGTATACCCCATTACATGTTTGAAATAAACTTTTATTTATCTGTAATATTTGGGTCAATTCCCAAATTGTTTATGAATGATACAAATATATATAACAGTTTTGATTGTTTCTTTAAAGGAATTTTAGCAGTTTGGTCTGAAAAAGAACATTTCAAATGTAAACTAACTTATTTTCTTGTGATTGAATTTTGCATATTTCAAAGCAATTTGAAATCCCCAAAATTTCATCAACATAAAATTGTTTCAATCAAAGTTACAGTAGGGACATATGACTTCAAATCACAAAATGAAATATCATTGAAAAATTCTTCAAACATTGATTAGCACAAATAGATTGTTGAAATACTGTATTGAAATGCACATATTTGTAATAATTTACTACCAATCTTGAAATGAAGTTGAAACTCATACCTTAAGAGTAACCATTGGACACTAGTTTTAGGTAATGCAACTGTACTACACTCATGCAAGCAATTTAACATGATCATTTGTCCAAATCATTTGTAAGATGATTGTGGGTGAACAAATTTCCCTATGTTAAAGCCACCTCTACAAACATGCAGCTGCCGTGAAGCCTTGGTCCACCAGCATCTCGAGTGTTATATATACAGTGTTCTTTTAATGTTTCCCTGTCCCGTTCAACAGGAAGGAAAATAATCCTTTATCTATCTTCCATTAGACAAATGTCTGAGACGTCAGCCATTGTCTCTTTAGCACACCGATCCTGAGACTTGTCGATTTAACCCAAGCGTCTGGACACTCCATCAATCTACAACTGTATCAGCACCGCAAATTGTGACGCCACAAAAAAGCCTTTAAAAAATTGCTGTCAAAAGTTATACAATGATACAAGAAGTTATATCTGATCATGTGGCTGTTTAAAGATTCTTTAGGTGGAGAAAATTCCATGTGTCACTAAAGATAACCAGCTTGTATGTCGCCGACAGAGTGATTTTCATAGAATAAATACGCAATAGGTATACTGCATCTTAAACAACATTCTAATATAAGTAACCAAAAAATAGCAATGATATGCCATATAAAAGGCCGAAGAAAACACTAATAATTCATTTATAATTCATTACGTATGTTGTCCTTTGTAATTGATTCCACAAATCAACTAAAATAATTTCAACGGAATTTTAACTTTGATCAAAATAAGCGAACACTTACACTTATAGAAAAATTTTTCAGCATGAAAATAATTTCATTTTGCTATTATTCTAGTGCATGCACCTTTCGACTTAGTACGTTATTATATTTTTAGCATATAGGCGTGACATTATCAATATGTACTAAAAACTTAAATATGATATGTATGACCAAGTCCAGCATACATTATGCAATGTAATTTGTTGCTGGGTAAGTACAAGAGGGCAAAAATCTTATACCCTGTTGAACAATTAATGAATTATGATTAGTTTCAACCTAAAAAATCAAAAAAAAAAATTAGAATAAGCCAACAAACTTTTCAATGGTGGTATTTATTAGTGAGATAATACGTTCTTGTTCGTAATATACCTAAGAGCGCACACACTCTGTAAAGCCATTTGCTGTAACAATAGGTTTACAAACCTTCTTAAGAATACAAAAAAAAAAAAATGACATTAAATGCATTGTGCATCATTCCCTCATTCTATCAATCTATGGACAGAGGTATCGGTCAATCTGAGGTGATATCACAAAATATACATATATATATATTATGCCACAAGATGAAAACATGCAGTTCAAGTTTATTTTAATTTAAAGGCACATTAAGAAAGATTATATATTTTTGATAACATAATTCTCACATTTGATTTTAAACACTATTTTTTTTCAATAAATGGCACAAATCATTCCTACATTTGCAAAGAATTTAACATATCTTATTTCAGATTCACCAGAAATTCATGCCATAGGGACGAGGATTCCTACGTCTTTTCGTAAGTTACGCAAAAAAGTTACGAACACCTTTGTGAAACGCACTTACGTCCCGTTTTTGATAGTGAAAAAATACCATTTGTCAGCGGTGGAGCATTAACTGATCACCTTCAAAATGGCTGTTCTATCTTTGTGGATTAAATCTTTGTGGATACAAACGGTTTTCCTGTTGTAACTTAACAATATTATTGCAGAAACCCCAAAAATGAGTTAATAATGTAAATATAAGCATTAAATCTATGGTCTATATACATACCAGAGCTTTGTAGACAATCGTTTCATATTATTGTCTGCAAAGCTCAGGAATTTACACAGACCATAGATTCCATAAGAAGATAGTTAAAACTTAAATATTGCCTTTGCTAATTTTTTCTCTCACTCAGAATATTCAGGTTTTTGTGATGTTATTAAATAATCTTATAAAAAAAGTTTTTTTTCAGCCCCCACCATGTAAATGTACGGTTAACAGCTTTGTTAGAAAACAAAATGAATTTTTCACACAATATTTTTTTTAACATAATCAATACAATCAGTCACATCTGGTGCCATTTAGAGCAAATATTTCTGACAAACTTAATGCTTTAATCATTATTTACCACTTAACTTGGTTAACAGCTGTATTATGGAAATAAATTCATGAAAGTAGTTTATAAATCTTTGATTGTGTTTTTTTTAATGCATAATTAAACATTATTGTTATAACTCAATTATCTAGAAAATTCATTTTCACACAAAGAGACAATATCACTTTGAATTTAATGAGTATAATTAGCATAAACATAGGTCCAATGACAGTCTATATAAGAATGGGAGAAGAGGAAAACTTATAAAGATATATATTATCACAAGCCCTTCACTTCAGGGTTGAAAGTTTAAATCCCATGGGGCAATGGCAGGTACTGACCGTTGGTCAGGGGTTTTTCTCTGGATACTTTGGCTTTCCTCCACCTCTATATACCTGGCACATGCTTAAGTTACCCCGATTGTGAATAAACCAAACCAATTTGTACAAATAAATAAAATTAAAGCAACAAAAAAGTCAACCTTGTAAACCCTACCTTATCTCGACCTTTTTCCTTCAGTTTCATTTCTGCTCGTTTTACACCTTCATCTAAAAGATCCACCAGTCGAATTACCTCCCCTGAGCGAGTTTTAAACTTCTTCCTGAAAAATATTAAGAAAGATAAGAAATTAGAGAATGATTCTGCAAAAGAAATTACTTTAAACTCATTACAAAATGTCATTAGCAACTTAAAACACTTTCTTGCATCAACATACAAGCATACTACAGTAAATTTCTCTTAATATCATATGTTACATTTGTCAGTCGAAAATATGATTTTAAGAGGAATGTGACATTAACAGTTGAAAACATTTTTCTGTCATTCACTTGCAATCAAATCAGTATCAAGTCTGCAATACTTCGATTTTAATTCATGGTTGAAGTTTAAAAAGGGAAATTGTTCATGGTGCATAATACTGGACAAAATGTGATTGCAATAGGTCAACCAAATCTTGGTCTAAGGTACATTAAAAGCCATTGAAACTTGATTCTGTAAATGTTTCCTTTGAAAAATAAATCGTTTCAGAGTTTTCAAATGGTTAGGTATGTAGAAATGAACTTCTTACAAAATTTTAATTAAAGCCTTACTTTATAAACTATATAAACAGTGTCAAATTATTTTTAGATCAATATTTTTGGTTTGAGGTAACAGGCTATGCTTGTCAAAATTAAATCTTTTAAGATGTAAAAAAATCTATGCATCATCATTATTCATGATTATAATGACCAAATATCAAAAGCTTTGAAAACAATAACCATTCATAGTGATTGCCTACATAGAAACAAGAATAAGGACAGACACTCTAAGCTATAGACCATTTTCATGGTCGGTTAATAAAAAATCATTTCCTCTCGATACCCAAACCGTGACAAATACCACGATAACACAATATTGTGTGGCGAAGTAAAAGAGCCTCAGATGTATTTTGAGAATCCATCCCCTCTGGACTTTATTGCAGCTTTTGAACACAACCATCCGTGTGTAATACATACATATTACAGTGTCTGTCCATGATAAAACCTTATAGATTTTATACACTACAGCTAGCTACAACGCCGTAATGTTTCCTAAAACAACAATGTCTGTGACTGGCAAATAATACTTATTGTTTACCACAGATTCTTATGACACCTTGGTCTGCCCTTGAAAAAAAATTGACCTTCATTTGACATTGACATATTGGAATCAATCTGATTTAAATACAGATCTTTATCATCATTCCTTTTGATAGAGAATCTGGCGTCATCCCATTAAAGGTCACATTATGGTGTCCTTAGTTTGAATTGGCCAGTCAAATTAAGGATTCCAGAATCTTGGAAGTAAATTTCCGAAGACAAAAGAATTTGAAAGAGCTGTAAGAATTATTTTCGTTTAAATAGTCATTTCGCCCAATAAGCACAACAAAGCTAATTGTATATGTATACTGGGAAAAAATGACATTTTCAATTGATGTAGCAAGGTGTAGAAAATACATTTGATCTGAATACAGGTGGTATAAAGGTCACCAGAATGTGACCCCTTATGGAATGTTGTTAAATCCTCTATGAAACATAGTGATTATACAAATCTGTGTTATAATTAGACTTTAATAGAATCAAAATGATTACTGAGCAAGATCAATTTTAGACATAAGATGGAGAGAACAAGAAAGAAAAGCAGCTGGTCACAGTGAATGATGCAGTCGTGAAAAGGATAAAGAAAGAAATCCTTCATTTTGTACACCAGACACAATGACCAATCATCTGGTCTAATGATCCGAAATGTTGAGTAACACATCAGGGAGAAAAGGTATATAGATGGCTTGTCTAAGACCGGTAGGCAGACGGATATTGAGAGATTAGCTTGTCAAATTGGACGACTTTTGGTTGTTTTGTTCCTATCTATAAATCACGAGGGATTTCTCAAAGAACTGTAGAACATGAAATAATCATGGGTTCTTTCTTTCATGGTTTAGAACTTTCAAACAATTTTCGCGAGTCGAAATATTCATGGTTATAGTTAATACAACATCATAACAATAATATATAAAACATGATTTGTTGATTTTTATATTCGTAATTCCATATCAACCACAAAAATCAGCAAAATTTCATGTTTTACAGTATTGGAAATTTTACAAAACCTATCTATAGTGACCTGGTTCCCATAGCAACCAAAATTTTGATAAAAGAAACCTGCATGCTCTGATGATCTTAACAGGGTCCCAAAAACTAAGAGACAGACAAGCTGATTCCATGAAGTATACCCCCTAACTACGTTGCATTTTCCTTTTCATGTTGCATGTTCTTTTACACTGCAATACATGCAAGAAAGAAATGTTTTCTGCGAACTAATTTTCTTTTTGACTATATAAATTGGAGAATAGTAAGAAAAGAACACTAGCCCAAAAGCAATCTTATAAAAAAGAGAATATCAATTAAAAGTTGATCTTAGGGGAAAAAGGAGCTAAAATTTCCAATAAAATAAAGATTTTTCATCCATGTACAAAAAAATCGAAATCTTCCAATTATTTAGAGGGAGGCTCATCCCAGTTTCATTTTCCGTTCGATATACGTCTAGAATGACTGCTGTATTAAAATCTCAGAAAACCCAGCCGTTTACCAAAGCAACCAAATTACTTCATGGGAAAGGGATTTAGTGTAGAGCAAGGTCCAGACTCTGATATTCACAAACAGAAAATTACCATAACGGTATACTCGATAACAACGTCTGCAAAGCCGCATTGCAAAGAATCTCAACTATTAATATCGCCAGAAACTTTAATTTACTGGTCCAAACATATTGCTGACAGTTGGTAAATGATTAAATGTTTCTCTAACGTTTCCTATTGTATATGCATAGTAAAAGTCAAACATTCTGAGGAATTTCAGCTCTTCAATTCATCACTGAATTGGTATATGTTGCTGCCTTTGATACCATCTTTGCTCATGATGTCTGAAAAGTCCATTTTTGATGAATCTGCTAATCTTCAAAGAAAGGTCATGGACAATACAGACAAAACTTCAGAAATGTCATTCAAGTGGTATAAGTTCACACACCTACCATAAAAACATCAGAATAAATTGTCAATGAATATCATATTTATACCCAACATTACAGCAACAAAAATTAAACGATCATATTTTAGAGTTATCACAATAAATTTTCTACGTTTAAATATTTAGAATAAATTGTACATAATAAAATGCTCTTAAATGATTTATGTGAACTAAAACTATCCATGAAAACTCAATGATATAGCTTTGGTCAGCAAGTAAAGCTGTGACCAAATGATGATAAAATTTGATCATCTTTTTATATTCTTTACATGAAATATGATATGTAATGCATTCTTTGAAGTGGAAGAAAACCAAAGCTCACAGAGAGAAATCACTGACCTAAAAAAAAATCCTTACAATTAACCCCACACCAATCTTAAACTCGTTCAGAAGACTAGTTGCAAAAGGTAATTTTTAAGACCTATATAACCTAGTCATCCCGACTCCCCCCCCCCTCCCAAGATATAATATCTTGTGTCACTGAACAATTACAAGTTCCCTAATGCTGAATAGTGATATACAAGTTCAATCTTCCGAGGAAAGACCAATCTTAAATACACAAAACACCATTTAGTAACTTGCTGCATACACAATTGGACAACGCAGTCTGAAAATGACAGGTTTTCCCAACAGATTTCTCAGAATAATGACAAGTAAAACTTGACTGCCTCAAATCATTTGGCTATTAGGATATTTGTTAGAAGGTTAAAACAGGCTAGTTTGGATGTCAGATCAAATCAATACTAGTCTTTAGGAAACATACAGACAATTTTGTATATGTATTTAGGTACATGTACAGTGCTCATTTCATTTTCCAATCTCCTCGAGTTGTGTGGTTTCTGATCGCTCTCATACCATTATGGCAGAATTAGCTATACAAGGCTGAATTATTCCATATCTCAACTGTGGTAAAGCCTAACCTCAATTTTTTTCCCCAAACTATTTAAGTGTGACCTACTGAAGTATTATACATTTGTATCTAGAAAGAGTGACCTATCGGTTGTAAAATGTCCTTGCAGTAGAGATATTTTAATTGAGGGATGACCTTGAAGGAGAGTCCTAATAGTCTGACCTTGAAAAGTTTGACCTTGAAGGAGTGACCTAGAATAATGACATTGAAATAGAGATACTTTATATGCAGTATGACATTGAAGGAAAGTCATTATATAAAAAGTCTGCTTTTGAAGAAGTGACCTAATCATATAGCCACTAGCCCCTTAGTTGACTTGATAAAATTTTCTCTGCTGAATTTTATTATTAGATTGTCTCCCCCTAGTTTGAAACTTTAGGAATCAGACATGTGTAAAAGATAAATATAAGGAAGTAAAATGTAAGTGACAATTTTAGTATTCTAAAAACTGGTAGTTGGTCTCAACTGTTACACACATGATGGAGAACATAAGGACTATACTGGTCGCTAAAACTTTTTAAAGATACTCTACTGCCTACAGAGCATAAACCATACTCATCATTTGAACAATAGTTTGTGTTAAATCATTTATATGCAATGTATATTTATATATATCTAATTAACACAAAATTAGCGAAAAATAACTTTTTTTGCTTTAAATTGGTGCATGCACAATCAGTACTTCATTCCAAATACTCACTCACTAGGACATAGTGCCATGGAATCTTTTTGTGGACGATATTTAAAATATTTTTATCTTTAAAGATGCTACACCGCTGACGAATGGAGCAGAGGAAAGGAATTAGATTTTTTCTTCAGTTACAAAAGTTACTTAATTTACACCATTACCGTCATTGAAAAGTTTTGGCTTCTTATTTTATTCTGGACCCCTGAAAATTGTGACCTTGGACTCTTTGTCTGCACAACCTTGACAGATTTCAGTGTCCATGTCTAAGAAATTTAATATCTAAACTTCTCACACACTAAAAGATGATGAGTATCATAGCCTCTAGCAATAAATGTCTTGATGAATATTCTTCCTTCAAGGCAAATGGCAAACTGCCATGCTAGTTGTATCCTTCACTTCACTCAGTTATTTGTCAATTTCATTTCTCATTGTCTGCAAGTTCCCTCAGTTCACCTCTATCATCCACAGGTTAAGTCCAATAACTCCAAATATTAATATGGTGTGTGCAAAAATCAAATTACTTGCTTTTGTCCCTATCGTACCTAACTGCTGAAGTGTTTCTAAGCTTCGTAACTGTAACTGACATCTTGGAAATGCCATGTACGCGGCATCATTATCGTATCTTTCCTCCGCCAAAAAAGAAAACAAGCGGCATGAAATTGTCAATTTGCGACTATATTTCATTATAATTAGCCCAAAGAACATTTGGTGATAACATCATTACGAGGAAATAAAACGGCCTAATTCAGGCAGAAACAGCCATAAATTGAATTTCCATCATAACGCCGGTAATCCAATGAATCTATCCAATGACAGGAAGGTCAGCGTTGACTGCTGCATCCTGGGGATTTTGTATTGTTGTTGATTCAGAAGTAAAACAAAACAGCGAGCAATATCCTGTAAAAAATGCTCAACCGCTGACAAATGGTATTTTTTCACTATCAAAAACACGACCAGACAATTTAGTATTTTCTTACATTACAAAACTTACTTGCTTTACACCATTACCACCATTGAAAAGTTTGAGCTTCTAATTTTATTTCACGTTAGAAATATGAAAAATAATTAATTGCATCCCGAAAATATTCTGTGCTGCTATATCCTATATGAAATGAAGTACTGATTGCGCATACCCCATAGACAAAATACATAATCTTATACTTATTTTTGTGTTGATTAGACATATATATACATGATTAAACAACATTTTAATTGTTCAAATGTTTAATATCATTTATGCTCTGTTGGGGGTGGAGCATCTTTAATAAAAAAAGATTAATTCTAATAAATCTATATATCTTACATTACTACACATTTTTCCTCTTTCTTTCCTTCTTTTCTGTTCTTTATTCATTTTCAGACTTTCTTTCTTTTAAGTTTTGGATGAGACATTCTGTATCAAATGAATATCATTATAGTCCAAAAATTATTTTAGGAGAAGAAGGAAAGCTGGAATGCCCCCAAAAAAGCCACAGACCTACAGACAGTACATCCCAACTGCTAAGAACTGATAATCACTTGACCACTGGAATCCCACAAATGTATATTGATGAAAGTGAACATAAATTTATTCAAACAAGTTATTATCCCTAATATGAAACTAAATCAAGTATGCAAAATAATGTCTTGTGAAATGAGGTGCCGATGAAGCACCATATTTAAAGCAATTTTTGGTCAAGAAAGTTTCGAAGACTATACTATATAGAACAGGGACATTTCCATGCAAACACTCACAAAGCACTTGTAAACCTTAAAGATGCTCCACCGCCGACAGAGCATAAATGATATTCATCATTCAACAAACAATAATTTGGTGTTAAATTGTGTATATTT
Organism: Argopecten irradians; assembly: GCF_041381155.1. Lineage (NCBI taxonomy): Eukaryota > Metazoa > Mollusca > Bivalvia > Pectinida > Pectinidae > Argopecten > Argopecten irradians. Next base: position 38,293,660 of record NC_091140.1, on the reverse strand, counting down.
AAGCAATAAACTGTTACCAGATTGACACAGTTGATATGAAGCCCATCCGGAAGGAAGATAAATAGAATGGCGCCCGTTAGGGCGCCATGATTTATTTCCTTTCGGACGGATGGGCTTCATATCAACTGTATGTCCAATCTGGTAACAGTTTATTACTTATATTTCCATTACGATCATTCAAATTCAAAACTATACATGTATATCTTTTGAATTTCCCGCTTGCGCTAGTGTTGACGTCACCAAGTTCAATAAACGGAACAGCCATAGCATCAGCTTCTGAATATAGTTCAACACAAAACGGTTTGAAACAAGCGAACAAATGAAATTTAAGCGATAGTATTCTTTAATACATGCTATTTTGTCAACACGATAATACCGTTAGATTTCATAGACCGCACAACTGTAAAACCACTTTTAAAAATATTTGACCGTTATGTATAGGCGTAAGTATACAGTGTATACATTGTCAGTGACGCGGCGGAAACGTCAAATATTCATACGCTTGACCAGATTGGAGTTCATAGCCAGATATTGCCCATCTGGTTTAACATAGATTAAACGGGAAATTGAATGTTGAATGGAAATATATATATATATATGTCTAATTATCTCAAAAAATGATATAAAATCATTTATTTTGCCTTTGGTGCATGCAAAATCAGTACTTCATGCCATATAGGATATTGCACTACGGAATATTTTCGAGATGCAATTAATTATTGTTTATATTTTTTAACTTTTGTAACTGATGAAAAATACTAATTTGTCTGCTTCTGTTTTTGATAGTGAAAAATACCATTTGTCAGCGATGGAGCATCTTTAATCAACAAATAATTGTATTATTGTAAAATTAAGTTACGTCATTATATATGGTCAAGCATGTATACCCTAGTCTGTCCTAATTACAATGTCTTAATGAACTGAATTAATTAGGTTAAGATTGTTTCAAAGTTAATTTTGGTCACAATTTGGGTTGAATGTCCAGTGATAAGTATTTTCGGGCATAAAAGCAAGAATAACTACGATCAAATTGTCTTATCACAGCCCACGCAGAAAAAAGTACAACTATCACAAGTTTGTCCGTAGAATTCTCTGCACTAATTTCCTTAAAGCTGTAATAGACATACTTATAGTCTCCTAGAGCTAATCAAGTCCAGGGGACAGGACAAAACAGAATTATACAAGCCAGGCGCCAAATTTCTTCTATATCATCTTAATGACAATACCGATGGGTCAAAATGTCATACAAGGGGGTCAAAAGGTCAATCAGCGGCCACATGACTGCCTCACACTTTGCAAAATCTCCACGAACATGGATTCCAATCAAGAAGAGAAGTAGTCGGTAATATGCATGTTTGTGACAAGGGGAAATGAATGTGATAATTCATTTGGAAAACACCATTTCAAAGTGTTCCGAGGACTGGAGTCCATTTGGCTGCCATATATAATGATCCCTCACGGTGGGCTTAATACAAAATGGCAGGTCATATTCCCCAACTACTTCTTAATGTGCTTGTAAAATGTCCCAGATGCAAAGCGAGATTCTATGAAGCACTTCAACTCAGAAATTACTCTTCGGCTCACATTATACATTGGGCTAGTAAATCATGGTTAAAATTGATAAAAATACAGTTGTCCTTAACTTTCGAAATACACCATGATGGAGTTATCACAATAATTTGTGCTATTATAATATATTTATTTCCGCGGGGATGTTATTTTCGCAATTTTGCAGTTTAATTCTATGATCGGAAAAATTTTATTCATGAAATATTGAGAAATGGTTGAAAAACATATATTTTCAAAGCCAATTCGCGAAAATTGAATAGTGCTAAAATACAATTATCTCGTTTCTATTGTTCCAATAGCGAAAATTTTGACCCCTCAAAAAAAGTGGCTTTACAGAACTCTTATTATCAGACTTTTTCAAAGTGGAGCAAATATCTTAATTTTAGTTAGACCTTTTTGTGTATAACCTTTTGGAACTTTTCTCTATTTACACTTGCAACAGACAAGTCTGACAGTCCATTATAGGGATAACACTACCATGAGTGAGTAAGTGTGGTAACGACATGACAAAAACAAAGTGATAATGTTCGCCATGACATGTTTATTGTAAAACAAATATCCCCAAACCAGGATGCTGAAGGAGCGCATAAATTGTGTTGATATATACTGGCAATGACTTACAGAATTTATCTGAAAGGTTTTTGCACTTTGTAGAATTTAAAACAGTTCTGCCAGACGTATTTACACATTAGGAGAATCCAAATCACAGGATTAGATAGTGTCTTTGCTTAACAAGTAATATACCTTGTTGAGTGAAGTCTTCTAGGGAAAACTGCATCTTCAATACAGACGGAAATCATTTCAATAAAATAGGAAAATTCAATTAGTGTAAATAATAGCCTATAGATCCACTGCTTTCTTTAACAACATTTATTAGTTTTGATTTAAACTTATTATCCTGTGTATATTTAAAACCCGATCATTAGATTTAAAACAATAAGAAAATTACATCTAAGATAATGAAAATTCCATGTGCACAAAAAGACACTATACCACTTACATCTGGTTTTATTAGTATGATGTCCCAATGCCCATGCAGGGTAATGTGAGGACATGCAAGGTTTGTTAGTGGAGGAAAGCCAGAGTACCGAGAGAAAAACTACTAAGCAGCGGTCAGTACCTGGCAACTGCCCACATGGGAATCAAACTCAGGACCCAGAGGTGGAGGGCTTGTGGTAATATGTTGAGACAACTTAGCCACTCGGCAACCGTAGCCGCTACACGTGACCAATATACAAATTTTCAAATATTTAAGAAAGCAGCGAGCACACACAGAAAAACTACCAACTAGCGGTCAGTACCTGGCAACTGCCCAAATGGGAATCAAACTCATGACGCAGAGGTGGAGCGTTTGTGGTTATATGTTTAGTGAACTTAACCACTCCACCACTGTGACCGCTACACCTGACCAACATACTGACACTTCAAATATTTACTAATAGGAAAGGAACTCAACCATTCAAGGATACTTTAGTCCCAACTGATATTGGGACACAAGGATTCTTTTTAAGATCATTCCCAATATTGATTGAGTATTACTAGGAATAGAGAAACCTTTCTAATTCCTTGAGATGATGGCGATGTCTGTGACATGTTGCTATGAAAGTCTTTATCTAGTGTAAAGAGGAGCCGGAGGACGCCTTCGGATGTTACAATGCTGCACATGAATACCTCATTAAAACACTTGCATGCTTTCCACCAGGAACTATTTGATATGCTTTATTAAATTCCCCCATTCAATACACAGTAATACGCATTCCTAATTTCAAACAGGCTATTCATAAGACACTATTATATTCACAAATATAGAACTTGTCTAATACCTCTCTTCCGAAACACTAATTAGGTTTAATGCTTTTAATAATTCAATAGTTATTGAGAAGAACAGCTAAGAAATAGGTTGCAGACGTGTTTCTTGATAATTAGACATGACAGATTTTTCTCAGTAACTGTGGCATGATAACCCAGAATCATGTAGAATGGTGAAGGAGGGTTTTAGTATTTAGATTTAAAAGGCTAATTTTATTGATACTAAAGATAAGGTATATTACCACATGGCCTTCACCTCTTGCAATTTCAAATCCTATGTTGAGTAGCTGTAGGTACTGACTGCTGGTTAAAGATTTTTCTTGGAGTACTCCGGCTTTCATCCATCAACTTAACTTGGCACATCCTTAATTGATCTTTGACTGTTGATAGCACGTTAAACAAATAAAGCCATACCAAATTATCATCTGCAATGTGCCCATATATCTCTAACCTTATAATACTATTGCAGCAGAGGTGGGAAAGATGTCAAACAATCTTGACATACAATCAAATGTATTACCCCTTGAGTTAGAGGTTGGGCAGTGTTTTTCCTCTGGGTACTCCAGTTTCCATTCACCACTGAAAACTGGCACATCCAACACTTACTGTTAGGATGTACACAACAATAAAATCTAAACCTTGGCCATGTTTTCAAAAAGTTTAATTTCTAACCCCTCTGTTTTATAAGAGAACTCATGTTTTCCTGACCTGCATTTTCATAATTTGAATGCTTCAACCTTGTTTTCTGATAGTATTTACTCATGATAGCTAAAGATGAGTGCTTGGTCCTTACTTTGCAAATATAGATCTTGAATTAGTTAATGACAAGAAGTTGTTTGGAGATTTTAGCCTTTGACTTCTTTGACCTTGAATGAAGGTCAAGCATTGCCAAAAGCTCAAAACTACATCTTTAAACTATTTGACACAAGATGTTGTTTACAAGACTTTTGCCTTCTTTATCTCTGTGACCTAGAATGATGATAAAGGTGATTTATTTGAACAAAGTTTGAAGTCTGTCATTTGAATATGGTACATGTGCAATGTCTCGGGGCTTCACTTGATTGTTGAGAAGTTGTTTTAAGTGAAAAGTTGACAAGCTGGAAAGAGAACTAGTGGATGACAGATGCTGCAATCGAGACATGCTAGGCAGGTGAGCTTTGAAAACCTGCTGGACAATATCCCTTATCATTGATAGAGAAATGCGTGGCCAATTTTCACCAAAAATATCCACTAACCTGTCTAATCAGATAGCTTTATTCAATACTATATTCCTTTATAAAATTTTGAGCATAAAGGAGAAGGTACGTTAAGACTTAAATACGGCCCCAAAAATAATTCTCCAGTAAAGAACAACATATTTTGCCATAAAACAGTTGAATACATTTGCGAATACATTACATCCCGAAAATATGTGCCAATTATGTTCACTATGACGTCATCAACATGCAGTTTCCCGCCATTTTTCACAAAAATCCTTGAAAAATCAAACTTTTTGAGTGGTTTTCTCTAAAAATGAATGTGGCCGCCTTCGTGGAGCAGAAAGAGATTTTCACACGTTATGTATCGTGTATTCACGCATATCCATGCAAAAAATAAAGTTGCTCCAAGGTGGCGGCTAAATCCATTTCAAGCCTTTTCTAACCTAAAGATGATGAATTTCTAGCAAAATTTGGCGAGAAGAGGAAAATCATCAATTTTATGACGTCATAGGTGGAGCACATCGTGTACATGGTTATAAAAAGTTATGTTTTGATGAATGGCAAGTATGAGAGTATTTATTGATGTGAAATTAATGTGGATCAGAGTTAATGTTTTTCGGCCTGAAAAATTAAGGCCAAATACTGGTCCTATCATATCTACTCCTTTTTGATGTCTCAAACCCTTATTTAAACCTTAATCTATATTTAGTTTCCTTGATATATCCTCTATCTATTTGTACTTAGGCCTAACAGAAACACACACCATTGTACTATTGGGTGTTTACAAGCAGAATTGGTTGCTTCAAATGGAATGTTCTGGGGGGGATTTCTGCTTCCAAATAGGCAATCCATTAGAACATGTATTTCTCATTCCAAATAAGAATTGACTGTGCTTTAGATCTTAAGCTATGAGTCTGCATGCCGGCCCATTTCTCTGAGGAACAGCTGCTAGACTTCAAATCTGTTCCAATCTTCACTTACATACTAGAGCCTTCCAACCTTTCGCTTTTTTTTTTAATTCACAAATGATTTCTGTAAAAGGGTATGAAATGACTTTTTCTTCAGAATAATGGTTTGAAATTTAATTTTGCAGGACTACCTGGTACACTTTTGTGGGTCTGAAAACAAAAATGACAAAACTTGTGTTTTTGCAAAACATTAGATTTGGTGCTGTAAATCGAGGTTTTTCTTTTGAAGCTGCTTTAATTTGAAGTAGTATATGTATACAAGTACTTTAAAGATGCTCCATCGCTGACAATTGGTATTTTTTCACAATCAAAAACAGGAGTTGATGATTTAGTATTTTTCTCCAGTTGCAAAAGTTACTTACTTTACACCATTACCACCATTGAAAAGTTTGAGCTTCTAATTTTACTTTAAGTTGAAAATACAAAAAATAATTAATTGCATCCCAAAAAAAAAATCCATGGCACTATATCATATATGGAATATAGTACTTATTGCGCATGCACCAAAAGCAAAATAAATTATCTTATATTATTTTTTGTGTTAATTAGACATATATATACAAGATTAAACACCAATTATTGTTCTAATGATGAATGCCAATTATGCTTTGTTGACGATGGAGCATCTTTAAAGGGATAATTCAGTCTATGTGTACATTAAAGTTTGCATATGTATCCAGAAACAAACAAGTTCTAATGGAAATTAGATTAGGTGGTTTAACTGTGATATGCCAGAAAAGCTCATTGTAGTGAAATGTTCAAATTTGCTTGCTGTCCGCCATTACACATTGTGGTCAGACGTCTTGTATGCCAAACCCTGGCCGTTGCCAGTGTAGTAAAGACATTTTTGTGTAGAACTACTCAAATTGCTTATACGGTAGTGTGTTTCAAAACATTTTTGAGGAGATAAAGGTTGGCGGATTTGAAATTAAATAAAAATTTATTCAAATTTAATTGTTCAAAGAATTGTGGAAGATTTTAATTCGTGGAGATTTACTTTGAACCCGAATTACGTAAAAATAAATCGCACGCGAAACTAAGTTGGTTTACCTAGTGATGGTATTAACTTAAGCTTTATACTACCTAAATGATAGTTCTACAATGCAAACAGACTGATTCAACAGCGCAATTTAAATTTCCCTGCTAACGAGAAGTTATTTTAAAATTTCTTTTCTTGTTAATTTTGAAAATCAAACATGCCTTATAACATAATTATAAGCATCCTTTTCAGAGGCATAAAATGTGTTGCAGAAACCCATTATAAGTTTGAATATCAGCTAGACTTGACATCTGAAGAAACATTAAGAACAGATCGAAACAAAGTGAATACAAAATATAATGATAAGGATATATTGATCAGCCACCTGTAAACTATATGTTGGATTTAAATCACCAGACCAATGAATTCAAATATCTGACATAAAAAATTCGGCATCTATATATCTATAGCCACTGTATCAACATTGCTTGTTCTTTTAGAGAACTTGAACAGAGAAATATGAAGTAAATAATACAGCTCTACTTCTCCACATTTACATTTATATTATATCAGAGAAACTGCTTGTTTTTGTGGCTCTTAGCAGTAATGTTATTCATGAGATGGAGGTAATGACAGAGGTTTCAGGCTACTAGCTAGAACAAGAGGGGGGGGGGGGGTGTTGTGTTGTGTTGAGGGAGAGTTGGGAACATCTCCCTTACAAATATAGCTGTCCATTACTATCTGGCTATAGTGTGGTGACAGATAACATTTATTGGGGGTATCACAAACACATAAACTCTCCATTGTTTAATGTAGCAGTAAATGTAAGCAAATTATAGACCAGAGCTGTAATCTCTAGCTGTACAATTCAGCCTGACAGTCCAGGACTATCACAGCTGGTCATCCAACAGACTTCCTGTCAAACAAACACACCTAAAGCTTCAGACAGAGGAATGCAAATTAACATAACATAGACAATTCAATATATGGAGAAACAAACACATTATAATATTTCCTACAAATATTATCTCGTATATCACAAGAATTTTAATAAATTTGTTTAATAATAATTGTAAAATGCCTTTCAAAATATTCTCCAAATGTGCCATTGGTGGATCACCAGCTGGCCATCAAACTGTCAAGGTAAAGCACACATGATGGTTTTTTTTTTTTTGCTTTGTGTATGCTACGACATTTGTTTCATCATTGCATGTACACTGCGTTTGAGACACGTGACGTGGCGGAGTTAGATTTCATTCTTAATGTTTCTCACATTTTGAAATCTTTTCTGAAACATGCATTTAGTCTGACAAAAATAAAATTGATAAAAAATAAAGCTCCTATTTTGACTAATTCATCATGAAATTCTAATCAATACAGAATTGCTGACATAAAATTTTCATCATAGATTATCTCCCCCTGGTTTGAAACCTTATCAAAATTCAGGTATAAAGTTGAGCAGTATTTTGATATTACACAGAGTAAATAACATCGTGTTACTTTTACAAAAAATTTTCCACAGTATTTAAAGAAAAAAATGAAACCCCAAAATTAACCAATAGGTCTATGGACCCAGTTGTTCATAAGGTGAATAGGTTAATCAAAGTTTAACAGCAATTTTCAAATTAAGATAAAATAATTTCTGGCAACAAAAATTTTACAAAAATTTATTAGATTCTTTAGAACTAATTTCTTTTCTGATTTTAGTGCAGATATAAACACAAATTTTGCAGTAATTGAGAAAATCACTGAATCATGTGATTAAGCTTATTATCCCTTGGACTACCAGCCTCTGATCTCAGCAATATGAAGCTAGAACATGACAAGAACAATATGGCTGCACCATCAGTTTTTGACCACTTGAACGTGTGATACAGCCAGTAAACTAGACTGATGTGTGTATCCCAATACTGATCTACAGGCCACAGCTGCTTTTCTGATTAAAACAACAACTGTCAGGCCCAAAATAGACCCTATAATTCACTCTCTGCTGGGAATAAAATAAACAAAATCTTCAACAGGGGTATAGATAAATGCAGAACAGTCATACTCTCCCTCACAAAACTAAGTTCGAAAATAAACAGAGCGGCTACAATTGATTTTCTGACAGTTATAATGATGCAGAAATCATAGAGTCTGGTGACTGCCTCACTTAATTTAACCTTGAGCTATATTGGCAATCCTTTATCCAAACCTTTGCTTTCTATATCATTGATGTACCTAAGTAATGTTTAAACATTTTATGATATGGTCCAATTTACATTAAACATGACTTGTTCATAGAAATAAACATTTTAGGAACTATCAGATGTCATATATTCACATTTATTGAATATTTCAACAATAGCATGTCTTCACAGACTCATTATAGATAGTTTAAAATTGTATATAGATGAAAGTCTTTACAAAACATTGACAACTTCATTCAAACATTGTCATTATAGAAGTACACTGGCTTGAAGCTTAAGGTAAAACTCTGTCTAAGCATGCACATCACGTTTACATCATGTTTCTTTAAAGAAAATAAAAGGAGCTTTATGGTCCAGTGTCTAGGAGATGCCAACAATCAGGGTTATATGAGGGCAGGAGCCAAGGAGATGCCAGCAAAGGAAATGCCAACAGTCAGGGCCATCTCAGGACTGGTGTCAAGGAGATGTCAACAGTCAGGGCCCTATAAGGAATGGTGCCGAGGAGATGTCAACAGTCAGGGACCTATAAGGACTGGTGCCAAGGAGACGTCAACAGTCAGTGCCCTATAAGGACTGGTGCCGGGGAGATGTCAACAGTCAGGACCATATAAGGACTGGTGCCGGGGAGATGTCAACAGTCAGCGCCCTATAAGGACTGGTGCCGAGGAGATATCAACAGTGAGGAGATGTCAACAGTCAGGGCCCTATATGCCGAAAGATGTCAACAGTCAGAGCCATATGAAAACAGGAGCCAAGGAGATGTCTATAGTAAGGGCCATATAAGGATGATGCCGGGGAGAGTTGTCAACAGTCAGGGTCATATAAGAACTCAGGTGCCGAGGAGATGTCAACAGTCAGGGTCATATAAGAACTCAGGTGCTGAGGAGATGTCAACAGTCAGGGCCATATGAAAACAGGAGTCAAGGAGATGTCAACAGCCAATTATGAATTTCTCAAGAATGCAAGTAATGCTAGAAATAAGTAATTACAATAATTTTCTTATCATATGAATGCAAAGTGTCTTTGTTTTCTGACTTAAGGGAATTTAAGAAAGTTGTATATAGAAGAGTCTGTGATTCCATCACTTATGTACAACGTACTGCCTGTGAGATAGGACAATCCAGTTTATAAATCTCAGTTAAGGTGAAATATGACAGAAAATCACAGCAGACTGTAGTACCTGAAGCACCCATAGGGGACCTGTCAAATCACAAGATGTCAATTTATATAATTGGTTATGCTTTAGGCTCCACAGTCCATGGTGGATTGCAATTAACTTAGCAGACTTGTAATGAGGATACCAATAACCAGGCCATTGGGATCATATCATGTATGATTTCACATCAGGGACTATATAAAATATCAAACATTGGGGCTCTGTACCAGGGACTATATAAAAGATCAAACATTGGGGCTCTGTACCAGGGACTATATAAATATCACACATTGAGGCTCTATATCAGGGATTATGTAAAATATCAAACATTGGGGCTCTGTACCAGGGACTATATAAATATCACACATTGAGGCTCTACACCAGGGACTATATAAAATATCAAACATTGGGTCTCTGTACCAGGGACTTTATAAAATATCACACATTGAGGCTCTGTACCAGGGACTATATAAAATATCAAACATTGGGGCTCTGTACCAGGGACTATATAAATATCACACATTGAGGCTCTGTACCAGGGACTAAATAAAAATATCTAATATTGGGGCTCTGTACCAGGGACTATATAAAATATGAAACATTGGGGCTCTGTACCAGGAACTATATACAAACATTGAGGCTCTGTTGTACCAGGGACTATGTAAAATATCAAACATTGGGGCTCTGTACCAGAAACTATATAAATTGATATCACACATTGAGGCTCTATACTAGGGACTATATAAAATATCAAACATTGAGGTTCAACACCAGGGACTATATAAATATCTAACATTGAGGCTCTGTACCAGGGACTATATAAAATATCTAACATTAGGGCTCTGTACCAGAAACTATATAAATTAATATCACACATTGAGGCTCTACACCAGGGACTATATAAAATATCAAACATTGGGGCTCTGTACCAGGGACTATATAAAATATCACACATTGAGGCTCTATATCAGGGACTATATAAATACAAAATTGAGGCTCTACACCAGGGACTATACAAAATATCAAACATTGAGGCTTATCAACACCAAGGACTAAAATAACAAACATTGAGGCTCTACATCAGGGTCTATATAAAATATTGTACATTGAGGCTTATTTAGGTACCAGGGACTCAATAAAATTTCAAACATTGAGGCTCTATATCAAGGACTATATAAAATATAAAAAACACTGTAGCACCAAAGACGATAATTTGATTATAAATCAATAAGCAGAATCTTAATTGATATCATAAGATATCATCCTTTTTAATGTTTTGTATGATAAAGGAGACAATAGCGGCCAGCTGTTTTTTACAATTGTACAGAATTGTACAAAAGAGAGACAGTCATTTCTTTTCTTCACATGATGTAACAGAACCAGAGAGGTTGATTGACCAGTCCCTACCCAACAGTTAAAGGTGATGATATACAGTACCACTGACGCAGTCTAATGGCTACAGAGTGCTGTCAGGAGCAATAGAAATACACATTCATCATTCCTCATTATCATGGAAATTCCTGTCCCTAGACTTTACAAATTTGGCACAATTACCGACTGAAGATACTGGCAAAAATCAACTGGCAACTCCTTCTGGCCAAGGACAACAAAATGTGGGAAAAGCATTATACAGAAAATCCTAAGGAAAATCTTTTGTCAATTTGTACGTAATGTCGTTTCCAAAGTGATCGCTTATAAATGATGAATTCAAGTGAACAGTCATTTACAGATTCAATGCATTTTTTCAGAATCAGCAAAACAATTTAAACGGTTTGAAAGCTTTTATCGTTACTCTTAATGAGAATTGGCACATTTAACCAAAGTTATTTTTATATATGCCACCAGGAAAACTGAAACACATTTCACAAACTGTAAATGTATTTGGATCTTAAGATGTTTAGCTATGGGTAATATTTAATAGATAAACGCAAAGTCTTCAGTTTATGGTATTGTTATTTCTTAAATAACATACCTAGTGTTCAATAAACAATAGAATCATTACAAAACACTGATGGTGTTTTCGGCTATTTTCTTCCTTGTTTTCCAAGGCATTGTCTTTAACATGCTCCACCTTTGACAAAAGGTTAAGTTTTTCTCTAACAAAAACAGGAGCAAAGGTATTAGTATTTTTCTTCAGTTACAAAAGTTACTTATTTACTCTCATATGGACTTGAATGTGCATTTACCATTATGTAATATATTTTTGTGCTGATTAGACACACATATACTATAAGTAACAAAACCCCGTGATGTGGCCCGAAAAAACAGTATTTCCTGCATACGAAATACAACCCGTTTTAATTTTACCGCTATGTGATTAAAAACTATATGGAATATCGCCAAATTTCTTGATGTTTTTCGTACTGATTGTGCAGAATACTACACCAAACACGACCGCAAAATGATATTTTTATGTATTGCGGTGAATTTTTGTGCTGTTGATTAGTTAATTTGAAATGACAAAAATGGAACACACACATATTGGACCAATAAAAAAAAAAAAAAATATATAGACAAGAGCGATAGAAATATAACGTACAGAAGTTCCCGCCGTATCTAGTAAGACTCATAATGAGTTTGTTGTGGATGAAAGCCGGAGTACCGCCGGACCAAAACCACCGGCCAGTGGTCATTTACCGGCAACTGCCCCCTCATGGATTTCCGAACCCGCAAAAAATTACATTTTAACCACTCGTCCACCGCGGCCTTTCAAGGAAAACACAAGGTGGGTGATATAATGGGGTTTTACTGTAGCACGATTTTAACATCAGTTATTGTTTCAACATTGAGTGTGAATTGTTTACGCTCTGTCGGAAGTGGAGGTCTTCTTTAACTTATTAGGTAATTAATAAAAAAAATTGTCTGCATATATAAAATGTGGATTCACTAACTTTTAATATTACATAAAACTTCTCCTTTCAAATCCGGAAATGTTTGACGAGCAAAAATTCATATCTTATGTCATATAACACATAAAGTCTAGAATGGACTACCAGAGTTCCCTTGTTGGATTCTAATTATCTCCCCTTATTAAGCAGAAGTTTGACAGGTTTGTGAAACAAAAATCATTTTAAGAGCTCTGTATATCTTTTTTTATATTCTAGATACTGCTGTAGTCAGTCCCCACATATTCACACACCCCTAAAGACGCATTTAGAACCTTTAATTTCAAAAGGCTGAATAGTTCACTTTTGAAATTTTTGGGGTGAATGAGTAAATAGCATACTACATCATCAAAGATTGTAGTCAGAAAAGAAATTCACCTGAAGTTAATGTCTTGGGTAGTGCAAGGACGTATATGAGAAGGATAAAGTCACAACTGGGTTTTGGAGAACGAAGATAGTACAAGGCAGGAGCTTTTGTGTTTGTGCACTGACCGTGACTGGGCGACGACTGATTTTCCTTTGATATCTGTCCGGCGCAGCCTTTGATTTAATCTTGCGGATGCGAAGGTTACTGTTCTTACTTCTTGAAGCAGGCTGTCGTATTTGTTTAACGAAAATTTAAGACATATCTTCTAAATATTCCGTCCTTAAAGCAAGTAATATAAACATTGTGAAATTTTATAAACTTTACATTGGTGTTTCGTTTGACTCTAAAAGACAAGTACTGGTATTTGTTTAGAAAAATGGTTTTTATACCCGGTTCAAAGGTATCTCGCATAGTGTTTAGTAATGTAAAGAGACAGTCATGAATCCTTCTCACTTATAAATCCTTGGGTAGTGTACCACTTATATAATTTGTAGCACTGAATCATGAGGCTTGATTTTTTCCCCCAATTACAACCTTTACGCTTTCAAAAATAGACAGGTCAGCTGATTTTCAAAACACATGCAATTTCGATGAGTGAAGTATTTATACATATAATATTTGCAACATCTGTACAAATATTTACAAGTCAATGAAATTTTACTTCAAAAACTCACCAATCAAATCGGCTGTTGCTGCACCAGCTAAATCCTTAATGAACCAATCAGATGTCTTGTTATTAAATATAGCCTAGAAAATTTTTCTACGGCAATTAATTTTCTTTATTACAATCAAATGAAATGTTCTCTTATCTATACCCAAAACATATTACACTAGAATGGAATCTTCCCTTGGAAACAATTAAGTTTTGTCATATACCAGTACAAATAGTGGTCTACTAAAATGCAAATAGCATTACACCAATCACGTAGAAACCAGCTAGATTTGTTATTTTCCTTGGGTCCTACTAAAATCTTCTGCCACTAAATATTCGTTGAATTAATTGCAATTAGTTTGTAGAAGCTAACTAACTATATCAAAACGAAGAGATACATCGGCAATTTCTGTGTATATTCCCAGAATGACTGTCTACATCTGACATTTCTCAGACATCGAAATTCTAGGACAAACTCCTCTAATAAATTGTATTGCTGTCCCCACTCAGTGTCTCCTTCTTTGTTAGTTCGTAACCCCATCACTGTCATGTTCACGCAGATAAAATGTTCTCAATGTTATGCTTTATCATAGGTTTGCATGGAAAAAAGGCACAAATTTCATAGTTAAAGGTCAAAAAGTTCAAAGTTACTCATGCAAGGTCAAACAGGCAACAAAAATATCAGAGGTCAAAGGTCAGCCTGGAATAGGAAATTCGGGTCCAAGGTCAACCAGGTGCAAGAAATTCATGTCAATCAGGTGCAATGAATTTTAGTCAAATGTCACCTATGCAGGTACATGAAATTAGGTCAAAGGTCAACCAGGTAAAACTATACTCAAGCCAAAGGTTATCCTGGTAATTATATATGTAGATACAAAATTGTACTCAGTGAATTGGTTCTTTTATTGTGGCTCAAATCTAGCTGACATTTTTATCTTTGATTAGTATATATCCTAGGGCTGAAACGATTATTCGAATAATTGGAGGCGATTAGATTAATGAAAATAATCGCTAATAATTGATTAAAGATTTTATTAATCATTAATTGTAACATGCATAGCAAGTGCATTGTAAGCTGAATAAACACGTTGACAGATCATGGATTTCTGAGGAAGCCATTCCGACTGTAGTTTCATCTCTTTATGTACATGTTTTGAACTCAACAAAGCATATATGATGCGAGAAATACTTGTTAAACTACGTCTCTGTGGAAGTTAGGAAGTTAAAGTCAGTAATCAATGAGAAATTAAAGTGGATGTCATGAAAAAGCTTGCAACACACTGTTCACAAATTTCACTAGCGATCGGCTCCATGTTGTTACGTCAGGGAGGCCTAATCGCCACCGGGACGATCGGGAGTGGAAGAGCAGTAGTCTTTAACATTTTAATTTTACTATTGCATGTGTTTATATAAAAAAGAATGTTTTTGGTCATATTGTAATTGAAGATAAGAGTTATGTTGATTTATTTCATTTTTTTGATCATGGAAATAAAAAAGTTCATTAACGAAAATTTGGTCATGTCGCTCCATCGCGATCCAAATATGTTTATTTTTTCAATAAATCTATTCTTAATTATTGGTAGGCTTATATTATGTAAGGAATGTGGTCGGTCATATCGTAGCCTACAGTAGGTGTTATTATTAGTTGATGCCAAAACATGGCAGACGTTTTCAGTAGTCAGTAGTGAGACAATATAGTTGCCTTCAATTCAAGTGACAATCTTTACTATCAAAATCCAAGATGGCCGCCAGTCGGCCATGGCCGCAGGTCCGCCATCTAGTTCACCAATTGGTCCCAAAATGCAATATGAACAACTAGGGTCCTAGGGGAACCTACATATGAAATTTGAGAAAGATCCCTTCAGTACTTTCTGAGAAATAGCAGTAACAAACTTTAACTATTAAAATCCAAGACGGCTGCCAGAGAATTTTTAACGGACGGACGAAAGGACGGACGGACGACAGACCACAGACGAAAGGCGATTTGAATAGCCCACCATCTGATGATGATGGGCTTAAAACTATGGAAGGCACACATGTGTACATGTGCGTGTAATATCTAATGTAGATTGAAGTGTTTTGTTAGCTCGTATTTGACATATTTAGGGATCTAGCTGACAATATTATTTCAATGAAGCCTTGTCAGGTAAATGCAGTGTTTATTATTTTTAGTTTGACAATGTTATTTGCTATTAGAACTTCCGAGTTTGTTTACGTTATAATCAAAATGGATCTCGCACGTGGAAAGAAGGTATGGATTAATTCATTACATTTTTATTCAACTGTATAGATTAGATGGTTCTAAAAAACTTTATTTGAGAAAACATCGACTTTACTAACCATTTTATTCTTAGGGCACGGCCTCAGGTTACACGTAAGGTTACACCTTGAACAGCGAACGTTCGACTGATTGCACGTGTGTGTGGTCCATGCGCTTTACATAGGGGTCGGTACCCAGGATTGTATCCAAGCAGAGTTAAAACAAAATGGCGACTGCCCGTCCTTAGAAACGCAACAAGGGGTTGTCTCAGAAATGAATATTGAAAAAAATATTGATTTTTTTTTATCCCTAATGTATACTTTTCAACTTGCATTATCAGCTTTAAGTAAATTAGTAGCTGTTTCCAATGTGTTTTAAAAACATTATGTGCTTTGTAGCTCCAAAATGCCAAACCACCAAATAAGTACATCTATAGGTTGTCAACAGGTTCAGGAGTAATAAAACATCATTTAAGTGAACGTAGAGGTAGGTTGGTAGAAGAGAAGTGGGGGTGTGGGATGTGAATATTTCAACCTTTTATAGTAAACAGATATAGGACACAAGTCAGTTTGTATCATCATCTAACTATACTCAAAACAGATAATCATGGATGTTGAAATAACAATGCTTCCAAAAATAGACACAATCTACGTCAATAACCTATAAATAGATAAAAGATACAATCATGTGGCTTCTTATGGAAAAATGGTTATTCCCCCAGGAGGAGCTGTAAATACTAGTATTAGAGACATGCAGGAACTAACTCCAGCATTATAAATTATATATATAGCTACACACAGTGACACAGTGGAGTATATCATTATATCTGTCTACCAGTAATTCATCATCAGTTAATTGTTTATATACCAAATTTAGAGTTTTATAAACAAAATGTTCTCTGTGACATTCTCAGGCCAAGGCATGTTAAATATGTGATATATTTGACCTTGTTATCAATAGTCAAACATATCAACAGATATTTACACTATTGTACTAAAATTTACATTCCAAATATTAACTGTACCACACCTAAGTGAACCCCCCCCCATCCCCCCACCTAACATCCATCAGCGTACATCATATAAAAAAATTCCCCATTTCAGGCTGATAAAACTAACATCACACAAACTAACTTAAAATGTATCAAGTAGTACAATATATTATGTACGTTTTCTCCGATATTGCATTAATGCATCAGCTCTGTGATTTTTTCCACTCATTTGGCTGTGTGTGTCTCACCTCGCTCACCCAACAAAATCTATAAGGCTTATAATTAATCCTATTTTCTATGCACTTTCACGATTCCGTCCAAAATTGCATTTTCTTGACGGATACTCCTGAAGCATTGATTGGCACTCTAATTCAATTTATTTGTATCGTAGAAACAGCGATGTATATGTCCCTCGCTGTATCAGCTTGGTGACATGACGGCCTGATCAGCTTATTTTGTCACAGTTGAATATCCTCAATGTTCTGAGCTGTTAAGATATTGATGTTCATACTTATATCTCGTTCAATGTAATCAACTGAAAAGCATGTTGTCAGTTTACATGTACACTATGAACAAACAGTATCCTTTTTTTTTTAAGTATATGTCGTGACTTTTTTTTCCTGAATGTTTCATGTCTTTTAAAAACAAAAATAGGCCTTATTTTTATTGGTGTTCAATAAAAGATACAATTTCACACTTGTTGAAGTTGAAGCTTCTTATCCTTTTTTACGTCTACAAAAAAGACTGTGCGTTCTGCAGAAAGTTCCTTTAGCACCCTTCCATATTAAATAAAAAACACTGACGTATTGCACATGCATAAAACACATATCGGGTAAGTGCAAATAAGACTTTAATTTCCATCAAACCTGTGTTTGTGACCACCTCTGTTTCAAGACATCTGCCTAAATTAAGACAGTTTTCTCAGGATTAAAAATGGTGAATTTCACCACCATTTGAACTACTGTATTCGACCCAATAAGCGCCCATGTCCCGATAAGCGCCCTCCCCCTTTTTGAGGCCTCAATTTCAATTGTCCACACTTATTAGCACCTTTTCATTTTTTTTTTCAATTTTTTAAATGCCCTGGGCTTGTATAAAAATCACTTGCCCATATGTTATGATTTTTGACCCTGTTACATGGTCTGGCCTTTATAGACAGGTTTGACTTAAAACAATGTTGACCAGTTTACAACTAAATACATTTCAGCCTTTATTTTCACAGGTCAAGGATTTTAAAGATTTGATCTAAAAATAAGAAAATCAAATTTTAGTACTTTAATTTTTTTGAGCTCTAGCTTTAAGAGTAATTATACATGATTCAAACATTTCAGATAAAAAATTTCAGGATCATAGCAAAGACCAGTAAAATCACAAAATATCAATCCCTCAAACAAAATGGCTATCAAGTATTCAGATTACTTTATATGGTATATGCTGTGAGAAGAATTCCATAACTCTCCATACCCTCACATTTTAAATCTATAAAACTGACCATTGTCCACTTTGTATTGACCATCAATCGGTCTTAATGTTTATATCAATATCTCTTTAAGATGTTAGATCTGATAGATTGTCTACTGGAAGTGACATTGTAAGGAGAAAGAGCCGAAACATGTAATGAGAATACAATACCCTTCATTTACCATAGAAAATTTACTTCCATTGTCAATAGTATACAGGCCAGACCAGTGGACGCTGTCCAGATCAATGGTCAGTCTGACCAATGCACGGAGGTCAACACTATTGGAGGTTGGAAGTTATCATGCAGTTAAGGTAATGTGCCAGAATGTATATTTCATAGCTAATAAATCTTAAACAAAAAGATACAAATTATTCAAATATTTTATAAAGGCTTCTTTCGAACTGTCTCTCTACCCAAAATCACGGGTAGTACGATACAGCATCAATACAAAGCCTCAGACCATTCCTGACGATGTAATCAGTTATCAATATGTATGCTGTATTTGTATAATAAACCGAATGCAGTTCATGACTCTAACAATTAAGAAACACATTTAAATTTCTTTCTACTTCAATATTTTATGAGTGACACACAGAGAGTATGATGTTATTTTCAGAATACATTCTTGGAACAATGTGATGAAATCATACCTTCTTTATAATCAATTTGATTTATTTTTAACATTGATTGAAAAACAAGTTCTATAACTTCTTCAAATCACCTTTGATGGTTTGATGAAAGGGCACAATAGGTGTTAAAGTGGGAGAAAACCAGAGTGCAAGGAAAAAACCCACAGGTAATCTCTTGACCTTTTCATGTGAGTGTCGGGATCAAAACTGTTAAGCAGGTTAGGTGAAAGGCAAGTGGCTGAACCACTTCACCATCATAGCTTCTTTAATGATGTAAATACAAAACTTAGCCAATTATAATTTGGAATCATGGTGATGCTTATAGCTTCCATAAATTTTATAATCATCAGAATCCACTTAAAATTTTGAGACAAAATAACATTCTTCTTTTTTAGCTCAGTTTTACATTGCCTATATAACACATTATCAACATCTATTGTCATTGCATGGCAATTCACATCTTGGCGAAAAGATCATTATCACTCCATGAATGTCAAGGTTATTCATAGGTCAAGGTCATTTAATCATAGAAGTTAAAAATTCAGTGCTTCACTAGAATGTATAAAAAAACTTCACTGGTATATATCATATATAGGATCTTACATGAGTGTTCATTTCATAGGTGATTTTATGAAACCAGTCTAAGAGGTTTTTATTTTTGTGAGCCTTGGCGAGCAAAAATTAAAACTTCGATACAAGTTTCATATAATCTCCTATAAAATGAACAAAAATTTAAGATACTTTACCTACATAACAAAGAATTTAACATCAGAATGTATTTCGAAAATCCAGCAGAGAACGACATTTTTCCTGACGTCAATTTATTGTTTCTGTCTGATGTCACAATGAATTTTCAGCCAATGAAAATCGCTCCAGGTCATATAACACTAGTGACATATGCAAAAATATTACATGGGCGAAATCACTGGATATCAGGCAGATTATGTGACAAACAGATATACATTGTATAGCCTATAGGCTAATCTTCTGGTAGATCTCTCATCATATTACAGAAAACAGATGGTTGAATGAATTGAGCAGGATAAAACCAGATAACACACGCTTTAATGTCATAAGATGTGGTACGTCATGAAGCGCTAATTTGTTCGTTGTTGTTTTAAAGCTATTAACATCGCAGTTATGGTATCCCATGGAGTGTAAAATTTCCATCATCACCTTTATTTCTACTATTTCTTCACTTTAGTAATGGTGTACAACAGGGAAACCAAATGTCATCAGCCATATATCATATCTAACTAAAAGGTTACGACAATTAATCCCCGCAGAAATCCAAACCTCTGCGAGTCAATACCTTGTCAGATACAATTTCAAACCACCGTCATGATTTTGTGGTAATGTTTCCCCACTCTACATGCACATTACAAAACTCTAATTGATTCCTGGTGTGTAAAACTATCTTTTAATTTTGATAAAGCATTTGAATGGCTCCACAAAGTTAGAGAAAGGAATTATAAAAATATGTAGATAATCTGTTTTATTCTGAATTCATGAATTCTAACAAGTGATATTGGGTGTTTTAATTTCTCTAAATTCTGGCAAACCATATTGGGCTTTTTAACTTCCCATAATTCTGATATTTTAGTGCTCTATCTGGGTGTATGATTACTCAGAATTCAGACAAGTGGTGTCCTTTGGGTCTGTAATTACTTAGAATTCAGACAAGTGGTCTGTTGGGCCTGTAATAACTTAGAATTCAGACAAGTGGTCTGTTGGGCCTGTAATTACTCAGAATTCAGACAAGTGGTCTGTTGGGCCTGTAATTACTTCTATTAGAACAAACTTTACTATAGAGTCATTCAATAAGAACAAACTTTACTTCAGAGTAATTCAATAAGAACAGACTTTACTACAGAGTAATTCAATAAGAACAAACTTTACTTCAGAGTAATTCAATAAGAACAAACAATAAGAACAGACTTTACTACAGAGTAATTCAATTAGAACAAATTTTACTACAGAGTATTTATATTAGAACAGACTTTATTAAAGAATATTTCCATTCAACATTCAGTTTCCCGTTTAATCTATGTTAAACCAGATGGGCAATATCTGGCTATGAACTCCAATCTGGTCAAGCGTATGAATATTTGACGTTTCCGCCGCGTCACTGACAATGTATACACTGTATACTTACGCCTATACATAACGGTCAAATATTTTTAAAAGTGGTTTTACAGTTGTGCGGTCTATGAAATCTAACGGTATTATCGTGTTGACAAAATAGCATGTATTAAAGAATACTATCGCTTAAATTTCATTTGTTCGCTTGTTTCAAACCGTTTTGTGTTGAACTATATTCAGAAGCTGATGCTATGGCTGTTCCGTTTATTGAACTTGGTGACGTCAACACTAGCGCAAGCGGGAAATTCAAAAGATATACATGTATAGTTTTGAATTTGAATGATCGTAATGGAAATACAAGTAATAAACTGTTACCAGATTGGACATACAGTTGATATGAAGCCCATCCGTCCGAAAGATAAATATTCATGGCGCCCTAACGGGCGCCATTCTATTTATCTTCCTTCCGGATGGGCTTCATATCAACTGTATGTCCAATCTGGTAACAGTTTATTGCTTAAGTAATGCTATTAGAACAGACTTTACTAGAGAGATATTCTGTTAGAACAAATTTTACTACAGAGTAATTCTATTAGAACAGACTTTACTAGAGAGATATTCTGTTAGAACAAATCTTACTACAGAGTAATTCTATTAGAACAGACTTATTACTATAGTGTAATTCTAGCATCACAGGTGAACATAAAAATACATAAATTGGTCACCATTTTCTATGATGTCTTCAAGGAGTCTTCTGTAGATAATTTACCATGACAATTTACAGCACTTTGGGGAGTTTGTTTAGGGTATATATTTAGAAAGCGATTTTATTTGATGGACAATGTCCCTTGGATGATATAAGCAATTTCCGGGTGAATAGTGATGTCTGACTGGGGACTGTGGAGTACATTTATAGTATCTAGACATAATACCTAATGCTATAGACACTTTCTAATGGGAAAGAATGACACCAACACAAGGTGTATTGTTATCACCTTTAACTCCAAACAGTCAGTATACCAATAACCTGTGGTAATTACAAACCCATGCGATAGTCCAGTAACATTGGAATTACCTTTAGTTAATTGTATTCCGGTATATCACCATAGAGAAATGGTGGTCGGGTGGTGTAAAGGATATACTGCTCGCCTTTCACCTAGCCGGCTGGGGTTCGATCCCCGGCACGGATGTGAAAAGGTTAGGGGGTCACCTGCCCAATCACATGGGTTTTTTCCTGGGCAATCTGCTTTCCTCCCACACTAAGACCGCTTTCGTGCTTACATCTGGGCCATCGAGAGTGAATTACATAAGTTGTATAACTTGTTTCTCAATCGATGTAAAATAAATAAAGTTTATATTTATATTTAACCACAGAGAAAAAAATGTGTTAAAGGGATCAGCCTATCAGCAGAGGAAAACATCGGCACCACTGCTTTATACCTTTAATTAAACAAATTATTGTATATATATCAAAATATAATTATAAACCTACAGGTGTTAGGAATGGATCTACTTCGAAGTCAGACATTGTGTATATAAACCTAATGCTGGCCAGAGTTGATTCCAGGAACAGATGTGAAAAGGTCAGAGGTCAACAGTGAATAGGTCAGAGGTCAACTGGCACTTGAAATTCCCCCCACTCTAAGACTGCTTGTACAGTTACATCTGAGCCATCAAATGTGATTGGTTGACATTGCAGTTCAACTTGTTTGACGATCAATATGTAACATTTAATTTAAGTTTAAACTGATAAATAGCAGATCTACTGACATTATAGACCTTCTATCTATGATAAGACTAGAATTTTGGTAGCGGGTTAGGACTGTGTCAAACATCAGTGACCAGGTAGCTAAATCGGTATATCAACCAGCTAATGTTCGGAGGTTCCGAGTTTGAGCCCCGGTTTAGTCGCTATATTTTCTCCCCTCCTAACTGTTACAAGCTTGGCGCCTAACACGGGGCAACAAAGGTAGTAAACCTATCTAAAACGACCACTCAAGTTACAAACCAATAAGCTTCATATCCAAGTGATTTTCATACAAAAATTGTGTCAAATTGGCTAATTGGGACTAAAAGTGGTCCTACTGAACAGGTGGTCCTTATACAGAGGTGGTCACTAGGGCAGGTACGTATCATACAGAGGTGAACATAACAATACCAAAGACCACCCATTAGGAAAAGGTAAAATGGTCTTATTAGACAGGTGGTCCTTATACAGAGGTGGTCACCAAGACAGGTTTCATACAGGGATGAACATGTCTAAAATACAAAAACAATACATAGAATCATAACCTGTCTACAAAGACCACCCAAGGGAAAGGTAAAATGGTCATAATAGTCAGGTGGTCTTTATATAGAGGTGGTCACTAAGTAAGGTATCATACAGGAATGAACATGTCAACTGACAATAACAATACATAAAATCACAACCTGTCTATAGAGACCACCCAGGGGACAAGGTAAAATGGTCATAATAGTCAGGTGGTCTTTATATAGAGGTGGTCACTAAGTAAGGTATCATACAGGAATGAACATGTCAACTGACAATAACAATACATAAAATCACAACCTGTCTATAGAGACCACCCAGGGGACAAGGTAAAATGGTCATAATAGTCAGGTGGTCTTTATATAGAGGTGGTCACTAAGTAAGGTATCATACAGGAATGAACATGTCAACTGACAATAACAATACATAAAATCACAACCTGTCTATAGAGACCACCCAGGGGACAAGGTAAAATGGTCATAATAGTCAGGTGGTCTTTATATAGAGGTGGTCACTAAGTAAGGTATCATACAGGAATGAACATGTCAACTGACAATAACAATACATAAAATCACAACCTGTCTATAGAGACCACCCAGGGGACAAGGTAAAATGGTCATTATAGCCAGGTGGTCTTTATAAAGAGGTGGTCACTAAGTAAGGTAATCATACAGGAATGAACATGTCAACTGACAATAACAATACATAAAATCACAACCTGTCTATAGAGACCACCCAGGGGACAAGGTAACATGGTCATTATAGCCAGGTGGTCTTTATAAAGAGGTGGTCACTAAGTAAGGTATCATACAGGAATGAACATGTCAACTGACAATAACAATACATAAAATCACAACCTGTCTATAGAGACCACCCAGGGGACAAGGTAAAATGGTCATTATAGCCAGGTGGTCTTTATATAGAGGTGGTCACTAAGTAAGGTATCATACAGGAATGAACATGTCAACTGACAATAACAATACATAAAATCACAACCTGTCTATAGAGACCACCCAGGGGACAAGGTAAAATGGTCATAATAGTCAGGTGGTCTTTATATAGAGGTGGTCACTAAGTAAGGTATCATACAGGAATGAACATGTCAACTGACAATAACAATACATAAAATCACAACCTGTCTATAGAGACCACCCAGGGGACAAGGTAAAATGGTCATTTTAGCCAGGTGGTCTTTATAAAGAGGTGGTCACTAAGGCAGGTTGTAGTGTACCACTATATGACACAGGCATCAGGTGAGCGAAAAACAGATCAACAGAGATATAAAGTACAGTATCGCACTGTATGGCCAGTATTGTACGACACACAGTATTATAGCCAGTCGGTGATCCAGTCCTGATCCCTCATACATGTGTGGCAGAGCACAAGTCTGGCCAGTTGGACTGGAAGCAATGGGAGAAACCATGAGTTATGCCTTTAACACTGACATATACCAAGTAATTTGATCAATCTCACTGGTACTTGGGAGTGTATTAATATCAATTGGCTTTGGATATATGGCACGGGCTAACAGGAGCTGCGGTGTAAAAGGTGTGCATATGATATTTTAATATATTCATTAAATCATTCTTTATTCTGTGTGCAGATATTTTCTCCTGCACTTTAACGACAGGGATATTTCCAGTAATTTGTTTTGCAGCGTAAAAGGCAATGCATGTTAGCTTTCCGCGGCTGTCATCAGGCATTGTCACAGCATACTAACGAGGGATGGAATGGCCCTATGAGGCCGAGATAGGCACTCTGAATTGGCTACTGTGACCTATACATGGGCTGTAGACTACAAGCTAGGGCAGCATATGTTCCGAGCCGCGTCTGTGCAGCGGCCTGTTGCTTCCGCACTCAAATCAGTGTCAACTGTCTTAGGATAAGTCACTGTCCACAACAGTAAACCTGACTGGTGTCAACAACGACTATAACTGTACATCCACTATCGTACTGCAGGAAACGCTATAGGATTAAATGATGTAAACGCAAAGGTAGGTTTATATATAAACATCTGGACATCTTACAACATCTCTTCAGCTGTTACTTACTACTGTGTTAATCTGCTACCAGTCTCAATTAATTAGATTAATTAAACAATTCATACCTTTAGCTGTTTAGTTAAAGTTCCTTAATCACCTTGACTTGATTAATTTTATTTGCATTTATTTTATTTTTTATCAGTACAATTTCGATGTCAAGTTCCTGTCACTATTTCAAACTGAATTACTATGTAAATTGATTGATGTTAACTCTCTCCTGTTGAATATTCTACCATTACTTTTAACAAAATCAGAAAAAAATGAAATGATCACACTTTCTCATACCTCAGGTTCTATTAACTAGAGGCAAACCTGCAAAAAACGACACCTGTCTATAAAGGAAACATGTCTATAAAGGACACCTGTCTATAAAGGACACATGTCTATAAAGGACACCTGTCTATAAAGGACACCTGTCTATAAAAGACACATCAGCCAGAATTTTTAAAATTTACTACATAATTTAACTTAGTATAAAGGACACCTGTCTATAAAGGACATTTTTTTTATGTTCCTTAGGAGTTTTAAGAGCAAGTTTTACTGTATTAAATTAATTAAACAATCTCCTGAACTAATATGACAGCATTTACTTACATTTCTCTTTCATCATACTGCTTTTTGAGATACACTACATGGTCGTTATACAGAGGTAGTCCTTGTATAAAGGAGATCACACTTAAGGGGTTAAACTGGGTCACTATAAACAGGAAGTCGTTCAAATAAGGTATTGATATTGGATCACTATAAGACACAGGTAGAGGCAAACCGGCTATAAATGATACCTTGAGCCATATAAGGAATATCTGTCTATAAAGGACAGACTTTTTAACCCTATTTGGTATAATGTATTACATAAATGACCTCTGTATAAAGGACACCTGTCTATAAAGGACAAATTTGCTACATCCCTTTGGTGTCCATTACAGACAGGTTTCTCTGTATATTTGGCATGGTTACTTTAAACAGGTAGTCCAAATATGAAGGGGTCTGATTGAACAGGGTCACAATAAACATAGCTATTTTCTATACAAAAAGGGCACAGCCTCTGTGAAAGATGAATCAAACTGGTTCATTATATATATCTATGGATAGTTTTTATATCAGTAATTTTGAAAACCTGAGGCTTTACACAATTTTTATGACCAGCTAGGTTAAAACTCGGCATCTCTCACAGTTACTTAAACAATTACTTGATTAAGGAGTATAATGGTTCAGTGCAGCCTTCATTTTTTTATACTTCTTTCCAGCTGACTGTTAAATTAGTGCAATAACACTATTGCTTTCTACAGATCTTGATAAATCAATGGAATCTCATGAAATCAGATTTGGCCAGCAGTGTTATTCTCTGATAGAGAATCACAGCCTATGTATCAGCCATGGGCTATACACATCCATCATTTCAAAGTCGACATCAACATAAGTTATTTACACAATCAGCCCCTGAGAGGATGAATCTCAAAGCTTTCAAGTCCTCATCCAGACCTGAGGGTGATATTGTCGTCATGGCAATGTGTCCCCAGCTACAGCACCTAAACCTCCTTTATCTGTCAGCTCTGAGACAAATCTCTGGATCTCTTCTGTTCCCACAGACACCATATGTCACATATCTGTTCCCAATCATATGTTTATTATGACATTCCTCATATCTTGTGTGTTTCCATTCATACATTCCCATCTCGCATGTTCCCAGTCATACAGTTGCAATCTTGTATATGTTCCCATTCATACATTCCCCATATCTTGTGTGTTCCCATTCATACATTCCCCCATCTTATGTGTTCCCATTCATAAATTCCCCATCTTGTGTGTTCCCATTTATCCCCATCTTGTGTGTTTGGACTTCCCATTCATACATTCCCCATCTTTTGTGTTCCCTTTCATACATTCCCAATCTTATATGTTTCCATTCATAAATTCCCCATCTTGTGTGTTCCCATTCATACATTCCCAATCTTATATGTTTCCATTCATAAATTCCCCATCTTGTGTGTTCCCATTCATACATTCCCCATCTTGTGTGTTCCCATTCATACATTCCCAATCTTAAATGTTTCCATTCATAAATTCCCCATCTTGTGTGTTCCCATTTATATATTCAACATCTGGTGTGTTTCCATTCATACATTGCAAATCTTGTGTTCCCATTTATATATTCCACATCTGATGTGTTCCCATTCATACATTCATCTTCCTGTGTGTTCCCAAATAAAGTGCTTTATAGTACAGCTTCTAATCTATATTCTCACATTCCTTAGAGAGAAATGTCTGAATTAATCCATCTATATTCTCACATTCCTAAGAGAAAAATGTCAGAATTAATCCATCTATATTCTCACAATGCTTTGAGAGAAATGTCTGAATTAATCCATCTATATTCTCACATTCCTAAGAGAAAAATGTCAGAATTAATCCATCTATATTCTCACAATGCTTTGAGAGAAATGTCTGAATTAATTTGTCTATATTCTCTCATCTCTCAGACAGAAATGCCCATATCAATCCTAGTGTATATAATCACCATTCCCAGACACTTGCCTAATCTCTTCTTTCTCCTTCTAAGACATGACCCCTTCTATCATTCATATTCAGTACATATGTATTATGTCTTGTCACTTTCCTGGTAAAAACTGGTGTCCATTCGTTAAGTTGACAGTTCAGATATCTGACATATATATCTGACAGATTGGTCAGTCAGAATTATGGCCAGAAATGGTCAAAGCTGTAGACATATGAATATATATATATATACTGATCTATACCATATATACAAGTCACCGACACTATATTTCTGTCTCAATTAAAATCATATTTTTCTGCCCATATGCTCTAAGAAATATGCAGCTTTTCTTATCAAGCTTATGAACTGACAAACCCCGACATTTTCTAATTGTTATATCAAATTCTCACAGAATCTCTAAAGCTGCCTTGGTCAAACTTAAACAGCCTAATTAAACAAGTAAATATTTCTTAAAATAAAATTAAAATCTCTCTGTTTAAGAGAAGACCATGTGATGAAAAGCTTCTCTCTGTTAAATCATATTGTAAAGTGATATTCTCTTTTGTGTTTTCTTGAAAGGTACCAGAATAACTTCCGACATTAAAACGAATATGCAGCCCAAGCAGAAAACCTTTTCAAATCTCCATTGATTTTTATCACGTATAACTAGTCGGCGGTGTATTATTCATTGATATATAACAATATGTGTAGCATTACTATGTCACCGTGTACTTCAATCTCATCGAACATTTTAATCCTCAACCTTACTGTCTACTTCTGTCGAGTATAACAGGCTCAGAACGGATTTAAAATGCGACACGATACAAATTGGGTTTGATCTCATCAATAAAATACTTGTTATGAAAACTGCAGCAGGAGATAGTGGTACGCAGGGTTTAGCTTCAAATGTTGTTTGCAGTTTAACTGGCAAACACCTATGGTGAAATCACCGGATAGAAGCACATCCCAGAGTGTCAGTAAACAAACTTAAGCTATCACCATAACCTATTCATCCCTTAAAGACCATAATGGACTGGTCTAGTCTTTGATTTTGATGAGTTTAAGCGTGTCTTCAGGGTAGGGGTGAAGACGCATTTAGGGAGTGACTCACCTAGTAATCTTTAGTGTAGAAAAACATGATTAAACTATAGGCTTACAATGTTACTTAGTTAACTCAAATGACAAAGTAAGAAGATATGCAGTATGTAAAGAGAAGCAGTTTTAAGTCATTCACCCCTGCAGACACATTTAGACTCTTCTAAACCAAAGACAAGACTGGTCCATTAAGAACTTTAAGGGGTCATGGGTACATGAGTTAAGGTGATAGTTCTGCGGGCTGCTATAAGGTTCCTGTAAGATTTATGATTTTATGGTGTGATGTTAGCTTATGTACAGTAAAAGTAATATGTTGGTTGTCAGTAAACGACAAATAAATGATGAATGCTATATATATATAATAGAAAAATCTACAGGATCACTCTGAAATACATATTCCGTCTTTGCATATTAAAGAGTAAGCTCCCTTGAGGGACGATTATGTTACGTCATTATTTTATGGGCGCAATTTACGCCGTTTTCTCTGAAAAGTATGATGTTACACTCGCAACACATGACGTCACAATCAATACCTACCTGCAAGGACAGATGGCTCTGTAATATGCAAATAGGGAATAATGTTACTTTTTTAGTCTAAAAATTCATGTTTTAGCAATAACTTCAGCAATCTATGCAGGATTTTTTATAATGAGTCCTGAATACTTATTTTCAAATCTTGATAAGTTCCTTACAAAGAAATATAGAGAGTTTGCAGAATTTTGGTGAGTCCCACAGGAAAATCATGAGACCAGGACTCGTCTAGGCGAAGTCCAATAAATCAATAAACTTAATTCAGCATTAATTTCTCTGCCTAACATCTTGTTCACAATTTACAACATATTAACTTCTACAGCATCAGCTTGAATCTTTCTTGCTATGATAAACTTTAGAGATTTAGCTCATGAAATCTGCAAAATTTATTCATCCACAAAAAAAATTTGGTTTACATTATATATACAAAGTGACAACGTTGACAAAGACGATGACGAGACTGAATTTTAAAGTCCCCATTTAAGGCCATATAAAAACAACTAACTTCATAATGAATTAGTGGTGTACATATGGGATGGTCAATTTCAAGAAACAGTTTCAAGTCATAAACTATGAAACGTCTATTATTCATATTCTAATAACACAGGAAGCATATGTCTAATTTAACATGATGTCACTACCATCAACGACTCAGTATGAAAATACTGTGTGGGAGTAGCTAGGACCTAGCCAAACATTTCAGTTTTAATTTCTCTGAAAAAAAACAACAACAAAAAACAACAAGTCACGCATAATTTTTAAAAATCGTAAATATGTATTTAGAGGCATTCAACTGAATACTAATTTAACTATCAGCGAGTGTTATTTCTGTGTACATAATTTAGGAAGTGCACCTGACCTTACATTGTCACCCCTTCCCACGCAGTGTACATATGTGCACTGTCCCCTGCTCTCGCTCATTACATGTGTATCACAGCCAGACAGACGGAAAAACACAACACAGGTATTTACCCTATTTACTTTGTTTGAGCTATAGCGAACAATAATTGTAGTGTGAAAAATGATCCTGTGTTCATAACAGAAAACTCTCCATTTATATATACCAGGCTTAATCGAGTAGGAAATCTTTTGTTAACACTGAGAATTTATACTACAAAATTACCGCATGCTTCATATAGCTGAGTTGAGGGTGAATTCTTGTGTAGTGATCGACCATGTTGGATGTGAAACATTTATTGTAGTTATTGACCATGTTTAATTTAGACCGTTTGTTATGGCCATTTTGGACTTGGGTTTATTTGACAGGAGGCTGTCTCTGACTGCTTTAGTTAACAATGAATGTACTTCTATATTTTTGAATTTTTTTTGCTGTCTCGTTGTCATGGCGATGGATTATTGTGCTTCTTACATTTTTCATCACAAATTTCCATTGAGATGATGTTCTGATGTCAACTAAAGGTAAAACATGTGGTTTGTTACATGTGACGAATCGTCAATAATTCATTTCTAATAATCAGATATGTTTTGGCATTTTTATGCTAAAGTATGGTAAATTTCGTCATATAGCATTTGTTATTTGTCAAACTTATTTTGGTACAGGTAGGTTTATGTTTGATAACGTATTTATCGTGCGTTATGAGTTTGACCTTTATTGGGTTTGACCTTTATAAGTCCCTCTACTAAAATCACCAAAATGGAGGTTACAGTTGGTAGTTAGGGAAAAAAGAGAAGCAAATTCTGCACTCACTGATGATAGTAACAGATGAAAGGAAAAGTGTCCTTGTCCGATCTTTAAATTGAACAAAATTATTTTTTCAACATTTGAAAAACAAATTAAAGTGCAGTAACTCTAGGTGACAATTATATTAGTTTGATCGTGGCTCTGATAGATTGACACCTCTGAGCATGGAATCTAAAAATTATCACTGCATTTTAGCCATAATCATATCCCATGATATCTTTTTCATTTGTCTAAATCTGTTATAATATCATTTACGTCTTTATTTTCAGTAGAAATAATAGTACATATTAAAATTCATTATTGCACCAGGAGTCCATGCTTGTGTGCTTATCACTCTGCTAATCAAATAACTTAGATTATGCCTATATAATTTAAGCTATAGATTTCAATATGTGCAGCTAAAAAGTATAGCTTTTACTGATCATTTAAGCATTAAACTATCTTCCTATGGAATAAATCTATGGTCTATATAGATGCCAGAGCTTTGCAGACAATCTTCATAATGCATGCATTATGAGATGATTGTCTGCAAAGCACTGGCATCTATATAGACCATAGATTCAATAGGAAGATAGCTAACTACATTATTAAATTATTTTGGGGTCTCTGCATTAATATTGTTTAAGCTAGACCAGGAAAACTGTTTATCAACGAAAATTTAATCCACAAGATAGAACAACCATTTTGATGGTGATCTGTTGATGTTACCATGTCAATGTGACTTCATAATTGTCATTTTATGGGTGTCAGTAATATGCCACCATAGACTTCATTTTGCTTTGGTTTGTTTGTATAGTAGAAGCTTAGAGGCAAGTAAATGTTAATATATATATGATTAGATTACATTTCAAAGTATTATATCTGACCGTATAGAAAAATACCGGGTATATACCAGTCCTAAAATTGCAATTGTATCCCCTGTCCTGAAAGATAATGAACTCTCTGTAAATTAAGCATCATTATATTTAAGCCACATAAAATACCTCATCAAGTAAACAAATGGAAAGGAAGTATCCTAATGTGCAGGGGAATGTCTTCCCAATGTTCCCTGATAACATAGTCTGGTGTTAAGATTCCCTTGGGGACTGTTCAGTAACAGTTGTTTATCCAAAGTGACAATCACACAGCTATGAACTCAGTTTTTCCTTCCTAACTGCCGAAGTTTTCCCCTACACAACAAGACAAATTTTCTGAAAAAGCAGATCGGTCTGATGTATTTAGTATTGAAGAAAATTGCTAACAAAATTCAAAAGGTTCAACATCATCAAATGTGATATCTGTTCAACAAAGTAAATGGGTGCCTATATATATATTTGTAATCTATATCACAGAATCCATCAGTGTTCAGGGAATGAGACCTTAATGTACTATAATAGGATAGCAACATAGATACAGCTATCTTTTTTAATTTGGACTACACAGAAAAGCCTGGATAGAATAGATATAAAAATCAGAAAGAAAACATATCAGGAAGAGAACAAATACTTTTTTTTGAACAATTTTTGATGCCAGTTAGAAACACTCTATCCCCGAGGCACCCCCTCCCCTCCCCAAGAAATTGATTTGATGAAAGTGTATATAAACACCTTGAAGGCAGTAAAATTAAAAATTAAATACTGTATGAATCGAACCAATGTAAGTGCCCAGGGCATTTAGAAAATTGAAAAATAGGTGCTTAATAAGACAAAATTATTGTAAATCTACATTTCTCAGTAATCTTCATTTATCACCAGGCAATTAAAATTGAGGCCTCAAAAGGGGAAGGGGCACATATAGGGTCAAATATGGTAAGTCCCTGTACCTATATAAATGTATAAAACAATATAATGGTTCCTAGTGTAAAGTCAAAGTTAAATGAAAAAACAACAAAAACTTGGATTTTGCTGCTTGAGGCCAGTTTCTCCCTTTAATGTATCAGGATATATAAATACAAGCTGTTGTAGCAATAATTGATTAAATGATTTGGGCATCAGTCAGTGGCCACTTATCATCATTTACATAATCTGAATCCATTGTATACCTCATATATACTAATACCGTCACAGTGACTCGGATGTTTGGGTAAGACCGACACTCGGCTAATTAATGAAGCACAAATAATTCAATACTTCAGGAATTTAATTGTTTTTCTCTCTGATTGTAGATGGAAAGCATTCAGCATTGATCAGACCGATTACGAGGATCGTATTGAACACACAGGAAGTCTATCTACTTGTGGACAAAGAGGCAGAAATATACAGGAAGTGCTATCAGTTGTTAGAAGGTGACTGTATACAGGGGGGAGGAGGAGAAACAATCTGTAAATCAATAAAACCTCAAAGTTACCAGCTCTGGATTCAGTGGGAATATAACCTTACAAATGCAAATACAGATCTTAAAACATCAACACAAAAAAGCAACATCGTGTAAATAGAACAACAGTTGTATGAGTTACATAAATATACACAGATTAAGGAATGTTTGAACATTCTAACTTCCGGTTAATAAACTTCAATAGAATATCAAGTTAATGACAAAGGGAGTTATCTTGGAATTCCGCGGCACATCTGTGAATATACCAGACAACATTGTAGGAAATCAATTAGGATTTCGCTCTCTCTTCGCTCTCTCTCTGCGCTATCTGCAATGTTTTTTCTGGATAAACACTTAGACGTGGGCAGAGGCCATCTTTGAGCTGTAATGGGCAATATCATAGTAAGTAAATAAGCTGGCTACGGAATTGGTGTGATCGCCTGTAGCTCAACATACGATTGCGGTGACATCAAAATCGTAGACAGAAATGATAGCAAGGGTTTCTGTAATGACTCGTCACCTACAAATTGGAGCCATCTGATCAAGTGTCATCATCTATCGTATAACACGAACTCTTAACCAACACCCTCAACATTTTACAGTAATAGCAAAATCATGTCGTCCCCGACGATAGGATGCCTCTCATCAGCCTCGCAATAATCCATATACAGACATCATGAGATAAAACATCGCAGATCCACTCACTCGGATTCTGTCAACTCAAATTCAATTATCCTTTGGAAGGAAACAGATTAAATGTTATAGCATTTTATGGATTTCAAATATAAAACAGCATTCTGGAGACTTGACGTTGAATTATTCTTTGCAAGGAAATGGTGGATTTAGAAAAATGATAAATATATGGAATGGTGATTATTGGTGCACATGGCCAAAGAACAGTTCTACATGAACAGTTGAGTGCTGACCTTATTACTATATAAGAGAATACGAGCTATAATCAAGACTAGAAAAATGATAAATATATGGAATGGTGATTATTGGTGCACATGGCCAAAGAACAGTTCTACATGAACAGTTGAGTGCTGATGAACAGTTGAGTGCTGACCTTATTACTATATAGGAGAATACGAGCTATAATCAAGACTAATTAAAGATTCCTGCCATGATGTATCCCATAGGGAATGATAGTGTGTCCATCCATCTGAACCAGAGTGAGACTAAATTGGAGCTCTACTCGATCGTGTTGTCCACCACCATGCTGTGTCTGGCGATGGTATTCGGTACGGGTGGTAACATCACTATCCTCCTGTCCTTGTGTTCTTACCGTCTGCTGAGGAAACATCACTATATCCTCATTGCCATGTTCCTTGTCACTTGCCTCGTTCTGGATATTGTGTGGTGTCCCATGGAGATCTATCATCTGATCCAGCATCACCATGACAACACAGTCGTGGACGCGACCTTCACCTTCGCGGGACAAAGTCTCTATATTTTCCTTGTCACTACAATTCTGTGCATACTTTCAATCGTAAGTGTTCAGAGTTTGTGTAAGTTATCATCCAGTTGGATTTCACGGCATTTTGTGCTGGGCTTGACATTGGCCATTAGCCTCATTCTGGTGCTTTGTGTGGCGGTGGGTTACGGGGTGTTGTCGTCGGTCAAGGAAGGTGATTCTAGGTCTGCAGAGTATCAGATTCTCAACGATGAATCCTACAACTACCGGATCATTGTGTACAGTTTCTCTCTATGGATAGCAATATCACTCGCTATGCTTATAACTCTTGTAATATGTCGACGTAAAACCGTTAAAGATCTCAATGAGGATATTGCGTCTGAGTACTCAGAACCCCCCACACCCGAAAGACTCAACATTCCAACACTTCTTATCAAAGGATCCGAGGAGGATGGAAGTGACAATGAAAAAGAAGAGGATAAAAAGTCAGTTTCAAACTCTCAAAGATTCCTAAGTATGCAGGGCGCCACATCAGCCAAGGAGGACAATATGTCCACTGTTGGTGAACTTCCGTCACCCTCAAAGTCAAAGATCTCGAGCAATCACCTGGGGGTTAACATGGCGGCAATTCTAGGTCGCAGACGCCACACCATAGGACAGATTGGTCCCA
The DNA here is from genome assembly GCF_041381155.1 of Argopecten irradians. NCBI lineage: Eukaryota > Metazoa > Mollusca > Bivalvia > Pectinida > Pectinidae > Argopecten > Argopecten irradians. Next base: position 38,257,951 of record NC_091140.1, on the reverse strand, counting down.
CAGGGCTAGATGTGGGAGAGAAAACTAAACAGTACAACTATGTGAGGAAATTTTCAGTTGATATTGAGGCTCTACAAGCACAGCTTGAAAATCCTAAAGTGTATGGTGGTGCAATATCTTTTCGTTCAGACACTGAACTGCAAAAGTCGACGCAAAATGAGAATAAAATGAATTTGCCCCAGAGACCTCACACCCCTCTTTTAGATATGAGACTATCCGGTCTTCATAAAACACAGCTAGAGGAAAAAAACGAAGAGAATTCAGATGAGGATAATGACAATAAAGATGAAAATGGGAGTAACAATGGAGACTACACCATGGAAAACGCAAATCATGTTTGTGAGAAATTACAAAACTCGAGTCATGAGACACTAAGTCCCCCTATTATAACACTCTCTGAGACAACTGGGGATGAACTGAACGAGCCGCTGGCCCACAATAGGTTTAACAAGGGTATGGGTCACTACCGGCTGACCTGTTTACTATTGGTGACCTTTGTATGTTGTTTACTACCCATGTTTGTTACAGAGGCTGTGCGAGACCTGTTGTCACAGCGAGCCTATGTGAATATCCTAACATGCACAATGTCCCTATCTGTAGTACAAACTATCATATTCCCTCATATTCTCTTCTGTATGGATAACTTCACACACATTGCTGTGCACACTTTCTTTGGAAAGGTGCACGCACAGGTAATGCAGGTGTGTTATGGACATCACCAGGTACCAACGTCAGAGCAGGTAGATATATCTGTTACACAGGTGTGATCAGGTGTGAGCAATACAGGTGTGATCAGGTGAGATCAATGCAGGTGTGATCAATGCAAGTGTGATCAGATGTGATCAATACAGGTGTGATCAGGTGTGATCAATACAGGTGTAATCAGGTGAGATCAATACAGGTGTGATCATTACAGGTGTGATCAGGTGTGATCATTACAGGTGTGATCAGGTGAGATCAATACAGGTGTGATCAATACAGATGTGATCAATACAGGTGTGATCAATACAGATGTGATCAATACAGGTGTGATCAATACAGGTGTGATCAAGACAAATGCTATTTGAAATGCATGATCAGAGCAATTGAGTTTCTGACATGTATGATCAAGAAATGTATCCAGGAATTCTTTAGAGTTATGTGATCTACACATGATCATGAAATGTGTTAGAATGGACTGATCAAAATAAAGGTGATATGAGCTGGTGTTCATATAGTAAGATGGTTAGGTCCAGATAGGTGTGTTTTATGAGGGTAATAAAAATTGGTACTGTTTAGATCAATTTCAGACAATTTTGGTAATAATTATAGATATTTATATCTAAATTAGGATAGGTGTCTGCAGACAGGTACAGTGGAGACAGATGAAGGAATACAGGTGTGATTGTGACAGATAGATAAAGACAGGTGTGATTGAGACAGATAGATAAAGACAGGTGTAATTGTGACAGATAGATAAAGACAGGTGTAATTGTGACAGATAGATAAAGACAGGTGTGATTGTGACAGATAGATAAAGACAGGTGTGATTGAGACAGATAGATAAAGACAGGTGTGATTGTGACAGATAGATAAAGACAGGTGTGATTGTGACAGATAGATAAAGACAGGTGTGATTGTGACAGATAGATAAAGACAGGTGTGATTGTGACAGATAGATAAAGACAGGTGTGATTGTGACAGATAGATAAAGACAGGTGTGATTGTGACAGACAGATAAAGACAGGTGTGATTGTGACAGACAGATAAAGACAGGTGTGATTGTGACAGACAGATAAAGACAGGTGTGATTGAGACAGATAGATAAAGACAGGTGTGATTGTGACAGACAGATAAAGACAGGTGTGATTGTGACAGGTAGATAAAGACAGGTGTGATTGTGACAGGTAGATAAAACAGATGTGATTTGTGACAGACAGATAAAGACAGGTGTGATTGTGACAGATAGATAAAGACAGGTGTGATTGTGACAGATAGATAAAGACAGGTGTGATTGTGACAGATAGATAAAGACAGGTGTATTGTGATTGTGTGACAGATAGATAAAGACAGGTTGTTGTGACAGGTAGATAAAGACAGGTGTGATTGTGAAAGGTAGATACAGACAGGTGTAATTGTGACAGACAGATAAAGACAGGTGTGATTGTGACAGACAGATAAAGACAGGTTTATTGTCACAGGTAGATAAAGACAGGTGTGATTGTGACAGACAGATAAAGAGAGGTGTGATTGTGACAGACAGATGAAGACAGATGTAATTGTGACAGACAGATAAAGACAGATGTGATTGTGACAGACAGATAAAGACAGGTGTGATTGTGACAGGTAGATAAAGACAGGTGTGATTGTGACAGGTAGATAAAGACAGGTGTAATTGTGACAGACAGATAAAGACAGGTGTGATTGTGACAGACAGATAAAGACAGGTGTGATTGTGACAGGTAGATAAAGACAGGTGTGATTGTGACAGATAGATAAAGACAGGTGTGATTGTGACAGTAGATAAAGACAGGTGTGATTGTGACAGGTAGATAAAGACAGGTGTGATTGTGACAGAGTAGATAAAGACAGGTGTGATTGTGATGTGACAGACAGATAAAGACAGGTGTGATTGTGACAGGTAGATAAAGACAGGTGTGATTGTGACAGATAGATAAAGACAGGTGTGATTGTGACAGACAGATAAAGACAGGTGTGATTGTGACAGACAGATAAAGACAGGTGTGATTGTGACAGATAGATAAAGACAGGTGTGATTGTGACAGACAGATAAAGACAGGTGTGATTGTGACAGGTAGATAAAGACAGGTGTGATTGTGACAGATAGATAAAGACAGGTGTGATTGTGACAGATAGATAAAGACAGGTGTGATTGTGACAGACAGATAAAGACAGGTGTGATTGTGACAGACAGATAAAGACAGATGTAATTGAGACAGACAGATAAAGACAGGTGTGATTGTGACAGACAAACACAGGTGTGATTGTGACAGGTAGATAAAGACAGGTGTGATTGTGACAGGTAGATAAAGACAGGTGTGATTGTGACAGACAGATAAACACAGGTGTGATTGTGACAGGTAGACAAAGACAGGTGTGATTGTGACAGGTAGATAAAGACAGGTGTGATTGTGACAGACAGATAAAGACAGGTGTGATTGTGACAGATAGATAAAGACAGGTGTGATTGTGACAGGTAGATAAAGACAGGTGTGATTGTGACAGGTAGATAAAGACAGGTGTGATTGTGACAGATAGATAAAGACAGGTGTGATTGTGACAGGTAGATAAAGACAGGTGTGATTGTGACAGACAGATAAAGACAGGTGTGATTGTGACAGATAGATAAAGACAGGTGTGATTGTGACAGGTAGATAAAGACAGGTGTGATTGTGAAGTAGATAACAGGTGATTGTGACAGACAGATAACACAGGTGTGATTGTGACAGGTAGATAAAGACAGGTGTGATTGTGACAGGTAGATAAACACAGGTGTGATTGTGAAAGAGATAACACAGGTGTGATTGTGACAGGTAGATAAAGACAGGTGTGATTGTGACAGACAGATAAAGACAGGTGTGATTGTGACAGGTAGATAAAGACAGGTGTGATTGTGACAGACAGATAAAGACAGGTGTGATTGTGACAGGTAGATAAAGACAGGTGTGATTGTGACAGACAGATAAAGACAGGTGTGATTGTGACAGACAGATAAAGACAGGTGTGATTGTGACAGGTAGATAAAGACAGGTGTAATTGTGACAGACAGATAAAGACAGGTGTGATTGTGACAGACAGATAAAGACAGGTTTGATTGTGAAAGGTAGATAAAGACAGGTGTGATTGTGACAGATAGATAAAGACAGGTGTGATTGTGACAGGTAGATAAAGACAGGTGTGATTGTGACAGGTAGATAAAGACAGGTGTGATTGTGACAGACAGATAAAGACAGGTGTGATTGTGACAGGTAGATAAAGACAGGTGTGATTGTGACAGACAGATAAACACAGGTGTGATTGTGACAGGTAGATAAAGACAGGTGTGATTGTGACAGGTAGATAAAGACAGGTGTGATTGTGACAGATAGATAAAGACAGGTGTGATTGTGACAGACAGATAAAGACAGGTGTGATTGTGACAGGTAGATAAAGACAGGTGTGATTGTGACAGGTAGATAAAGACAGGTGTGATTGTGACAGACAGATAAAGACAGGTGTGATTGTGACAGGTAGATAAAGACAGGTGTGATTGTGACAGATAGATAAAGACAGGTGTGATTGTGACAGATAGATAAAGACAGGTGTGATTGTGACAGGTAGATAAAGACAGGTGTGATTGTGACAGATAGATAAAGACAGGTGTAATTGTGACAGACAGATAAAGACAGGTGTGATTGGACAGGTAAAGACAGGTGTGATTGTGACAGATAGATAAAGACAGGTGTAATTGTGACAGACAGATAAAGACAGGTGTGATTGTGACAGACAGATAAAGACAGGTGTGATTGTGACAGGTAGATAAAGACAGGTGTGATTGTGACAGGTAGATAAAGACAGGTGTGATTGTGACAGGTAGATAAAGACAGGTGTGATTGTGACAGATAGATAAAGACAGGTGTAATTGTGACAGGTAGATAAAGACAGGTGTGATTGTGACAGATAGATAAAGACAGGTGTAATTGTGACAGGTAGATAAAGACAGGTGTAATTGTGACAGGTAGATAAAGACAGGTGTGATTGAGACAGGTAGATAAAGACAGGTGTGAATGAGACAGGTAGATAAAGACAGGTGTGATTGTGACAGGTAGATAAAGACAGGTGTGATTGTGACAGGTGGATAAAGACAAGTGTGAATGAGATAGGTACTCAAAGACGGAGAAGAGTAAGACATATCTGATTGAGACAGGAATATTCAAACTGTTGTGATACAAATACGATTAGGACAGTTGTCTGTAGACAGGTATGATTTCGACAGGTATGAGATAGCTATTTATCAGTGATCATTTTAGTAAATTAGTATATTGCAATATTTGCAGAGGTGATCAGCCAAATTGAAAGGTTACATGTATGATATATAGGTCATAATATGAATGATGATCAAAAGTGAGCAGATTGAAATAGGTGTGTCCTTCTCAGCAGGTTGTAGAAAGTTTCTGATAATCTATCAAAGTTTTTGTAAGAGTAATTATTTTGTATAATTATAGAAACTAATATTGTCATGTTAATTAAGATAATGAATTATTCAATGTTTATAATATATGTTAAAAGGTGTTTAAATATATTTTAGATATATTTGAGAAAATACTGTGCATCAAAATGCAGTTTATAGTAAAATCAAATTGAATATTAATTGTCATTGTTGAGATATAATACAACTGTAATTAATTTCTATATTTACGCACTGTTATCAAATTAAACAAATGATGTTTATTGTGTTTTCCGACTCGGAGAAAATTTTGCAAGAAATTTTAAATGATTGTGAAAATCAAGAGAATTTTGTACAGTGAACAATCCCATTGAATGTTGTAAACAAATAATAACTTAAATAAATGTTGAAGTAATCTGTCTATAAAGCTTTTTAGGATAATATTGAAAGAGTATGAGTTGTCATTTTTCACTTCTTCCAAAAATTCTGAGAATATATATCTTAAAATTAATTTGCATAAACTTGACACTAAACCATTTTCTGAATTGTATGACAAGAACACAATAGTAAAATTAACATGATAGTTCTGTGGTGAAAAAAAATAATAACATCATCCTCCTTTAAATGATTAGTCTTAGAAATTTGATTGTTGCAATAAGACTTATTTGGGGAGCAAAGCAATTAAAACTCATTGAATTTCATATAATCAACTATGAAAAACAATTAATTTTTTTTTAATATATATCTTATTATCACATTACTAATTATCAACCTGTATTTTGAAGGATTTCAACGGAAACTTGAGCCAAGTCAGCCACATTATCCTAAAATCATTATGACACAGCATCATTGTTTGCTAACATCTCATTATTGTAAGTAATAATGTTACCAATGATTTCCTGCCTGCTAATGAGCTTCATATCACCAGGTCATATTCCACAAGTGACATAAATAAAAATGAGTCTCACCACATGAGTTTTTTAGCTGTAATACAGACATGTACGATAATGATTTCATCCTCAGATTGTAAACGCTTATTACGAAGACTAAGTCACCGGATATCAGCGGATAATATTTACTAACAGTACATGTAATCTGGTCAGGTCTCCAGCCTTAATGATGGCTTCCCTTGTACAGTATTTGTGCTCAGTTTTCTTTCTGTGCGATACATTTTTCATTTTCTATTTTTCCTGTATTAATCACTGTATATAATGGCCACCTTTGCAGCAGCACTTAGCTTTGTGATTAAGATGCCCTGTCATATTTACACATGCCCTGAGCTTCAGGATTGTGAGTTCAAATCCCACATTGGCCAGCTGCCATGCTATATAAATAGGTTGGTGGTTTTCCTCCAGGTACTCTGGATTTCCTTCACTATCAAACCTAGCACATCCTTAAATGACTCTGACTTTTAAATAAGAAGCTCAAAACACATAACAAAACAAAAGCTTCTCATTTGTACCATACTAATCAAGTAAATCAGCATTTATGTCATTAAACAATAGTTCTTTCTCAAAATTATTTCAAACCCATAATAAATACATTTATCCCATTTCAGACAATAATTTTGTATCCCTATTGATAAAAATGACGTCACGTAATATCCAAAGTATAGGCGTATTAGGTTAGTAGAAATTGTATTAGGTTTGGACGATAAAGTTAACGTTCTTTGCCCCTAACAACATAAGCAACAAGATGGCGGTCAAAAACCTTTCACAATGATAGCACTCAAGAGATGGAAACATAACATGTGAATAATAACGCTGATGACCACTTTCAAAAGCAAAACAAAATTGACAAGACTCTTCAGGATTATTTTACAAAAATGGGCAGAGTCATTCATTGAAGTGAGAATACTTAAGTTCGGAGTCATTTTAGTTTCCATACATAGTGCATTTTGCAGTTATTGAATTGAAAGGGCCTTCCATAGGTAAATTTGTTACACAGTTTGTAAGTGACCTATAATAGGGAAAAATAAGTGGGTGTTTAATAGATAATTTGGACTAGCCTTTCATAAAATTATTCAACAGAGTAATTAAGCCATAAATCAATTGGAAAAAGAAATCCAATAATTTTGAATATTTTCAGTCTGCATAAATATAGTTTGAAGTAAGTGAAATTGAAGCTTAAAAAAGCGGAAGGGGTGCTTATTTTGTCAAATACAGTACATGTATATCTGTGTAGAATGAACAATCGAATCAAGCACAAATACATGGGACATATATCTTCACCACATTTAAGTTGAACCGTATAGAAACATCAATGTGATTGTGCATTTAAAATCAGTTAATGAAAATCAATATTGATACAAGGAATACATCTATACCATACTCCTGAAGTAATTTAGTTTCACTTTCAGTACATAAATTTTTAATAAGAGGATGATTCACTGCTATACTACAGATTGAACTTAGTCATATTAAACCTTGTTGCCAAATCAAACAGATTCAGCAGTGGATCAAGCTCTTTTAATAATAGAAACAGATTTGAACATATATACTTGTTTACTGCCAAAACACCCCAGTTCAGCTGTCAGGGGCATTAATACTGGTAATAACACCATCACCGCCTTGAAATCTCAACTTGACATTAATTCGTTTTGTTTTGTAAAATGTGTCAAGGACATCTGTTGCATTGAACACAAAATAGTTGTGATCTGACTGAAGCTATGACAGAAAATAACAGCATCATGACATTATAGTCATCAAATAAAGCTTATAAATCAGACATGTGCACACACAAATCCAGTTTGATAGTTATTCTAGGGGATAATATTTCCAATGATTTTTCTTTCTCTTTCACTCATGACGATATGACACTGAAGCTTTACCAAATGATGTTAAAAAAAAAAAGCCAGACTACTACCTGACAAAGTAGTATTTCTGATTTCTAAATCGTAACTTTACTAGTCCTTGTTAGTTCTGTTATAAATTTTGGAGAATCTATGCCAAAACAATGCTTTGGTTTTCTTAGTGTAATGTCCTTAATTATCAGCAATAGTCATTTAGGATATATCGGGCTTGTTAGTGGAGAAAAGCTGGAGTACCCAGAGAAAAACTACCGACCAGGGGTCAGTACATGGAAACTGCATACGATGTGATTCAAACTTGTAATACAGAGGTACACGTGGACTCTGGGCTTATGGTAATATGTCTGGACATCTTAACCACTCAGCTACCTGTGATTATCAGTGCTTATAAGTATGCATCAGTGTCTTTTTTATTATACATCTAATACAAATGAAAATTAAGGATTCCTTCAATAAGCCTGCATTATCCTATGGAAGTTCATCCTGTATGCTAGTTCCCTTGGGAGTATCAATTCCTGTATTAGGAGCATGCCAAGTTCACCTGACTACGGAAGTCTTTATTTGGAAGAGAGATGGAGAAGATTAACACACAACCCCAACAATGATTCTCTATGTGACAGAAAAATCTAGCGTTGGAATCATTCACAGATGTCACCTTGGTGTCGCACCTCATCCAATAAACATGGAACACAAATGATTCCTCTAAAAGAACTTATTAACAAGGATTCTAATTAGTCGGAAAGATAACTTAATTACCCTGGTGCTAAAATAACAGCTGCATGTCATCAAAACCAGCAGAACAGAACAGAGGTGCATGATGCCACAACTACCAATGATATTACAGATAGGATTTTTTTTTTCGTTGTACAGGTAATTTACACCTGTGAACCCTATAACTAATCTCTGCATGATAATTGTCGACTTGTTTGTCATGGCTATTGATATTTGCATGCTGTCGTCTATTAAAACCGCTCCAATATCAACAGCATATTCTAGCTGTCTCTATCCCATAATACTAATTGAAGGTTTTTATTTCTCAAGTTTCAATGACCATTGACACTTGCGAACAGATGTTGTGTAAAATTACCTTTGATAACAAGTACAACGACAACTTGAGAATACGATCATGTAAGCAGAAACCATAATTTGAATTCAGAATCGACAAGACAAAACAGAAAGTAGAAAAAAAACCCAATGTAAACTCGAAAAAACACAACATAAAGACATATTCTGATACATGAACGAGAAATCATCAAGAGATGATGTCAGATATACCTTACAAGTTATGATATATATATTGTTATAACATACTGATTCGCAGATTATATTTCGATATAATGTTTGTGGTCAAGTTCATTTCCACAAACTTTATTAAAATATTCACGAATAGAATGGAAAGTGTCTCAAGTAAAATACCATATTTAGCTTAATTAATATGTGCCTGAAAATTTCTCTCTGCAAATACCAAAGAGGAAATTGTGAAATTTGATTTCAACAACAATAAACAATTATACAGTACTAACTTACCATATTCGACCCAATAAGTGCCCATGTCCCAAAGAACCCCTCACCCTTTTGAGACCACGGGCAATTTCAATTGTCTGGGCATACAAAAAGACCAAAACTTTTATTAAAAAATAATTTTGTCTTATTGCGCACCTTTTAATTTATTTTTTTTTTAATTTTAAAACACCCTGAGTGCTTATTGGGGCAATACAGTAATTGGTGTAATGGCATGTTATCAGAATGGGAGAAAAGACAGTGATATAGTGCTACTAAAATCAATTAATATTCGCATGTGATTTCGTGGATTACGTAGGCAATAAAAGAAATTGCGAAAATAAATCTCCGCGAAACTGTTTCAAAATACAGGTAAAAAAGAAATCCAGCTGTTTATATTGCCGAATTGAAAATCACATCAAAATATATCAACTTAACACGTATTTCCTAAATTGTACAAGGAAATGAAAGTTAAAAAACAATCTGAACATGAACTTTGGCATTAATTCAGCAAAAATGGATCAATAAGAATATTTCAGAAAAAAACAGTCAACATTTCAAGGCCTCAGAACAAAGTGTGTAAGATAAGGTATTCACATTTATAGATAGGGAACAGTAAATATGTTTTATAGATTTACAGGTAAAACACACCTGAAACCCACAACCACACCTATATATAGAGGAATCTTTGTTTTTCTTTGGTTTGATACAATAAACATATCCTAGGTAAGTAACGTTAACAATGCATTAATTTACGTGCAGTCTAGAGGATGACCCAGTATATATAGACATGAAAATAAGATTTATTTATACTTGTGAAGCGTGATTTTGAAGCCACAACTCGGATGATACGGTAGGCATAAAAAAACATGCCGATCTATTTAATGTGTTCCGTTTTTCATTGTCAATATTTAGCATTATTTTATAACTAAGAAATGGCCTGTACTTAACCAATTTCAAATTAGTCCTATAAATTTACCTTCGATTTCTTTACGATTAGAGTCAGTCGGATTATCGCCCTATGTAAGCCGGGTATTCTCGATATGTTTATCCATAAAATACGGTCCCATTTATTGGTAGTAATGCTACTGAAAGTTAATATGTGTACCTGCATTGTGATTTTAAAAGTTTTGAAGCCACATATAGTGAGAAAATGTCTCCAAATCAATCTTTCATGTTCCAAGATTAAAACGTCAAAACTGGTTATACGGCAACATTACATACGCCATGCCAGCGAGAATGTGTTGTAAAAATATTACATGCATACATTGTCTGAAAATAATCTTGCACAGATAATTCCAGGCCGTGTGAAGTCAGTAATTAGGTAATGATTTTGTTCATAGCTGAACAAATCTTCTATATATCAAAACAAGCTGATTTTGTTATGATCAAAATTTCCGATTACATTTGAAAACCCGATCCAAACATTAAAAAATTAAAGCGAATACAAATCACGGAAATATATTGACACAATTATTTCTTGAATAATGCATGACAATAAATATCCAATAGCAGGTCTGTTTTCCATTAATATAATTCAGTTTAATTTACTGGCTTGCTGATTGGCACGAAAGCCCCAACCTGTTTATAAAGGCAACCTGTCTATAGTGACCGTTTTTTGTGTCTCCCCTTCAGTGGTCATTATAGACAGGTTTGACTGTAGGTTCAATACATGTGCTTACCCTCTATAAGCCTCTGGTTTTTATCTCATTGTTCAAATCTGTGTTTTGTATGTTTCTGCTGAGACTTGTTTAATTTTGACTGACAAAAATCTTCAGGATTATACTGTCTTTCCTTAAAAAAAAAAAAAAAAATATGGTTTACACAAGACCTCCATCAGCCTCAATCCTTTGAAATCTTCTAATGGTTTGTAATGTGATACATTTTTAGATTTAATGAATCATGGCTTCGTCCTCTTTGCTGACAATCCAGAGCAGGTCGACATGCAAAGGCGTAATTCTCTCCAGAGTGAATAAAAAACAAGCTTTAACAAAACAAGCCCAATCAATAGCGTTTGTCCATCAACATCAGCAATATCAGATAGACAGTCAGGAAACCTTACAAATGTCAACAATCAGGAGAGCTGAACAAGATTGCTATCTCCTCAGCTCATCTCTCGTTACTTACATCTGCTTTCTGGGCTCTTATTATTCCCACCCAAGCGCCATCTAGTTGTGTTCCTTTTCACAAAAATCTAATTATGTATCAATTTGATCAACCAGTCATTTTGAGGCAAAAATTCTGTTTTTTGTTTTGTTTTGTTAGAAAATTCTATCAACGGATGATACAAAAATATTGCTATACAAAATTCCTCCATTGTGATAAAGAATATTTCACATACTTTTATATGTAATATATAGTTCCAATAGAAAGAAAGCCAAGAACATGAATTAATCAAATTTAAGTTTACACCATAATAATTAAAATCACATGTAACACAAAAAAAACATAGAGAGAAAAAAATTGTCTTTCGAGGACCCACATACCGTATCTTCCCTATTAAGAGTGCCTTCTCTAATAAGGGCGCCCCAACGTTTTTTGCTAAAAAAAAGCTAATTTCATACAATTTTTGTGCCAGATTGTTACGATTTATCTTTGCAGACGCTAATGAAATACACTTTCACATCAATCCAATGCTTATAATAACAGATATCCAATCAGCTTGTATAAACACTAAAATTTATTGCATTGGACAACTTAGGACATCTTTGCCAAGTACTTACACATAGAAACAGCGAGAACGACATGTTCAAAATAAAACGTGTCACTTGAATGCCCCACATACGTGTATGGATGATGACTAAAGGCAACAACATTTTGGTGATGTCTATACATGTTTTATGAATACCGGTATTTACTGTATACCTATGATAAAGGTTCCTAAATAACAGGAATATTATCATTTCTAAGCATTTTATTGTGTGCTCTTGTTGGTATTTCCCATCTGCCACAAAATGAAAGTAGCGATCGGAAGCACCGTCCACCATTTTGTGTACCCATGGTAAACAAACAGGGGCTAGCATGAAATGCAAAAATTCCGTGAAACAGACATATTTAACCAATGTTTCATACTTCCGTTGCATACATTTCATCATTATTATGTTATTTCAATACTTACTTGACTTCAAAACGAAAGTTGGTTATAGTAAGTTTCAGAAAAATACGAAACTAAAAGCAAGATGACTATAGTCTGTTTCAGAAAAAAAAACCAACTAAAAATGGTCTCAAATAACGCCCCCCCCCCCCCCCCCCCCCCCCCCCCCAGCCATTTACCTGCATTTACCCGGCGCCCTCAAATTCTCTGAAGAGGTCAATACTAAGTTGCCACAGCAAACTTCTTTTAGTCATATGGATTACTTCTGACAAAATCTAGTGTCATTCAAAAATTAAATGTTGATATGCTTATATTTTAACACACTGACCATGCATTCTTTTTATCCTGCAACATTACAAAAATGCATATGATTTTTATATTTAGAAGTATTACATAATATTAGCATATCTTTATTTGTATTACAATGTTCAACAAACATCATATATAATATGCTACCCTTTTCATAGGGGGAGAATGTTGGAGAGCTGGGCATACAAATAACCTAGGTAAGTATATAAACTACGACGGTTGAAAAAAAATGGTATATGTTACGCATCACTGCATCGGCAACACCTACTAATTTGTACATGACCTCTCCAACAATGTGAATCTAATCCTGGACTTTTGCACCATAATTACCTCTTCACCCTAAGCCGAACCTGTCACATACGATTGGCGACACCCGAATGTAATTGAAGGATGTTAGGCGCAGTTCCATGTCTCACATCTTACACTTTCAATGAATACTCAATAACATGTTGTTTCCTTCCGAGCGACCTCAAAGCCTTGTCAAGACCCTATCAATAATACGGACTCTAGGGCAAGGAAACTGAAACCTCTTAAAACCACCACCAACTCTTCAGGAGAATCAGACATGGTCATTTAGTTTGTGTTGAAGCTCTATTTAACATTTTTTGAATCAATTTCTGTCATGGTTTCATCACATTTCTAACAAAGCAATGTTTTTAAGAAACTAAATTTCAAATATTTTTTTCATTAAATTTTCAATTGACCATTGATGGACAATGGCAATTATATGCTACGTTATAACCATGAATTCGTTCTAAGCATGTTTTTATTGTTATGTACATGTAAGCGTGTTAACTGTATTAAATTTAACATTTTCCACTAAAACTGTTCAAGAGAATCTTATTTTTTCTTTACTTAATTAAATGTGCTTGTTATATCGAGCTTACATGTAATTATTCCATATTTGCATATTACAAAGTTATCTTCCCTTGAGGGTAGGTAACTCTGTAATATGCAAAGACAGAGTTATCTGCCCTTGAGGGTAGGTAACTCTGTAATATGCAAAGACGGAGTTATCTGCCCTTGAGGGTAGGTAACTCTGTAAAATGCAAATACGGAATATATAAAATTTCCTATTTCTGCCTATTTCAAAAATCATCTTTTTGTGACTGTATTATAATGTCCAACAATATCAACACAATAAACATGCAAAATTAGATAGACTGTATGGGGATTAAAACCAGAGGAAAATTATCCTACCTAAAAACACTATCAATTAAAGCATTAAGAGACATTTGGAAAGTTTGTACCAGCTTGACGACATAGGAATGAATCTATACCTTGTCCACAGCAAGTCTAAGTGGTTACTTGGACACGAGTGTGTGTTGTAATGAAAGTCAATGAAAACACCTAATAAGCGTCTCTCTGATGTTTGCATGTGTTCTATGAGATAAGAGGATTTGCCGGGGATAATTACGGATTCCATGGTGTACGAAGGTGGAACCACAACAACATCAATCTATACAGGTAAATAGTTCATCAGGTAATATCTCTTTTCTGACAGGTGAGACAGAAACGTCAAGACAGAGAATGAAAACAGAGTCTTCAAAATAGAAACATAAAATACAGTCCATCCTCATTATACTGCCATCTTTTGACCAGGGCTATTTTGGCGTTATAACGAGTGTCAAAACAATATTGTTGAATTTGAAGAAAAAAAAAACTTTACTGAATAACATGTACATCTAATCTTAAATCGACTATTATCAGGTATGTATTTATGTATAATTAATAAAATCATCCAAGTTTGATTTTCAAGTTTGATATATTATTACAGATAAACAAATATCACTATTTATCTTAATAACCGAAAAAATTAATTTGTTCTTTGGCAACATAAGAGGTCAACTGACCTTAACGGTCAAATATCAGGCCTTGTAGTTATGAATAAGAAGTCATTTAATGATTCTAGCCTATTTTATCCCAGTGATAAAATCAACAGTTAATTTCAACTAACTTGTAGCCTGTCATCCAGCATGCTACCTGCCCAATATCTGGTCTCTAGGCCTCTTAGTTATTGACAAGAAGTCGTTTTAAGACTTCAGCCTGTTTCACTCCTTTGACCTTAAACAATGATCAATATCTGGTCTCTAGGCCTCTTAGTTATTGACAAGAAGTCGTTTTAAGACTTCAGCCTGTTTAACTCCTCTGACCTTAAACGATGATCAATGTCATTCATTTGAACAAACTTGATAACTCTTTATCCAGCATGCTAAAGGCCTTAAATATCAGGTCTCTAGGCCTCTTAAATATTGACAAGAATTCATTACAAGATTTTAGTCTATTTGACCTCTGCGACCTTGAATGAAGGTCAAGGATATTCATTTGAAAAAAAAAAAACTTGGTAACCCTTCACCCAGCATGCTACAGATCCAAAATCAGGTCTGCAGGCCTCTTAGTTACTGACAAGACTTCATTTAAAGATTTAAGCTTATTTAGTACCCTGGGTCTTTGGGGTTTTGAAAAGAAGTTGTTTGAATGAAAACTTATGGACAGTGCACAACACACTGAATATGGAAGATGGAATGACGGCGATGGATGACACACAATCATACAGGTTCACTTTCACTTCACTGCACGGCAAAACAGCGAAATGAACCTTCAATGTTAACTCAGACTTACACAGGAAATCTTGTGTTTGTTTGGTGTTGTAACTTGATCTTAGGCCATCAATAGAGGTGTTCTGACGTAATAATCGCTGTTGATAAACATCTTTTTTTTTTTTTTTTAATTATTTTTCGAAATATAATAGGCCTTTAAAGAGACTCATTACACAGCAAAATTTATTTTTTATACAGAAGACACATTAAAATCAGAATACAGAGGAATCTGTTTAGGACCCTTACAGGAGATTAACCGGTACACTTTAAAATAATCAATGCTATTGTGATGTTCTAAAGGAAAATTAAAAACCTAATCAAAGAGAATGTGACAATTTACTTCACAAAAACTTGTTCCACTGCTCGCAGGAAAACGTCTGTCTAAATTACATCATATAATAGCTGCCATAAAAGCCAGTGAACAATTCAACAGGCAACAATTCAGGGAGTTAAGTACAGTTCTATACATAGGCAGCCAAACTGATATAATTACAAAATTTTACCTGAGGGAATTTTCTGCAATAAAATGATGCACATATAATCTGCAGCTGGTAACCATAGCAACTGTAGAGATCGTGATGTGTTGAATTTGAGAATGTGCAAAGGGAAATAACTCTTGCTTTAACTTGTACAGCTGTAAGACCATGACTCTAGTATTACTGATGGGTTTTGTTGGTAGGAGGTGTTGGACATGATAATTTACAGACATTGGTCACCTTGGTCTTCAATATTCGCCGTAATTAGCGCTCAGGCCATTTAAAACAAGAGATCCCAGAGGGATCTTGGCGCCCACCAAAGAATGATCTCTGTCGGACAATGAAAAGAGGGATCTTTTCCCTGCTTTTCAAACTTTTTCAAACACACGACATATAAAATTTGAGACAGATCGCTATAGTACTTTCTAAGAAATAGTGGTAACAAACTTCAACAATGAAATCCAAGATGGCGGCTGTGCAGCCATCTTGTTGACCTATCAGTTACAAAATGCAATATGCACACCTAGAGTGCTAGCGGGGGACTTGCACATAAAATTTGAAAGACCCCTTCAGTACTTTTTTTAGAAATAGCAATAACAAACTTTAACTATCAATAATACTTTCTGAGAAATAGTGGTAACAAACTTCCACTACCAAAATCCGTTGACAGATCGTTATCAAAACACATTATGCACAACTAGGTCCCTAGGGGAACCTACACATGAAATTTGAGAAAGATCCCTTCTGTACTTTCTAAGAAATGGTGGTAACAAACTTTAACTATCAAAATCTGGCAGCCATCTTGTTGACCAATCAGTTCCAAAATGCAATTTGCACATCAAGGTCCCTAGTGAGATAAAGTGAGATTATACTCACAAAATTTAAAAGTATTTTAAATGTATGTGAATCTATTCGAATTCATTGTCTATGGTATAAGATATAAAGGCTACGTACACCACATGCCATTTACACGTCTGTGTGTCAGAAAGCAAAGACTTGTGGTACACCACATGCCATTTACACGTCTGTGTGTCAGAAAGCAAAGACTTGTGGAAATGGTCAATGAAACACACAATATACAAAATAACAATTATATCAGTTCAAAAAATGTTCACAACTATTTGTTATCATAGTTTTTAATGCCAAGAACTTAGATGATAATGATCTTTGGTTAGGCATCTTGAAACATAATTTGCCACACAACAAATCAAGAGTGGGATACACATAGCTATATGCATACATAGTACACAATTAAAGATGGCGTCCTGTTTCGTATTTTGAAAAAGAAATTCTTGTATTTAATATTTTTAACGTAATTATATTTTAAAAACACCTATAAAATATAACATACGAAGTATTTATTATAATACATGTATATTACATAAAAGCCTTTAAACGATTACAAGGTAAAGGGGAGTAACTCGTACGTGACAATTTAATTGCCTAAGAACACGGAATTCGGCAGTCCGGAAAACAACCGTTTAGGCTGGAAACGAAGGTGTCTGGATTATCGAGGGTCCACTGTATATAATGTAACATCAACTAGAATTGTAAAATGTGTGAGCTTGTAAAGCATTTACACTAGGCATATATATGTATGAAAATCTGTTGGAAACTTCTTGTGGTTTTCACAAAATAGCAGTGTAGCTAGATTAATTTAAAGTAAGAGAACAATGCAATGGATATATACTTTAGATATTATTATATATATATATATATATATATGGATATATAGTTGCTTATATTCGGAAGGGTTTTATTTTGACTAAATTTACGGATTCGAACAAATACAACAAAATCTAATAACATGTGGAATTTTTCATGTTTAAATCATGGATTTACATAACACATGCTGTCACAAAAATGATACTTTCAAAGGCTACATACAGAGTGATTTGTGAAAATAAACCGTCACAAATAATTTTCAAACAGTAAATCACCAAATTCAAGAACTAGAATAAGATACAGTAGATAGAGTTTAAAGCACACATGAAGAAATCTACCAGAACTAGAAACATCTGCAAGAACTTAATTCCTCTTGCCTCAATATACAAGTAGGACAGGATAGGACGAGTTGGGACAGGAGAGGACAGTAACAGACGGAATGGGACACTATGTACACCTCATGCTATAAGTCTCTGTTTGTGGCGACATTATCATGTTCCAATCTATATTTGCCAATAACAGTACAATAACATATTAAGAACCGGTATAATGTTGTTAAATCAGGTACAATTGTTTGATTTCATAGTGGGACCACAAACTTTAAATTTGGGAATTCTAGTGGTTCTCTGAAAAACAAAACTCAAGGAAACGCTTTCTCGCCACATATATATATATATATGTGCCACATATATATATATATATATGTGTGGATCAAAATTAAGACAGGAAAGAAATGAACATAGAAAATGTATTCCACTTACTTGTCTTCTCCGAGTACAACTCCGAACATCACATGTTCTACACGGACTTGTTTAGGGTCGTACCAACCCGCCATGACACCAGCGTCAAAGATCGACTGTAGATGCAGATTCTACAACAAACATTCAAGCAAGGTCTACAGTATTGACTGCCAAAAATTGAAGTATAATAAAATCTAAAACAAAACATTAAACAATTTTTTTACTACTTTTAAATGAACAATTTACCATATCGTTGCACTAAAATGTAACAATCTAGAGTCAAATCTGTCTTTAGCGACTACTACTCAAGGGAAATGGAAAGGTGGTCTCTTAATAGAGTAGCTCAGGTAAAGGGGGTAACTAGTTTGATGATGTAAAATATGGGTTGTCATTCACTGGATAAAGCTTTATGCATGTTTATGGTCGTGGTAAAGATATTTTTTGTGATCAGAGGAAGGAAATTATGTGGTCGCTGGTCGCGTTAGAGAGATGATGGCTTCATAGAGTAAAAATTGAAGTAGTCGTTTAGAACAGAGGGTCGCTTAATAGAGATGGTCATTAGTGCAGATTTGACTGTATCACAATCTATTAATCTATATAAAACTTTAGAAGTATTATTTACCTATTAGTATATTTATAAACCAATTTTCTTTTGTGTGCAAGTTATTTTCTAGAATTTCATGATCAAGTCAAATTCATAAAGTTTGTCTCCACCAATCAGATGTCACCTTGATCAGATATAGAAGGTATTTATATTCTGTCTTTGAAAACTTATCCAGGAAAGTCAATTTTCACTAAACCTATCACTTAAAATGAAAATCACAAGATTTAGAAGTCATGAAAAAGGTTGGTTAAAAAGTAAACTATTAAGAACTTTGATTAACCTATCAAAGTCCAATTAACAATGAATTAAAATCAATTACACCCATACTATACACCAAATCTTAAAACTAACTCCAGTCTGATACTTTGAAGATGATGACAAAATGTACAATTTACAATCATACAGAGAATGTTTCAAATTCATGTGTGATATCAATTAAAGGGACAATTTAGTCCAAGAGTACATTAAAATTTGCACATATATTTAAAACAAACTTATATAAATAAAATTAGCTTGTTTTACTGTGATATGCCAGAAAAGCCCACTGTAGGGAACTGTATGTGACATGTTCAAACTCTCTTACTGTCCACCATTACACATAGTGGTAGGGTGTCTAATATGCAGAACCTTGGTTCTGGCAAGTGTAGTAAAGAAATGTTTGTCTAGAACTGCTCAAATCGCTCTTACAGTAGTGTGCTAACCTTATTAAATAAATTTTCTTGTCTAAAAATAATTTCACCAACTCCTCAGTGGTTATGTATTGCATTTGTTTAATGTGCCTGACTTTGGTTCAGGTATGGGTACAGCATACACTTTGTACCTGCTTAATCGCATTGATCAACGATTTGGAACTTCAACAGTATCAATCGAAATACTTAACAATGTCGTGTAATATGTCAATATTTCTTGTTACAAGTTTCATAAGGAATGTATAGAACAACACATTTATATCATACTTTGCTTTGTGGTTATGTAATAGAATTAGCCTCACTGAATTGTCCCTTTAAATATTGAAATTAGATGGTCACAACAATTATTTGAAATGTAAATGAAAAATTACAGTAAATCACCCAAGTATAGGATATTTCTTATAAAATATATACATGTTATTAACTTGCATTACAACAGTTGTTAGTGTACCTGTCCAGCGTCCACAACATAGAGCAGCCAGTCACCCTTCTCCGTGTGGAGTCGATGTTTAATGGCCGTCAGGTCAGATGTGGCGTAAGTAAATCCACCGTCGGACTTCACGACTGTAAGGGGTGCCGCTGCTCCAGGTATATACATAACTTTCCTACCATCTTCTAACACAAGGTGGTCTGAAAGTTATAATCAAGTATTGAAATGATCTGTTCATTACATTTGGGGAAAACACAGTAATAAAACCATGAAAAAAAGCCATATTAATACAGAAAAAAGATTGAATTTTTTTATTAGTAACAAGTATATAGAAACTATCCTTTATATAACTGTTGACCCATTTATCCCTGAAGACACATTTAGATTCTTCTACATCAAAGGATGGGAAAATCCATTAGGGAATTTCAGGGGTGAAAATGTTATCATTTCATTTGTCTTTGACACAACTTAAATATACTTTCCACTTACCGTTTTCTTCCAACTCTTTGACTATGGCTCCCATCAGTGGTTGGTAAAAAGATTCTCCTCGTTCCACGATGGAGATACCGAGCCGCTCATAAACTTTTTGGAATTCTAGAACAAACATGACACAAGTAAAAACCTAGCTAGATTATATTGTAAATGAAAAGAAATTTTAGATCTGCAACTAAGATTAATGAAGTTGTCCATCTAATATAAAATTGTTATATATGCAGGCCAAAATTTTCGCAATTTGATCTAAAATCTAGAAATCATACGATGTTAGCAGAAACCTCAGGAAATATTTCACTTTCAGTTTTTAGCTTTATAGAACCACACTGCATCTGGGGCCATAAATGCATAAAACATTATTATTTTACATAAAAGGGTTTTCTGTCCCAAGGGACTTTTTGTCATATACTCAACTGACATATCACGGATGTGTTTCATTACTGACCTTTGCGTGAAACATCACAAATGAGATTCCATCCTTTCCGGTGAGCCTCATCACCATTCTGGAGTTTCACAAACAGCCTCATATGCTCGTTTCTTAAACGCTTTCCTCGACCAAAACGAATCTTTGATTCCTACATTATATAATTATGTATTGGAATACAAAAATGGTATAAATATTTTCTAACTTTTTTTTTATAAAGAAAAAATGTAAACCTCAACCAAGCAATATGAGCTACGTTATCGTGACATAATGCTCCCATTTTGTAGATTTCTCCAATTGTATAGTTTCAAATCATTTTGAATTTTAATATTACTTAACATATCGACAGTGAATTCTGTAAAACCTGGCCTATATATGTGAAGGGTGTAATTCTTTTGATTTATTTTCTTTTACTTTTCTTATAAAATCTGAAGTATTTTGCAATCACCAAACCACATATGTCATTGTTGTATAGCATAAAACAAAAGTCCATGTTAAGTGCAATTAAATGGTGAGGTTGCAAATAGTCGACTTTGTTACATGGTCAGCTTGAATCATGAAATTTGCCCACTTCACAATTAATAGCTGTTTCAAAGACTTGTAGATAATTTCATAAGCACAATCATATTTTAGCATTATTCGGTCACCTAGGTAGCGTGAAGTGAGAGAAAAATATTATTACCACTAAGAATTATGTGAATCAATCAACGCATCAGAAAGTTCTAATAAATACCACCACCATTTATGTTATGCAAAAACAATATGTCAATATGCCCTATACAACATAACTGTACCTTGTAGAATGCCTGTAAGTCCTGGATCAGAACTTCCGGAGGAGCACACTGAAAGGTAGTTGGGGAACTTGTCTTTGAGGTGGGCTATAAGCATCCCAAATTGTGTGCCCCAATCTCCCAGGTGGTTCAGACGCAAAACATCATGGCCAACCCATTCAAGCAGACGACAGATGCTCTCTCCAATAATGGTTGACCTGCAGAAATGTGTACAGTATTGATTACCTATGTTCGTAATTTTTCAATGAAAGAATTAATTCAAGTATGCAATTAATCATACCTGAATGAATTAATGCTTTGTCTGAAATTAAAAAAAGATGAAAATCATACCACAAAAATATAATTTTCATCAATTTATATCATATTACAGGATCTCAATATAATTGCATGCACTTTCAATTTAAAATTGGTAATTTGCTAGTTCTATTTGCAGCATATCCCAGGAGTTCTACTAGGACCAGGAGATACAACAGGAACATACCAGTCTCCCACAATACACAATAATGTATGCACCATATACAACATATTGTATATAAAAGAGACCGTCCTTAAATGATGGTGCTGCGTTTGCTGAGTGCCTGATTAAGATGTCCCAACATATTAAACCACCAGCCCTCCACTTAAATTACATGCAGTGGAGTTACCAGGTTTTGACTGCTGGTTGATGATTTTTCTCTGGGTACTGCAGCTTTCCTTCACCTCCTAAACCTGGCACATCTTTAAATGACCTTAAGCTTGTCTCTTTACAGGACATTAAACATAACGAAACAATCTTTGAATATACATGTAATTAACTCATTCACCCCTGAACTTTCATAATGGACTGGTCTAGTCTTCGAATTAGGAGAGTCTAAATGTGTCTTCAGGGGTGAATGAGTTATGCTTAATATGAAATTCAATATGTAGCACATGGAAATACCTTAAATGTCCGACATGCATTTCCTTGGCAATGTTTGGCGAGGAGAAGTCAACAACGATACGTTTTTTGAGGCCAACATTTGGAGGCGTTGGCCCCTTCTGGAGTAAACTATTGATTTGTTCAGCAACAAACGTCTTGTTGAGGTCGATGTTGATGAATCCATTTGGTGCAGGTTCCACCTAAACCAAGAGAAGAAATTTTAGGTGAACAAAAAGAAAACCTCCAGAAGGAGAAATTCTTACGAACCAACGTCCAGCAGCACCAGATGAAGCTAGACAAGAGGCCCAGAGGGCCTGTATCGCTCACCTGGTTTGTAATGCCTAGTAATGTTCTGAATACAGCTTCATTGTTTCTTTTCTGAAGGAATTTGAATATTTACATCTAATTCCCCTATTGGGCCCCACTCTTTCTGCTCCAGGGGGTCAAAGCCAAAATTTATACAAACTTTGTTAACCCCAAGGATGTTTCTGGGCCAAATTTGGTTAAAATCCAAGCAGAACTATATGACTAGTAGCGATTTATAGGATTTACCGGGCCTTGCCCCTCATGCCCCCAGGTGTCAGAGCCAAAATTTAAACAAACTCTATTCCCCTTCCCCCATGGATGTTTGTGGTCAAATTTGGTTTCAATCCATGCAGAACTCTAGGACAAGTAGCGATTTATCAGATTTACCTCTATTTCCCATATTGGGCCCCACCCCTCCTGCCCCCAGGGGAGTCAGAGCCAAAATTTATACAAGTTCTGTTCCCCTTCCCCCAAGGATGTTTGTTGCTAAATTTGGTTACAATCCATGCAGAACTCTAGGACAAGTAGCGATTTATAGGATTTACCTCTATTTCCTCTATTGGCCCCCCCCTCCTGCCCCCAGGGGGTCAGAGCCAAAATTTATACAAGTTCTGTTCCCCTTCCCCCAAGGAGTTTCTGCCAAATTTGGTTACAATCCATGCAGAACTCTAGGACAAGTAGCGATTTATAGGATTTACCTCTATTTCCTCTATTGGGCCCCGCCCCTCCTGCCCCCCGGGGTCAGAGCCAAAATTTATACAAGTTCTGTTCCCCTTCCCCCAAGGATGTTTCTGGCCAAATTTGGTTACAATCCATGCAGAACTCTAGGACAAGTAGCGATTTATAGGATTTACCTCTATGTCCCCTATTGGGCCCCACCCCTCCTGCCCCCGGGGGGTCAGAACCAAAATTTATACAAGTTCTGTTCCCCTTCCCCCAAGGATGTTTCTGGCCAAATTTGGTTACAATCCATGCAGAACTCTAGGACAAGTAGCGATTTATAGGATTTACCTCTATTTCCCCTATTGGGCCCCGCCCCTCCTGCCCCTGGGGGGTCAGAACCAAAATTTATACAAGTTCTGTTCCCCTTCCCCTAAGGATGTTTGTGGCCAAATTTGGTTACAATCCATGCAGAACTCTATGACAAGTAGCGATTTAAAGGAAATGTTGACGGACGGACGCCGGACGGACGCCCGGACAGACGCCGGACGCCGCGCCATGATATAAGTTCATCGGCCCTTCGGGCCAGGTGAGCTAAATATACCATTTAGTACCCGGCTCAGGAGTTGCATCTCTTACTTTTTCGATGAAAGAGAAGAAATGTAGGTCAGGAGTTGAACATACCTTAATGAAATGGCTTTAAATTTTCAAAATTCAAATGTAAAACGAGATAATAGTCATATATGTTAATAGCTTACAATTAAGTTGGACATAAATTTAAAGTGAATAGTCGGGCAAAGAAAACCAGTCTAAATGCGTTCATTGGCCTTCCAAAAGTTCTCACATATTAATACGACGGTCAAGTTCTGCTTAGTTTCCCAGTTCTGACCATTAAAGTAAAGAAAAGTTGAAAGCATTGAAAGCGAGGCTGCGTGGAAATGTAACCACGGATATAGTGAGCCGGGAGGACGTTTTAGAATTCCCAAACTTTAAATCAATTACTTTGTACGCAGACAGATTTTGACGAGAGATTTTATTTTTCCATTTCATAAGAAATTATACTGGATACATTCACACCATTTTTACCGACTTTAGCCATCCTTGCCCGACTTTTCACTTTAATACTACACTTATCATTGCTTCCTGAACAATTAAGATAATAATATATGTATCAATTCCCATAACATAAGTTGTCTTGTATTTTTTAATCGTCATGCTAATTACCACACAGTAGTTGACTATCAATGCACAACATAGCAAAACAGCAAAAAGACCCTCATTTTAACATCTATTTGAGCTCAGGGAACAATGTATTTGTTTGGTTTTGTAACTTTATCTTAGACCTTCAATCAAGATGTTTTGGTGCTATGATCTTTATAAATGAGCTTTCATTTTTTATTTTTAAATTTTAAGGTAGTGGGAATTTGAAATATATCAACATACATATGTTTTCTATTCCCTTCTTTTGAATACATGTAATTTCATGCATTTAAAAAAAAATTCTGTGTCTTTTGTGATTTAGGCTTTAAAAGCTTCGAATATATATTTCAAAGAAAAATTTTCCTTCCAATCAAGATAACTTTTACTTGAACATTTCAAGATACTTTTTTCATATTTCCAAAATTAACTTACCTTTGAAAAGTATTCAGACTCCGGCAAACAGGCAACAATTTTCTGTGCAATTTCCTTTGGTGGAAGCTTAACACCTTGCGACTTCAATCTCTGAATGAAAATGATGAATCAGGCAATTGTTTTAAAAGAATGATGAAATTATATAGCATCAATTTATACTGACACTAAAACATATAACTTTTAAAATTTAGAATGCATTACATTCCATTTCAAATTAATTTGATTATCTTCTTCTATTAAACCAAAAATAAAATAAAGAATTCTAATTTCCACTCCAATCACATACATCTGAAAAACTAGAAATTCATGTCTGAAAGGAAAAATCATCCCGCCTCCATATGAAATTGTGAAAGAACTTGACGGGACGGTCATTGATGGGCATGGCTTCCATTGTAACACAATTACAGGTAATTCATGTCAGATGGATACAAATGGATCAAGCATTGAATGATTACAACTTATTGTATACAGTAGACTGAAATTAACATTTTGAGTAACAATGTGCTGCAAAGCATCTCCTGTGGTCCGCAGTTGTATATATTTTGATGTAAGTAGAACCTGGCTAGGTGAGTTTCATTGCCTTATTTATACTGATACTTTCAAAAATTTCTGATACCACAATAGCAAGTTATTTTTACTAGTAAAATAATTAAATTCTTAATCATAACCAATCAACTTCATTAACAAGGTAATGAAGATGCTTACTGCAGCTATCACCATAGCAGAGTTACATTGATAGTCAGCAAACTTTGAGCTGCCCTGTATCATCACAGGAATATCATCCAGGTCAGGGTAGGCGCCACGAATAGCCCGTCCAAACAGCTCTTCTACAATTATCCCGATGCTCAGCATGTTTTTTGGTGTTTTCTTCTTCTCTGCAGTAAGGCTCTATAGAAAACAATAAGGAAAACAGTATATTTCAATTGAAACATGAAAGACATCATTTTGATGATAAAAATATATATATATATGATTCCATATTTGGATAGAATGCACATGGTTCCTAGACAGTGATTTTGCAGGAATACCAATTAAAAGGTTGCAGAAAATAACCGTTTTAATGTAGTGCTGTAAAACCTGTCTTATCAACAACCTCTGTATAAAGAACATAAGCTGCATTTCTAGGGTACCAAGTGACCAATTTCAACACAATCAACCTGTGTATAAAGACCACCTGCTTAATAAGACCACTTTTCTAGGGTCCCAAGTAACCAATTTAAACACAATTCAACCTGGGTATAAAGACCACCTCACTATGAAGACAATTTGTCCGTGACTAGGATCGGTTATAACTGGAACTAGGACACTAAACCCCATCAATCATTCAATCAAAGACTTTTCCTCTGTCACTTGGGTACTCTTTAAAGAGTCATAGAGAGTTATCGTTATTAAGATCATCTTTAATTAGAAACTACACTAAACTTTATAATCTTGAGGATTAACATTTTCATTAACTGCAGTTTTACCCTTTTCAAGTGGTTGATTTGATAGTTGAGTTTGGAGTTCTCTGTCCTCAATTTTTCCAGTTCTGGGGATATGATGCCATCAGCTAACATGCGCTGAGGATCCTGAAGGCGTTTAATTTCCTCCTCTAAATGCTTTATTTCTGATTCCTGCAACAAATAGGTACATATTCATCACAGAGCTCTATCTCACTTTTGTGTGAAAAGATCAAGGACCTTCAGAATTGTAAAAATCATCCCGGTATTGACCAAATTGTGAAAATTAGAATATGTCAAAAAAACTAAAACAGCTGAAAGCTTCATTTATTTAAAGCAATTTATTTCAAGTTTACATTTGGATTAGTTTTTTACCATCCTCGATAATCCAGGGGTTCCGGTCACATACGATCTCTACACCCCTCGACTATCTCACAGTAAAACTGGAGGCAAAAGAATAGAAAAGGTAATTTAGTCATTTGATGTACATCAAAAGAGCCGTATAACGGTACACTGTGATTGACTGTGTGGCTTTGATGTTAGGCGTCGCTCTCTCTGTAGTCTTCAAAAAAATCTTTACTAGTCTGTGATTGGTCAAATGTTTTCTGCTGAGCTGCCTTCAATTTCGCTATGAGATAGTCCAGGGGTGTAGAGATCGTATGTGATCAGAACCCCTGGAATATCGAGGATGGTGTTTTACTACATGTAGTTTGATGATCTCGTAAAATATTTTTAGTTTTCTTTCTTTTGGCCTTTCCTTTTAATTTTTTGGACACAAAGGCGATTGTGAAATTCAGCTTAAGGAATTGTAAAAAAAAACATGTGTATTTTTGATTGGAAATGGGTCCAAAAATCGGCCCCAAAAAAAGCACAGCAAGAGCCTAGCCCCTGCATCATCAAACATGCCTATTACATTGTCAACCATTGTTTAATGATTTAAATGTATAACCACTGTACCATACTACTACAGGTCTGCCCTGACATAAATCAAAGCAAAAGGTTGACAATAGCAGAGGGACCACCTGGTTATCTGGGTGAGAATTATATCAGATTTTTGAAGTTTTCACAATTACTTCCTGCATTTTGTGTGTGTGTGTGTGTGTGTGTGCGTGTATTTTTATTTAATTGAATTTAATTGAAAGACTATGGATGTAGGCAGAGAGCCTCAATGTCCATATCATAAAGCATATTTTGATATAATGGTTATCTTTTCCCTAGCAGCCGTGGGATAACCCTGTAAATTATAGGAGAATAAGCTTTCTATATTCAAACAAGTCTGTAACTTTTTTGATAAGATTCTCACGCAATTAAACTCCCATAGCTTGAAAAAATGGTATTGTACAAGTACATATATTGGTTGAATATGACTACTCAGGATAACAAAAACATGTACGAACCCAGGACCTCTGCATACTATCTAGATCAAGATGCTTGTAATTTTATAAATGTATCTCAGAGAAATGTGGATTTAACTTCAGAGTTTAAGTGTTGAAGTCACATACAATTGAAGTAAACACTAATCATGTTTGGTCAGATTTATTGCAAAACAACTTGGGGATTTAGGTTGAAATTACCTGTCACCCATGGTCACATATCAGATTTTAATTGTTCATACATGTAGTGATAAGTCTGCGCACCTTTTGACTTTTGTTGCTGTTTCTGTCATTTTATTCTCGTGCAAATATAATGAATTGCACATCAATAAAATGATGAGTCCATTCTTGATTTATTCAAATTGACAATGTATCAAAAACTTGATTTACTGTTGAAATTGACATTTAATCACGTCTGAAAGACATTTGTGGTATTATTAATGTATCACATTCTGTACTGATTATGTATTAACATTACGTAGCTCCTGTCATACACCGCTCGCCAGCTGTCTGTCATGTCATTCGATCAGTACACGTGTGTTGTTCCTGACCGGTTGAAGTGAAATTTCACTGAAACATATTATCATAGGAGAAATTACAAAACTTGTATTGCTATACATACCGATTGTTCTGCTCGGGCCGTGAGTAGTGCTATTTCAGACATAGTGATGCAATAGAACACCAATAACACAACGAGACGTTTCTACTTTCGGTTAAAACCACGTTGTGTGTATGGCTTCCGGTTTATATCTATAAGGCTAAAATAAGCGATAAATAATTACAATATTCAATTTATTTCGAAGGCGAAGTGATAAATGAATAATAAATTACATCATAATAGTTTATATTTAGTATTTCTACAGCTATGAAAATGATATATTGAGTAAATATGGGAATGTGAATAAAATAAATCTAAACTTCCAATTATCGACTAGTTATAATTACCGGCCTGCTTCCGGTTGTTATTTTTATGTGCCAAAATTTAGTTACAGTACCACCTACAGCCTCTAGTTTGCATACAAAGTATTGATTTTTCATCTCGGCTATAAACTAGAAGGTTATTTTATGGATGAATATTTTGATTTATGGATGAATATTTTGATTTTTCACATTGACTTTGCATGACGTAACAATATGTGACCCGTTCGAATGTTGAACGTTGTGAGTACGAATCAAAAATCTACTATGTACTACAACTGAAACTGAAAGCAGGCATCGGTGACAACTCTCTTCAATACTTGCTGCAGCTGATGACTGTAGGCCTAAGCTTGTAAGTATATAACCACAAATGCCTACAAAAGTGATAAATAATAAAATGGCAATTATTATTCTGTGCACAAATGTAACCAGATTATTGACATTGTAACCATGCATACATAACTTCTTCACAAAAACCATGTAGAGCATGTACATATACAATTTATTCATATTTATGTTTAAGACTTATTACCAGATGATTATAGAAGACGTCACATACATGTACTTCTACTATAATCCTAACATTGTTCTTCATTTAAGGTCACAGGGGTCAAAAATCTTTAAACAACTTCTTGTGAATAGGCCTATACATGTATATTTTGTAAGAGGCCTTGAAGCCAGATATTGGGCCTGTGATATGCTGGGACGAAGGGCTACCAAGTTTGTTCAAACGCATGACTTTGCCCTTCATTTAACTTACACAGGGGTCAAAAAGATTAAAATCTTTAAATGACTTTTTGTGAATAACTAAAAGGCCCACAGTACTGTTATTGAGCCAGTAGTGGGCTTGAATGATGGGCTACTAAGTCTTTTCGTATGAATGACCTCAACTTTCTATCAAAATCACAGGGATCAAATAGGCTCAAATTAATAAACAACTTCTTGTGAATAACTTGGAGACAGGGTACTGATAGTGAGCCTGTTGTATGCTTGAATGAAGGGCTACCAAGTTTGTTCGAATTAATAACATTGATCATAATTCAAACATACAACTTACTGTGTATTTCGGTTCAACTAATTATATCTTTGCTAACAGTCAGATGACTGTTAAGGCCCATGGGCCTTTCGTTGCTGTTGTTGTTTACCAGGATGTGTATAAATAAGCAATAGCTTGTTGTGTCTCACATGATCTAAAGCTGTGTTGTATTTTGTATAGTATGTTGTTGTTCTCCAGATAAAACATTGTAGCCCTTGTAACTTAAATAATGCATTAATAAATGAAAAAGATCTAGCCATTCGGACATCTTCAACAGCACAATTTTTGTCATTTTTTAACTAGAATGTGCATATTCAATTTTAATAAATACATTTACAAAATATATTACACAAATTTTATTAGGAATATAGCCATCACTTTCCTTTTTATTTGCACCCTTCAGAGAACACCAAGCTTTAACACAACGTTTATCTGCACACAATGATGAATGGTGAAAAGATTTACAAAATTCAGAAGCAAATTCTCATTTATCACAAGTCATGGAACTATTTCATTGGCAAATAATTTAAAGTTCTTTCTGAAATCGTCAAATAATTTCAATCCTTCTGCAATCAGTGATAATTTAATCATCTTTGCAAAATGGCTTGCAACACTCAAATATGTAATGATACGTCGGAGAAAATAGAACTTTTTCTACCCCAGGGTTTGTATCTAAAGCCCCTTGCCAAATTGAATGTATGTGTTCAACTTCCCCAGTTGAAACAACCTGGCAAATCTATTTCTAACTGGGAGGTTATGGAACGTGTAAAAAATATGGCAAGGCCACACTCTTTCCTGACATTGAAAATAATCAAAAGTACCCTGGAGTTTATCAGACTGGAAGGAGAAACTGAAACAAAGGCATTAGTCAAGACACTGATACAGAGGCTTGATGCTAAAACTATAAAATTAAGTGGTTTTCCTGACATTTTGAAGGTCAAGGCAGCTGAGGCAAAGGTCAGCTTTCCTTTGCGCCATGACTGGGATTCTTATTTCAGAGACGCGAAAAACATGAATGAAATGAAACCTGGAGAGAGACCAGACACTATTCATTTCAAAGATCTGCCTACCAGATGGTTCTCCTCTCATAGAAGTAGAGAAAATGACAAGCCCAGTGAACAATTGTTAAAGCGAATCTGGGAAGGTTTTGGAGAGGTACGGTGCGTGGACATTCCAATGTTGGATCCCTATCGGAAAGAAATGGCGACTTCAACAAAATCTGGTGCAATACAGACGTTCACATATGGACAGGATTTGACCTTCGAGGCGTTTGTGCAGTTCAAGGAGTATATTGGTTTTGTAAAGGCCATGGACAGTCTCCGTGGAATGAAGTTACTCTTTATCGGAGAGGAAGAGAAGGCTTACACTGCCAATATCAAGGTATGGTGTACATGTTGGTATATGCTACATGTCCAGTATATTATTGGTGATTGAGGTGGCGGAGTGGTTAACATGTCCCGACATATAACCACAAGCCCCCCTCCCCTCCCCCACCTCTGGGTTGCGAGTTCCAATCCCATATGGGTCATCAGTTGCCAAGTATTGACCCCTAGTCTGGTGCTCTGTCTGTTGATAGAACAATGAAATAATAAAACCAAAAAACAGATGATTTTGATAAGTAGTAAATTGAACCTTCATTATATAAACCATATTCAACCCTATAAACGCCCAGGACACTTCAAACATTTAAGTAAATAAGGTGGCGCTTAATAGAAACAAAGTAAGCCATCAGTCAATTTGCAAAAGAAATCGGTAAGGAAAGTAACACAGATGTCATGTTTTCAGTTTGCATTTATTTCAAAGAAATTTCAAAGCCTTAAAAAGGGGGAGGGGTGCTTATAGGAATGGGGGCGCTTATTGGGTCGAATACGGTGATTTATGTACATACCCGGTATTCTCAAAAGTATTGATTGGCATTATGAATTACGGACCTATAGTATAAGGCCATCTTTGAAATATTTTCTGTTTGGTGTGGACTGTCCTACAGTTTATATAAAAAACTATCAGTTTAAAAGTGAAAATAATGTTTCAGGTCGACTTTGACAAAACAAAGCATCTCTCTGACAAAGCCATCAAAAAACGACGTATAGAGAGGTGGAAGTTGGAGCAGTTGGAAAAACAGAGGGAGGAAAAAGTTAGAAAAGAAAGAGAGGAGGAGGAAAGGAAACAGGAAGAAGAAAGGTAATTTATATCACGGCTGGAATGAGTAACTGATTACCTTACTCCATTTTATTTTTGCGTATACAATATTTCACGTCTTTCTTATTTCCAACATCACATCCAGATCCTTTAATCTTAATGACTGAAAGCACATGTAATAAAACTAATTCCATATATTTTCATTATATTTTCAGTTAAGAACATGAGGGGTTTCATTATCGGGCGATACCCGGTACTTTTTGCCGGTTAAACCTGGTTGTGGTACCACCTGATTTGAGCTAAATTACATTAAATACCGTATACAGATAGTATCGATAAGTACCCCCTATAATTGCAATTGTACCGCCTCTTATGAAAGATAATGAAACACCTGGTTTAAAATCAACCCTGCACTGTGTGGTTCACAAAATGCAACTTAAATCGATAATAGAGGAACTGGGGCCAGTTTTATGAACATTCTGTAACTTTAAGGTATTCTTCTGTTTAATTAAAATCAGACTTGTTATTCTGCTCCTCCATGATGTTCCATTATATGCTCCAATACAAGTGTGTATTGGAGTGTATCGAAGAGCATCATCGTGTAACGAAATTATAAGTCTAATTATAGTAAGATTGGGAATTCCTTAACCTAAAATACCCCATAGAAAAATATTACAGAAGTTAAGGAAAAATCCTAAGTTTTAAGGATCATTTCATAGCTTCTTTAATGTTAACCTATGGGAAATCTAAAGTTAAGGAACATGGTAAAGTTAAGGAATGGTCCTGAGCCTGGCAATTGCTTATATATAAAATCATGTAGGTCTTTTTTAAAATGTCTGGACTCAGCTGTACGATGACTTCTATGATTTATCAAAGTCTTTATGTAATATTACCATACAGGAAAAAAAAGGAGGAAGAAGAGGAAGAAAAGGAACAAAAACGTCTTGAAAAACTACAGAAAAAGGAAGAAAGGAGGAGAAGTAGAGAAGAAAAACGCAAACTCAAAACCTTACAGAAGAGGAAAAGAGAAGAAGAGAGGAAATTACAACAAAAGATTGCTTTGGAGGAAAGAAAATTTCTGATGGCTCAAAGAAAACTTGAGTCAATACGTCTAATGTCTGAGCTGTTCAATGCTGTCAAGGTAAGAATTTCTCTTTATTGTATTGTCAAAAGAGTTGCCTTTGTATTATTTTCTATTGTAGCTGCATAAAAGTAATCCCTATATGTATTGGACAGTTGCAAGCTGACACTTGATCTGGGAAACATCTGTCATTTTGATACCCCAAATTTCAATAATGTTAAATCATAGCATATTCCTATGCTATACTGTTAAAGGGACAATTCAGTCTAAGAGTATACATTAAAGTTTGCTCATACATTGGAAACTAACCAGTTCTAATGGCAGTCACATTAGTTTTACTGTAATATGCTAGAAATGTCCACTGTGGTGAAATGTGTGTGAAATGTTCTAACTTGCTCGTGCTCTGCCATTACACATTGTGGTCAGATGTCTTGTGTTCGCCTCACTGAATTGTCCCTTTCAGTGTTACATATATCAAATCTATAATTAATTACAGGCTGACCTAGTAAAATCTGAGACTGTAATTGTCAAACTGAGTAAATTGCCTCAATCTAGGCAAATGGCAGGATGTCAACTTTAATTCACTTTATGCTATTAAAATGAATTTAAAACTGATCAATTCAAATACTTTTTAAATACATCTTTCTTGTCATGTATTTTAAAAAATATTGCATAAAAATGTTAACATGTTTATTCATTTCTTTTAGAAAATTAAGGTGAAAGAAGATCTAGAAAAGCATGAGAGAGAGGCAGAAGAACTGAGGAAGAAAGAAATCGAAGAAGAACAGATTAAAAAGGAACAGGAATTGAAGAGGAAGTTAGAGGCACGAAAGAGAAAGAAAGACCGTTTAGAAAGACAAGAACATGAACTCCGAAACAAAATTCTTAAAAACTTTAAAGATAAAGAACAGAAAGAGGAGGAATTTCAACGAGAGACTTTACGTAAAAAAATGGCTGGTAAAAGGAAGTTAAAAAGTGCTGTGGTGGTGAAGAAGTGAAGTGAATATGTGGGTAGTGTGAGGAGTGCAGCGGCCGAGTATGACCGAGGTGCGTCGATAACTAGATGTGTACATGTGTTGTAAAATGTAAATGACATTGTGCTAGTGAATGTTGTGTATGAAGAGTTGAAGTATAATAGTAGTCGGGTATATTTGTATTATGATAAATGCATTTATGAAGAAAAAAATAACCCAATCACTTGCAAAACTGCATTTTCATCAAAATTTGAAGTCTGATCAAACCACATGCGGGCTTTTGACCAAATAGATTCATATTTTTCTCTATGTATATGAGGAATACTTTGTTAAGGTCTATATATATAACTAGACCGGCCATATTGCACTACCTATAGAAAAAAACAACTTTTTTTGAAATTACAGGTACTTCTTATATGGCTGGTTGTGTTATAGAACTTGACAAAATATAACACATATATACATGTATAGAAAGAAAAATATCGGTAGTGGTATAAACCTTTTTCTTTTCTTCTTTTTCAATATGATCTGACCCCAAAGACCTGTACAGATTGATATGTAAAAATATTATATATTGGAAGTATTGATATGTAAAAAAAATTATATATTGGAAGTAGACTGAAATTTCAGTCAGCCAATTTGAAATGTTTGATGTGAAATTTTGAAATGAAGATTTTTGTGGAAGGAAATTAGTTTACATATATAAATGTAAAAGTTACATCAACATTATACAGTAAATCATGGTTGTAACAAACCTCTAGCCTAGAATCCCTAGAGTCGAAGGACCAGCAAAATCATTTCGTTGTAAGCATACATAGTTTACTATACATTTATTACAGAATCTTTTAGAAAATTTGAAGGTAATGGAAATTACGATGCTATAACCATGACTTTGTTGTGAATTTGTTCGTTATAAACATTTTTTACTGTAAAACTAAATAATAATAGTTTAAAGATTTTTAACAGATGCAAAACAACCAATGTTTATCTACAATACAACGAACATTTCATACAATGTACTTCATTCAAAAAATGTCTAAAGTGTCGGCATGAGTAGAGGCAGTTACCAAGTACAACTTGCTGGTTTACAGTAGTTTCACACACCAGGTTGATGGTTTTACTTTGGAACTCTGCCTTTCTCAATCAACAAAATTTGGCATTTCCTTTAGACATTGACCAAATTTAATCCTTAAGGTAATTGAAAGCTCCATTCTTAGAATTTGACTTTTTTGTGTTCATGACTTGCGTCTGAATGAGTTAATTTTTCTCCAGTTTGCTAAAAGGACATAAAAAAAAATTAAACTAATACTGGCTATATTAGATTTTGTTTAAATCCAAGAAGCAATAGTTGGTTATCATGTTTCTAATTCTATATGAAGTGAACACAGGTGTTATATAATACGGGCAATATATGATTTATTCATTCTGTTGATATCTTTTCTCTGAATATACTTGTATGTGAGCTGAAGTCCTATCTAAATAAAACTTTGCTTTAGTTAACCTGAGATTGACCAATGTTGCTTAACCATGATCTATAAATTGATTCGGGTTCTCTCAAAATTATTCATGTAGACCAAGAATGAATGATCTTATAATTTGTACCAGGATTTTGCTTATTTGACCCTGGTTGACCTTATTTGACCCTGTTTACCTTTGATGACCTCATCTTCACTAGCTAGGGCTTCTGATGGCTTGTCCTAGGTTTTCATCATTTGTTACTTGCTTGATCTTGAATGTATGTGCATTTAAAACGCCAGGCTATTCATAGAATACAGACAGAAAACAGTACACATGCATAATTCGAAATCAATAAAAATACCAATTACATATACTGTATAATCTTGCAGGTTCTTGCCAGAATCACAATAGGTTATTGCCCTAGGTAAATTTATTTTGTTTTGGCATCAAAACATTTTGGAAAAAAGAAACTGATTTTATTGTCAATATTCTTATGGATTTTGTTTTTAAATTGATAATAAAAAATTCAACTTTTGTTTGATTTTAAAGATTAGTAAGTGATATATATTGGTGTCGAACTCTGAATTATATTTGTTTTGACTACACTGGTAAAGAAACAATTTTTGTTATTCAAAATTATTTCTTTTAATAGAGCTGATATGGCATCAGTCTGCAATATACAGTAATGTTAATTAAGATAATGTAATGATATATTTCGTATGCAGTCTTGTTATGTCTTCTTGTGAATTTTATTCATGACTAATTCATGAATTATTCATGAATTATCAATTATTCATGAATGTTCATGAATTATTCATCAACATCTCACAGGGGTGGGGGTTAATCTGACAAAGTATTCATGCGTTCATTTGTTCATCACCATGTTACTATTCATTTGAGAAACTGTTGTTCTGACAAGATGTTTAAAATGGCTTAAAGTCATTATGTGTTGTTTTAATGTTTAAATAAAAATATTTTCTTAAATATGTTTCTTCTGTTGTGTATCCTTGTGACAGAGGATAAAGAAAGAAGCTCTATTTCTCTGGCCTCTAAGCTGATTGGCAGCATCTACAGTAACCTCCCATTGTTGACAGTAAAATACATAATTCTATATTTAAAATTGAATTTATATAAATGCTATTACCTAGTCTGAAGGACTTGTGAGCTTACTGTATGTCAAGCTGTGGTGTCGGGCATCTGTTTGTCCATCAACATAAGACTTCATAACTACTTGTCTGAATTTAACAACAGACTGGTAGCATCCTTATAGAGTGGGGACTCAAAATTCTACAAATTATCAGGCTGAGGTTTTTTTTGCAAATTTACTAAATTAACCACGTGGGCTATATAGGTCGTTTTGACGTCTTGTTTGGATAAAGAAACCTAAGCTTATGGCAATAAATATGAAATGTACTCGTATAAAATAAATTCATGTCAAAAAGTACAAGTTATATTCACCATTCACTACAATGTAAATTAAATACACACTTCAAAAATATTCCAATGGTTACCTTGTAATCTGAGTCACAAATTCCTGACATCCAAGCTAATTCAGTAGAAATTGTTTTGAAGTCTTAAGCTAGATACTGGCACTTTGTCCTTCTACCAAAGAGTTCCCTTTATGAAATGAAAGAAGATATTGCAAAATGTGGAAAATCCTATTGCAACAAAATCATCGACTGTCAACAAACTTTATTTATTAAAAGATATACACATATCTATGATAAGGTGTATAGACGGAGCCGGCCAGTTCCTGTGATCTTTATATTTTCTGTAGTTACCATGGAAGCTGGGGACTCCAATATTATACGTATATGCACATGTGGAGCAGTTAATAAGTATAACAAGAGGTTCAGAGGACATGTATCGCTCACCTGGTATGTTAACCCAAACCAATGTTTTAATTATAGAGGCTAAATGTTATTTTTATTTCATCAATGATTTTAAAGAATTTTCCTCTAATTTCCCTCTAGCAGGCCCCATTTTTGCTGTCCCCAGGGAAGGGGGAAGTCGGTGTTGTCAGAGCATGTAGTTCTGTAAACTTCCCCAGATGATGTTTCTGGCAAAATGTGGTTCCAACCTTTACATTACTCTTTGCCTAGTAGAGATTTAAAGGATTAATTTACCTTTATTTCCCCCTTTTGTGCCCCGCCTTCCTACCCAGGGGGTCAGATCTAAAATTTATACATACGTCCCATCCCCTAAGAATGTTTCTGGCCAAATTTAGTAACAATCCATTCACAACTCATGACTAGTATCGATTTAAG
This sequence comes from Argopecten irradians, assembly GCF_041381155.1. NCBI lineage: Eukaryota > Metazoa > Mollusca > Bivalvia > Pectinida > Pectinidae > Argopecten > Argopecten irradians. The sequence continues at coordinate 38,220,001 of NC_091140.1, read as the reverse complement.
AGATTAGTTGTACGGACAGACGTTGCGCCGAAACTTTGAAACCTTTAATTTATGACAAGGTTTCAGAAAAAACGGATTAACAAAAATCCCTGGTGGTCGCCATATTGATCACCAAAACTCACCCTTTTAGCCATATTTCACTTTCTATTATAGAATAACATAGTGTCAAAATTAAAAAAAAAATAGGGTTGCTTTTTAGCTCACCTGGCCCGAAGGGCCGGTGAGCTTATGTCATGGCGCGGCGTCCGTCGTCCGTCCGTCCGTCCGTCGTCCGTCTGTCCGTCAACATTTCCTTTAAATCGCTACTAGTCATAGAGTTCTGCATGGATTTTAACCAAATTTGGCCAGAAACATCCTTGGGGGGAGGGGAACAGAACTTGTATAAATTTTGGCTCTGACCCCCCGGGGACAAGAGGGGCGGGGCCCAATAGGGGAAATTGAGGTAAATCCTATAAATCGCTACTTGTCCTAGAGTTCTGCATGGATTGAAACCAAATTTGGCCAGAAACATCCTTGGGGGAAGGGGAATAGAACTTGTATAAATTTTGGCTCTGACCCCCCAGGGACAGGAGGGGCGGGGCCCAATAGGGGAAATTGAGGTAAATCCTATAAATCTCTACTTGTCCTAGAGTTCTGCATGGATTGTAACCAAATTTGGCCAGAAACATCCTTGGGGGAAGGGGAACAGAACTTGTATAAATTTTGGCTCTGACCCCCCCGGGGACAGGAGGGGCGGGGCCCAATAGGGGAAATTGAGGTAAATCCTATAAATCGCTACTTGTCCTAGAGTTCTGCATGGATTGTAACCAAATTTGGCCAGAAACATCCTTGGGGGAAGGGGAACAGAACTTGTATAAATTTTGGCTCTGACCCCCCGGGGACAGGAGGGGTGGGGCCCAATAGTGGAAATTTAGGTAAATCCTATAAATCGCTACTTGTTCTAGAGTTCTGCATGGATTGTAACCAAATTTGGCCAGGAACATCCTAGGGGGAAGGGGAACAGAACTTGTATAAAGTTAGGCTCTGACCCCCTGGGGACAGGAGGGGTGGGGCCCAATAGGGGAAATAGAGGTAAATCCTATAAATCGCTACTTGTCCTAGAATTCTGCATGGATTGTAACCAAATTTAGCCAGAAACATTCTTAGGGGAATAGGAACAGAACTTATATAAATTTTGGCTCTGACCCCCCGGGGGCAGGAGGGGCGGGCCCAATAGGGGAAATAGAGGTAAATCCTATAAATCGCTACTTGTCCTAGAGTTCTGCATGGATTGAAACCAAATTTGGCCAGAAACATCCTTGGGGGAAGGGGAATAGAACTTGTATAAATTTTGGATCTGACCCCCTGGGGGCAGGAGGGGCGGGGCCCAATAGGGAAATTTAGGTAAATCCTATAAATCGCTACTAGTCTTAGAGTTCTGCTTGGATTTTAACCAAATTTGGCCCAGAAACATCCTTGGGGTTAACAGAATTCCTATAATTTTTGGCTTTCACCCCCTTGAGCAGAAAGAGTGGGGCCCAATAGGGGAATTAGAGGTAAATATTCAAATTCCTTCAGAAAAGAAACAATGAACCTTACTAGGCATTACAAACCAGGTGAGCGATACAGGCCCTCTGGGCCTCTTGTTTGTATTCTAAGATGACCGTCAACATTAACGACCATTTGTAATAATTTAATTGTTACGAGCATTTCCATTGGCTTGAAAATTTACTTTATCAGCCCATAAAGGAAAAAAATGTCGTCGCCGTTTGTAACGTTGCTTCTGATTGGCTGAGATGACGGCGTAATGATTTCATACACAAAAGAGTCCCAAAATGAATTTTGAATATTGAAGAGATTATCTTTAGTAAATTGAATTGTAAGGATGTTATGGAGATATAACACAAAAATCTGAGTGTACTCTCATCATAGTCCGCTTCGCTTCCTTAAATAGACAAAGCTAACTTTTGGCATCTGTTAATATAGTTATTACTGTAAATATTAATATTTTGTAGTGTTGGATAAAAAGATCAATTTTCTAATTGAATTCCAAAGTGGTGGCCTTTCCGAAATCCAGTATGTCCGCCAGCGTAAACACTTTAACAATCTATGTTCCATTCTACCATAAATGTGCAACATCTTTCAATTGAAAACCATGAAAATCCACAAACCTTCTCTTTGCCACCAAAAAGGTATTTATAATTCTAAAATTATTTTTAACGATAGCTTCTTTAGGATAGTAAAAGTAAAATAAATACAAACAAACGTTGTGTAATCCTTTAAAGTTAAAAACAAATGATATGGCGGAGACTTTTATGGACTATGGGTACAGACAGATGATGTTATTGATGATAAATAGGCAAACATGTTTGTATCATAAATCATTTGGAGAGAATCACATACAGATTCGTTTGTTCTGATATGGAAACGTCATTCTCACGGAATAGGAAAGAAGCCAGCTCTAAAGGAAGTGGCTATTTATAGACTTGTACCGCATCAGCACTGTCCTAAGATCTATTGGTGTACCCTTATATAAAGTCTCCACAATGTGTCCAAAGTAGAAAGCATATTGACTCCGCAGTCATCAAAGTCAAATCTGGAGAAAAGGTTAGACACATGCACCAAATAAATAGCAGAGAGCAGAGGGAAGAATTTTAAAGAATGACTACCAAATGGGGACATATGAAATCATGCTTGTAGTGAAAAGGAAGATTCAACTTCCACCCAAGAGACGCTTAACCACAAATTTATCACAATACGCGTTCTTGAAAGTCTGTCAATAAAGAGAGACCTAGACCTGAAACCTAGAGATCAGAGATCAGAGTGTGGAATGGTTCCATGCCAGTCAGTACGAACTCTAACGCTATCGATCATAGAGACTCCGGGCGTAGTCAAGATCTTCGATTATGAACATACATATGTAGCTATGCAGTGAGTGTATCAATTTCTCAAGTTCCTTTGAATGTGAACAATACCCCTTCATAGTTTCAAAATAGTTGATTTTAATAGATGATCCCTCGATTTAGGATGTTGAGTCATAACTAATGGTGATGAATTAAGAACAAAGAAAAAGCTTAAAGTTATATGTGTCGCATTTTTCATATTCACGAATCGAGATGAGCTTTTAATAGGTTATTTATTACCAAACGTTACTACTATTTTGAGAATTACAGTATTTTCAATGCATAGGCTTTATTTTTTAAAAAGTACAAATAAGAGACGAAAAGTGATTTTTGGCGCACTACTGCCAAAAATAATTATATTTAATTCTATATAGTCAAGTGAAATGAGAACAAATTTTGGTATACAATTCATTTTGCCATTTTTAGAGTGTTTTTAGTAATTATAAAGTGATTTCTGCAGGTATATTTCCATATAAACATACATAAGGCATAAAAACAAAACAAATTACAGTATATAATTTCTGTTTTGCAACTAACATTTCTCAGGCATCTGAAGCAATTTGAATGATTTCCACAGCTTAATTCATCATACTTTATGGTTTTTAATAGATTAATGAAGAAAAAATAACATGTAACATGTTAAAATTTTCCCAGTTACAGCACATATAACTTTAAGCGGTGCTAGCAGTGAGGTTATAGACAAAAGAGATCCACCTAAAACACACAGACGTCATGGGTACAAACAGCATGCTTACGGCTGAATGAAGTCATTTGATACGAGAAACGTCAAGAAAAACGGTAAATTATGAAACACATGCACGCGTTTTGAAAGATATCATAATATATCTTATGTCTTAATTAATATAAATTACTTTTCATTTGTTTTCATACTTATTCCGACTTCCTGATTGGCAGATAATTTTTTTTCATACTACTATAATCAATTTTTACTTGTTTTCATACTGAATCCGACTTTTTGATTGGCAGATATTTTTTCTTCATAATATGGCGCGAAAACCTGACGTCGACGTTGTGTAAAAAAATTATTAAATTTAGAAAATTCAATCCTATGAAAAATCAATAGAATCGTACGTTTAAGCGTATCATGTGCTATCAAGTAGTCTGAAAAATTAATTATAAGCATTGATGTAACTGTTTTTTTATAACTTCATCGGGTTATGAAATAAATTTTGTTTGCAAACTTTTGTGAGAATCCGCGATTCACACAATTTGTAAATAAAATTTCTTTCATATATAGGCATATAAAGCATCACTAGTTTAAACAGGGTGTTAAACCTTAAGTTTATCATTAAAAACCTCTGTGGGTGGACGAAACCACACAAATAAGAGAGCAGTATTTTTAGAAACGGAAGAGGAAGACGCGTTATAAAAATCTTTAAATGATTGATATGGCCATAGAGTGTCTTCTCTTCAAATCCCAACTATATATTTATATATATGCCTTGCGGTAAAGTCTGATATTTGTTTTTCAATTACATCTATCTTCACGAGGAACCATTGCATTCTTTCCATTATTATAAGGGAACATTTCAATGTCAATTGCGTTTTTTTTTTAATCTTTGTAACTTTTATATCTTCATAAAATAATGCAGTATGTAATACATGATAAACGCAAACATATTTCAAAATAAAAAAAACGCGTCCTTGGTTGTCAGTTATGTACTGAACGGCCCACCCTCTATGATTGAACAGATATGACATCTATCTGCGGTTAAATCATGATAAACTGCGGTTAAAAATCAAGTATAAAACATGCAACGATTCTGTCGTCTCTTACCCACAACTTAATCTACATTTATTTATCTCCATCTTTCGACAAATATCGAATAAGGTAAGACAAACTTTATTTATAAAATATACAATTGATTTTTGATATTTTCTCTTCTGAAGTAGTAGAGATAATTTGTTTTAGCTTTTAACATTGACGTTGACGCCATCAAGAAGGTGTATACCGGTGTACAGTACATTTGTATGTAAGTTATGCATGTACCAAACACATGCTAGAAATGAAGGAATAAGATTTATTCTGGCTGTTTAGATGTTGTTTAATTTCGACTCCTGTGGTAAATGTGTGATTTCTGCCGGTTAGTTGATAAAAAAACACTGACTTTATTCCTCTATCGTCCAGTTTTTGATCGCATAATATTTACTTGTATCTTAAGTATCTGTCTCGTCGTTGTCTCCGTTTAGAGCGGATAGATGAAGCCACTATTTTAGCGATTCTGATTCACTCCATACACAAAAGTAGCATATGTAATTTATATGTAAGTTGTTAGAGGTAGCATGTTGAAGCCAAGTTGATACTTTAAAATGTCTTATTTTGAACATTGATTTATTTAGAGTAATATTGTTGATATTAATATTATATTATTGTTATTATTGATATTGAACACAAGTGTTTGATTTCGGTTTTTATGAATATTAATTATGTATCATACCTTGTTCAGTTTAGATAGAATACTTATATATTACATAATTGTATTTCTAACAAATTGCTTAAGGATGCTGCACGACAGATAGAGCATAAACGGTTATCACCATTTGAACAATAATTGGTGTTTAATCGTGAACATACAAATGTGTCTAATTTACTCAAAAATAATATAAATATTATTCATTTTGCTTTTGGTGCATGCGCGATCAGACTGCATTCCATATAGGACATAGTGCCATAGGATTTTTTTTAACTTAAAAATAAAAGTAAAATCAGAAGCTAAAAGTTTTCAATCGTGGTAACGGTGTTAAATAAGTAACTTTATAATTGAATAAAAATACTAATTCGTCTGATTCTGGGTTTGTCATTGCGAAAAAAATCTAATTGTGCAGCGATGATGCATCTTTAGAGCTATAAGAATTTTATATATATCATAGTTATTATTCTCGTCTGTCAAATATATTTCACATTATATATTGACCTTTATTAACAGACAAGTATAATGACTATGACAGATACAGAGAGAAAAGCGTATTTTTTTTTACAGAAACACGATGAGAGCGGCACTAGTTGTCATTCTTCTCTGCCTCTTCGTCACATCGATGGCTGATAGTTCTCCGAGGATCAAGAGAGATGATAAACGTAACACACTTGGGGATAGATTCCGTCGTAGTGTCCACAAGCTTAACAATATGCTGGAGAAGAAACTTAATGAGGAGATAATGAGTCCACCAGGTATTATGGCCCCCCCTGTAGGCAGGCTTCAATAGAAACAACTTAACACAAAGGCATTGTATCATTTATATGGTAATTTCATTTAAATACTTGATTAAAGATATGAAGCCTGATACGATTCTTTTTAATCTATCTTGTTTGGGGTTGATGATAAGTTGTCATTAACGGTCTAATTCGTGCGTCAATTTTTTCTGTTATTTGCTAGAGTGAATACTAGAAGTATGAGTACACCGCATCAGATGCAGATTTTTTCAATAATAATATCACTAACCATTACATGAATATGAAAGGTTTTATTTGTATGAAAAGAAAGATTTTATTTGCATGGAAAAGAAAGTCACAAAATACATATAGGGAATGAACGTATTTTTCTAATTTTCATAGCGGCTACGAATAGCAGAAGCTACTCGTATCTATATATCCTGTGTAAGGCGTTAGCGCTCCTCGGAAGTTATGTGGATAGCTTCTGCTATTCATAGCCGCTATGAAAATTAGAAAAAATATCAATCCATATATTTCCACAACAATATTTTTTGAAAATAAAAAAAATTATCGAAAGGTTTATATATAAAATATTTGAAATTATGACATTCATGTACGACGAGAAACGAGATTAATGGAACAGCTGGATGGCAAAGTCATTCCGCAACGTCGCGTTTCCCAGCTTCCGCCTTCCGGTCGACCCTGTTTTGCAAATGACAAACGATAAACAAGAAACATTGTTAAAATAAGATTTGGCTGACGTATTACAGTAAACCTTAGTCAAAAACAACACATTAAACATTTTACATTCAGATATTGTGGGGGACTATTTTTTATTTATATGAAACTGGCGTGATGTTTGAAATCAGCTGATCGATGCACGAAAATCGTTGTATTCAAGGTGTACTCATAGTGTTTTCACAAGGATTTATAAGTGAGAAGGATTCATCACTGTCTCCACACCAGACGCCTATGAACCGGGAACAAAGACCAGTCTTTCTCATCAAATACTTATCTTATCGAGTCAAACGAAACACCAACGTAAAGTTTATTAAATTTCACAACGTTTATTACTTGCTTTAAGAACGGAATATTTAGAGGATATGTCTTAAATTTTCGTTAAAAAAATACGACAGCTCATGAAATGACGGCCCGCTTCAGAAAGTAAGACGGTAACCCTCGCACCCGCAAGCTACATCAAAGGCTGCACCGGAAGATATCAAAGGAAAATCAGTCGTCGCCCAACGTCACGGTCAGTGCACAAACACAAAAGCTCCTGCCTTGTACTTCCTCAAAACCAAGTGTGACTTATCCTTCTCATATACGTCCTTGGTTTTCATAAGCAAATGTTTGTTTTCGTCAGTTTGTTGATTCATATAGCGACGAAACTCTCAGAATGTAAATACATTTGAATAACATCGTCCACAATTGTAGTCTAATTATCATTTATTAATATCCAGTGTCTTTTGTAAACCTCTTTGAGATATCATGTGGTGTAAGATCTGGTGGGCTATGTCCATGGTCCAATCATCACTGATAGTGGTTAGCTGTTATGTCGTAATCTTTTACATTGCCTTTCGATTGCCGTTTCATTAACGTTCCAGCACAAATATCACTTATAATGCACAGTTCAACGTAGAAAATATTTCTTAAAATAGGTAAACAACTTGTTGCGTTGTGTTTTACAAAACAATATAATTGTTTTACTGAAGAACAAGCATATCAATATCATCACATTTCCAGCAAGCATGTTTAATTAATATGTAGAAAAGGGAGGAGTTAGTCTTGTTTTCCTCTCAGAAATGCTTTCTTATCTGTTTTCCATTTAAAAAAAAATGCCATTTTCTCTAAATGCTTTTTGGTGGGTAGTAATATTTGCAACGTGTATTGTTCGTGTCAATCTTTCCATCATAATTGCTGGTATTTAAAATTATTTATTTCACTGTAACGATATGTCACTTAAACATTTGCTATTTTAACATTGACATGTAACTTGATGATTTAGCTCCAAAAAAGCATATGTCGGCCTATAAGAGAGCCGAAATCTAGGGATAATATATTCCTGGTTTTGAATAAAGCGCCTTTAAACACCGCCATGTTCAGTGACTTCGGGTTTTGTCGGATTCCGAATCGTATCATATGACTGACGTTCGACACGACCTGCACGTGGTGAGCCAGGTAACTAGAGTAAGCGCACATGTGTTTGTTTACGTTTTCCTTCTGGCTAATAAGAGCAAATCATGCTGGTATATGTCCACAGTGAGCATGACCTCTTCAAAGTTCCAGAGAAAGGTTGGTTTTAATAGATGATCTTCAACCCAAATCGCCATTACTGGTTTAGGATGTAACGTCGGCGAGGATAGGGTAAATAATGATAGTGAAATACGAACAGAGAGGAAGCGGTGCTAGCAGTGTTATAGAGACTGATAGAATCTTACATGGGTCTGTTAAGTGGACCTGAGTGAAAGATTTTGACTGGTCACTCCTAGGTTTGCCGATATATCCCTGTCCACTTGTCAGACCTATGTTTGATTATTTTTTCTCCCATAGTGTAAAGAAAAAAGCATGAGAACAAAATGATGTCCTCGACAGTAGTCTCCACATGTATCGATATTGTCATTGTCAAGAGCGTGTCAGCTGTCTTTTCCCTACTCGGCAAAAGACAGAGTTATCTTTTCACTAGCAACCGCCGGACAACCCTGTCAGGTATGGGAGAAAATGTGTTCCACCTTAAATAGAAAGACGTCGTTGGTACAGCAAGCATGCATGCAGCTGGATAAAGTCATTTGATACGAAAAACGTCAAGAGGAAGAGGGTGAATTATGGAACACATGCACGCATTTTGGTTTTTTAAGAAAGAAATCATGATGTATGTTTTGGTATTATTCTCTTATCATATATTATTACCAAGACATGCTGTCAGATTATATTTTAGTCTGAAAATACCAATGCATTATGACACAGTACAAAGACGAATGAGGAAATCAGGAATTCAAAATTTGCGGCGATGTGAGTCAGGGAGCAAAGACTACAACCGCCATTAGCAAGACAAGGCTAAAAGGACTCGATATGCATGCATGCTTTTGTACAGTCGAATCCGGCCAAATAAGCGCTAGTAAACATACTCGTACTGAAATAGTTATTATGTGACAAAAATATATACCGAACCCGGTGGACGTAAATGTACAATTTTTTGCATATTTGCCAAAATTTACAAACAACGTAATAATCTGCGGGTCAACAGTAATACCCAAAGTTAGGCCTGATGTTCTTTTATATCAACTTAGTAATGGTCAAGTATACCTAAGAAGTGATATATAGGCATACAAAATATCACCAGTTAAAATAGGATCTAAAACTAAGCTTATCATTACAAACCCCTGTGGGTGGACGAAGCCACACACATAACAGAGAAGTATTTTTAGAAACGGAAAAGGAAGACGCTTTTAAAAAAATCTCTAAATGATTGATATGGCGATAGCGCGTCTTCTCTTCAAATCGAAACTATATGTATATATATGTGTGTGTATATGAAAAGCAACGGCTAGCTTGCGGCAAAGTCTGATATCTGTTTTTCATTTACATCTATCTTCACAAGGAACCATTGCTTTCTTTCCATTATTATAAGGGAACATTTCAAATGTCAATTGCGTTTTTTAAATCTCTGTAACTTTTATATCTTCATAAAATAATGCAGTATGCAATACATGATAACGCAAACATATTTCAAAAATAAACTGAATTGCGCTTCCTAGGTTGTCAGTTATGTACTGAGCGGCCTACCCTGTATGACTGATTAGATATGACATAACATCGATCTGTGGGTTGTTCATGTTTATCTGCGGTTAATAGTCAAGTTTTAAAGATGCAACGAGTCTGCCGCCTATTACCCCAACTTTATCTATATTTATTTATCAACATCTATCGACAAAGACCGAATAAGGTAAGACAAACTTTTATAAAATATACAATAAATTTTTGATGCTGTTTATTCTGTAGTAGTCCAGATATTCTTCGTTTAGCTTTCAACATTTACGTTGACGCCATCATGTAATATAACAAGAAGGTGTATACCGTCGATGTAAAGTTATCCGTGTAACAAGCACATGCTAGAAGAATAGTTAGACTCCTGTGGTAAATCTGCGATTTTTGGCGATTAATTGCTTGATAAAAAATACCGACTTTATTCATCTATCGTCCAGTTTTTGATCGCATAATACCTACTTGTATCTTAAAGGTACAAATGTAGGTTTCGCCCAATGAAATATAAAGTTTACGAAATTGAAATTTATTCTGTACATATATATAATCTTCAGAACATTTTCGATGCATACAATATATAATCTTCAGAACATTTTCGATGCATACAGCGAACAATATAGGTGGTCAGTTGCCTAGCTTGACCAGGAAAATACTCCTCTAAAAATAGAGCGAAGTTAAGCTTTACATAGAACATGACGTATTTTTCCAAAACGAGGCCGCATCAACAAATGGTAGCAACAAAATGTCAGATAGAAGTGACAGTCTAGCCACGGCATGTTTAGTTAAAAAAATCGAAGTACGATGGATTGTTTATACCCTACATGTCATATAATCTATAACACTTCAAGTTACTGACATACGCTCGCTAGCTTAGTACATCAAACATATATGTAGGTAATGATATATATAGTCTGCCGCTGTATGTGCGCTGGCATATATATGTGTTGAAATTTTACTCACCACGTGCAACACGACCCAACAGAATCCGGGCTAGATCCGCTTGAGATGTGGCTTCTGTTTCTTCTATTGCTACATGCCATCTCTGAGTTCCATTCCCTAGAGATATCCTAGGATGCTACCGATTCCATTCTAATTTCCTAATCTTTGATGCCGATTCTGATACATGTTTTTTTTCTCACACGCTTTTGTTCAGCCATTTTGTTTTTAATTTAAGTACATGTACGTAACAATGCGCATGCAACACTATCCATCGCAGCTTCATTTGCATACAATCCTGTCAGACTGACGATCGTAATAATTCAAGGATTTCCTTCAATTTTGTATTCAAGACACATTTGTTCAATCTCATACGCATTAAGAAATTACATTGAGGTATTTTTTATATGTTTTTTCACCTTTTCTTCCGTTTATCGGAGTTTACCAAAAATATTTATTTGGTTGGGCGAAACCTCGTCATTGTTTCCCATTAGAGCGGCCAGATGAAGCCGCTATTTTAGCGCTTCTGATTCACTCCATACACAAACGTAGCATATGCAATTTATATGTAAGTTGTTAGAGTTAGGACTCGTATGTTGTAGCCATGTTGATACTTTAAAATGCCTTGTTTTCAACATCACTTTACGATGCTGCATGGCTCAAAATTATTATCTGTCAAGACAAAGTTAATTAATATCATATTTATTTATGGTAATATTGTTAATATTTATATTGTATTCATGTTATTATTGATATTGAGTATTTGATTCAAGTTTTTATGAATATTAATTTTATATCATACCTTGTTCAGTTTAGATAGCCTAGCATACATGACATTGTATTTCTAACAGATTGCTTAAAGATGCTCCACGACAGATAGAGCATAAACGATACTCATCATTTGAACAATAATTGGTGTTTAATCGTGTATATACATATGTCTAATTAACACAAAAATAATGCAAAAAAAAAAAATCATTATGCTTTTGGTGCATGCGCAATCAGTATTTCATTCCATATAGGACATAGTGCCATGGCATTTTTTCGCGACTCTATTAAATATTTTTTTTTAATTTATCTTAGATTATTAGAAGCTAACACTTTTCAATTTATGGTAACGGTGTTAAGTAAGTAACATTTTAACGCAAGAAAAATACTTCTTCTTTTTTACAGAAACACGATGAGAGCGGTACTAGTTGTCATTCTTATCTGCCGGGTTGTCACATCGATGGCTGATAGTTCTCCGAGGATCAAGATAGATGATTAACGTAACACACTTGGGGATAGATTCCGTCGTAGTGTCCACAAGCTTAACAATATGCTGGAGAAGAAACTTAACGAGGAGATAAGGTATCCCAAAGGCGGGCTTCAATAGAAACAACTTAACACAAAGGCATTGTAACTTTTATATTGTAATTTAATATAAATACTTGATTAAAGATATGAAGCCTGATATGATTATTTAATCTACCTTGTTTGGGGTTGATAAGTTGTCATTAACGTTCTAATTCGTGCATCAAATCTTTCTGTTATTTGCTAGAGTGAATATACTAGTAGTATGAGTACACCGCATCAAATGCAGATTTGTTTTAATGATAATATCACTAACATTACATGAATATGAAAGGTTTTATTTGTATGAAAAAGAAAAATTTTATTTGCATGGAAAAGAAAGTCACAAAATACATATAGGGAATGAACGTATTTTTTAATTTTCATAGCGGCTAAGAGTAGCAGAAGCTATATCTACATATCCCGTGTAGGACGTTAGCGCTCCTCGGAAGTTATGTGGATAGCTTCTGCTATTCATAGCCGCTATGAAAATTAGAAAAAATATCAATCCATATATTTCCACAACAATAATTTTTGAAAATAAAAAGAATATCTATCGAAAGGTTTATATATTAAATATTTGAAATTATGACATCCATGTACGACGAGAAACGAGATTAATGGAACAACTGGATGGCAAAGTCGTTCCGCAACGTCGCGTTTCCCAGCTTCCGCCTTCCGGTTGACCTTGTTTTGCAAATGACAAACGATAAACAAGAAATAATGTTAAAATAATATTTGATTGACGTATTACAGTAAACCTTAGTAAAAAAACAACACATTAAACAGTTTACATTCAGATATTGTTGGGGAATATTTTTCAATTGATATGAAACTGGCGTGATGTTTGAATTCTGCTGATCGATGCACGAAAATAGTTGTATTCATGGTGTACTCATAGTGTTTTCACAAGGATTTGTAAGTCTCATATACGTCCTTGGTTTCCATAAGCAAATATTTGTGTTCGTCAGTTTGTTGATTCATATAGCGACGAAACTCTCAGAATGTAAATATATTTCAATAACAACGTCCACAATTGTAGTCTAATTATCATTTATTAATATCCAGTGTCTTTTGTAGCAATATTTAGATGCTTTACATAATGATTATACTTACGAAAAACTATTGGTTGTCATGGTAACAAAATAGAGGCCTCTAATTTGCTGAAATTTTAATGTCATATTGAAGTGAAAATTGGTACAAAAACGTTATGATGTATGCTGAATATCATGGTAACACTTCAAAAATTATTGGTTGCCATGGTAATAATATAAGTCCTTTGATTGGTTGATATTTATATATTGTCAGATTTAAGTTAAAACTGGTATAAAGGTGAATAATACGGGAACATTTTCCAAAATGCTTGGTTTCAGCGGTAACACATGGAAGACACTATTCATTTGAAATTAAGATATTTTAAGATTTGAGTGAAAGTCGATACATATGGGTTATAAGGTATGCAGAATAAGATAGTGACAGTTTTGAAATAAACGAAATAAATGTCTCTGATTGGTGATCTTTTTTCACTCAGAGTTGAGAATATTAAATTTTGTGAGCATTTTCTTTTATTCTTTTTATTTTAATAAAAATACCGATTTACGCAATATAAATGAGTACATAAGCATGCATACATGTAGACAAATACACCCATGCGCATACATACATACATACATACATACATACATACATACATACATACATACATACATACATACATACATACATACATACATACATACATACATACATACATACATACATACATACATACATACATACATACATACATACATACATGTAGACAAATACACCCATGCGCATACATACATACATACATACATGCGCATACATACATACATACATACATACATACATGATTTGTTTAATTTGCTCACTTAATATTCTCGTTTCACCATAGTGGGTGAACGATTATTATTTTTTTTTCATATTTTTCAAATATTAATGAATAAAGAAATATTTACAATTCATTCCACCAGTATTATAAGCATAAATTACGAATGCAGGCGGAGGCGCGCGGAGCCTGATCAATTGCACAGAGAGCCAAAATTTCCGTGTTGGTCGTATCAAATCTGTACAGTTGACCAGGCCTTTTGATTGGCCAAAATTAAGATATGGAAACCTTTGTGGTTTTGGTATTCTTTATAACTTAAACATATTTCATCAAAAAATTATTTGATTTTTGATATTAAAAAAGAAACTACTTGTTTCACCAAAGAACATATCTAGTTGTTAGTCATTTTTGTTCGGTTAGGAAAAATGCAAGAATAAGATTTTATCAATGCACTAATTTTATAGTACTGTATATATTTTAGTCTACAGCATTCTATAACTAGTTGTTGTTTTATTATGGTACCTATAATCAATTTTGAATTCACAGTAACCTAGGCCAAATCTTGATTGTTTAGAAACTTCTCTCTGACTAGATTTCAGCCTTTGAAATGCTATTTTCCTGGATTCATATTTTGAAGTATTTGTTATAAGATTATACCTATGTTTTAAAAATGGTTTAAAAACGTGGACAAAATCAATAGCATGTTAGATATTTGCAGCAAACCAAATACCCTTAATTCTTATCTCAGCAAACATTTGAAATTTTCCGATTGAAAAATGAATTTGTAGTCGAAATAATGATTCAATTTTTTATAAATTGGAAAAAAATAAAGAATGGTGTCTTTCATTAAAAATATAATTAAAAAAAAAAAAAAACATGTTCAAAAGTTGACTACAAGGGGTCTCCTTGGGACATACCCAAAATATTGTTACAAAATATCATTATAGACTCTTTATGCCTTTTTTGAAAAGGCAAAATAGATAAAACGCATATTTAATCTAGTAATGTACCTAGACCTTTAACACTGCAAAAAGGAGCGTGGGCGGATTTTTGGATTTTGCAACCCTACCTTTGGTTAAATTAAGACCAGCGGTTATGATGAAGTTTTTTTTGACAGACGGATACCAGGCGCCACCATTTATAAGATCACATTCTTTCCATTCATTAACAACGTTTCAAACAAAGCAAATCAAACTTTAGATTAGATAATTAGTCCAATTTGATGATGATATCAAAATGTTGTTCTGATCAGTCTCATATCGGATACGATATACCAACTGACAAAACCTTAGAATGATATCATTGATAGATATTTTATTCATTTAGTGCTACTGTGCTATTCCTTATAGTCATCCGGATTTACCTTCTGATTTAACTCTTATGAAAACATTAATGACTTGGGTTGATTCATCTTCTAAAACAGAAATAAATAACTTTATTTTTTATATATCTTTATGTGTATGATAACTCGAATATCACGGTTTTTTTATAAAAAGTGTTTGTTATACATAAAACTTGACATACACTGGTAGACACTTACTAACATTGCATGACGGAGTCAACGTAAATGATAAAAGCTAAAACAAAATTATCTTTACTACTACAGAAGAGACATGAAAAGACCTGTACAATTTACAAATATAGTTTTTCTTACCTTATTCGGTATTTGTCGATAGATGTAGATATATTTGCGGTACAACAAAGTCCACGTGTTACAATGTTTGAAAAACGCGTCCTTGGTTGTCAGTTATGTACTAGACGGCCACCTCCTATGATTGAATAGACCTAGTATCGAGCTGTGGTTTAGTCATGATTAAATGCGGTTAATAGTCAAGTATAAAAGATGCAACGATTTAGAAACCTTTTATCCACAAATTTATCTACACTTATTTATCTACATCTATCGATAAATACCGAATAAGGTAAGAAAAACATCATTTGTAAAACATACAAAAGGCTATATTAATTTTGCCATTTCTGTAGTATCAGAAGATAATTTTGTTTTAGCTTTTAACATTGAGGTTGACTCATTAATGTAAAATAACAAAGATGCATTATGAGTTTGTTTCAATCTTTCCTTTTATAGTAAAAACCAACCCAAGTCATACGTAAATTCGAAATAACAACAAAGTTAAATGAATACAATTTCTTTAAATTTGTATCCTTTTATGGTTTTGACATATTGGTACATTGTATCATATATTATATTTTAAGTCTGTTATAGCGAAAAGTAGGATGTTCTGGGCCCAGTTTAAGGAATCCCTTAACTTAAAATTATCAATAGGAAAGCATTACAGAAGTTAAGAAAAATCTGAAGTTAAGGAGCGCTTCCTTAAAATATGTAATGTTTTCCTACGGATAATTTCAAGTTAAGGAATTCCTTACAGTTAAGGAATGTTCATAAAACTGAGCCCTGATACGAGACATTTACGATTAACACACATTATTGTATTCACGGTAGCATGTGCTGATATGTTAGCAGTAAAACAAATGGCAAATATCACTTGACCAAATTAAGTTTATTGTCTAAAACAAACACGTACATGTATATGTTTAGGTCGCGTTCGCTAGGCTGCAGTCTCTGCCTGAAACCCTATCCTTTTTGATTGAACAGGTATAGTATAAATTTGACCCTTGCTGTAAATCCGTAATAATTAGGGGAATAGTTGCTCGAAACAAAATACGGAATTATATCTCTTTAATGATAATTCATAGCATCATAATTTTCCACCTCGCCATTGTCTCCCTTGCGAGTGGACAGGTGGAGCCGCCATTTTGCAATATTACACAAATATACCATTTAAAATTTTACCTAAGTAGTTAAAAGTAGTATGCTGCAGCACTGCGGATGTTTCGTAACGCATTATTTTAAACATCACTTTACCATGTTACATGCCTCAAAATGAATACTCTGTCCAGATAATGTTAATACCAATGATATTTAGGGTGATATTGATTAGCCAATCAAATGTTCAATTCCAAGTTTCTGGATGCGGACGAAATAGTTAGAAGAACTGTCATAATCATTTCTGTGTATATAGTCATTACGTTTAGAGAGCTCAAGGTTGCTACTTTTATGTCTGCACATCTTCGATACCGATCACTTACGATCTCTACACCCCTAGACTATCTCATAGAAAAACTGAAGGCAGCTCAGAGGAAAGAATCTGAGCCAATCAAAGGCAAAAAATTCCTTTATACGGCTCTTTTGATGTGCATCAAAGGACTAAATTACCTCTTCTGTTCTGTTTCCTCCAGTTTTTCTTTGAGATAGTCCAGGGGTGTAGAGATCGAAAGTGATTGGAACCCCCATGGAGTATCGAGGATGATGTTTGCAATAACGAAATGTTGTTTGCAGTCGATATAGCAGGATTGATATTAAATAATTTTCAGGTTACTATTGACATTGAACAAAAGTGTTTGATTTCAACTTTTATGAAAACAAAATATATATCGTACCTTGGTCATTTTAAATAGTAAATTGTTTAATCGTTGAAGAAGAATATTATAAATAAAGGTAAAAAAATATGTATTTGTTACAGAAACACGATGAGAACGGCACTAGTTGTCATTTTACTCTGCCTGGTTGTCACATCCATGACTGATAGTTCTGCGAGGATCAAAACAGATGAAATAAGTAACAGACTTGGAGATAGATTCCGTCGTAGTGTTAATGATATGCTAGATGAGAAGCTTAATGAGAAGATAAAGGCTCCCCCAGGCAGGCTCCAAAAGGGATGAAGACAAGTTGAAATAAACACAATGACAGAAAGCTGGAGAGGAGTATATATATTGTACTTTCAAGTACTTGATTAAAAGCCTAATTTGCCTTATTAGTTGCTTTAAAAAAAAAAACATTTTTGAGCTTTTGCCAATAACGGCATTATTTGTGCATCAAATCTTCCTGATATTTGCTACAGTGAATATGTTTTACTAGTAGTTTGAGTATACAGCATCATATACAGATTGTATCAATAATAATATTCACTTACTATTACATGAATAATAGACAATGACAAATTTTCTTTGCATGGAAAAGAAAGTCACAAAATACACATTTGTTTAGTTCAACGTCCGAAATCGCGTATTGTAGGCTAATTATCATTTTTTAATGTCCTGTGTCTTTTGTAAAACTTTTTGAGATATCGTGTGGTATACCAACTGCTGGGCTATGCCCATGGTAAATCATCACTGATAGCGGTTGGTAGTTATAAAGGACGTAGCGTGAGATTTCATTCTTTTACATCACCTTTTTATCCCCTCTTCATTAAAGTGATTGATCTGGTGCAACTATCACAGAACACAGTAAAAATATTCTGTGAAATAGGTAAGCGACTTTTCATGTCAATATGTTTGCAAAACAATAAAGCTAACAATTATTTTAATGGATTACAAACATATTGATTTACTCTCATTTCAAGCAAAACTGTTTAATTATGTAAAAAGAGAGAGGGGTGAGTTTAGCAATTCTGACAGCAATGCATTCTTTGTCAGTTTTACATTGAGAATGAAGTTCAGGAAGTAGAGAATTTCGTGAGGAAAAAAATGCGATTTTTTCTTTTATACTTTATACTTTTATGAGTAGGAATTTTCGCATATTCTTAAGGATATGTTCTGGTTTTTTAATATATAGATTTTTTGGAAAGAGGAATTCATACCAAAGTTAAACATGAAATATAAATAATATTGTGGTGTGCTTGATTTTGAGCTAAACTATGAATCAAATATGGCTATTTGGGCATACACACGACAAACTAAAGCGATATTTTGCAAAAAAGTTGTCCGATATGTATAGTTATTCACAAAATTGACAAAGCCAATGTTTTCTTGAAGAAAATGATAATACCACACAATCAACTCATTATTTTTACATAGAACAGCTGTATATGTTACCCCTACCCTCTATATTGTGAAGATAAATATGCCCCGTTTTATACAATTTGTGGCAGATTCAACGGTTCAAAGAAAAAGAATTTTTTCTTACATTTCGCATGTCAAAAGAAAATAAGTTACTGTTTCTAAAACCATCATTAAAATAGAGATCAGTGTGCTTGATTTTTTTATTCCAATATAAAATTTTAATTTTCAGCATTTTTTCCTAAAAATTCAAGAAACTCTATTTTCACTAAAATGTAAAAATAATAAACCTAATTAGTTATGATTCCACACTTAAATCCCCAACTCTTTCACCTCAGTAAGCATAAAAAAAGATTAACAGCAAACATTAACTTGATATAACTAAAAATGTTGTTGCAACGACGAGCTAAGTAAAAATATTGAATTTAAAAAGTGTGAAATTTCACTTCTTGCAAAATGTAAGAAATTCACCTTTTTAAAATAGCCGCCAAAATAGCCAGTGCTTAAAATTTGTATAAAAAATTATAAAAGCAATTACAACTATACAATGCATTTACAATAATTATCTTAAAAGAAATTCAAATTTTGTTAATTTTGCAATGAAATAGATACAGGAAATAATACAGTGACGTTTTAACGAGATCATAGTTAAACAAAATAGATAATCATATTTAGAACTTTTATCATTTCTCCAAATTACATTTCCTCTTTCTAAACAAATTTACATGCTTTGATTTAACCTAAAACCTTTATTAAATCATTTCGAAATTCTTCAATTATTTTTGTTGCATTTTTCTCTAGAAGAATAGATAGATTGGCTTTTTACCTTTATGCTGCATAGTTCAATTCTACATTTTGCCAAATTGAAGTATTTCTTCCTATCGCAAATTGAACAATGAACAAATAAAAAAAATCGGAAATGACTCAATTCACAATTTTTAGCTGGAAGAGGGAAGCCTACACCGTTGATAAAATTATCTTACATTTACCAACTTAAATGCACAGATTATACCCGATTCTCAGGGAAAAGAGAGTAAATTCTTGGTCCTGTTTCCTCGGAAAATTTCTTCGGTTTTCATGACCAAATGTAGAAATATAGCACATATGTACCAGTAGACAAACTCCAAAATACAACAAATTCCAAGTGCAGAAGTCCTTGGGTGGTATGAACTGTGTGTCATAGTGTCTGCTAAAGAAAACCTATCCCCTATGATCGAAATGATATGCTGTGACATTTGACTTTGGTGGTTAATTCTTCATGTGATGGTTTTGGGTCTGAGAGAAATACGGAAGTTAATTTTATACTGTAAACTTTCAGATAGAATTTATGGAATTGACTTCATTGACTTCTATGAGAGAATGCAGACGGTGCACGTGGCTCCATATTTGTCGCTCTGTTGAATATAATATTTACATTCACTTGCCACTTCTGTGTAAACTAACCATTTGAGTTTGGGTTTAGTTAGTTTAACATCCTATTTACATCAAGGGTCATGTAAGGATGTGCCAGGTTTGTTAATGGAGGAAAACTGGAGCATCCGGAGAAAAACAACCGTCCAGCGGTCATTACCTGGCAACTGCCATACTTGGGGTTGGAACTCGCGAACCAGATGTTGAGGGCTTATGGTCATATGTCGGGGCATTTAATTAAACTACTGGTTTAGCGCGGCTCGCGTAAACTAGTCAATCCAAAATTAAGTATATGATAGTTTAACACCCAAAACGTGACCATTATCACGTCACTAGTGTTGCATTGTCACTGTCGACATGGCTATTTTGTAGAGTATATAAGAGAGACAGTTTTCCTTGTCCACCTTCGAAATGAGATAGCAATGCAAAGATAAGCATGGAACTATCTTCCTAAGGAATCTATTGTCTATACATAGATGCCAGAGCTTTGAAAAACCACTTCATAATGTCTTCAAAGCTCTGGTATTTTAGATACTGTAGTAAGATATTTCAATGCTTACAAATAATACAACTTTTAACATTCCACGTTTAGCTCGCTTTCCATTTTCAAAAGACAAATGGAATGTGATATCGTCAGTCTAGAACATCCTTGTAAAAAGAAGATGACATTGCATATACGTGTATGCTATATATAGCTTGTGCAACACTAGCTTTTCCCGCTAATTTCTCATCTTATACATGTATGTACCGACCTATATGCCGTTATTTTTTTTCATGAAGTGATATCAAATCAGGTAATTATTACCTCTGTCAAGTAGACAAAATAAGTGATTTTTTACAACAGCAATACATGTTCATGTATTACAAAAACACAATTTAATATTTTAAAATTTAATATCAACTATAAAAATACATTGCATCTCACAATAGGTGCAAATTTTGATATTCGTCTCGTCTTTGAGGAATCTATTGCATTAGTAAAAAATATTATACATTTACATAAATATCTAGAATGTTGACAAAATACATTGTATCACAGGTTGGCACGTACGTATAAGAAAACTAAATACTAATCAGATAGTAATGATATCTATCACTTTGATCTACTCAAAACAAGAGCCATAGGTAAATTAATGAGAAGTAAACAAATAATCATTGAAAGAACAACATATTTAAATGTAAATGTACACAAACAATATGACAAAAATGAGCAGATACACTGACCCTCGATAATCCGGACACTTGCATCCCAAGTTCAAACCGACGACCGGATTGCTTTTTTTCCGGACTGCCGAATTCCGTTTTCTCAGTCAATAATCAGATCTAGTATTTATGTCCGGATTCCGACTTTTCCGGACTATCTGCGTCCGGATTATCGCGAATTCTCTGCAAAGGCACAACAACTGATAAAAGTCTGATCCATAGATGATTGTCTTCTATTGAAATGTAATAATCATAATTTAATGTAATAAAAAATGTATTTGTCATAATGAATTATTTAACAGTTTAATGTGATAACAATACTTTAATGCAATGATCCAGTTAACATTTTATTCCTACTATTTGAACCATATACTTAAATGAAAAATTATATATTTCACAATATTAGTATCCCAGTCTGGTTTTAAGACGCACGCTCGGGCTAACCAGGTTTAACGATAATTTTATGATTCAATAGGAGCAAACTCAAACCTCTTCCGAAATTCAGTTTTTACAGAAATTCTTAATAATACTGCACATCTATGTAATGAATTTAGGAAAGTTTTGATTTCGGTAACACAGCATTACCACTAATTGATTTAATGAAAAGTTAATTAACTGTGTAGGAAATAGATATGAGAGATCTGCTCTTGTTATTTGTATTATTAATAATGACAAATTAAACTTTAAATGTATACAAAATTTAAAACGGGAGCATGTCCATTGACAATGATAAATACTTGTGCTAAGATTGTCTGTCATAAGTTTGCGCATACTAACATTTTGCGTAATACTTTGCAAATTATCACACAAAGAAATAAGAAATATATGAATTAAGTAATATAAAAATAGAATTTAAAAAATACTAAAATACAGTATAAATGTATATAACATATGTTCTCGGTACGCATGGTGTCTCATGACTGGACGGTAAAATTCATCACTACAATGTTTAACATAAAGAGCAATCAGCACTATCATTACATTTTCATGAAAACGTATTATTATATTTTCAAATTACTTTACTATTAACTTATTTCTGTCCAAAATAAGAAAATCCTCGATAATCCAGAGGTTGTTATCACTGTCGTTATATCGTCCCTTGGACTACATCATAGCAAAACTGAAGGTTCTGTGTGCGAAAACAGATCAGACAGGTAGATTGGTCCTTTGGTGTACAATAAAGGAATCTAATGACTGCATGTTGTATGGTTCTGACGTTTATCGTCGTATCTCTGTAATCTCCAACTGAAGTCTTTGTAAGTCAAATATTTTCTCTCCTGAAACGACTTTAGTTCTACTATAACCTAGTCCAGAGGTTGAAGATATACACTGGAATATCGCGAATGAACTGAGACATGAAAATATTCAATAATGGAATTTCCGACACACAGAAAAAATAATTCTTTAGTTAAACACCAACGAACAGGCCGCGATAATTGCATTATGCATGGTACTATAGGACATTATCATGGTGTCAAAAGTAGTTCCAGGTTCTATTTGATAGTATTAGATCCTCATCTCTGGCTTTCATAGTAAATATCACCACTGGCTAAACTGATTGTGTCACTCTCTCCTTGAATCACATACCTACTCTGCTTCAGCCAGTTTTTCTATGGCGTTGCTGACCCTCATCAGTTGTTCCAGACCTTTCAGTCCAACTTCCTCTTTTAGGGATCTATAGAAAAACTCTGGGGCCTGTAGAACATATCGTGAAAAAACCTGTCAACTAATTGTTTTATTGTAATTCAAAACGCATCAAATGGGTACAGTGTAAATACTCAAAATTTCGTTAAATACAAATCGATGATATAACAAAGAGATGATTGAGGAGCCGCTAAAGAAATTTACATATTATGATGACAAGTGTAAATTTCTACTTTTGTATACTATTTGCTTATGGACGGAATAATATCACTTTAGCATTACATACCTTGACAGATATCTTGACTAGGAATTGTAGCTGTTCACACGTGATTTGGTTCATCCCTGCATAGCTGTATAAAAATATAAGATCTGGCTTCAATAAAAACACCCAATATAATCTTAGATTATGAGACCACCATCTTCAATGCTATAATTATCGTACTTATAAGTGTAGCGAAGCGTATTACAGTCAGTGGTCTCCGATATGAAGGGACCAGATATTAATCCTGAGAACTGAAAATGAAATCGCATAGGTCTATATATGGCTTTCTATTGTATTCCATGCTAAAGAAATTACTTCAGTTATTCGTATTCTTCAAACATACGTTGTATGTTAAGTTCTATCTGGAATATCATCTTTGGTGTTAGTTCTTTGATAAATAGGGAATTACTTCTTAACCTAAAATTGAACATTTATTGCATAGTAGATTACATTTAAAAATGTCATCGTAAGAAGGAAATAATTCTCGATACTTTTGGCCTATATCATAGTAAAATTGGAGGCAACAGAACAGGTAATTTAGCCGTTTGATGTTCATGAAAAAAAGAGCCGTTTGACGGTACACTATGGTTGGCTGTGTGGCTTTGATGTTGGGGCGTCGTTCTCTCTGTAGTTTTCAATGAAAATCTTTGCAGGACTGTGATTGGTTCAGATGTTTTCCACTGAGCTGCCTCCAATGTTACTATGAGATAGTCCAGGGGTGTAGAGATCGTAAGTGATAGGAACGCCTGGAGTATCAATGATGCAGGCAGATATAAAACGCAGTACTTACGTTGTCAACCTATTGTCGTTAAGCCATTTATCTTTATCATCCTCTGTCCACGACTTCAACGGACTGGCATTCTTTTTGCCCTGAAAACACATTATTTATATTTAGGAAAGATAATCTACTTATATGACAATACACTGTATCTGGTTGAAAGACTAGTGTTTTCCTCTCCTTACACCCTATCATTTTACTATGTCATACATATTTTCAAAATAAAAATGTGATAATATTCGTTGAAGTAGCCTGCAAGTAGCCCAATATATAACACATTCCATTAAAGGGTATATATAATGATAACTTCAAAAGACCCTACATAATAATGGACCCACCTGATTCTACACCACCGTACTTTAGGTGAACATTTTTTGCGCTGTTTTTTGTTTTTTTTGTTTGCTTTCCTCATTGTCAGTTAATTTCCACGAAAATTACCACGCATTTCAGTTCTCTGGTTATACGCTAGTTTAAGCAATAGGCAGATGATAATGTTTACCTGTTTAGGCTTCTTCTCTTTTGGCTGTTTTGTAGTAGTATCTTGTTCTGTTGTTGGTTTCGCTGTCGTCGTTACTGATTGGTCAGTTTTTCTGTCTACAGGTGGCGCTGTCACTGCGGGTAACGCACTCGGTGGACCAGGTTCTATGTGGTGGGATATTGCTTTGATAACCTCTTCCATACGTTTTTCGAATGCTGGCTGGTCATCTAATCCAAAATCATAAAATTTGTAATACAGGTCTTCCCCAATCATCATGTCCAACCAGCCCGGTAAGTTCGGATTTCTTTGCATCATAAACGGAATGATGATTTTGTCCTTCTTCCGTGCGTACTGTGCCTCTGTTAAATTTAAACCAGCTTTGAATTATCCCTTTGATTTATTTTTGAAAATTGCATTCATATAATACATCGTGTACATCCAATAATGATTTTCGATTTTTTTTTTCATTTTAAATGGAACAATAAAAAGACATTTATTTCATACTTTACAAAGAAGGTCATATTATTAAGTGAAAAAAAGTCAACCGCAACATCTCGGAGAGATTTCCGACATTCCCGGATCTTCCGAGAATGATATGCTTCCAAAGATTGCCAGAAATTTCGTTCGAGGTGATATAAAGATTCCATACTTTTTCAATATGTATCTTTGATTAGAAGGAGAAGAAAAGTATAATTCGTATAAAAATGAATTAATTGAGAAGATGTGGCTCTAAGGAATTCAATGTTAAATGTATTCCTTGTATTCAAAATCAATTAAACCACTCAGTTCCATACCATCTTAAATTTAATGGAACATACACTATAACAAAAACAGGTGTTACAAAAATATATCTGTTTTCGAATAGATTAAATACATTTTGTAATTACTTAGATTTCGCAAATAGTAAATAACTTCGAAATAATTTCACTTTCAATTTGAAAAAAACCCAAAATCGACAGAATCGCTAAATCAAGTCATCACAAATAAAATAAATATTGTCTGTCATGGTCAAGATCCCAGTGATCTTGTAAATTTAATTCTTATTTTCGTGTTTTGAGCTTTGCTCGTATTTTAGCACCTTCTTTAAGATGATATTAACCCATTAAACTGACCTGTTCGGCAATTTTTACTTTCGCCATATTGCTCCGAGACACACATGATGACGACCTTTGACTCCTTGATAGCTTGAGACATTGCATCAAGGAGGTTACCCTTCATGTGATAAACATCCATCCATACTGGGAAACCACGTGTTGTCAGCTTGTCATAAACCTGCAGTGATATTTTCTATCTATAAAATACATACATATGAAAGAAATATATTGAACATCGATAAGCAATTCCTGAACACACATCTAAAACAGATAAAAGCCCATGTAATATTTTCCTAATAAGTCTTTTTCTATCATTTGTCATATAGATTTAATATATATAACGAAAAAATGGAGTTCTCGAATAACTTTTAGAGATGTTTGCGCTTGAACTATACCATCTGAAAATAGAATCATTGATCAGATTATATTTTCTGTAGTATTAAGAAGATTTTAGTTTTGAACTTCTTACGATAGAACAAATTACAAAACTACCCGGGTAATGTTATTTTTCAAATACTAATTTACTTGTTGTTCTTTTCCTGGACAATTTCATTACGCAAAAATAATGTTTTTGCATATGTTTGCCTCTAAATGAATGAGGAAAATTGAAATAGAAAAACTCATGTCAATGTCACAATATTTTGTAAGCTTGCATCCCGGGCTATGATGGGTCATATTTCATTATTTTGAAACGCATGGAATGTCGCGGTGTAACGGAAGCGACCTCCGTAGCTTCCTCTTTATCATCTGTGATACTCCAGGGGTTACTAGCACTTATAGAACATGCATTTTATCTATCCCTGGACTATCTCATATCAAAACTGAAGGCAGTTCAGGAGAAAATGACTGACCAATCACAGGCCTGTAGATACTTGATTTGAAGATTACAAAAAGAGCGACTCCAAACTTCAAAGCAACACAGTCAACCACATTGTACTGTTATACAATCCGTTTAGTATACATCAAAAGATCAAATTACCTATGTCGTTTGGTGCCTTCAATTTTACTAGGAGATAGCCAATCGATGTATATAAAGTCAGTGATAGAAACCTCTGGAGCATCAAGAATGCCTGTTTATCGCCTTACAAATCGGTGTCACTAACTATTAATAGGCGTTGCTTATAAACAAGAGAGACAAAGCGGACGCCCCGGAAGTGATAGCGCTGCTGCTTTATATGCTAATTAACCTACCGAATAAACCAGACCATATGAGAGGAACAAAACGGAGAGTAATCTAAAGAAAAAACCTATTATATTAAAAATGGAAAATACCGTCCGATTTCTACCTTCAGTAGCATCTTTTGATGTGTCCAGTTGTAACTCAGCATGATTTGTTCAGTTATCGGTTTTATTGTAGACAGGGGAGCAGCAGGTGGAGTTTTCTTCTTCTTCTTCTTCGAGACTTTCGAGGAATCTGTTCAATTTGAAATAGCTTTATATAAGTATCATCAGATATCATTTTTTTGTAAATAATTGACTTACATTTTGATTGGGATATCAATATAAAAACGTCGAGTTATAAGAGAAAAAACTTTTTATGCTTTTATATATGAATATAACGGGTAGTGATATTCTACTCTCGGGATCACAATGTGTTGTAATACCCTCGACAATCTACATTATGTGACTATCGGTAAAAAATATCTGTTTTAACCAAGGATTCATTTGTGCATGTATATGTAAATTTCCAATTGTTAATTAGACATTGATAGGTATTATAAAATCATAATAACAACAACTTTATCAAAATCCCTTAACTATGAAAAATCCCGAACTTAAACTTTAATTACGTTAAGCTACTAAACATCTTTAAAAACTTTATATCACTAATAAAATAAGTTAAATACACCATAACAAATTTTGGGTAAAACGTGAAAAAGTTGAAAGTGATGATCAAAAGTTGAGAGAGGGACATCCTGTGTAAGGCTATATGTTGTGACAGGGCTGATCCAAGGGCTTCCAACCCTGGCAGCTATCCGGAAACTTCTAAGATAATAAAATTGTGTTTATTTTGGAAAAAAAAGAAACTTTCTTAAAGTTCAAGAAAATTGATGAAACTAGGATTGTGCGAACAATGGCTACTAACCTGCAATATTTTGTCCTAATTCATCATCTTCAGACTCCGTGTCTTCGTCAGAGTCATTGATCACAAAGTAAGTGTATGAGGCTGCATTGGCAAGGTCGGCATTTCCAGGATGTCTTCTTAGCTCTCTTAACCTCTTCATTAAATCCGTACTGGCCTATAGGTGGGTGAAAATACCAAATATAAATTCCATATGAAAAACAGCTATAAATGTAGTTTCGAGAAACACATTGATATATCAAATGTACAAATTATACAAATGCAGCATAAAAATAGCCAATAAAAAACGGACGACATTTTGTTTTCTCTGCACAGCAACATACCTTAACAAACGACGTACGATGTAAAATCATGTATATTGAAAACTTACCATGTATAGTAGAACATCTAGTTATTGACATGCCATATGGCCACTAAGATAAACTTCAGATATATCCCAAAGATTACGGGATCCATTGTTAGTGCATAAAAACCTACCTTGATCTTGCCACAATTGGTTTTGTCGAATGCAAGTTCCCAGATGATTTTCACTCCAGCCAAGATTTCTGTTTCGACTTTGCTACCTATAATAATTTCTTTGAGCAGCCCAAAAGCATCTGGAATTTCCATGATTTTTGTTTTGTTGCTATCGTTTCTAGCTATTCGGGATAGCCCATCTAAAAGTTCCTCAACTGAAAATCCTTGCTGTCGTCTATTTTCTGATTTTGTAGCTGCCCTGATCATTTCCAGGAGGAAGTTTAATATCGCTTTGTCAGTTTCCAGTAACGCCTTGCTCTCTTTATCGTCCATCATATGCGCCAGAGCCAGCAATGTAAGAAGTTTCACAACTGAAATATCACATAACTATACATTATTTTAGAGCCATTTGAAATGCGGATTTTAAAACAAATGAAGGATAAGACTAACGTCAAAGCTGAACAAACATTATATATACCTACACATATGATATGTATTTGAATCCTTGATTTGATATAATATTAAATTGAATAGTCGGGCAATGAAACCAGTCCCAATGTGTTCATTAGCCTTTCAAATGTCATTTTATATTAAAACAATGGCCAGGTTTAGCTTACATTGACCAGTTTTATGGAAAAGCCACGTGAAAATTTAGCACAGTTCTAAAAATAAATTCTGAAAGCGAGGCTGCGTGGGAATATCAACACGGACATAGCCAGCCGGGAGGACGTTTTAGGGTTCCTATAATATAAATTTATTTCTTTGCATGCTTAGCAATTTAGACAGGAAATTTAATTTTTCTATTTCATAAGAAATTATACTGATATATCAAAATAATTTCTACCGACTTTAGCCTCCCTTTGTCCGACTATTCATTTTAAATATTATATATATGTAAATTATAATTATAGTATATGAATATAGTGATAACAATTAAACTTCTTTTGTATGCACCCATTGCAGTTTCATCAACGTTTCTTAACTTATTAACTTAAAGGAACTTCTTAAAAGTAAGGAACTTTGATAAAATAGAGACATGATACATGGTGTATATCGTAATTGAGGCATGACAGTCAACAAGATTTCATCAATCTTGAACATCAATCTACGTTCGTAACATGCATCTTCTGTCGAAACAGTTACAAAATTTGTATTTGAAAATACGAAGATATAGTCTGATCGTTCATGTGTATGTCATGACAGTTCTTTTAACCTATGTATATGTAAAATTGCCCACAAAAACAGGTAGTCTATGGCTGAATTGCTAATGATCTAGATTAAGTTAAAATAAAAAGTAAAAAGATCATAAAATAATATAACCTCGGAATAAATAGCAATATTACCGTTAAAATAACAATTGATTTTGGTAGGCTTTTAGGACTATTTCAAATTAAGATTAAGATTATTATAATGGAACAGTTAGAAACATCACCACAGATGCATAAACTAGTCTGGTAAAAAGATGTTTGATATACGCACATGTATCGTCTGAGCGGAGAAAGGGCTTAAGACACGTCAGGAGAGATACCGTCTGACCTCCGCCAGGCTGCGGTTCCACCAAATACATATCCTTTGTGATATTGGCACTTCTGGCACAGTTGTGGATGATACTCACAGCTGATTCGAAAGGATATGACCTTCCCTTGAATACGAAATAATAATAATATTCAACAAAGCATTAAGTAGATCTATGATTGAGACACAAATTGTTCCACTGGAGATATATTTCACAACAGCCACTGATCATTCTGTATTACCAAATGCTTTGTTTGAATTTCAAAACTCAATATTTATATTTTCACTGCAACCCGCTATGTAACCTTACCAAACGCATTTGACGTTGATCAGCGCATGCATTGTCACACGGACGATGGCTGTTGCAACGGCTTTTACTTTTACGTCCTTGACATTAATGAATTATTTTATCGTTTTTTCACTAATTAAATGTAAATATAAGCATTGAACTGCCAGTCGGATGTTTAAGAATACTAAATTTATTTCACGTCTTAGTAAGATAAAATTGTACATAATTTTTATTCTACACATTCTTATTATTATACTAACAAGCGGAACAATGTTATAATATTTACCATACCTTGATTTGATCAAATTCGTTTTTCTCCATTTCCATTAAATCTTTGGCCAAGAAACCAAACATAAGTCGTGTTTTGGCAATGGCATCTTTAAACTTGGAACTCTGATCTGAGAAATTCCATAGAATTCTTCGGATTTCTTTAAGTAGGTGTTTTTCAATGCCTTCGTCATTTAATGTATCCAGAGTGAAGGCCTCATACATGTCGTCTATAATGTACTTGTACAATTCCACCAGAGTTCTCACCAAACTGCAACAATATAAGTACAAGTATGTTGGTATTGGCATACAATTGTAGTTTATAATATATTGCAGTCAGGTTCTTCTGTTAAATAACCTATACACTATTCAAACGCAAACCCTTTAACCACTGTATGGCACCATCTCTTTAAATATTTCTTAAATTCCTGTTTGTTTAAGTGAACTTTTGAACAGTTTAAACAGTTTTACAGGTAAATTGTTCTGAACTGTAAGCATTGTAGTTGGACCATCTCTTGCTGAAGTTTTTGGAATAAAAATGATTACAAGGCGATAATATGGTATCTATTGCTGCATGTTTTCTTCCTTGGGAATAAACACTATAAATTATTATTGTGCATTCTTACCCAATCTCGGCCATAAAATTCCCAATTGTTTCTCTGTCCGGTGGAGTTGTATATTCTTCAAACACGTCAGAGATATCTCTTTTTAGGACTTTCCGAATCGGATCAAAATTAGTCTCCGAAGTTTTATTTTCAATTTCCGTAACAAATAATTTCTTGGCAGTTTTCATATTGGTGAATGTTATATCCATTTGTGGATTTCCCGGTTTTGTTGTGGACATTTCGTCACCAGTTTCTATGGGAACCGTCACATTTGCCGTGGGCAATCTGGCCGGCATTTTGGAATCCGTTGTATCAGGTAGAATACTATTGGTTTCTTGAAGTGATGCTTCGCTAGTGCTGATGTACCCAACTCGTCCTTTCACGTCTGTAGGCGTTTGTTCTCTTGGAGTAGTGTCGTGTTTCGCGTACAACTGTACTACACTATCACACTGATCAATGGCAGAAGGTGGATGCGAATCTACGGCTGTACTAGCTTTACTGCTGCATATTGCACCCATGTCATTTTAGCTGAAATCATATTAGATTCATTAAATAACGTATAGTTATGAAATATAGATCAAAATCTCTAACAAAAAACCTTGTTTTCCGTTTTTCCAGATTCGTGGACATTCACGTAACATTCGATAAATATGACCCGAAAATATAGAGAATCAAACTAAGAAAGGTCTAATTTGGTAAAAATGTCAATGAGACTGTATTGGTGGAAAAGTTTATGGCTTATATCATACAGATATATGAGGTTACATAATAATATACATGAGCAACAGTTGAAAGAGTAATGCTATATGTTGTGAGAGTGTTGACCCTAGGTACTATCAATACATATTTTTAGTGTCCTTGGTGTTGAAATGTAATAAGACATTACTTACTGCTATGTCATTTAATGTTACAACAGTACATCAAAATGTTTTATAATAATAGGTTTATTGCTTTATAAATTGCATTTTTGATCTTTTATATTATATAAATACTGAATAGAACACAACCATGCATCAAAGTTTGAATTGTATCTCAGCTAGAATCAAGAATTAAAAATAAAGAAACGAAAAAAATTAGGCTATGTACCAAACTTTTGCAATAAAATTAATCATAAATGATAAAAACCAAATTAAATATGCTACTACCATATAATATTGATATATTAATGCTGAATTATAGAAAACAAAATTTGTTGATAAATAAAGGCGATTTTTTTCGCCATTTTTTAAAAAACGACAAAGATAATTTTATCGGTATACCATTTTCGCGATCTTCCTTAATGGTTCAACTATTTATCAATATATCGTGGATCAACTTTTCGTGATTATAGCGATGTCGCGCGACAGTGGGTAAAAATATTATCACCGCAAAAGTACCGGCTTAACGAGTATACGGTATTACATGTATGCTGGTTCATGTATTCGTATGGAATATACATGTCCTTATGTGAATAAAGTCACTGTTGCTCTTCTGTGCTAATATATAGCACTTCAAAGTATTTATCAAAACATCTCGGTGACGATTTAATTCTTTCCTCGCGCATGCGTAGTTTACTTGTTAGAAAATTAATTTCATGCAGGGCAAGAAATTGATTTATCAATCAACAGTCAGCGAGTCTTTACAGACCACAATAAAATACGTCAATATTCTGATTATATTATTTATACGTAAATGTATAAGGCTTTATATGTATACTTTAAGAGGGTCGAATTATTTAATGTGAAGAAGCATATACAATGTACCGCTATTTTTGGAATCAAAATAGACATAGGTAATACACACTGTCTTTGACAAACACCACGATATGCCGTTAAATATTATACACAATGCCCTTAACGGATAATCAAACATTATCACAAACGTATAACTGAGGTATATAAATACCTGTACCGACCGAGACAGTCGCTTACCCGTGAAACCTAATCCTAGCGAGGTCCGCTATTTTACCACTTATAGTATTATCCGCTTCCTTCCTTCTTTTTCACAGTCCATACTATATACTGTCATATTATACTTTGTTTGTCAGTATTACTCTACTAACACCGTGTGTGTCCAAATTTTGAATATTATCCTGTCCTTCTGAATCATACCTAACTCCGAGTTCCCTTAAAAACCCTTAGATTTTCCAGCAGGGCCTTGCTAGGTGATCCACTTGTCTTGTGAGACTACACACGGGGAATACCCCGATACATAGTAACGTTAAGTTGTCACCGACGCTCTGTCTGGTCATAACAGCGTAGAAGTTCGAAGGTCTGGAAATCCAAATATTTGCTAAAAAGCAGGGTTTTCTTTGACCACGTAGTAGTGCGTCCTCTGTAATCCAAGGAATAGTTTCTAGTTTACTAGTCGTAATTTAAATGTCTTTAGGAATTGTCAGGTGTATGCATATGTAAACATGTACCTTTTATCGGGTGGATGTCGATCGATAAGTTTTATACATGTGTGGGGAGTCTAATATAGACGCGTAAGGCATTTAAATGTCTCTGGGACGTTATAGTTCATCCTGTTACCGGAGGTACGCGAGTAGACAAGTACACAAATGCTCGTGTGTGGTGAAGTTTATAACAGAGAAATGAGGCTTCCAAATGTGGCTTTGCATAATGATACCTTGCATGGATAATGAAATTGGACATTTCACAGAAATAACTATTATTTTTTAAATGTTTTTCCCATCTTTATACATAGAAACTTAAAATAATGTGGAAGCTTATGCTGCTTCGAATTTTTTTCTTTTGTCAAATTGAATTGAACAAATAACGTGTCTTAAAATGAAGAAAAACCGATTATCCAGTTTTTTTTTACAATTGATTAAAGCGCAAGGATGATCACTGTAATTAGTAGTAAAGTAAAATAAGTCTAAAATATATTAATTAGGTATTGCTATTTGTTTTCTATATGTATAAAAACACAAAATGACAACAACAAAAAGCTCAGGTTAAATGTATTGTTCTGAACAAATTAAATATTAAAAGTTATATGTGCCGTATTGTTCATGCTCATGAATCAAGATGAGCTTTTAACATGTTATTAATTACCAAAGGTTACCAACATTTTGAGAATTAAATACTTTCAATGCATAGGTTTTAATTTTACAAGTACAAATAAGGGCTGAAAATGAATTTTGGCAGTACTGCCAAAATCATTATATTTACATATATAGTGAAGGTTATTGGGTACATACGGTCAGACCATGAAACCAAATTGTAGTCCACAATTATTTTTACAGTGTTATTAGTAATTGTAAAGTGATTTCTGCATGTATGTTTCCATTTAAACATACATAAGGTATAAAAACAACAATTTTACAGCACATAATTTCTGTGTTGTAACTAATGTTTATAAGGCATCTGAAGCAATTTTGGTGGTTTCTACAGCTTAATTCATCAAACCTTAGGGTTTTTAAAAGATTTATCAAGAAAACATAGCATGTCAAAATTTTCACCAAGTTACGGCATATATAACTTTAATGAGCGGGAATTCACATGCTGTAGTATGCCGCTTCTTGTCATGGTTGTTCAGAACGTTCATCGGATATAATGACAAGAATATGTCAGTGTCATTGGACTATCAATGATGAGAATTAATATGTAGTATTTCATGGTTACCGACTAATACTTGATTGATTACTTAGGTATACAGGTATTTGTGAAGACGAGCAATCATGGTAGGTTTTTATATAATTTAAATCCTTTTGTATCCAATTAAAATCTACTCACTATTTTCCTACCTACAAAGCATACCACCTTTCAGCCACTATAATCGGAAATAGGATATAACAGGTACATATGCAATTCTGAGAACCGACAAAACACATCCACGAAACGTGTAAAGATTGAAGGTAACTAATGGGGAATGACTAATATGGCTGCCAGAATAGTGAAAAGAAGAATATGAAGCTGATGACATAGTTTCGGATAATGCTTTCTTTGAAAATCTATTTTTATTTACACAACTTAAACTATTGATCGCTTGAAAGCGTTATCCCAAGAAGTATTGTTCTCAAATTATTTGCATATTGGGGTGACCGCACTGACGTAGACTATGGAAGTCCCTGGACATTCTTGGGAAAAGCCCCCAGATGATGGTCCCGACCAAACATATTTGAAATTAAATCCAATAACAGCTCTTAATTGGTATTTTAAAATACGTCAACTTTTAACAAGGGAACTTTTTTCACATTTTATTGTAAACATCCTTCCTCCTTTCATTTCATGCCGACAAGCACAATGTTGTTCGTGCCGCCTAATAAATAGTCTTTAGACCCTTATAAGATCAAAATTTTTTTTATTTTAACATTTAATTAAACAAAACTGTTCAACGGTAAAACGTATGCTTCAGAAAATCGATGTAGGTTATATTATACCGTAACATCTTAGCGAAGCATGCAGTAAAAGTAATCCGGTCTGGCACTGGGTTTGTATTCATACAACATTGCGATTACGTTAAATTGAACGCAAATTCTCTTCCATTGACTATATGGCGGTATATGCAAATATAAAGCTGTATATGTTTTATAACGTGCCAAGTTTTCAACAATCTGCATAAATAATAACTTAAAAAACTACATTACATAATGCTATGTGCCCCATGCCCTTGTTTAATTATGTCGAAGAACAAAGCTGTTGTTCAGACTGATATGTACCCGGCACTTACCGATGATAAATATTCATGTCTATTTCGTTGTTCAAGATACACTATTTTAAACTTATATCTATTAAGCTAAAATCTAATGTTTCCAGATATGACAACATAAAACTGATGTCAACGGTAATGTATTATTTCAGAAATAGTTCTCGATGTCCTTTGGGTGTTTCCCTGGGACACAATGTAGCGTTAGCGCTACATGTAGAATATGTCTGTATCCCATTGCGTTCATACCACCTTTAACGCAATCAAAACACTGTTCAATCTATATATTTACATAAATAAATCCACTTTTACGTCAAATCTAAAACGGTGATGGTTGCTAGGTTGGGTAAATTCTACGGTAGTCAGGATGACCGAAGATAAAGTTCCGATTGTTGAATATTATAGCTGCAGTTTGGTTTGAAATACAACAATGACACATCAATTATGTCCATTTCGAATAAAAATTGAGATAACCAATGCGGAACGACTACCGGTATGTATCGTTGTCAGGGTAGTGATGCGGTCCGAAGTGGAGCGAGCCGCCATATTTGATTTTCAACCGAGGAAAGTTACTGTGATATAGCCTATTGATGGAATGACCGTTGAGCTGCTGAATGTTTGTCATGTATGTATCGGTCTACGAACGCGATTTAGACTAAATTCTTCATAGTCATGACTGTTATTTTATTTTACGGAAGATTAGTGTTTCCCACAGGAAAAAAAAGGGCATGGTGCTGGGTTTTGAAAAGGACACCTTGACCGCGATAAATAACCATCAGAGGGGCACAAAGGTTATATCGACAACTTCCAATACAAGGGGGAATCTTTAAAACTGTCTTGTTGTTTATTTAATTCTGGTTCAACTTAATATCATTTAAATGCTTTAAACTCTCTGTGTTGCTAAGTAATATCAGGACATCTATTTAATTATTCTGAGTGAAAAAAATGATTTTGAAAATTGTAATCTGCAGATCATATGATCATGACTATAATTGATTCACAATAAAGATCTAAATTTCATTTATATTAATAAAAAGAATGGGAAAAATCAAAATGTATTCCTTTATTTCAATCCAATTACCTTTATTTTAATATATATTTTTATTTAAATATTAAAAATACTGTATTGATTTGAATGAGATAACATGTTTCATAATAATGGACAATTAATTAAAATAATATTCTAAATTTACAAGCACTAAATTAAGAAAATACAGATAAGTGTTAGAGTAGTATGCAAAATATTTCAATTTAATCTGATAGAGAAAAAAGTTGATTTCTTTTTAATTTGATTTATTTTAATTACTTTGCTATTAATAATTTTATTATTATTAAGATATCTTTTCTAAAAATAAATTCACACCGAAATTCTAAAAAAAAATAATACCGTTTTCATTTTTAAAAACGTGAATATTAGTAAAATCCTGAAATTCAATACCTTCGATCCGGATCTACTATTACAATACACCCAAAATGGCGGCCATTACGATTGCAAATCTTGTGACATCCATCCGATATATATAGGCCTATTTAACATTAAAAACGTGAGTAAATCATTTACAGTTGTAAGCAGTATTTGTTTTTGAAGTAATGCTCACTAGCTGTAGTGATAAAACCTTTTGAAAGGCCAGCTGATTGTTTTCTAGGCTGCCGATCGGCTGCTTGACTTCAGCTTACGTAATACACAGACCTGAAAGTGACACCACAAGCCAAGGTGGAAATAGCCCAAGGCTGCTAATTAGGGCCACTGGGGTGTTGGTCAGGGGGTCAGGGAGTGGTCACACTTCTTTTGTTTACTTAATTATCAAGCCACTACCTGGTATTTTGGTAGTTTAGTAGAAGTGTACTGGGGACAAACAGGGCACGGCGTTAGGTCATAGGGGCATGGCGTCAGGTAAAAAGGGCACGGCGCGGCGCCATGCTAATCGGGGCTGTGGGAAACACTAAAGATAGAAAAGTGTTTCGTGTGTGTAGGCCTTTTTTGAATGAAAAGACGGGGCTATTTAAAACTAATGATACTGTTTCGGATAGGCTACCTGTAATGTTTTTTTTCTTTTCTTGAAACATGTATATCATCTGTTAACCTATTGTTCGCTTAGACGCTCCCAGAATTGTTCACCGACAATCAGATGTTCTGTATATGTAGGTGAGATGAGTGACCGTAACATGTAGGCCAACATCTGACGTATAACCATTCTTTGAACACTAGGGTTGATTTAGTGCACATAGCATGTTGGGTCGAAATAACCCGCCGTATACATCAAACGGGCCGAGACATTTCGCACCTGCACACAATAGATGTAAACAAACATGTAGACGAACACGTTGTGTTAGTGTTATTTCGGACTGAAGAAGGCCCTATAGTGGCTGAACATACATTCCATAGAAATGATTTTGATTTTACTTTGAATTTATTTTGGCTTTTTATTTCGGATTATTAATATACTAGCTTTATACCGTTTTTCCTCATTACATCTGACGTAACTATGGGATTCCCCGAACATTCCTGAGGAAAGCCTCCCGGTTGTAGCTCCGACCAGCGATTTGTTTTGTAGTTTATTACCGTTACAACGCTTGATCACATCTTTTGTTTTGATGTCAAATACATATTTAATTGGATCTAATAAAAAGTCTTTATTTTTATATTGAAATCCGTCAACTTATGACGCAAAATCTTATCGAAGCGTGAACTAGAAGTAGTCCAAACCTGCACTGCGTTTGTATTCATACGTCATTGCGATTACGCTAATTTGAACGCAACTCCCCTTCCTTTTACAATACAGGGACATATGTAAATATATAAGTTTACTAGTAACTTGTGCCAAGTCCTTTGCATTAATGCAATAAAATAAGTTAAACATATTGATTTGCATTTCATAGATATTCTACATTTACCTACTGTTGTAGATGAATAAGAAAAATTGTTAATACGAGGCAGATGATACTTTTTCTGAGGCCATGTGGTTATGGCCCCATCATGGAGGTTCAGCTTTGTTTTGTTTTATTATATATTACTACTTTTAATGTTTTAATAACATTGGTTTTAGGTATAATTAGTTTAAACAGTACTTTGATTGGTAAAATTGGTAATTGATTAAAAAATCAATCAAGCAATACATTAAAATATACCTTAAAGTATACATATATGATATGTTTCCCCGTGTATTGAAATGTATATAAACATCGCAGTACCCCAGTTTTGTTTTTTCGTAAACAAGTGCAGGCATTTGGAACAGCTGTGAATGCAGATAATCTAGTTTTCGTGTATACACACCTGTCGGTGAGAAGCGGCCGATACATACCTCATCGGTGGCCGACATTGTCATTGGTCGTGGGCTGTCGGATGAATACACAAAAGTAAGTACATTTATGCATCTACACATTGTCGCAAGAATACCACAACGATGAATATGAATGAAAATGGCCAACCTAAAGTAGGCTGACATAGAATTTATTAATATGTATATTCAACACAAAAAACAATATAATCAAAAATACATGGTACAAATTTAAGAAATATACATATTGAAAAAGGGGGCCAATGTGGGGTTACCAAAAAGCGCCACAAAGACATGAAATGGCTTCCCCAAAATCAGATATGAAAGAATTTATTAATGGTTTTAATATGACGATTTAATCAATTAAACATATTGAACATTTTGTTTGTAAATTATATAGATTTTCAATACATGTTTTAAAAAGAAATGCGTAATTTGACATCGATTTTTTGTTTGATATTTTTATGAAATACTGAGAGTGAATAGTAAAATGAAAATTTTCTCTCATCCTTTTGTTTTCTAATTACATCATATATGCTATCTAAATCAAAATGAGACAGGTTTTTCGCTTTCCAAACGTGTATACAACTATTAATCTTATTTTTTGTCTCTCTATATTGCTGTGAATCTAGGTAGATTATTATTCCATCTTCCAAGATGTATTCCAGTAGTTTTTGTAGATTTACTTTTGAGCCTGATGCTTTTTCATATCGTCCTAAAATTTTAAACGACCCCGTAATTGACTTTTCATATCTAAGAAACAGTTACCTTTCATTAGCAAACTTTCAATTTGACCTGGAAGTTTTAAGCCGTTTATACTATTGCTTTTGCGAATTGAACAAAGGGTCTGCTTGAATAATGTACACAATTGGTGCGATTGGCCTTGTAGATATTGAAAAGCCAAAGTATTCCAAGATAAAACCATTTGACTTAATATATGTCTTCGCATTCACTCGCAAACAACATTTGTACCTTACCCAGTAAATTTATTCCAAATATTAAATCGCTTGAGACATTTGTTTATCAATCATCATTCAACCTATCAAAAGCTTTTTGTTGATCTATTTGTTTATCAATCATCATTCAACCTATCAAAAGCTTTTTGTTGATCTAGAAATATAACATACCCCTCTTCATTCTCTAAATCAGTATATTCAAATACATCCTGTATCAATCTGTTCGAGTCAGCAATGTTTCATCCAGGACAAAACCTTTTTGATCCGGATGTATGATATCTAGAAGAACTTTCTTTATTCTGTTTGCCAATGTTTTTGCAATTATCTTATGATCTACGTTTAGCATTGTTAGTGGTCGCTAATTTTTAATATCTTTACTCTCACCTTTTTGTACAATAAGGTTAGTATTCCTTTTGTTTATGATACTAATAATTAATCAGTATTACGTATTTCATAAACCAGTTCAATAATTTTTGTTTTTAATTATGTGCCAGTAAATCTGAAAAAAAATCTGAAACAATCCCATCTTCATTCGGGAATTTTTGTTTCATTTCACTGATACTCTTTAATATTTCTTCCTTGCTTATCTCTTGTCCATACATGTTCTTTGATCATCTGAAATTTTGTTCTCTACATTATCTAAAGGAATATCCGCAGCATCTCTGTCCCATCCTTTCGACGTAAAGGTTGCTTATAAAATTTAATCTGTTCTTTTTTAATATAATTTTTGTCATTTTTATAATCTCCTATTGTTGTTTTGATTTTATGCCAAAGCTTTCTCAGGACACTGTTTTTTGGGTTAAAAAAAGATTTTGTTGATTTATCATGCTCTTCGAACTCCTGCACTCTCGCTCTCACTCTCATCTCTGTTGCTTTGTTACTATTAATGCTCTCTCAGAATGTTATTTTTTCAATATCTGGGTTAGTCTTTGTTAATTCATCCAATTCTTTTTCAATTTCATCAATATACCTGTCGGTCTTATTCAGGCACTTTGCAACCGAAATTGTTATTTCTTTAATCTTTATTTTGCTATGTCCCACCAGTCTTTCAAATTATCATATTTGTTCTTTTTTATAGCCCGTTGAGTCCAAAAAGCTTGAAATGCATTTTTGAAAATATCGTTTTCAATTGTATTAACGTTCATTTTCCACCTCCCTGGACCAATTATTACCTTATCTGTATTGATTTTTAATGTTATCATTTATTGGTTGCTATGAACACATGATGTAATATCTGTTTGGCTATATCATTTTCAATGTATTTAGTCTTCTTTGTATTCAGATTTTCTGAAATGAAATGAATCAATTAAAAAAATA
Source organism: Argopecten irradians (assembly GCF_041381155.1). NCBI lineage: Eukaryota > Metazoa > Mollusca > Bivalvia > Pectinida > Pectinidae > Argopecten > Argopecten irradians. The sequence goes on along the minus strand of NC_091140.1, from coordinate 38,178,944 downwards.
GACTTGATGTTGTGGAGTCATACATTTGTATGTGGGTATCTATATATTTGATTGTTTAGAGTAAAATTAAGATCACCAGCATATATATAACTATTATTAAACAAGTGATTGTTAATAACATTTATTATGAATTGCTTTCGTTCAGAACTATTATTAGGTGCATACAGGTTTGCTAGATTGCATATATTTCTTTCATAATTTTAAAATTAGATGCTAGCCGTCCATCTTTATCTCTGCTTAGTTCTTTCTAAAACAATTTAGTTTTCCCATTTGTTAGGATTGCGACACCTGTTGAGGCGAAGGTACCATTGTCCCATAAACTATTGCCTCCGCCTAGATGGTCCCATTCTTGAGACCAAATGAAGATATCTTTGTCAGTACAGTGGGTTTCCTGTAACAAATGTACATCAATTTTCTTTTTAATCAACCACAAAGAAAAAAGGCATTTCTTTTTTCAACATCTCTTAGCCCATTAATGCTATAGATATAGACATAAGTTAATATAAAGTGGTTAAGTTGATGAATATTCCTAAGTGGTCAATGTTTAGAAGCATTCAGTTGTTCTCGAATGTTCCGTACTTTTGGATTTGATTGTGTTGTCATTCAGTTGATGGTGGTGTTGCCGAACTCATAAACCGTTTTCTCTTGTTTGGCGTACCAAGCATTGGTTCTACAGTTGCTTGCATAAAGACTGATAATTTCTCTCTTAACTTGAACGCTCCTTGTTTATTTATATGTACACATGAGGTGTCAAGACCGTTATATAGATGATCAACAACCGTTCCGTCGCTACGAAAGAGAAGCGGGGTATCAATGTATTCTATATGATATTTTGTTTTACATATTTTTTTTCAGCGAAACTATTGATACTTTTAGTTATCTCGTTCAGGAACGAAATTTTCTCGCCGTTTCCTTTTCGACGCGCGAAGTAATAGAGATATCGGTTGATTTAGCTTTTTTTCTGTACGGAATATCTAACTAAAGAATTGGGTAGTACGTCATCAGTTTTGTCATTTTCGTTTTTACGACCTTCTGTATTTTCTTTCGCATAATCCCCGTATTGGTCCGAATCACGTTGTCTACATTCAGATTGAATGTGACCGGACATGTTACAGTAATTACAGACAGGCGTTTCTTTTTGTGGACGGTTCCGAGCAAGATGGTCAGTATTTTCACAAATAAAACATTTTCTTTGCTCATGCACTGGTTTGTTTGAACATTTAAATGATGGGTGGTCCTTTAAGTTGCAATGATAACATGGCGTTCTATTGTTATTTGCAAAAACAATTGTACGTCAAAACGCCCAATTGAAGTTCGCAACGGGAGGGTAGGGACACATCCTATATAATGTTCAAACACATTTGCCGTTTTCAATGTTAGAATCACAAATTCTACCTCTGCGTATACTACCGGATACGACTTGGCCGTATCTTCTTTACCTAGTGCGTATGGCTCATCTTTAATTGTAACATTTGTCACAGTTTTTCGACTTCAAAAAAAATCACCGTTTGATGTTTTATTTCCGCTCCATTAAGTAGTAGCGCATGTTTTGTATAATCGTTTTGACAAGTAATCACAACTCTGTTCTTTGTTATTTGGACCGCTTTCACTTGATATGTGTTTCTCAGTTTTTCTAAGCCATTTAACACATCTTCATGCGATACACCCTTTATAAACTTGTGATAAAAGTGTACTGATGGTTTTCTTTGGAGTGGTTTGAGAATATATTACTTATCTTCACCTTTCACATGACAGGATTGAATTGAATAGTATATTGAAATGTTGCTTATTTTAGAAATTTCAACATGGCTTCCTCAGAGCATCTATTGGTTGCTGCTATTGACTTTGGAACTACGTACTCGGGGTACGCATTCTCTTCGCTAAATGACTATAAGCGAGACCCATTGAAAGTTTCCGCCAACAGCTGGACCGCAGGACTAGGGGAACTAATGTCGTTGAAGACATCCACATGTATTCTCTTTGAGCCTAACGAAACATTCCATTCCTCTGGCTACAAGGCTGAAGACAAGTATTCTGATCTGGCCCTAGACAAGAAACAAGACGGATGGCGTTACTTCCGACGATTTAAAATGGAACTTTATGAAATCGACGTAAGTAGATTATTTCTCCTCGTTTAAACCCTCGTTTTTATGATACATACTATGTAGGTATATGTCTTTTTGTTTTTAAAATAAAAAAAAACATGTGTATTACCATTCATTGCTTTCAACGAAGCTTTACGGTAAAAGACGACCAGGGCTAGTCAATGCAGGCGATCAAGGTGTTTACAGCAGAAATATAGTATCTCAAGGACCATATGATAAAGACTTGTAATAACTAGCTGACAGGCATAAAGCCCAAAGATATCCTCTGGGTCCTCACTGTCCCGGCAATCTGGTCCGACGCCTCAAAACAGTCATGCGGGAGGCTGCCGAGGCGGTAAGAGTTTATACGCGTAATTAATATCAATTGATAACAATCTTTTTTTTTTGTTTTTGTTTGTTTGTTTGTTTTTTTTTGTTTTTTTTGCTTTAACGTAACCAAGCTCTTAATATCTATTCAATGATTTTCATAATTTTCTGAAAAAATCTCGAAATATCTCGCCTTAAAAAAGAAATAAAAAATCAGTCTTCCTTTGTTTCAAGGCTGGTATCAGACGGGATCATCTAAAACTAGCTCTGGAACCGGAAACTGCTTCTCTTTACTGCAAGTACCTCCCTTTTGAACGGAAAGGAGAAGGTGAAATGAAGGCATTTACTTCCGGGTCAAAGTACGTCTTGTTAGACGCTGGAGGTAGGTGAGATGTGAATGTCTTTGACTAAATGTCGCCACCCATTCTTTTAAATCATTCACCATTTTCCATCGACTTTCCGTATAATGACAGCTTGCTAGAGTCTCAGTGAAGGTCTGTCATGAACTACGAATTTATAATTACTTGACGACAATCAGCGAGTAAATTGGTGTTTGGAAGTCTGTATGAGAGTACCAAACAGGTTCCAGATGAAATCCTTGTTTTGAATTTTGAAAATTATTTTAACATTAAGGGAAGCATCGATAATGGTTAAATATGGTTAAAAATCAATACAACTGTGGCTGTAAAGGATACAAACAATGCATGATTGCGCTCCTAACATTGCTATTACATGTATTAAATACAAAAAATACATCTATTTTCAGGAGGGACTATAGACATTACTGTACATGAGGTACAGCGAGATGGAACGCTGAAGAAAATCCACAAGGCCAATATGGAGACTAGGGAGGTACCAAGGTGGACCATGCCTTCCAGCTTCTCGTATCAGGAATCATTGTTAATGGCGCAGACATGGTCGATTTCTTTCGAGATTTCGAAGTGAAAAAGCGAACAATAAAGCCCGATGCATATTCGGATGACAAAACTACCTTCAAGGTTCCAGCCGCCATGAATAATGCTTGTAAAGATGAGAACAATCAGGACATCGCTACGATTGTAAAATCGAAATCAAATCTCAATGATACCATGGTTCTTGTTGGTGATAAACTGCGGGTGAGCGGCAATAAAGCAAAGGAACTATTCAAGGATCCGGCACGGCACATCGTAAACCATTTGAAGAAACTTTTAGAAACGCCTTCTGTGAGAGGAGTGACGAGTATACTAATCGTTGGAGGATTTGCGGAGTCCTTCGTTCTTCAGTCTGAAATTAAGAAAAACTTACCAATCCTCCGAATAATTGTGCCGCAAGATGCAGGGCTGGCAGATCTCAAGGGAGTTATTATCTACGGGCACGAACCAAGGGCGATCAAGTCGAGAGTTTTGTAAATATACTTACGGGGTAAAAACGAGAGTTGAGTTTGAAGAGAACTTGCATGGCATTTCTAAGCGTGTTGTTGACGCAATTGGAATAGCAAGATGCGTGGACATATTCAGCGTACATGTACGGGAGGGGGATTCTGTTAATATTGGCGAACCACAGTTTAAACAGCCGTATACTCCCGCAAGACTCGATCAAACTGGTATGGATTTCAATTTGTACAACTCCAAGAAGAGAGACCCGACCTACCATCTAATTCTATCTACTATGCAAACTGTATATTATCACTGTTAACGGATGTTGTTTCATTTTTTATTCTGAAGTCTGTGTTATTTTCTCAATAAATCATTTCACAATTTTTGTAACTGTTTTGTTTTTTCTTTTAAAAATGGTTTTACGGAACGAATTCTGGTAAAATGAAAGACTTTGAATTAGTTTCACCTAAGATTTATTCTAAGAACCAATGCGAAATGTGATTCAAACAGCACAATACAATATTTGGACCAATATTCCAAACCGGAAGTATATTAAAGACATTGAGAAAATCGAGACAAAGACAAAAATCATGTCGGATATGATAATTTACCATTACACATTTAATAGCACAACGCTTCTATCATAGGGTATATTAACGTTCGGACCTCATCAATTTACTATATGATGTTAGCTTAACATACTTTTATAAGAAGAAATATGAAGATTACATGTAGTTAAAAAATACAATGACATTCAACAACAACCGGTTTTTTGAAAAAAAGCTTAGGCACTTGTCTTCAGTCAATCGGTTTGCTCCATGATGAACTATGTATACTTTTTTTGCCATTTTTGCCCCCCCCCCCCCTTCCAATAAAAATTCGTCCCAAACCTGTTGTTTTTTTATTAAATTTCATTGGTAGAATTTCAATTATGGATTTCATCCTCGATATGATACGAATGAGGCTGTGTATTAAAGGTAGGTTTCGCCCAACCTAATAATATTTTTTTTTCGTAAAACCCGATAAACGGAAGAAAAGATGAAAAATCATATTAAAATACCGCAATTTAATTTATTTTATATTTGATATTGAACAAATGTGTCTTGAATACAAAATTGAAGGAAATCCTTGATTTATTACGATGTCTAACTGACTGGATAGTATGCAAATGAAGCTGCAATGGATTGGGTTGTCGAAGTTTTGCGCATGGGCATTGTTACGTGCTAAAAGTAAACAAAATAGCTGAACGTAAGCGTGTGAAAAAAATATATACATCTGAATCGGCAACAAAGAGGAAGAAATTAGAATGGAATCGGCAGCACCCTAGGGTATATCCTGGGAATGAAAGTCAGAAACTCAGAGATGGCATGCAGGAAAAAAAAGAACAGAAGCCACATTTCATGCGGGGCTTGCTTGGTTTCAGTTGGACTCGTGTTGCACGTACGCGTGGTGTGTTAAATTTCAACACATGCTAGCGAACATGTTGTAGCAGACTACATATATCTTTGATGCACTATGCTAGCGAGCGTATGTCAGTAACAGGATGTGTTGCAGATTATTTGATATTTATAAACAATTCATCGCACTTCGAGTTTTTACTAAACATATCGTGTCAGGACTGTCACTGCTATCTGGCACTGGCATTTTCCGTTTGTTGATGTGGCCTCGTTTTGGAAAAAATACGTCATTGTTCTATGTGGCTTTGCTCTATTTTCAGAGGAGTATTTTCCTGGTCAAACAAGGCAACTGACCATCTATATTGTTCATTGTATACATTGAAAATTGTCTGAAGATTATACCTATGTACAGGATAATTTTTTTTATTTTGTAGTCTTTATTATTCTTCGGGCGAAACCTACCTTTAATTATCATTATATATGTCACAGTACCGAAGTGGTCTTTATCAAGTCTCAGGAATGAGGTTGGGAAATATAAATAAAAAACGATACAGTTGATACATCGTTGTCCATTGTGCGACGAAATTTCATGAAAAATTCATCTTGTTTCGACAAATCTCGGATACAGAATGATAATTAGAAAAATGACAGAAGCAAAAACATGTACAGAAACACAAACAACATCTAGCCATGCACATCGAACATTGTTTAAGCAACTTAAAACACTAGGTTTCAGTAGTTGAAGATTTTAATTATTTCTAAATAAAAAAAAACCCACAGTTATCTTTGAAATTCAATTGTATTGTATAGTGACTGTATTGCTATGTTTACATCATTTCTAAATACACTACCACATCCGTCGCTAATGCGCTACATTGAGCATGACTGTATGCAAGACGTTCCGTTAAACGTTGGATTAATCCTTAAACTACCTTTAAGTTATGTGCCGTAACTGGTCAAAAATTTTGACTTGGTAATTTTACATAAATAATCTATTGAAAACCATGACATTTAATGAATAACGCTGAGAAATTCCCTCAAATGGACAGACAACATATATGATGCCTTGTAAATGTAAGTTAGAACATAGATGTTATGCAATGTTCTTGTTTTTATGCTACATCAGATGGAAACATACCTGCGCTTTCAAAGTTACTACTAATAATAAAAATGTGAACTGAAATTGTAGATAACAGCTTTACTTCATGGTCTGACCATACCTACTCATTTCACTGCACTGGAGTTGTCAATATAGTGATTTTTTGGCAGTACTGCCAAATATCATTTTCATCTCTTATTTTCACTTGAAAAATCAAAACCTATGCATTTAAAGTATTTTAATTCTCAAAATGTTGGTAACTTTTGATAAGGATTCGTTTGAATTTTGAAAAATACGGCTCATATAAATTTAAATGTTTAGGAGAGAGATCTAGAACATACCACTGGAGCAGTGATGGTAAAATGGTTAAGGTGTTCCGACATACCGCTGGGGCAGTGATGGCAAAATGGTTAAGGTGTTCCGACACACCACTGGGACAGTAATGGTAAAATGGTTAAGGTGTTCAACATACCACTTGGGCAGTGATGGCAAAATGGTTAAGGTGTTCCGACATACCACTGGGGCAGTGATAGTAAAATGGTTAAGGTGTTCCGACATTTCACTGGGGCAGTGATGATGAGATGGTTAAGGTGTTCCGACATACCACTTGGGCAGTGATGGCAAAATGGTTAAGGTGTTCCGACATACCACTAGGGCAGTGATGGTAAAATGGTTAAGGTGTTCCGACATACCACTGGGGTAGTGATGGTAAAATGGTTAAGGTGTTCCGACATTTCACTGGGGCAGTGATGGTAAAATGGTTAAGGTGTTCCGACATACCACTGGGACAGTGATGGTAAAATGGTTAAGGTGTTCCGACATTTCACTGGGGCAGTGATGGCAAAATGGTTAAGGTGTTCCGACATACCACTAGGGCAGTGACGGTAAAATGGTTAAGGTGTTCCGACATACCACTAGGACAGTGATGGTAAAATGGTTAAGGTGTTCCGACATACCACTGGGGTAGTGATGGTAAAATGGTTAAGGTGTTCCGACATACCACTGGGGCAGTGATGGTAAAATGGTTAAGGTGTTCCGACATACCACTGGGGCAGTGATGGTAAAATGGTTAAGGTGTTCCGACATACCACTATGGCAATGATGGTAAAATGATTAAGGTGTTCCGACATACCACTACGGCAATGATGGTAAAATGGTTAAGGTGTTCCGACATACCACTGGGGCAGTGATGGTAAAATGGTTAAGGTGTTCCGACATACCACTAGGGCAGTGATGGTAAAATGGTTAAGGTGTTCCGACATACCACTACGGCAATGATGGTAAAATGATTAAGGTGTTCCGACATTTCACTGGGGCAGTGATGGTAAAATGGTTAAGGTGTTCGACATACCACTGGGACAGTGATGATGAGATGATTAAGGTGTTCCGACATACCACTGGGACAGTGATGATGAGATGGTTAAGGTGTTCCGACATTCCACTCGGGCAGAGATGGTTAAATGGGCAAGGTGTTCCGACATACCACTGGGGCAGTGATGGTAAAATGGTTAAGGTGTTCCTATATACCAATGGGGCAGTGATGGTAAAATGGTTAAGGTGTTCCGACATACCACTTGGGCAGTGATGGCAAAATGGTTAAGGTGTTGCGACATACCACTGGCACAGTGACGGTAAAATGGTTTAGATGTTCGACATACCGCTGGGGCAGTGATGGTAAAATGGTTAAGGTGTTCGACATACCACTGGGACAGTGATGATGAGATGATTAAGGTGTTCCGACATACCACTGGGACAGTTTGGTAAAATCGCTATGGTTTTCCTACATACCAATGGGACAGTGATGGTAAAATGGTTAAGGTGTTCAGACATATTAAGGTTACCACCAAAATAATCGGAACATCTGAATATGTTTTATAGAAAAACAAATAGACCAATATATTAGGTTTCATCGGCCGTCAAACCTGTTATTATGTTAAATAGTTTCCATTCATCTTCAACAAATTTCCTGTTTCTGTATAATCTGTGTATAATTTCGTTTTGGCATACACTCAATTTACCTCATTTAAAAAGTAATCGAAGCTATACCACGCTACTCGCGTTCGTATGAAATAAGTTTGTAATATGATTTGTGTATAGGTTATGTGTAACGCAATACATACACATGGTATTTACATAACAGTTTATTTAAATAGCACTTCGCGCTGTGGTAACATCCCTTTTCATATTCCAGTTCATTGACCCCTCGGATCCCCGTCCTGATGAAGCTGCCTTGCCCCTTATATTCTGGAGATTGTCTACCCCGAACTCTCCCTAACATCTTAACCTTCAGTATATCTAACAACTTAACACCTACTGCAACCCGCCTGTTTGTGCAAATATTAAAAAGGCATGTACGGCCAAGAATATCTTATCCTAACCCGAACCTGAATTCTTACCGCTGACCGCTTTGATATACTGCACGTCAGGGTCCGCCCTATCTATCTACATATAGTGTAGCTATCATCTCCCAAGATGACAGACTACGTGATACCGCGCTAGTCTACCCTCCTGCTTCTGTCAATCAAAGGCTATACCTATTAATCTATTGTTTGTTTTACTTTCCCATACATGCTATATCAAATGTACTTTTAACTTAGTGTTTCGTAATAAATATATATTTTGTTACATATGTCTGTTTATATGAACACGTTTTGTGTACCTGGAGCCACTGGTTTCAAAAACATCTCAGGAGAGAAAAAAATCAAGGTTTGGTGAGTTTCTATTTGTGGTATTAGCTGTATTATATTATGGTAAACCGGTCTAATTATTAGTCTCAGGTGATCTAACTATTGCCTTCACAAACTTTAAATGTACATATTGTAGCTGATAGGAAGTGGCTTTTAATTGTATTTAAATGGAAATGATTTTTTGTCAAACGTTATAAGCCTGCCCTTAATGCTTCAATGGCCCCTGAAAGTAACTACACTAATATTATGTAGCCAGTTTTATTGTTTGAATTTATATGAATAATTCGATTCTTTTTTCATAAATTGAGATTTCAATGAAATCCAAATAAATATGGATGCCTCTATACAGCGATACCTCTCTTTTTTGTTCTGAGTATACTAACAACTAATTACTTACGTCTAGATATTGATTACTGCTTTCAATATAAAATTTACCAGCATGTCAGCGATTGATAAAATTTATAGACCGGATGTTCTAAACTCTAATGGCAACCAAGAGATGTATTTGGAATCGTGCTACCAGAATTATGTATATTGTACAAGAGCTTATGGGTATTTATTTTTAAATATGACATATGACAGAAATATGTATCGAACCATGTGAACTTACTAAATTGAAATGTACATTTTGTTGCATATATTGCCAAAAATAATAAACAACACAACAATCTACGAGTCAGCAGTAATACCTACGGTTAAGTCTGATGCATACACACTTTCTATCAACTTAGGTATGTTCAAGTTTACCTGAGAAGTTATATATAGGCATGCAAAATATCAACAGTTTACAAAAGATCTAATACCTTAAACATGTAAAGACATGACGGGTAGAATTCTCGGAATTACACATGCACAGCTGCGATAAGGAAAGCCGACACCCGGCTCATCGGTGGATAACATCGGTCATTTTTTGAGTGAAGCGGTGAACAGTGAGTATATTTTGCGATTTTATTGGTAAGTAATACTAACAGAGGTTTGATAGACCTTGTAAGCACTTAATTCGTGACGAAAATATCATTTTTATGTTAAATTTATAAGCATTTCCCCTGTCAATTGAATATATTCAGGACATGTAACAGCTGCGTAATTGTCTTGGTTGTGACCTTGAATTTTCTTTCGATAGTTATGTGGAATATGGTTAAAATGGCTATTAATTCATACTTTTATATCAATTAAACCGTTGTTCAGTAGGCCAGGCAATTAGCAACTTGGGTTGGACAATAATGTTAACAAAGGTTTACCAACTGTAAGTTACACTCCAGAAAAACAATTCCACCCGAATCCCTCCGTGGTAAACCTCGTTTACACTTCAAATCCAAAATGGCCGCTTTAACTATGCTATCAAAGAAGGTTTAAGCATATTATTGGAACTAGTTGGCCAAGAAATATGATTGAGAAGTTACATCTAACTAATTTGAAATGAAGCAATCCTTTGGTACCAACTGTAAAGCCGTTTGAAGTCATTTTAGGTCATAGTGATCTATAGTTGGACAATTGTATTGAATAATATTTTGTCCGTCGTTATGGATACGATATCGTATATAAATATTATATAAGCTGAATGAAAAAATTCATATTTTTTTCAAGCGATAGTTTTATAAAATAGTTTAATGGAACTAAGTTTTCGGAGTTTGTAACTTATTAAATTGTCACTTACGGAGTTAACGCCCTTTGTAATAATGTCATGGTTAGACTTGTTAACACGATAACATTATTTAATAATCATCGAACTTAATGGAACTTTGTACGCAGCCATAAGAAAGATCTCTAACAATTTTTACAAATTCGATGTATTAGAAAGTTATTGATCTAGATGAAACATTTCATACATTTTAACATAAATGTAGAACTTGCTTTAGTTCAAATACATCTTGGATTTAAGGTCAATAGAAGATTTATATTAATTTTAGGCTGGCGTTTTATGTACTTGTCTAGATGACCACCGAACCTCACGTAACAAACAGCTGAATTTGTACTTCTATGTAATAATTATAAGTATATGTCAAGTTGATGAAGAGTTGGTTTTCTTTCTGATAAATGCCATCAACGTGGTAAAACTATCTATAACTCATGAGTTCAACAAAAATAAAAACAAACGTAAAAAGTCTTTCATATGAACATAATGTCGCAAAACTTACAAAATGTCAATATAAATAAAGAAAACGGTAAAATAGGAAAACGTAATGTGCTGTGTCAGTCTTCTACAAGACACTTCTTTCGATGGTACAAAAGCTTTTTCGGTTTTAATTTATATTTTTTTATGCTAATCATAAGATAGATGTGGTTATATAAGGATGTATGTATCTATGACATTCAATTTATGACTTGCTATTGATCTGTTTTCTATAAGCAAAGGGATCCCATTCAAAATCGATCGTCATCAACGGCAATGGTCGATTAGTTTTCTTGTCAACTCACCCTGGTTTAGAACAAACAGAAACAACTGGCATTGTGGTGGCACAACTTACAGTTGGAATAGTTGACAGGGTTAGTACGGCACAAGCCTCATGCTTGTTAGTATAGTAGGAAAGATGGGAGAATGTAAATAAAACTTAGAGTGAATAGTCGGAGAAAGGAAGACTGAAGTCGGTAAAAATGGTGTTGGTATATGTGCGTCCAGTATAATTTCTTATGAAATAGGAAATTAAAACTTCCAATAAAAACTCTCTGCATGCGCAGAAATTAATTCATATTACAGGAATCCTTAAACGTCCTTCCGTGTTGACACTCACACTTAGCCTCGCTTTTCAGAATTTATTTTTGGAATTGTGCTAAACTTACACGGGGTTTTCCATATTTTCAATGGTCAAAATTGGACAACCTAAACAGAACTTGACCGTCGTTTTGATATATGAGGACTTTTGTTAGGCCAAAGAGCGCATTTAGACTGGTTTCATTGCCGGACCACTATTCAGGTTAAATATGTTTGACAACAAAACAGAATGCGTGTTTGGGTAGTCTTACGGCAATTCAACAAAATGAATCGCTGGTCGGGACCATCAACTGTGGGCTTTCCAAAACAATGTCCGGTGAATTTCATAAATCACGTCAGTTCCGTCACTCCAATATACAAATGACTGGAGAAAATCGCTTCTTAGGATAAAGCTTTTAAGCGAAAAATAGGTTTGGTTTTGTAAATTCAAACAGATTACGTAGATTCTCATAGAAACGTTTTGTCCCATTCCTGACAGAGTTATCCTGCGGTTGCTAGGGAAAAGATAACTCTGTCTTTTACCGGGGTAAAGAAAAGACATCTCACACACGCTTGACAATGACATCATCGTTACATATGCGTGGATTATTGTCGAGGACGCCATTAATTATCAATATTATATAAAAAAAAATAGTTCCTAGTCGCTTGTTTTTTTTAATATGACCCTCGTGAAATATTTTGACAGCCAACCCTCGGCAAGCCTCGGGTCGACTAGACAAAATCTTTCACTCGGGTTGAGATATCCCTGTCCACATGACAGACCAATGTAAGATTCTATTAATCTTAAACTATATCATCAGCCTTATACTTGTCCTTTGCATTTACTGCATCGCTTAGTCATTCCTCCTTGATTATCTCTTGACTTTTTCTGAAATGGACTTAACTAATACATGATCAGAATTTAAAATTGACAAAACTTATTTTTAAAAACAAACAAATATTTGGGGATGTTTTCATGTAAAAGCCGTATCTAAATGAAACCACTGTATAAATACCAGATGCGATTGCGATTTATACAGTGGAGTTCGCCTACGGTGGTTTTAGCAAATGCATTATGGTAAGACAAGAGTACATAAAAATAAGAAAAGCTTATAAATGTTCTGCTTTGCAGTCCAATGAGTGGAAAGCTCCGGTATATCAAACAGATATTATATTTTAAAATCACACTGTGGTTTAACTAGTATACAGATTTTGCTGTGTGGATAAATGGGTGGCGCCTTCAACAACATTGACTCTTTTAATAAATTGTTCGATCGATAAAAGGTGTGTTTGCTTCAAGTTTACTGACCTTCTCAAGGGATTTGATCTTTCTGTCGGCCTGTTTACTCGTTTTCGTTTCTTGGAATGTTTAATCGGTTCTCAGAATTACATATGTACCTGCTTTATCGTTTGTTCCGTGATTTGTATTATATAAAATAGCTCCTCTTTACAAATAGCTGTATACAATAGATAATCAATCAAGTAGAAGAAGGTAACTATGAAATACTAACATATAGTTGTCATTATGTCCACTGAACGTTCTTAACAACCATGGCAGGAAGTAGTAAAACGTGTATACATATACCCATATTGTTAATTTGAAATATACTGTGTGCTGTAAGATAGTTTAGATAAGAAGTTTCTATGATGAAAAATAATGAAAAAAGGGAAAACAACTATTATATTAAGATGAATTGTCAAATAGTATAAAAAAAAACTACAGACTATAACATGGCTTCCAGAGGACATGATACTACGTAGCCAGAGAGACCCTAGCTTTATTAGAAAATTATTGGATTTCAAGACCTTCGAACTTTTACACTGATATGATCAGACAGAGCTTTACTGACAATGTTACTATGTATCGGTGTATTCCCCGTGTATAGTCTCTCAAAACAAGTGGATCACTAGCCAGGCCCTGGAGGAAAATTTGTGTTTTTTAAGGAGACTATGGTTTAGGTATGATTCACAAGGACAGTATCATATACAATGTTTCGACATACACTGCGATCATCGTCTGAGAGTAATACTGGCTTACAAAGTGTAATATGACATATATCATAATTCGATATAAATATAACAGTATCATATGGTAGTAGCATATATACTTTAGCGGTTTTTATCATTAATAATTTTATTGCAAAAGTTCGGTACATAGCCTATATTTCTCTTCATTTCTTTATTTTTAGTTGTTGATTTTAGCTGAGATACAATTCTAACTTTGAAGTATGTTTTTGTTCTATTCAATAATGATATAATATATAAGATAAAAACTGTAATTTACAAAGTATTAACCCAATTATCATAAACTATTTTGATGTACTGTTGTAACATTAAATGACAGAGCTGTAAGTAACGTCGTATTCCATTTCAACACCAATGACACTAAAATTATGTACGGAAGTTTTGAACGTTTATCAGAATTACTTCTTTATACAAATCTGTGTTTTATAGAAAGATGGGTTTAAGAAACAGAGGATAGCTATTATCAAAAAGTATTCATGTCTGTTTTAACGTTGACACTGCATTTATATTTTTTTTTTCAAAAGAAACACAATTTTACTTCCACTGCAGTTATGGAAAGCTGTCAGGGAGCGCTAGGGTCAACCCTCTCATAACACATATACTCACTCTTTCAACGTTTGCTCGTGTATATAGATATATAACCATATAACCTAATTTCTAATTTCGGTGTTATATTGATTAACAATTTGTTTATACCACACGTTCTATAAACTCTGTACGTATTCTGATTGGCTGACACGGTGAACTTTGACCAAATTACTTATTTCTTAATGTCATGTCATCATTGTCAACGTCATCAATAATCAAATGACGTCAATATATGTTGTGATCTCGACGGATACGAATTTCACCGATGAGTTTCGTAGATTTAACGTGTATGAAACGAACTTGATATTGAGGGTAATATAGGCCATAGCCATTTTTTTCACCAATAAAGTCTCATTGAAATTTGACCAAATTCGACCTTTCTTAGTTTGAATATTTATACTTTCGGGTCATATTTATCGAATGTTACGTTGATTTCCACGAATTTGCAAAAACAAATAGAAAACTTTATTTTTGTTTGTTTGAGATTTTGATAAATATTTCATAATACATTTCTGAATGATTTCAGCTAAAATGACATGGGTGCAATATGCAGCAGTAAAGCTAGTACAGCCGTAGGTTCACATTCTCCTCGTGCCACTGACCAGCGTGATAGTGTAGTACATGTGTACACGAAACACGACACCGCTCCAAGAAAGCAAACGCCCAAAGACGTGAAAGGACAAGTTAGGTACATCAGTACTAGCGAAGCATCACTCCAAGAGATCAATAGTGTTCTAGCTTATACCACAGATTCCAAAATGCCGGCCAGATTGCCCAAAGCAAATGTGACGGTTCCCATGGAAACTGATGACGAAATTTCTACAACAAGAAAACCAGTGAATCCACAAATGGAAAAAACATTCGCAAATTTGAAAAATGCCGAAGAGTTATTTGTTACAGAAATTGAAAATAAAACTTCAGAGGCTAACTTTGACCCGATTCGGAAAGTCCTTAAAAGAGATATCTCTGATGTGTTTGAAGAATATACGACTCCATCCGATAGAGAAACAATTGGAAATTTTATGGCCGAGATTGGGTAAGAGTTTATAATAAAAATAAAAATAAAACATGCAGCACTAGATACCATATTATCGCCTTTTAATCATTTTTTCCCAAATTCTTCAGCAAGAGATGGTCCAACTACAATGCTTACAGTTCAGAACAATATGCCTGTAAAGCTGTTTATACATTCAAGAGTTCACTTAAACAAACATGAATTTAGGGAATATTTAAAGAAAAAGTTCCACACAGTGGTGAAAATGGTTATTTAACAGAAGAACCCGACTCTAATATCTTACATAGATACATTTGACCATTATTTTCATATTACAGTGTTAACGCTCTTTCGGGAAGCCATCTTATGTGACGTCATACCTAAAACAAATTATACCACTTCTCTGAAAATATGTCATTACTATCATAAAAGCGTTTCGTAATAACCAATGCCTACCTGCAATGGCACATAACTATTTAATATGCAAATACAGAATTAGATCTACGATTGTGCTTATACCTATACACTTGTACTTTTATTGTTGCAGTTTGGTGAGAACTCTGGTGGAATTGTACGAGTACATTATAGACGACATGTATGAGGCCTTCACTCTGGATACATTAAATGACGAAGGCATTGAAAAGGATCTGCTTAAAGAAATCCGAAGTATTCTATGGAATTTCTCAGATCAAAGTTCCAAGTTTAAAGATGCCATTGCTAAAACACGACTTATGTTTGGATTCTTGGCCAAAGATTTAATGGAAATGGAGAAAAACGAATTTGATCAAATCAAGGTATGGTAAATATTATAACGTGTTCCGCTTGTTAGTATGACAACAAGAGTGTATCCCATACAAAATTAATTAAAACTTTATAGAAGAAAATTGAGAGACTGCAAAATAATATGAAATAATAGAATAACAATATGTACAACTTACTAAGACGTGAAATAAATGTAGTATACTTAAACGTCCCAGTGGCACTTCAATGCTTATATTTTCATTGAATGAGGAAAAAAATCATTACCGTCAAGGATGGAATAGTCATTTCAACAGCCATCGTCCGAGTGACAATTCATGCACTGAACAATGCCAAATGCGTTTGGTAAGGTTACATAGCGGGATTGCCGTGAAAATGTAAATATTGAGTTTTGAAATGCAAACAAAACATTTGGTAATACAGTATGATTAGGGGCTGTGGTAAAATATATCTCCCAATGGCAATGTCTATCCTCTTCAGGGTCCTAAACCGAATGATAACATAATATACCCTTATATCAATAAAGGACAAGGGTTATAGCTTCCGATGAGGTTTGATTACATTGTTCATGTTTAAAGTTGCCTCTTCATATTTGGAAATGGGAAAAGGTTTTTTATATATGTTTTTGTTTCAATATCATCTTGTTCGTCGAATGCTGGACAAACAAAAATGAATTTTGAAAACCGAATACATACCAGACAAACAATATATTCTCAATCGTAAAAATGCTGAATACTGAGCCTATCTTCTTTAAATTTTCGTTTTCAAGGGAAGGCCATATCCTTTCGAATCAGCTGTGGGTATCATCCACAACTGTGCCAGAAGTACCAATATCACAAAGGATATGTATTTGGTGGAACCGCAGCCTGGCGGAGGTCAGACGGTATCTCTCCTAGCGTGTCTTAAACCCTTTCTCCGATCAGACGATGCATGTGCGTATATCAAAGATCTTTTTATCAGACGAGTTAGTGCATTTGTTTAGATGTTCCTAACGGTTCCATTATAATAATCTGTTGATTTTGAATAGTCCTAAAAGCCTACCAAAATATATTGTTATTTTAACAGTAATATTACTATTTATTCCGAGATTATACTATTTTATGATTTTTTTTTTCAAATTTTTAATTTAACTTAATCTAATCAATTAGCAATTCAGCCATAAACTGTCTTTTTGATTTGTTGATTTTATGCTACATTGAATAGTTTGAACATATTTATAATTTTACATGTATATACGTAAAACGAACTGCAATGACATACACATGAACGATCAGACTATATCTTCGTATTTTCAAATACATTTTTGTAACTGTTTTGACTGAAGATGCATGTTACGAACGTAGATTGATGTTCAAGATTGATGAAATCTTGTTGACTGTCATGCCTCAATTACGATATACATCATGTATCAGGTCTCTATTTTATTAATGTTCTTAACTTTAACAACATCCTTTGTTAAAACTTTACATAGAAAAACATTACAAAAGTTGGAAAACTGTTCCTTATCATACGATTTGTCCGTAACGTCTGTATTGCTTTCCAATGTCTAACTGTAAGAATGCCTTAACGTTAATGAACGTTTTAATAGTAAAAGCTATATTCATATAATATAGTTATAATTTATATATGATATTTAATATTATATCAAATCAAGGATCCAAATATATATCAAGTGTGCAGGTATTGTTCGTTCTCTTTGTTCAGCTCTAGCGTTAGCTTTGTCCTTCATTTGTTTATAATTAATTTTCTCTTTGTTTCTGGCTTTCTGATTGGCCTATTCATTTTTTTCATTCCACGATAAAAAAAATCAAAAAAAAAAAAAAAAAAAAAAATCCGAGAATGGCGCGGAAACCCGACGTTATCGTGACGTCACAATAGAAACATTGACGTTGCGTATCGATTTGGAAAAATAATCCTTGGAAAAAATCAATGGAATCGTTTGTGTAAACGTATTTCATTTTTATTAGTGAATAGTCGGGCAAAGAAAACCAGTCTAAATGCGTTCATTGGCCTTCCAAAAGTTCTCATATATTAATACGACGGCCAAGTTCTGCTTACGTTTCCCAGTTCTGACCATTAAAGTAAAGGAAAGTTGAAAGTATTGAAAGCGAGGCTGCGTGTAAATGTAACCACGGATATAGTCAGCCGGGAGGACGTATTAGGATTCCTACACTTTAAATTAATTTCTTCGTACGCAAACAGATTTTGGCGAGAGATTTTATTTTTCCATTTCATAAGAAATTATACTGGATACATTCACACCATTTTTACCGACTTTAGCCATCCTTGCCCGACTGTTCACTTTAAGAAGCCTGGAAAATTGATTATAAGCATTAAAGTCACTATTTTTTTAATTTCATCGGGGTATGAAATAAATTTTGTTTGCAAACTGTAAGAATCAAAAGTTTGCAAACAAAATTTATTTCATACCCCGATGAAATTAAGAAATAGTGACTTCAATGCTTAATTAAATCCGCAATTCAATTGACTCTAAAATAATATATAAATATGCAATATTTCAGTTGTGAAACTTCTTACGTTGCTGGCCCTGGCACATATGATGGACGATAAAGAGAGCAAGGCGTTACTGGAAACTGACAAAGCGATATTAAACTTCCTCCTGGAAATGGTCAGGGCAGCTACAAAATCAGAAAATAGACGACAGCAAGGATTTTCAGTTGAAAAACTTTTAGATGGGCTATCCCGAATAGCTAGAAACGATAGCAACAAAACAAAAATCATGGAAATTCCAGATGCTTTTGGGCTGCTCAAAGAAATTATTATAGGTAGCAAAGTCGAAACAGAAATTTTGGCTGGAGTGAAAGTCATCTGGGAACTTATATTCGACAAAACCAATCGTGGTAAAATCAAGGTAGGTTTTTATGCGTTAACAATGATTTTTGTTACTTTATCTGAAGTTTATCTTACACTGGAAGACCATAAAGGCCAAATTTAGAACATAATTAGAATAACACGAATTCTTGGAAGTATATTGGTATAGCTATAAAGCTGTCATAATAAGATAAACACGGTGTAAAGATAGTATATTAATTATCCAAAATAAAAGGTCATTACATATATTGCGATCGTAAGCTACATAAGAGACCATACACTTTAAGACCGGTCATATTTAGGTATCTACCACAGATTCTTTTATTTAGACCTGGCTATAACTTATGAAGTAGAATAGTGACGGTAAGTTTAGATAAGGTCGTCATAATTCGACCGGTCAAACATATTTTAGACTTGACATGGATAATCAGTGATGTTTTTAGAACATGGTGTCAAAATTCAAACTAATAGAGAAAGTTTAAGACAGGATTAGGGAATTTGGACTCCATTGAATAATTAGTCAGACACATTCTTGTTTGTCACGTCGAGATCTAGTACGCGGTCCTTCAATATTTGACTTGGTCAGACCATCTCTATAATATAGTAATATAATCTCTATAATATTAGACATCAACTTTAGTCCCGGTTGCTAAAATTAGACCACCACTATAAAAGTAGACTTAATGGTCTTCCAGTGTTAGTGGCGCTTCGACATGTCAATAATTACATGTTCTACTATACATGTAAAGTTTTCTATGTATTATATTTGCTATTATTTTTTTTCTGTTTTTCTGTTGCATTTGTATAATTTGTATTTTTTTTATTTAATGAGTTTCAAACTACATTTATAGCTGTAATTTCAAATGGAATTTATATATTTTTTTTCATACACTTACAGACCAGTACTGATTTAATGAAGAGGTTAAGGGAGCTAAGAAGACATCCTGGAAATACCGACCTTGCCAATGCAGCCTCATACGCTTACTTTGTGATCAATGACTCTGACGAAGACACGGAGTCTGAAGATGATGAATTAGGACAAAATATTGCAGGTTAGTAGCCATTGTTCGCACAATCCTAGTTTCATCAACGTTCGTGAACTTTATAACGTTTATTTTTTCCTAAAAGAAAACACAACTGTATTTCCCCAGCAGTTTCCGGAAAGCTACCAAGGTTTGAAGCCCTAAGATCAGCCTTTTCACAACATATAGCTTTACACAGGATGTCACTCTTTCAACTTTCTCACGTTATACTAAATTGCATAATGGTGTTTTTATTTAACTTATTTCATTACTGCTGCAACACATGAAGGAGTGTCGCAGATTAAATGAAGAGACTTGCGAAAGGGAGATAACTCTTGGAGCTATTTCATTATGTTAGGAATTCTTATCACAGTTTGAAGTATTACATGAAGAGAAAGAGCGATAACGAGTTATCGTTCTTGAACGAAATACTTAAACGACTAATTAAACCTACCAACACGCTTATAACCTCGATTAGGGTAATAAGAAAAACGAAAGAACGAGTTTGCTGAAATTTTGAATGCAATATATTCTATATGTGTTCATTGTTTATGTTTTTGTGTACGTCCGTGACCGTCCTTAACATGTAATTTTATTTGTTCTTTGCCCTATATATATATATATACATGTACACGTGTAGTGGAACGTTGTATTGATTATGATAAATATTACACAATCACTATTGTATGTTAAGGATGAACAAACTAATTAGTAGGCCTTCATCCTAGCTTATCACATGTAGTTATCAAATGACATCATCAGTATGTATGGACATATCTATGATGCAATAATACTCAATGACATCACAAATATCAGCACAAATCCTACTTACACTGGTGTTCTGCAATATATAAACTTATTCTGATATATGAATAATGACATAATATCGAAGAAATGGAAATATTCTGCATATGACATCACAAGTTTTGAATACTTACCCATTTTCATAAATAATCATTTAAGAGTCTCTGCTACCCACATTTCATCAAAAAGAATCTGTTGTATAAATAAGAAATTGATAATAATATAGTGTTATTAATCAGCTGTTATGATATTGGCCCAGTTATTAGGCCGAGGTCTGTGATATTGGACCGAGGCCGAAGGCCGAGGGCCAATGTGACAGACCAAGGCCTAATAACTGGGCCAATATCATAACAGCTGATTTATGACACTTTTATTAATTAACTATCTATGTCTGCATACATTTAACATTGTAATTTGTAGGTCTAGATATCTGATTTATAACTTAGTCTAAGTGTATTACAAACTGCACAGTCAGTGATAAATCTACGTGCGCATCCCGAGTCCTAGATAAAATTGCATACCTAGTCATGTCATCCATCAAAACACCAAGCATATCTTCGCCGTTTTATGCATATTTGTCCCTGGCCCTTTTGACAGACGACTCGTCAATCTCCATGTTGTTTGTTGACTGATCTCGTAAACCCTCTAGATGCTAGGTCAAATAACTTAATAACACCGAGAACTTCCGAATGACGAGGCGCGTTCGATTTGGCGCGTTTTTCAATATTAGCCGAGTTCAAAGTCGGCCAATACGAGAAAAAGTCGGCCAATATCATATTAGACGAGTTGCGTCAATTTGTTTCAATATTGGCCGAGTTTGGCCAAATACAGCTCGGCCGGAAAATCCATACTAGTGTAATAACATAGATAGTTAATTAATAATCGATAATATCGGCCTGACTTAACACTCAATTTCTTACAAATACATACTTTTAAGAGAACAAGAAACAAAATCTGTTTTCCATCCAATATAAGGTGGCAGAATACAGTATATTAGGAAAAGTTATGAAAATAAGGCACATGACTTAGAAATCTAAATATAGCCTTTTAACAGTTCAATTTGTTCAACTGTCTCAGTATATACATGTCGATCACGCCTGGATTTGCCTTAGTCCAAAATGTCATCACATTATATGCGTCTGTTTCCTTATTACTTAACTTGCGATTATACGCGGGTTGATACTTAAGATTAAAGTTGTCATATTAACATTTCGTTCTGAAGGAACGATAACTCTAATTATCGTACCTTACGTCTCTTCATTTAATATCAATATTATAAAATTTTAAAAGAAGTTTCGTAGCTTAAAGTAATCAAAATAAAAAAGTTCGGATTTTTCACGGTTAAGGAATATTGATGAAGCTGTTTTCTGATTAAAATTCATACGAAAGCTTGTACGAAAGCCAATTGGGCTCATTTTGGTAGAAGAAAACAATTTTTCGCGTAATTACGCGAAACTTTTGGCGTTATTACGCGAAGCTTTTAAACATTTTTTTTTATTTCATGATGTTATACCACCCCGATTTACATTATCGGAAGTCTTTATTTATATTTTACCGGGGCAGTATAACACCTATATGCACATAAAATACCACCCTGATGAACTCTGTTTTGGACAGTGGAATTTAAAAGTCCAATATCTATGCGACTTTGACGTTACAACACTAATATACAACTGATATTTCTTAAAATAATCCGAGTCTATATGCTATACATCGACCTCCGCTTGAACATGGGATTTGTGGAATATTTTGTCTTATATATTTGAATTTTTACTTACAGAAAAATCGAGATCTGAACAAATCATGCTGAGCTATAACTGGGCACATCAAAAGATGGTACTGAAGGTAAGAATCAGGTGGTACTTTCCATTTTATAATACAATATGCATTTTCTTAAGATTATTCTGCGTTTTCCCCTCTCATCTAGCGTGGTTTATTCGGTAGGTTAATTAGCAAACAAAGCAGCAGCGCTTATACTTCCGGAGCATCCACTCCAGCTTTTTTGTTGATGAGCAACCCCTATAAATAATTAAGGTAGGTCCATTCTTTTGAAAATGGCACCAATTCAAGATGATAAGCGGGCATGCTCCAGAGTTTACTATCACTGACGTTACATACACCACAGGACAATCTCATAAATTGAAGGCTAGAGAAGACAGGTAATTTCATCTTGTTATGTACATAAAGGGAATTGTTTTACGGTACTCTGTACTTGACAGTGTTGTTTTGAAGTTGGGCGTCGCTCTTTTTGTAACCTTCGAAGGAAGTGTCGGCAGGCCTGTGATTGGTCAGTTATTTTCTCTTTGAGATAGTTCATAGGTAGAAATACCGTTCTAAACGTGCTTGTAATCCTTGGAGTATCGAGGATGATAAACAGGAAGCTACGGAGGTCGTTTCGAATTCCAGATGGTTTCCGATATACCGCGACATTCCGTGTATTTAAAAATAGTCAAATATGATCAATCAAAGCGTAAGATGTAAGCTTACAAAATTGTGAAAAAATTGAGTGAAAACCTCATGTTTTATATAATTTTTGACAATAATATCACCTTGTGTATCTCATATGTAAATATTGTGACACTGACATAGGTTTTCATTTCATTATTTATTGATTGTTTAGTGGCGAAAATATGCCAAAACATTATTTTTACGTAACGAGACGGTCCAGAATAATAAATAAAGTTTGTGAGTATTTGAAAAATTACAATAGCTTTGTATTTTGTTCTATCTTTAGAAGTTATAAGACTATATTCTTCTAAATATTTCAGAAAATATAATCCAAGCTCAAATATATCAAAACGTAGTTCTTGGACCCCAATTCTTTCGTTAGATATAGGAATACAATATACTTGACAAATGCTTTAAAAGACCAATAAGGAAAAAACACATGTTTTTTTCTTAAAAGCATAAAATTACCTTTAATCATTTTTTAACAATGTTAAGAAATTACTTTTCGATATACACTTAATTTATTCTATATATTTCGTTCACATGTATTCATTTTATAATTGAAAAATATCACTGCAGGTTTATGACAAGCTGACAACACGTGGTTTTCGAGTATGGATTGATGTTTATAACATGAAGGGCGACATCTATGATGCAATGTCTCAAGCTATCAATGAGTCAAAGGTTGTCATCATATGTGTCTCGGAGCAATACGGCGAAAGTAAAAATTGCCGAACAGGTCAGTTTAATGGGTTAATATCATCTTAAAGAAGGTGCTAAAATACGAGCAAAGCTCAAAACACGAAAATAAGAATTAAATTTACAAGATCACTGGGATCTTTACTATGACAGACAATATTTGTTTTATTTGTGATGACTTGATTTAGCGATTCTTTTTATATATTGTATTAATTTTTTTTTCTGGCTTTCTGATTGGCCTATTCATTTTTTGCATTCCACGACGAAAACAAATCCGGGAATGGCGTGGAAATCCGACGTTATCGTGACGTCACAATAGAAACATTTACGTTGCGTATTGACTTGGCAAAAAATATTCCTAAGCGAATCAAATGAAGTGAGATTGTAATAGAATAAGGGAGTTAGAATAAGAGATATATGAACAATGAAAGGAATGTTAGGATGATTATATGAATAAGTAAGAAAATTATGGCTATGTTCATGTTATGCAAACACTTGTAGTCCAGTAAAGATAGGGTGTTACCCCAAAATAATTGCAACATATTTTTTTCTTTGTTTTTCATACAGATCTGACTTTGTTTTTTACAAGAAAAAAAGTCTCCACAAATAAAAATTTGGGAAAGTGTTTTTCTTGACCCCCAAAAATCAGAAAAATAAGGATATTTGCATAATTTGCCAACTTTGAAGCCAAATATAAACTTACATGGTTATAATTAGATACTAGAAAGTTACTGTATGGCAAGAACGTTATAAGGACAGAACATATTGCCAAAAACATAAGTTAAAATCAACACATGAAAATTGCATAATTACATGTATGTCCTTGTAACAGCCAAATGTGCTTTTACTGGATTGTTAAGATAAAAAATTGTTAATATCAACAATACTATTGATACTCATTTTTGTGGAATCTTTTTAATAAAACTTGATGATTAAAGGCTTTAAAAGTAAAACATTTTACTTTCACTACCTGAGATAACATGGTTACTCAAAGTTGGTCTTTTGGCCTTTTCCAACGATATTTTGAAGTCCAAATTACATATTATGTCTTTTTTATTCAAAAATTATTCAGTAAGTACCGTTTCAAGTGTTTAGATAGTTATCAATTCAGATTCTATGTAGGCTATACTCACCTAAAAGAGACAACTATATCAAGATATCCCCAAAAATAAAAGACGTGATGTCGATCAAATCCTCATTTAGTGCCAATTTGACTAAACTTCTCTAATTGGCTAAGTCCCTAAGTTTAAATATAAAAAATGTGAATATCTATTTTGTGACTAATCATATTGCAAAATCCTTTGGCAGATATTACCACCATAATGGAGCGTTCTTCATAAAGTGGGATTAAAGTTTCTTTTTGATCAAATATTTGAACAGGACAGTTTTTCATTTTTCCATAATGGAACCGGATGGGGATTACATAATTTTCAATGAGATAAAGGAATAAAATTAAAGTTCAATTTCAATTTTATAGCTGAAAATCATCACAGTTCTGATTTATTTACTGGCAAAATATTAAGACAAACGAATAAAGCATATTCGAAAAAAAAGAAGATTTTTGTATCGCAGATTTATGGACTAAGACATATTTTGGTATTCAGCCAAATTAACGTGATAGGAAGTTTTTAATACTTGATAAGATGTGCATATTTATACCGTTTTTACAACAAATGATCAAAATAAAATAACAAGTACAAAATATAATACACAATATATAAATATAACATATTTGGAAGCATTATAAAACATACACTGATATTGTTCAGGGTAAGTTTTTATAAATATTTGCATTTAAAAAGAACAAAAACGGTAATGCTAGCTAAATTCAAAAGGTTTTGAGCCGTTTTCTTCCTTCTTTATTTCTTTGATTGATTGGAATTATTATATCATTTCAACTTATTTGTACTAACCTAATGGTTGTCTTACTTTATACCCGATTTCATATTTCAAGTATAGCAAAAAATAGCAGATATTGTCCTTTAAAAGTGGTCAAAAGTGTGATTTCTTTATATTTTCATATTTTTGGGGTTTTGAAAAAACGACTTTCCGAACTTCTAATTTTTGGCGACTTTTTTTTCATGGTAAAATACTTACACCCTCCAACCCACAAAAGCAGAAAACAAATTCTGTTGCAATTATTTGGAGGTTAGGCCTCTATTTTTCGTATTTTTACTGGACTATTGTCTATCCCCCGTACAAGAAAAGGAAAGTTATTACTATGAAGAATTTAGATCTATATCGCTTTCGTATACCGATACATCCATAACAAACATTTAGCAGCGCACAGGTCATACCATAAATAGGTTAATATCACAGTAACTTCCCTCGGTTGAAAATCAAATATGGCGGCTTGCTTCACTTTGGAGCGTATCACTACTCTGACAAGGACATAACAGTTGTCGTCCGCCTCGGTTATAACCATATTTGTTCGAAGTGGATATTATTGATACATGATCACTTTGAAAAAAACCCAACATATTTTACAAAAACATATTTTAAAAATAATTGAAAGGTGTCATTGCTATATTTCAAATCAAACTGCAGCTATAACGTTTAAAAATCGGAGCTATATATTCGGTCATCCTGACTATAGTAGTAACCCAGCTTAGCAACCAACACCCTTTTAAATTTGACGACGAACACGTAAAAATAGGCTTTTTATGTAAATATATAGATTGAACAGTGTTTTGATTGTGTTAAATATGATATGAACGCAACTGAATACAGACATATTCTAAAGGTGGTATGAACGTAATTGGATATAGATATATTCTACATGTAGCGCTAACGCGCTACATTGAATATGTCTGTATAGAAATGAGTTCATATCACCTTTAACGCAATTAAAAGACTGTTCAATCTCTATGTGAATGCAATTTACAAAATTACTTTAGTCCTTCAAAGCTGGTTTGCATTTAACAGAGGCAGTTTTAGCACAGAAGAAGAACAAGATCATCATTCCGTTTATGATGCAAAGACGTCCGAACTTACCGGGCTGGTTGGATATGATTCTTGGGGAAGATCTGTTTTACAAATTTTATGATTTTGGATTAGATGACCAGACAACATTCGAAAAACGTATGGAGGATGTTATCAAGGCCATATCCCACCACATAAAACTTGGTCCACCGATCGCGAGTGCGTTACCCGCAGTCCCACCTGTAGACAGAAAAGCTGACAAATCAGTAACGACGACCTCGAAACCAACAACAGAACAAGATGCTACTACTAAACAGCCAAAAGAGACGAAATCTAAACAGGTAAACTTTAGCATCTACCTATTGTTTAAAATAGCTTAAACATCCAGAGAACTGAAACTCGTGGGAATAATTGTGGAAATCTAATAAAAGTGAAAGAAGAAAAAACTTCCAAAGTATGATGGTGTATAAGTAGGTTTTGTCCATCATTATAGTGTCTTCTGACGTTATCACTTTATATACCCTGTTATGGAATGTGTAAAACATATTGAGCTATTTGCTCGATACTTCAACGAAATATTATTAGATTTTGATTTTAAAGTAAACATATCTTTGACAAAACAATAGGGTTAGGCCGGGATCTAGGGGGGGTTAGGTTGGTCTTATGACCCACTGATAACGAAATCGAGAGGCAACATTGTATAAACTGGGATGAACTTCCGGTTATGACGTCATCACTAAAGATTGAAAAACAGTCATAACATAAATATTTTTCAACCGAAGAAGACAAATGAGGCATCAAAATGACCACAATAGACCACAAAATACATATCAGGACCATATAATCCAATACATGTAGTTATTTCTACGCAGGAAATGAACAAAATCGGATTTTAAGCTCAAAAATGGTAATTTTTAAGCAAATTTTTCATATTTGGCTTGTCGCAGCAAAAATGTTTGCCAACAGCAAGCTATTATTTCTAATCAGTTATTTGCCCTCTTATCAATCAGTAAAAACAACACCAACGAAAAACAATGTTAACATTGTATAAGCTTCGGTTATGACGTCATCAAGATGGCCGCTATTTCGAATTTCACAGAAAAGTTAAAATAGTCACAACACATAGACATTTTTCAACCGAAGTAGACAAATGAGGGATCAAAATTACCTCAATCGAACAACAAATACATATAAGGACCAAATAGTCCTATATAAATAGTGATGTGTACGCAGAAAATGAAAAAAAATAAGATTTTAAGGTCAAAAATGGTAATATTTTAGCAAATTTTTCATATATGGCTTGACGCAGCTATAATTGTTTCCCAACAAGAAATTAATATTCGTAATAAGTTATTTGACCTTTTATCGATTAGTAAAAACAACACCAACAAAAAACAATGTTAACATTGTATAAGCTCCGGTTATGACGTCATCAAGATGGCCGCTATCTCAAATTTCACAGAAAAGTTAAAAATAGTCAAAATTACCACAATGGAACAACAAATACAGATATAAGGACCAAATAGTCGTATATATATAGTGATGTGTACGCAGAAAATTAAAAAAAAATAAGATTTTAAGCTCAAAAATGGTAATATTTCAGCAAATTTTTCATATTTTGCTTGACGCAGCTATAATTGTTTCCTAGCAAGAAACTATTATTCGTAATCAGTTATTTGACATCTTATCGATAAGTAAAAACAACAATTATTGATATACCATCATTTGGTTTATAAAACATCACCGGGTGAGTATACAGGGTATATGATTGCTGTTTTTTCCAAACCGCTGACACTACAGCTTCCGGATGTCTTAGAATTTCCTGAAGATAACATTGGCAATTGACGATTCATATCTTAACACATTTGAATTTTTAGTTGGCTTAATATCTAAGTGGGACTTGACAATTTCCTAACATAATCCATTTTCATGTTCGAAAGCGTCTCAAAATGAATTTTTACAGCACAACGCCAACTAATAGGGTATCAAATTAAAACTGAAGAAAGCATTTGATTCCGTTAATACCACGACACTTTCCGAAATTTGTTTCTTTTAGAAACATCCACTGACAACTTTATTTTTCTGTGAATAACGTAAGGAAATGTCAGATGGTTACTACAGTATCACATATTTCTTTCAATAGTTCTCAATGATAAGCATTTTCGTTGTGCGTGCTTTCTCGCCAGAGTGTCGATGAGCTGATGTGACATTACATTACCGGTTTACCATCGTGGTTCTAACTTGTCAAACGTCCATGGCCAGAGGTAACATCAAGAACATCGGGTTCGCGGATGTGGGAGCTCATCCTGTTTTCAATCTGGTGATTCACATATAGTATATGATGTTTCGGACCTCTCCGGTAGGATGGAAAAGACACCAGAGCCACATTCTGCGAAGGGTTGAGTTGCATCTCCTTAATTCGTATGAAGCACAATTCCTCATTCTTTTCAACCTTCAGTGACCATAGATGGCACAGGTGAATTTTTTGAGGTCATAAATGAGGTCTACAGTGAAGTTCCTTTCTTTGCCTAGTCTGGAGAGCACTGTAGAAAACTTATTCTGGAGAGTCTTCAATGGTGTCTCCACGCATACACCAGATGTGACACAACCAGTACCTTCAAGGGACTGGGGAAAGACTGACAAATGAAAAACATTTAACATTTATTACCTCATTAATGACCTCGAGGATATCACCTGTGCCATCTATAGTCGCACGAGTGTCCAGAAGGTTGATGAATGGTGCTTCATACAAATCAAGAAGTTATGGAATCATTCCACCATTCGAAGAATCTGGATCTGGTGTAATTTCCTGAGAAGTCTGAAACAGCATATACGATATGTTAGAATCTGAAGGCGATCCCACATCCCTGAACCTGTTGTTCCTTATAGAAATTCTGGCCATGGATGGGCCATGAAAGTTGACAGGCTAGAACACCACTGGTAATGTAGTGTCACATCAGCTCATCGACATCGAAGACGACGCTCTGGCTTTCGACGAATTGGATACTGATAGCTCGATTACTTTGATTCGGACTGCATGTACGAGCTACCAGACATGCCGAGTCACGTCAGAGGATAGTGTAGTGAGGCGGGAAAGCACGCACAATGATAATGGTTATAATTGAGAACCAGTGAAAGAAATATGTGACATTTTGGTAACCATCTAACATTTTGCTTATACTATGCATAGGAAATAAACGAAACTGTGACTTGTCCTACCTAGATATTCTGTCAACTTTACACTCATGTTTTCTACTTATAAATCGCCAATAGTCAAATCTATTTAAGGAACTTATAATACACCAGGAAACTGTAGTGTCAGCGGTTTGGAGTTAGAAAAATAGCATATACACAGTATACGCACCCGGTGATGTTTTGTAAACTTAATGATGGTATAACAATAATTCTTTTTTGTATTTCTATATATTTTATTGTTTTACTGAGTGATCAGAGGTCAAATAACTGTTTACGAATATTGATTTGCTGTTGGTAAACATTTTTGCTGCGTCAAGCAAAATATGAAAAATTTGCTAAAAAATTATCATTTTTGAGCTTAAAATCCGATTTTTTCATTTCCTACCTAGATATCACTACATATATTGAATTATGTGGTTCCGATATGAATATTTATTCTATTATGATCATTTTGATACCTCATTTGTCTACTTCGGTTAAAAAATGTTAATGTTATGACTATTTTTCAACAGTTAGTGAAATTCGAGATGGCGGCCTTCTTGATGACGTCATAACCGGAGCTTATACAATGTTAACATTTTTTTTTGTTGGTGTTGTTTTTACTGATTAATAAGAGGTCAAAAAACTGATTAGAAATAATAGTTTGCTGTTGGCAAACATTTTGGTGCGTCAAGCCACATATGAATAATTTGCTTAAAAATTACCATTTTTGAGCTTAAAATCCGAATTTTTTTTTTCATTTCCTGCGTAGCAATAACTACATGTATTGGAGTATATATGCCTGATATGTATTTTTTGTGGTCCTTTTGATGCCTCATTTGTCTTCTTCGGTTGAAAAATGCCAATGTTATGACTATTTTACAATTTTTATTGAAATTCGAGATGGCAGTCATCTTGATGACGTCATAACTGGAAGTTCATCCCAGTTTATACAATGTTACTTCTCGATTTCGTTATCAGTGGGTCATAAGGCTTCAGAAAAACATTGGTTCGTTAAGTTGTGTGTGTGTGTGGGGGGGGGGGGGGGGGGGGGGCCACGAGGACTCCCCCCCAGATCCCGGCCTAGGTAGCAGGACAGACAAAAATAAATCTTTCAAACTCTTCTTTATTAGGATTTTGTCATGTTTGCATATTGACGTTTCTTATATAGTTATCGTGTTTTCAGGGCAACAAGAATGTCAGTCCGTTGACGTTATGGACAGAAGATGATAAAGATAAATGGCTTGACGACAATAGGTTGACCATGTAAGTACTGTGTTTCGTATTTTTATTTTTTATAATATTCAAATTTTTAATGTAATCTACTATGTTGTAAATCAATTTTTGGTTAAGAAGTAATTCCTTGCTTATCGAAAAAGTAACACCAACGATTATGTTCCAGATATAGCTAGACATACAATGTATGTTTGCAGAATACGAATAACTGAATAAGTAATTCTTTATTATGGAATAAAACAGAAAGAAATATATAAGCCTATGCGATTACTTTTCAGTTCACAGGATTTATATCTGGTCTCTTATTGTGGGAGACATTGATTGTATTACGATACGAAACACTCATAAGTAATAAAAGTGTAGCGTAGATGACGCTGGTCTCGTAACCTAAGGTAATATGGGTTGTTTTTATGGAAGATTTTATATCATTTTATTCAGATACGCAGGGATGAACCAAATCACATGTGAACAGCTACAGTTCCTTGTCAAGATATCTGTCAAAGTATGTAGTACAAAAGTGATATTAATCCGTCCATAAGCGAATGGTATACAATAAAATGAATTTTACACTTGTCATCATAATATGCAAATTTCTTTAGTAGCTATATAATCATCTCTATGTTTCGATTGCAGTTTGTAGCAATATAATCTATTTGTTTTGAACATAATATATTGATTATTTACACTGTACACACTTTTGAATTACGATTACAAAGTTAGTTGACATTTGTTTAATAATATATTCTGCAGGCCCCAGAGTTTTTCTATAAAACACTAAAAGACAAAGATGGACTGAAAGGCCTGGAGCAACTGATGAGGATCAGCAACGCAATAGAAAAACTGGCTGAAGTAGAGTAGCTTTGTGTTTCAATGAGAGAGGGATAAAAACATTTTAGTCGGCGGTGACATCTACTATGAAAGTCAGAGATAAGCATCTAATATCATCAAATAGAACCTAGTACTACGTTTGACACCATGATCATGTCCTATATCATGCATAATGCAATTATCACCGCCTGTTCTTTCGTGTTAAACTAAAGAATGATTTTTCATGCCTCAGTTCATCTTCGATATTCCACAGTATATCTTCCAGCTCTGGACTAAGTTATAGTAGAACTAAAGGCATTTCAGGAGAGAAAATATCTGAACAACAAAGACATCAGATGGTTATTACAGAGAAACGACGATCAACTTTAGAGTCATATAACACACAGTCATAAGATTCTTTTATTGTACACCAAATGACCAATCTACCTGTCTGATCTGTTTTCACACAAAGAACCTCCAGATGTAGTCCAAGGGTCGATATAACGAGAACATATATTATTTACATTTATATCGTATTTTATAAATGTTTTTTTTTATTAAAATTCTAGTTTTGTATTAATTGATTGTTATAACTATTAGTTCTTCATACGATAATTTGCAAAGTATTGCGTATTATTCAATTTTTTCTGAAGAATTTTACCGTCCAGGCATGGGGAAACCCTTCCTCGGAAATCATGTGTCTAAACTCCACTACGCTCAGTTTATAGTAGGATAAGTAACGTGAGTAAACGACGATGGAGGAAATCCTGCTTACCGAGAACATTTATTATATACATTTATGTATTTATTAATATGTTTTGATTCCATTTTTGTATTAATTAATCTATATGTTTATCAATTCTTTATTTGATAATTTGTAAATTATTATTATACAAGTTTAAGTGTGCGCAATATCGTATTACAGACCAAATAAAGAAAATCCACTTATCAAATGTCTGTAACTTTGTAATAGAAAACTAAAAGAACCTGAAAGTGTTAAATATATCAGATCACGCTTTATCGTTCTGTTTTAGAAACCGTAATATTTGTTTTGGTAAATATGGTTTAGTGCTAAAACTCTTAAATCATAATTGTAAGTTAACGAGAACAAGGAATTAGATTCATATTTGGATAGAGATGTACCGGGAAATAAAGGGGGGGGGGTGTCATGTAAACTTTCCTAAAATATTAAGTAGATGTCCAGTACTATATGCATTTCTGTAAAAGCTGAATATAGGATGCGTGGTTTGAGTTTGCTGCTGTTGAATCATAAACCGGGCTAGCATGATATCCATAGTCCATATAGTCTTAAACCCAGACTTAAATACTAGTACATGTATTGTGAAATGCAAAATTTTCTATATGGTTTAAATAGTAAGAATAAAATAAATATAATTTTAAAGGGACTAAATCGTTAAAAAAATCATGTAATAAAAGATAAAACGAATTATAGAACTGAAAATAATTGTAAAGGTTGTGTATTTTGTTTTAAACTGAAAATAAATAGAAACGACCTAATCACTATTTCATATTATTATCTTTCGGCGAGGTAAACAATCCCTGCGTGCATGCGCGATGTGGAATCATTTACCGCAGGAAATCTCATCTGTCTTATGGACATACTGTACTGTATCTGCTATCGACTGAAAACGCCAATTTATCGACTACAAGTTCCTGATTACTGTGTTAAATCTAATAAACGTTGAAACGCATGTAGAAGTTTTGTTAAGAGTTTTTATGTGTAAATATTCATATATTGTACAGGTTTTTGCAGCTATAAAGAAAAGTTTCATTATATTATATGGTTTTATACTTGCTTCTACCATTATTTTATTTTCATTTGTCATGATATTAGGTACTAGTCCGCTAAACCTGTCATTATCATTAGGTTTAAAAAAATGGCCTAATATATAAATTTTATATTAAGGAAAAACTAGTAATATACGCGTACTAAGGTTTTATTGAACAGTCGGGATAATAGTTAAAAATATTCTACTTCCTCAAATATAAATTGGTATTAACAAACTATGTAATAAATATATCTAGTTATAATGTCTATCCGTCTTAATGACATTCCCTATATATATCCCTACTTATAATGTCTATCCGTCTAATGGACATTCACCCACATCTCACTAGCTATTTAACCTTTTTCCATCTGATTTACTTAAGATGCTCCACCGCCGACAGAGCATAAATGATAGTCATCATTTGAAATATAATTGGTGTTTTATCGTGTACATATGTCTAATTAACACAAAAAAATAGTATAGAATAATTTCGTTTGCCTTTGGTGCATGCGCAATCCGTACTTAATTCCATATAGGATATAGTGCCACGGAATTTTTCGGGATGCAATTAATTATTTTTCATATTTCTAACTTGAAGTAAAATTTGAAGCTCAAACTTTTCAATGGTGGTAATAATGTAAAGTAAGTAACTTTTGTAACTGAAGAAAACACTAAATAGTCTGATCCTGTTTTTAATAGTGAAAATATACCATTTGTCGGCAATGAAGCGTCTTAAAATATCAACCTAACTAGATATCTAAATTGTATGTGTATTCTTATGTATTCAAAACAAAACATACCTTACATATACATTGTAGACCTATGTACATGTATAATTATGTTTGCTTAATAAAGTACATGTACACATGTATACATGTATGATATATACGTAATTAACGGGTGAAAATATCTCTCACTTCTTGTCATATTTCCATCACATACTCTAAAGCTTCATAGAACGTATGCTGATTTACTTGTCAATGTATGCATCGGCTATTTCACTGAATCATACCAATATAACCGATAAAAAAAGTGTCCTCTTATATTGGTGTTATTACATCTATATTCATTAGCCGGATGAGATTTTCAGCGATCCCGATTTTGAACTCAAAGCTGCGATATTTTAACGATGATAAACATTGCCAATATTTCAAATAAGATGTTGTAATTTTAAAAACTTTCTAATTTCAGGTATAAGAACGTTTGTAGGAAGTCAAAAACCCTAAGAAATCTATGTAAATCTAATGATTTAGTCCTTTTAAGATCTTTCGTCAAATAACGTTTATTGCATTAATAATGACTATTACATTTCATTAGAAGACCATCACCAATTGATCAGACTTTACAATCAGTTGTTGTGCTGTTACAGTGAATTTGCGATAATCCGGACGCCGATAGTCCTGCAAGTCACAATCCGGATATATATACTAGACTTGATGATTAACTAAGAAATCGGAATCCTGCAGTCCGACAAATTAATATTCCGGACGGTTTGAACATTGGGACACAAACGTCCGGATTATCGAGGTTACAATGTATCTCCTAATTTTGGACACATTGTATGTCTACATTTATATATGCTGTTCATCTAATTATTATTTCATTACTTCTCATTCATCTACCGTTAGAGCTTGTTTTGTACAGATCAAAGTTATAGTTCTTATTACTTTATGATTAGTAAATATTTTTGCTCTACGTCTATGCCAACCTGTATTATGTCAGCATACTTGATATTTATGTACATGTGTAATTATTTTTTCTAGTGAAATAGATGCTTTAAAGACGAATATCAAAACGTACACCTATGATGATATGCAATGTGTTGTATAGTTGCTATTAAATGTTAAAGCCACGTTATGTTTTTTGTTATTGTCAAAAAATTATCTTGTATACTGATAAAACGACATATGTACAAACGCTATTGGGTCCTAAAATCCCGAGGTACTGATGTATATGATATGTGCCCGAAATTTCAAATTTATTGCAAATGAATAACAGTCAAATGTCTATACCTTTAATGTCTAGGGTTTTATTACCATCTGTAGTCTTTAAATCATATAGTCTGTGTTGGGGTATTGCACAGTTATCTGCCCTTTATTTATTGTAACGATTGCGAGCGTACCGGCATACGTTTTAGAGCAAATGATGTGAATTTCGCTTACAAAATAATGCTGTTACAATAGATACCCAATCGGATCACCTCGGAGAAATTTTCGGCAACCTTCGGAACTCCGGTGATATATTTCCGATGATTGCCGGATACTACTCCGAGATGTCGCGATGGAATAGATACCTACCCGAGAGGGAGATAACTCAATAATAATATGCAAATACAGAATAGCAGATAACAAACATCAAACATCCATAAATTTAAAACTGCGGCATGCATTGATTTTTCTTCATCCAGTTTACATCATATGATGAGTACATTCTTATCCCCCCCCGCCACACCAACAGGAGGAGATTAATTCAACTCCCAACCATATAATATATGCTTTATGTACATTTTTCATATATCACTAAATTTAATTCTTGTACACATTTATAGACAGTGGGGTCGCTAAAAGGAAATTAACGAATACGCAAATTGGCCAAATTAGCGTGTGAGCGTCGAAGGCGCGAGATTTTGGTGTTTTATTAGGGGTCTGAGGGTGACCCCCGGGATGAGTTTTATGTATTTTGATGATTTTGCGATCGCCCGAAAGCGCGAGATTTTGGTGTTTAGGGGGTCCGGGGGTCTCCCCCGAGAAAAAATTACGATTTAGAATGGCTTAGATGAGTTTTACGATGCATTTTGATGAATTTGCGAGCGCCCAAAGGCGCGAGAATTTGGTGTTAGGGGGTCCGGGGGTCTCCCCCGGTAAAAAAAAATACGATTTAGAATGGCTGAGATGAGTTTTACGATAAAGTTAAGTGATTATAAAGTGTTCTTAACATGGTAAGTTTTCGATTTAAAGCTACCTGCATTTAGAAATGATAATTGTGTCGTCATAACATTATGCAACCCTACTCGATCTGAATATACCGGCTTCATACCATCGGCACATTGTTGTGTAACATAAAAAATGAATTAATTGTCTCGCTAAGACATATAAACAAATTGATCTTTTAAGAGACATTTTTTAAATAGTACATAGAATCCCTTGATGGACATTTTTAGTCTAGTTTGTGTGTATTGAATTTTTACTATTTAAGGTTTGACATTATGTGCTTGAACGTTTTAGGAAATGCGCCGCGCAGCGGAAAATTTTCTTGAATGAAGTACGAAAAATGTGCAGAAGGACCCTTTTTTCTTTCAAATAAGCTTTTTTAGAAAATTTCAGTCGGCGAAAATGGGGGGGGGGACAAAAAGACATGTTTGCCCCCCCGTCCTGGGGAACGGGGGGGGGGGGGGGGGCAGTTGCCCCCCCGTCTTGCCCCCCCCCCCCGCGCTTCCTACGCCCCTGCATCTGAAACTTGAAAGTATAAGAAAAGTTTCCGTACTTCTTTCAGGTCCAACACTGGTAAATGATAAATTAACCACCAAAGTCAAATGTCATAGCATATCATTTAGATCATAGGGGATATGTTTTCTTTATCAGTCAGTATGACTCAGATAGTTCGTACCCAATGACAGCTGCACTTTGAGCTTGTCTACTTCATTGGCAATTTATTTCTATTCTTACTGAAGTTGGATTTAATGAAACTACTTAATAAATTCTGTTCTATTTGCTTTTGAACTATGTTAGCATCGGTCTTCCCGCAAGGAAATACTGTAAACCTACCTTTGCCTAAGTAGGCATATCATCAGCTAGGCCTAGATCTTAACAATGGCTATTTAAAAAAGTGCAAATATCACGGACATAGTTTCTACATTATAGGAATATTTAAAGGAACTTTCTTGCAATGTTTTAGCATTGATTTAGTTCTCGTCGTCAGCAAGGAGAGGCGTGTTACTTTGTTAGAAGGGGTGATGGGGCTTGTAGGCCTATTCTTTCTGTCTATTCTATACATTTTTAAGGTTCAGTTATGCTACTGTTGGTCTACGTGAGAACGTCTCCGTTACAATAAAATGTTAAAACCGAAGCGATGATAAAAAATACTATATAACAGTCAATAAATGATGATTTACATTTTAATAGGAAATGAAGAGGATACAGGGGTGGGACAGGTAGGTACTGCAAACTTGGGCATATTGGGGATATTTTCGCTGAGTCAGATTTTCACTGTTCGTGGTGCCATGATTTTCACGCTGTGTAAGATTAGTTACATGTCAAGATATTCAATTTTCGGAGATTTAACAAGAGCGAGATAATTTAAAAGTCCATACTCTGTGCCGTATATGTGTATCTGTGAGCTGCATGATGTATACTTTCATTGATTTAAACCGTTATATTTACATTTCCGTTTTTTTCTTTGCTATTTAACCTTACCAACCGCTAAATCGTTTACACTTGTGTAAACGCAGTCGGTTGTCGCACAAGAATACATACACTGGAACACGGACTTCAACAAGTAGTGTTAATGCGCATCAGATTTGGTCATTTTGTTTTTGTATTTCAAATTCTTCAGTTAAACAATTTAACTGAAATGAATATCTTAAACAATATTTCAGAAAACAAATATCTAAGAAATATTGCATCATCGGAAAGAAAAAGAAAGTGTTTATGTGGAACTATATTTTGTGTCCACTTTGAACTTGACAACATTCCCTGCCATATTGGAGCCAGCTATTCCAGAATTCCATCAAATGACCGGCTGTTACATCAATGGTATAACATTGAAAAAACGAAGTTTTATTTTATCAGAACATTAGATTTAAAAATATAGTCGTTTGAGATGTAAATATAAGGAAAGCTTTTCATTTTTGTTGGACAGATATTTCAACATGATACGCTAACGCGCGTAATTAGAAATATTTGTTATGTTGATATTTTGAATGCCCAGGGTGGTAAAACCCGGTATTGATTTGTGTTACACTTGCATTTGACTCCACCTACCTTATTAGGGGCAGTAACTCTGCAGATCTATGTGTCGTGATGTTTACCCTAATATATTGCGACACAGATACAATAGCAAATTAAATTGAAAATTAAATTTGATGAGATTTCAATGAAATCCAAATAAATATTGATGCCTCTATACAGTCATACCTCACTTTTTGTTCTCAGTATACTACCAAAGTAATTACTAATGTCTTGTTGTTGACTACTGCTTTCAATATTAGCTTTACCAGCATTCAACGATTAAAAATTATAAACCGGATGTTCTTAACTCTAAAGATAACCAAGGGATTAATCTATTTTGAATCGTGA
Organism: Argopecten irradians; assembly: GCF_041381155.1. NCBI lineage: Eukaryota > Metazoa > Mollusca > Bivalvia > Pectinida > Pectinidae > Argopecten > Argopecten irradians. The sequence continues at coordinate 38,139,909 of NC_091140.1, read as the reverse complement.
TAGTAGGAGTACAATATATGTATATGGTACAAGAGATTATGGGGATTTATTTTTAAAGCATAATTATTTGGTGACAGAAATACATGTATGTACCGAACTATGTAAACTTACTAACTGAACTAATGTGTACACATTGTTGCACATTTTGCAAAAAATTACAAACACAACAATCTATGAATTAACAGTAATAATAAGGTATGGGTATACCTTTACTATCCACTGAGTTATATTCACGTACACCTACGATATCAGCAGTTTAAAAAGGTTCTAATACCTTAAACATGTAAAGACATGAGGAGTAGAATGCTCGGAATTACATTGCTGCGATAAGAAAAGCCAACACCCGACTGATCGGTGGCTGACATTGTCATTAGCTGTGTGAATCGGTGAACAGTGAGTATATTTTACGATTTTATTGGTAAGTAATACTAACAGAGGTTTGATAGACTTTGTAAGCACTTAATTTATGACTTATATAATGACGAGTATATCATTTCTATGTTAAATACTTAAGCATGGCCCATGTAATTTGAAGATATTTAGGACATGTAACAGCTGCGTAATTGTCTTGGTTGTGACCTTGAATTTTCTTTCAATAGTTATGTCGAATATGTACATGAAGATGGGGTGGTAAATATAGTTATCAATACGTAATTTGATATCAATTATACCGTTATGAGTTTTCTTGCAATTTTTTCAATTAACAAACGTTGTTCAGTAGGCCAGGTAATGAGCAACTTAGGTTTGACAATAATGTTAACAAGATGATACGTTAAATCAAACAATTTTATTGCATTTTAACAATCCTTTGGTAACAACTGTTAAGCCGTTTGAAGTTATTTTCGGTCATCTGACCTAGGTCTATTTGTACAATTCTATAGGATAATATTTTGTCCGTCGTTGTGTATACGATAACTTATATAAATATGATATAAGGCTCGATGAATTTTTTTGTTTCATTTTTTTTCTTTTTTTTTTTTTTGAATTTTTCCAGCGACATTCTTATAAAATAGCAGCTAAAATGATTAAACTAAGATCAATTGTCCAATTGGAAAAAATACAGACTATTCTATGTCTTCAAGAGGACGCATTACTACGTAGTCAGATAAAACCTAGCTTTATTAAAAATTATCTGACTTCCAGACCTTCGAACTTCTACACTGTTATGATCATATAGAGCTTTGTTGACAACCTTAATATATATCGGGATATTCCCCGTGTATAGTTTATAGTGAATCACCTAGCCAGGCCCTGCAGGAAAATCTGAGTTTTTCAAGGAGAATATGGCTCAGGTATGATTCTCAAGGACAGTATAATATACAATATTTGGACACACACAGTGATAATAGTCTGAGAGTAATGCTTTATAAAAAGGGTAATGTATTTTGAACTGTGAACAAGAAGGGAGGATACTATTATATGTGTTAAGATAGGGGACACCGCTGCACTAGAAGCAGGTGTCAGAGATAAGCGACTATCTCGGTAGGTACAGGTATCTACATAGTAATACGTTTGTAATATAATCTTTAAGGACATTTGTGTATAGCATGGTGTTATCGTGGTGTTTCACATATACCATTTGTATTGCATGTGTCTATCTGGATTCCAATGTTGTCTGCAAAGACTCGTTGTGACTTTAATAAATTAATAAATTACTTACCTATCATGAAATTTCCAACAAGGTAACTACGAATGCGCGGGGAAGGAATTTAATCATCACCGAGGTCTTGATAACTCCAAATCTGTGTTTTATAGATTGATGTGTTTAAAGAACATATGATAGCTATTTATCAAAAAGTATTCATGTCTGTTTTAACGTTTACACTGCATGTATATTTTTTTCGAAACAAACACAATGTTATTTCCACAGCAGTTATGGAAAGCTGTCAGGGTTGGGAGTTCTGGGGTCAACCCTCTCATAACACATATACTTACTCTTTCAACGTTTGCTCGTGTATATAAATATGTTACCCAATATATCTGTACAATATAAGCCAATTCATTTTTTCTTCCAATACAGTCTCATTGAAATTTGATGAAATTCGACCTTTCTTAGTCTTTATACTTTCGGGTCATATTTATCGAAACTTTATTTTTTTGTTTGAGATTTTGATATATATTTCATAAATATCCGTTGTTGAATGAAACTCGTATGTTTTCAGCTAAAATGACATGGGTGCAATATGCAGCAGTAAAGCTAGTACAGCCGTAGATTCGCATCCCCCTCCTGCCACTGATCAGTGTAATAGTGTAATACAGGTGTACGCGAAACACGACACCGCCCAAGAGAGCAAACGCTCCCAGACGAGAAAGAAAGAGTTGAGTACATAAGCAATAGAGAAGCATCACTTCAAGAGACCAATAGTATTCAACCGGATACAACGGATTCTAAAATACCGGCCAGATTGCCCACGGCAAATGTGACGGTTCCCATAGAATCTGGTGACGAAATGTCCACAACAACAAAACCAGGGAATCCACAAATAGACAAAACATTCGCAAATTTGAAAAATGCCGAGGAATTATTTGTAAGAGAAATTAAAAACCAATTTTCAGCAACTAACTTTAAACCGATTCTGGAAGTCCTGAAAAGAGATATCTCTAATGTGTTTGAAAGATATACGACTCCATCGGAGAGAGAAACAATCGGGAATTTTATGACCGAGATTGGGTAAGAATGCATAATAATAATTTATAGAACTTATTCCAAAGAAATAAAACATGCAACACTACATTCCATATCACGATTTTTAATAAAATTTTTTTCAAATTCTTCAGGAAGAGATGGTCCAACTACAATGCTTACAGTTCATAACAATATGCCTGTAAAGCTGTTTAAACGTTCAAGAGTTCGCTTAAAATAACAGGAATTAAGGAAATATTTAAAGAAATGCTCTTTCGGGAAGCCATCTTATGTGACTCCATACTATTAAAAATGACGACACTTTCTCTGAAAATGTGTCATCACTATCATAAAAGCGTTTCGTAATAATCGTAATACAGAATTAGATCTACGATTGTGCTTATACCTATACACTTGTACTTTTATTGTTGCAGTTTGGTGAGAACTCTGGTGGAACTGTACAACTACATTATAGACGACATGTATGAGGCCTTCACTCTGGATACATTAAATGACGAAGGCATTGAAAAGGACCTGCTTAAAGAAATCCGAAGTATTCTATGGAATTTCTCAGATCAAAGTTCAAAGTTTAAAGATGCCATTGCCAAAACACGACTTATGTTTGGATTCTTGGCCAAAGATTTAATGGAAATGGAGAAAAACGAATTTGATCAAATCAAGGTATGGTAAATATTATAACATTGTTCCGCTTGTTCGTATATTAATAAGAATGTATTCCACACAAAATAAATTAAGATTTTATGCAGGAAAATGGAAAGACTGCAAAATGTAGAATAAAAAATAAGTATAGTTGTATCTTGCTAAGACATACAATAAATGTAGTATACTTAAACATACTAGTAGCAGTTCAATGCTTATATTTTCATTGAATGAAGAAAAACGATAAAATAATTCATTAACGTCAAGGACGGAAATGCCATTTCAACAGCCATCTTCCGGGTGACAATTCATGCACTGAACAATACCAAATGCGTTTGGTAAAGTTACATAGTTACATGAAAATGTAAATTTTGAGTTTTGAAATGCAACCAAAGCATTTGGTAACATAGTATGATTAGGGGTTGTGGTACATATATCTTCCAGTGGCAACCACTATCCTCCTCGGGGTCGTAAACCGAAGGCTAACTTAATATACCCTAATACAAGCAAAGGACAGTGGGTATGACTTCCATAAGGGTTGATTACATTGTTCATCTTTCAAGTTGCCTTTTGTAAATGAGATGTTCTGTCTGAATATATGTTTTTGTATCAATATCATGTTCGTCAAATGATGGACAAACCAAAATGAATTTTGAAAACATACTAGGAAAACAATAAGTGTCTCAAACATAAACTTCGAATTACTGAGCTTATTGTCTTTCATTTCCGTTTTCAAGGGAAGACCATATCCTTTCGAATCAGCTGTGAGTATCATCCACAACTGTGCCAGAAATGCCAATATCCCAAAGGATATGTATTTGGTGGAACCGCAGCCTGGCGGAGGTCAGATGGTATCTCTCCTGGTGTGTCTTAACCCCTTCCTCCGCTCAAACGATACATGTGCGTATATGAAAGATCTTTTAACAAAGTAAATGCATTTTTGTCGATGTTTTTAACTGTTTCATAATAATAATCTGTTGACTAAGAATAGTCATAAAAGCCTACTAAAATGTATTGTTATTTCAGCGGTGATATAACTGTTTATACCAGAAATTACTTATACCAAAATTTATTAGATAATTTTTTTGAGTGATTCTGATCAAATGCATGTTAAAGCTATATTTCAAGTTAATATATTCAAAGTAGCAATTCTACCATGAACTTCCTGGTTTTTGTTGTATTTTTTCGTTTAGTTTTTAATATTTTGATTTTAGGTACATGTATATCTGATCATAAAAAACACATCAAAACTATATGTTTTTCTTCTAGGATTGCTTAAAGATATGTACTAATGACTTAATATTCTAGATTTTAAGGATTTTCAAATAATTAATATTTCCTTCCTGCATGATCCCTTAACAAATTAAGAATATGCCCATATGAGGTTCATACCTTCAGCAGGTGATATAGAATTCATAACTGTATCAAATATGCTGGGTTTTCCGCAAGTGAAATATCGTAACTTAAAATTACATTCGGACCCAATGCATAAAAAGTCATATTTTCTTTTTTTTTCCTAAAAAATGATCCGAAGAAAACTCGATTTTTTTTAGAATTTTCATGAGGATTGACAAATCTACCTCGCCATTGACAAATCTACCTCGCCACATTAATTTTCAAAATATGACTGATTTGCTTTCTAATACCGCGTAATAATTTTATATCTTAAGGATGTTATTTACATTGTATTTATATGTACAGTCAGTGATGAATTGATAGTATAAACCCCGTTGATTTCAACCAAGGACAATTCAACATTATTTCTCAATAGATTGAGTATATCGCGCAATTGCGGGATGGTCCGCATAATAAAATGTACTAGTAATTTCAGTACCGATCGGACGATCGAGGAACATATAGGCCTATCAAAATATGTTGAACACATTATGTACATATAGTGTATCAGGTATATCAAGTGTGCAGGTATTGTTCGTTCTCTTTGTTTAGCTCTGATGTTAGTCTTTGTTCTTCATTTGTAATATTTCAGTTGTGAAACTTCTTACATTGCTGGCTCTGGCACATATGATGGACGATAAAGAGAGCAAGGCGTTACTGGAAACTGACAAAGATATATTAAACTTCCTCCTGGAAATGATCAGGGCAGCTACCAAATCAGAAAATAGACGACAGCAAGGATTTTCAGTTGAGGAACTTTTAGATGGTCTATCCCGAATAGCTAAAAACGACAGCAACAAAACAAAAATCATGGGAATTCCAGATGCTTTTGGGCTGCTAAAAGATATCATTATAGGTAGTAATTTCGAAACGGAAATCCTGGCTGGAGTGAAAATCATCTGGGAACTTGCATTTGACAAAACCAATCGTGGTAAAATCAAGGTAGGTTTTTATGCACTTTTAATGGACCCTATGATTAAAACATATCTAGGTTTATGTTAGTGCCCTTCCGACATGTCAATAATTGGCTTTTCTACTATACATGTAGAGTATTCTGTGGTTTTACATTGTACATAGTTGGTTCTTGTACATTGTAAAGTCTGTACAGAGAAAAACATGTGTGTGTGTTCATTATTTTTTTCTTTTCCTCAAATCATAGTTTACCGATTATTCTGTATTCTCTTTAATTGGCATAATTTGTCCTGGCTTGAATTTTGATTTTATTTTCAAACTATATTTCAACTGTTCTAAACTGTTAGTATCTCAAATGGAATACATGTTTGTTTTTCACCCACTTACTACAGGCCAGTACAGATTTAATGAAGAGATTAAGAAGGCTAAGAAAACATCTTGAAAATGCCGACCTTGCACAAGTAGCCTCATACACGTACTTTGTGATCAATGACTCTGACGACACCGATTCTGAAGATGATGAATTAGGACAAAATATTGCAGGTTGGTAGCCATTGTTTGCACTGGCCACAGTTTGTTGAACTTTAAGAAATGTTCTTAACTTAAACTTCTATATGATAAACATAATAAAAGTTAAGAATACAAAAAAAAAAAAAAAAACGTAGGTGGATGATGTTTGCTTCAAAGGGAGTTTTCATAGTTTTCATAGAAGAGAAATAAAGTAAATATCTGTAGCTGTATGTGGCTTTAAAGAATGGGGATATTTTAACCGAAGATCACATTTTTTTTCTATTTTACCTCGACATCGTTATTACAATATCACAATTATAATGTCCAACAATTTTGGAAGTACATTTCTGTACATGTAAGTAAATTCTCTATAGGCAGAATTTGTATGTTTTAGATGTTTAAAACGCTTTTCAAATTGAATAGATTCGACGAAAGTTCCGAGAGAAAGGAGCGGTAACAAGAGTAGATTGAAGCAAACTCCACCTGCTCTTACTGAACAAATCATGTTGAGTTACAACAGGGAACATCAAGATATGCTACTGAAGGTAGGAAACTGATGATATTTTCAACTTTGTTATACAAAATCTATTTTTTTTATTATTCTGCCTTATTTTCCCTCATCTGGCCTAGTCTTTTTGTTATCTTAATAAACGCTTATATTTCCGGAGCGTCCACTTCAATTTTCTTTTGGAAATGGCACCAATTCAAATGACGCTAAACAGGAAGGTGCGAAGGTCGTTTCGAATTCACTAAATGGTTTCTGATACACTACGACATTCCGTGTAAGATGCAAGCTTCTCCCATTCTTCAAATGTGTTCACTCCTGAACACAAACCAACCCTGGTTCTGTTTCCAACCCATGGGCCGCGGTGACCGAGTGGTTAAGATGTCTTGGCATATTACTACAAGCCCTCCACCTCTGGGATGCAGGTTTGAATCCTATGTGGGGCAGTTGCCAGGTACTGACTGCTGGTTGGTGGTTTTTCTCCGGGTACTCCAGCTTTCCTCCACAAATAAACCTGGCACGTCCTTATATGATTCTGGCTGTTAATGCACTGTTAAAAGAACATATCCCATGGAAAGTTCCAAACACCGTATTTTTTTTTATCGCGACAGGGAGATACCGAATATCACTGTAATCGGTATTTTCCGCAAATGGTGACGTCACGCAGTACGTCATGAACGACGCCAAATGATATGCCATCGATTCCTGCGTATATATTTGCCCGCATTCTGTTTGTTTACACGGAAAATAAATAAGCCTTTATTACGATAATTATCTGTGAAGCATTTTACACTAATGATCAGTTAGTAAACGTGACAGTACATTGTAACTAGCCTATATTAGCAAAGCCAACACATAAAGCTGTAAATAAGGCCTTCGCTTGTTAAAAATCTACATATTCATGTATGAGGAAGGAAGAAACGTCATATTTTACTATATATAGCCTATATGATATTCATGCATGTTTGACTAAATTTTAATTGTTTTTTTTTATTGTGTATTCGTTTTTCAGAGACAATATTTGAATGTGGTGTGAACATAAAAATATTTATAGATTTCGAAGATAATAATTAAAACCATAGGTGACTTATGCTATATAATTTCATAAATTGCGGCAGTGAAATTATGAAGTATTGACGTTTTTGTTACACTGCAAGTCTATTATTAGAAACATATTTTATGAATAAAGGCGCTGGCGACATATTTAAAAACATATCCATATAAACAAAGAGCAAGTATTTTTCTACAATTTTTTGCAATTTGAAGATATCAAAAATACCATCACTCACATGCCTGCATGTATATGTTAAAAATCATGAAAACGAGAGACATAATTTTTCTGATAAAACATACGTTTAATGATGGTTTTTTTTTGTTGAAGAAGAAAGTATTTCCAATTATTCTGCAGCGGGATTGGACTGTGTCGATTACCGGTGACCAGATAGCTTAGCGGTAGAACATTCGGCTAGTATTCAGAGATCCCGGCTTCGATTCCCAGTCTGGCCGCTACATTTTCTCCTCTCCCGTTACAATTCTTTATTATTGATAAAATAAACAAGTTACACGTAGCGATAAACGAGAAACACATATCCATCCCCGGAACAACTTCTATATGAAATGCTGAAAAATGGAAAACGACCGTAGTGTACATAAACATGTACGTTGTACATGGATATCAATGCACATGTATATCCTACGTAAACTACACTAAATTTATCCATGTAAAAGTTTTATTCGGGTCAACAATAAACAATATGAAGATACATGTAGGAATACTGTACTAGAGAGCAACCATCTAAATAATTTTACATAGACCACAGTGTTAAACTTTGTTAAAGTTTTGTACTGTATTATTAAAACAAAGGAATATTAGTTAGCTATTGTGTTCTATAATTAAAGTCTAGGTTCTCATATAACACTAGATAGAAAAAAAAGTTTGGGTCCTTCTGCTCAAACTCCAACCAGGGTAGCTTTATTGAAATCAGGCGCCATTTTGCACTAAAAAATCCTGAAATTCTAATGTTTTTACCTATTCATTATCAAAATTGATATTTTGAACCTAAATCTCAATATGAATTTCCAAATTCATATCATGGTTATCTAGGAATAATTACCTGTCAGAAAACATTTTTACTTTTGAAATTCACAATTAGCCAGCCAATCAGCGGCCGGGTTAAAATTCTATCCTGGGCTCAATCTTGTATACACAGGGGCCTTTTCGAAGGTCTTTTTTATTTAGTTGGTTGATCCCTACTACCATATAAAAAGGAATGCAAGTTCTTATGAGCTGCGCTCTTACAAGGCTGTGCCTTAATTTATGTTATCGCTCGACATGTCTTTCTACGGCGAATGGATTATCGACACTGCTCCGCTTACTTAGCTACCTGGTCTACATCTTTCAGGTGTTCTTTAAGGCGAATTCCTTACCAACTTGAAGAATATGTTTCAAAAACCATGTCATGGGTTTTTCAAAAGTAAGGAGCTACCTTTAATTGTTTTTTTTTTCTTATTTATGTATAGGAATTGCTAATCGATGTTCCATATATGTTTTTCATACGTATGTATTTTATTGTTGAAAATGTCATTGCAGGTTTATGACAAGCTGACAACACGTGGTTTTCGAGTATGGATGGATGTTTATAACATGAAGGGCGACATCTATGATGCAATGTCGCAAGCTATCAATGACTCAAAGGTTGTCATCCTGTGTGTCTCTGAGCAATATGGCAAAAGTCAAAATTGTCGAACAGGTCAGTTGGAACTGTAAATATCATCTTCAAGAAGGTGGAAAAATACGAGCAAAACTCCAAACACAAACATAAGAACTAAATTTATAAGACCAGTAGGACAACATCGCGGAGAAATGTCACTTTCGGATATGATATTTGCTTTGTAATATGACTTTCTTTGTACAAAATTGAATACTTCATTTGTTTCAAAATTGTGTTTTCTATTTTGTGCTTGCGTTAAGATTATGAAATAAACGTATTTCTTTTTTAATATAAAACCGAAAATTATAGTTGTGTCATGATGCATTATATGAATGCAATTTTCAAAACGATATTAACCATTCAAAACTGGTTTGCATTTAACAGAGGCAGTGTTCGCACGAAAGAGGAACAAGATCGTCATTCCGTTTATGATGAAAAAAGACCCGGACATACCGGGCTGGTTGGATATGATTCTTGGGGCAGAACTGTTTTACAAATTTTATGATTTTGGATTAGATGACCAGCCAGCATTCGACAAACGTATGGAGGAGATTATCAAGGCGATATCCGACCACATAGAACCTGGTCCACCATGTGCGTTACCCGCAGTGACAGCGCCACCTGTAGACAGAAAAAACTGAACAATCAGTAACGACGACCCCAAAACCTACAAAAGAACAAGAAACCACTACAACACAGCAAGAACTTACAATGTATAAACAGGTAAACAGTGTTGTCTGTCTATTATTTCAACTAGTTTGTACACCAGTGAACAGCAATGCGTGGTAATATCAATGGAATTTGAATGACAGTGAAGAAAGCAAATAATCACCACGGATAATTTTCACAAAAAGTATGGTGGAGTAGAATCGTTATCATTATAGGGTAATTTGGGTTTGTCACTATCTATACCCTGTCGTATATTGTTAAACATTGTATAAGTAAATCATCGTTCCTAAATATAACTATTGTGCTTTCAGAGCAAAAAGAATGCCAGTCCGTTGAAGTCGTGGACAGAGGATGATAAAGATAAATGGCTTAAAGACAATAGGTTGACCACGTCAGTACTGTATTTCTCTATAACGATGTGGTTTTTTTAATGAAATCTACTATATTAAAAAATTTAAATTTTGGGTTAAGAAGTAATTACGTATTTATTAAATTAATAACACCAACAGATATATTCCAGATAGAACTAAACATACAACGTATGTTTAACTGAAAATTGTTAATATTGTGCGAAGAAATACTATCTGTAGTATGGTATACAACAGAAAGCCATATATAGGCCTATGCCATTTTATTTTCAGTTTAGAGGATGGTCTCGTCTTGTTTGGGACCACTGATTGTACTACTTTACGCTACACTATGTATGATAAGTATACCATAGAAGATGTTCGTCTCGTAATCTACGGTTATATGATTTGTTTTTATTCAAACAAAACTTTATATCATTTTATACAGATACGCAGGGATGAACAAAATCACATGTGAACAGCTACAATTCCTTGTCAAGATATATCTGTCAAGGTATGTAATGCAAAATGTGATATTGTTAATCCGTCCATATCAAACGGATAGTGTACAAAAGTTGAATTTTGCAATTGTCATCATAATATGTAAATATTTTAGTGGTTTTCCAATCATGTTTGTTTCGATTGCATTTTTTTGTGAATATCATCGATTTGTATTAAACAGAATATTGAATATTTACACTGTACAAAACTTTTGAAATTTCGATAAAAAATTAGTTGACAGTTTTCATAATATGTTCTACAGGCCCCAGAGTTTTTCTATAGATCTCTAAAAGAGGAAGTTGGACTGAAAGGTTTGGAACAACTGATGAGGGTCAGCAAACGCAATAGAAAAACTGGCTGGGTAGCTTTGTGATTCAAGGAGAGAGTAACAAAATCAGTTTAGCCAGTGGTGATATTTACTATGAAAGCCAGAGATGAGGATCTAATACCATCAAATAGAACCTGGAACTACTTTTGACACCATGATAATGTCCTATAGTACCATGCATAATGCAATTATCACGGCCTGTTCTTTTTATTAAGTCCATGGAGCTAAAGCCACACTATACGTAACTATCAACAAAAAGTCAAGTTAGATTCCACCCCGATATTGTTAGTATTTGTAGATGTAGTTGAAATTATGTCTTATCAAAGAATTTTGATTTCCTAATAACTTTAGTACAGCAGTTGCTGAAAGTCGATACATGTAAACATGTCTTCATTTTAAACTGGTCGCCATAGAAGTTACGGTTATTGCCGAAAAGAAGTCGGAAAGTTCATGACCCGTTATCAGAAGAGTTCGATCAGACGTTACGTAGTTACGATAGTCACATGATGTTCTTGGCAACGACGTTACAATGTCGACTCGGCTTGTTTGACTAAATATGACCTATCTAGCGATGTTCAGTATTTATTCGATTTTTATCAAAAGTTTCCGAATCATTTTTGCTCATCTTGACTGCGATTTAGTCCTGTGTCTGCATGATTTACAACAAAATTTGTTTTCAATATTCTTCTAAATTATAAGATATAATAAGACAGATATAGATATCGGGACTTTAAACTAAAGAATAATTTGTTTGTGTGTCAGTTATTCTATAATTAAACATTTCCAGGCCTCAGTTCATCCTCGATATTCCACAGTAAATCTTCCACCTCTGGACTACGTAATAGTAGAACTAAAGGCATTTTAGAAGAAAAAAAATCTGACTTACAAAGACATCAGTTGATGATTACAGAGAGACGACGATCAACACCAGAGCCATACAGCTTACAGTCATTAGATTCCTTTATTGTACACCAAAGGACCAATCTACCTGTATGATCTGTTTACACACACAGAATCTTCAGTTTTGCTATGTAGTCCAAGGGGTGATATAACGGCAGTTACAGTAGCCCCTGGATTGTCGAGAATATTCTCATTTCGGAGTTAAGTTAATTGTAAAGTTAATTGAAAATATTCTAAGATGCTATTAATTGAAAATGTGATGAACGTGCTAATTGTTCCATATGTTTTACAGTGTTGTGATGAATTTTACCGTCCAGGCATGGGAGACCATGCGAACCGAGAACATACATTATATACATTTATATCGTATTTTATTATCATTTTTTATTTAAATCTAATTTTGTTTTAATTGATTGATATATATATTATTTCTTCATACGAGAATTTGCAAAGTGTAACGTATTATTTACTGTTGTTGGGAAGAATTTTACCGTCCAGGCATGGGGTACCCCTTCCTCGGAAACACAGTGTCTAAACTTCACTACGCTCAGTGTATTGTAGGATGAGTAACGTGGGTAACCGACGATGGAGGATTTTCTGCGTACCGAGAACATATATTATATACATTTATATTGTATTTATCAATATTTTTTTAATTCTAGTTTTGTATTAATTAATGTATATGTTTATTATTTCTTCATCATAAAGAGCTGGGAGAATAAAATATTTGTACTGTAAAATAATAAAAAAAAATTCTTCATTTTAGAAATTGCAATTTATTAATACGAAAAAGTTGAAGTATGCGCATTATCATATTACAGATAAATAAAGAAAATCCATTAAGCAAAAAGTTTGTAACTTTGTAATAGAGAAAGAACCTGAACGTGTAAAAGATACTCGATCACGCTTTATCGTTCTGTTTTAGAAACCGTAATAGTTTCAGGTAATTATAAGTTAGTACTAAAACCCTTAAATCATAAATTGTAAATTAACGAGAACAATCGAATTACCTTCATATTTGGATAGAGATGTACCCGGAAATTGAGGGAGGTTCATACAAACTTTCCTAAAATATTAAGTTGATGTTCAGTATTTTGTGCATTTCTGTAAAAGCTGAATATAGGAAGTGGTTCAAGTTTGTCCCTGTTGAATTATATGGTTAATCCAAGCTAGCACGACATTCATAGTCCATAAAGTCCTAAAACCAGCCTTAAATACTATTTGCAGGTATTGTGAAATATAAAAAAAAATTTATATAGTTCAAATTGTAAGAATAAAATAAGTGTAGTCTTAAGATCGTTCTATGTTAAATTACGATTATTGCATTAAATTATGATTATCACGTTAAATTGTTGAAACAAATTATGACTATAACATTATTATTTTTTATACTTTTATTACATTAAATGATGAATATTACATTTCAGTAGAAGACAATCACCTATTCATCAGACTTTATGATCAGTTGTTGTGTTGTTACAATGAAGTCGCGATAATCCGGATGCCGATAGTTCGGAAAAAAGTCACAATCAGGTCATAAATACTAGATTTGATTATTGACCGCGAAAACGGAATCCGGCAGTCCGAAAAAATAGGAATCCGGACGGTTAGGACACAAGTGTCCGGATTATCGCGGGTCCATGCATCTCCTTATTTTGGACACATTGTTTGTGTACATTTATGTCAGCTGTTCATGTAATAATTATTTCATTATTTCACATGCATCTACCGGTGGCGCTTGTTTTCCTCAGATCAAAGCGATAATTCTTATTACTCTATGATTAGAAAGTAATTTTTATACGTGTGTGAAAACCTGTGATACCATGTCAGCATACTAGATATTAATGTATATGTGTAATTATTCTTTCTAATGCAATAAATGCTTGCAATATTTTTATTGTGAAAAACACATTTTTATATACTGATATAACGACACCTGTACAAACGCTATTAGGTCCTAAAAAGTTAGACAGGAACATACCAGGAGGAAATCCTGAGGTACTGATGTACATGATGTGTGCCCGAAATTTCAAATTTATTGCAAATGAATAACAATCGAATGTCTTTACCTTTAATCTCTAGGCTTTTACTACCATCTTTAGTCTTTATATCATATATTCTGTGTTTCAGGTATCTGCCCTTTATTTATTGTGACGATTGCTAGCGTAAAGTCATACGTTTTAGAGAAAATGATGTGAATTTCGCGTACAAAATAATACTGTTACAATAGATACCCGATCGGATCACCTCGGAGAAATTTCCGGTAACCTTCGGAAATACAACTCCGGTGATATATAACCGAAAATGCCGGAAATTACTCCGAGATATCGCGATTGAATATAATACCTACCCGACAGGGAGAAACCTTAGTAGTATGCAAAGCCTGAATAACAGGTAAACAAGGTCAAGCATCCATATATTTAAAACTGCGGCATACGTTGATTTTTCTTCATCCAGTTGACATCATATGATGAGTACTTTCACATTCATTAATTGTGATATATCTAACCGAGCGATGAATATGGAGACACTGTCTTTCTCTCAGAGAATTCGATTACATTGTATTTTAACTCTATACAAACGGTCTGAAACTTTAAAGTTTAAGAAAAGTTTCCGTACTTCTTTCAGGTCCAAACTTGAAAATAATAAATTAACCACCAAAGTCAAATGTCATAGCATATCATTTCGATCATAGGGGATATGTTTTCTTTATCAGTCAGTATGACTCACTGAGGTCGTACCCAATGACAACTGCACTTTGAGCTTGTCTACAGCTGTATTGTGGGTATATATTGCCCAGAACGAGGTAATCCTCAGCAATTTCTTTTGGAAACAAGATCAACATGTTTTTTTTTCTTTTTCTCTGAGAATTAGTTATAATATGTGCATTCAAGTCTGAGACAATTTTATCAATTATGTTGGTAATTTCCTGCTAAATATTATGAATCGAATATTTTCGATAAAATAAGCAGACCGCCTATCTAACAGATCTTTAATTTGTAATATAATGTAAATACAAAATATTTTTTTCTTGTTAGAAAGACACCATTTTAAAATTGTATATGGCAAAATGATCTCCAAGCTCCTCCGACACCCCCTCCCTCCCCCTCCCCCCTTAACCTTAAATCACAGATCCTTTACTTTTTTGTTTTTATATGCATATGTTTGTTATCCTCCAGTATAAAAGATTCATAGAAGATAACTTTGAACGGCGCTGAGAAATTAGAATGCTAGATTTGTATGAATATGTGTGTGTGATTGTTGATGCTATGTCTAAAGCTTATGTATGTTTTGAAAATCTTTGAAAGGTATAAAAAAATATATAAAATTAAGCAAACCGTTACAAACTTTCGCAAGAGGAAGAAATTCTTTGATTTCGCGAAATATAAAATTAACATATTGGTTGTAAATTAATTATAAAGAATTTTTGTGTCTCTAGGCTAAAACCAAGCGATTTGTAAATTAATTGATTATTTAGATTAAACGTAGAATCAGGGAGCGGTGCATCAATAATAAAATATACAAGAAAAAATATACTCGAAAGTTCTTACATTTCACAAAGTTCCCAAATCAGACATTTCGTACAATGGTGTGATAATAACATATGATGTATCGAAAGGAAAATAAATCCCAATATTTTTAATTGGTTGTGTTTTATGTTCCTCCCGAATATAGTAAAGTACTCATCCAGAAGATGCCTTCCAAGGAAATCGAGGACATGAACTTATATTTTTTTGTCTTAATACAAAACAAAATATTATTCGCTATAGTGGGGTGATTTTAAATGCTTCTAGAACTGCTACTTTACCAGGACTACATTGTTCCAGATGAAAACCTTACATAATATCCTTGATATTAATGACCAAGGTGATGTTTGAAAATGTATATTTATGCATGTGAAAAAAACTTACAAGTCAAAAATAAAGTCTTACCCGGGTATAGTGAAAGACACGGCGCCGGGCGTCCCTAATAGATATGGTACAAAACTGTTAGAATTATGTAAAAGATGTTCTTTATTTATTGCTAACGGCCGTATTTACAGAGATAAATGTGTTGCTGGTGTGACAACACTGTAAATGACACTCGTGGTCGTTTGATTACCTGCTGATGTCTCCAATAGAATCATTTCGATTAGTGTCTGAAAATTTCGTAATTTGTTGATTTTGATCCCTTTATTCTCTGATGGTACATAAGTCTTACAGGTTAGTATTTTCCTGTAATTTACAAATCATGCCAAAATATTCCAGTACCGGTATGCTAACGGCGTATTTACAGAGATATATTGTGTTGGATGTGAAACCAAAGACACTAGTGTCGTTGATTACTGCTGATGTCTGACAGATTCATTTCGATTAGTGTTTCTGACTTCGTAATTTGTGGATTTTGACCCTTTTTTCTAGATGTACATAAACAATAGAATTATTACCTGTAAGTTACAATCATGCCTCAAAATATTCCAGTACCGGCTATCAGCAGAGATGACCAATTTCGTATACATACTGATAATTTTAAATGGGAAACAGGTTAAAGTAAATTTGTTTTCTGAAGCTATTCAGGACAAAAAAACAGGACAGTCTCCGTAATATAGAGAACACGTTAAATGGACTACAATCAATAGATTCTGGTTTGATTACTAATGATCAAATTAAAAAAACAATGTATAGTAAAAAGTATATGTTCTGTTGTCTAATTACTTCAGCCAAAGATATTTTTGGGAGTTAAAAAACCTCGAACATACAAACATAAGTAAAAGACAGGCCCATGGTTCAATAAAGAATGTAAAAACTGCTCGCACTGAATTTTATACAGAGCCTAAAAGTACATAGAAACGTACTTATTAATCGACTTATTACTAAAAATCAAATGAATAAAAAGGACACAGAGTATAGGACAAAAGAATCCGTGTAAATCATTTAGATAATTCAAAGAAAAACATGTGAAAAGATATCGCCCTGAATTTCTAAAAATTAACCCTAAACTGTTTCTGGAATACTCTAAATAAAAAGTTCACTGTGTAAGAAAAAAAAACTGGCGAGAAATTCCAATAGAATACTTTATTTCAGTATTTTAGAAAATTAAACGAAAACCAGACTGTCGATGATAATGAAATATGACGTAACTATATACAAAATAATGAGATCATCCCAGAAGAGAAATGACGCTATACTTATAATGTATGATATTCGGAAGATGAGCTTAAAAAATGCTATTAACCAGCTCTGAAAAATAGTAAAGCGCCTGGCTGTAGACAACATTCTTTAATATGAATTTAATCAAATTTTTCGTTCCTCCCGAATTTAATGTCAATGTATTGTAAATTATTTAGAATATTTTATTTTGAAAAACTGGTTTAATACCAGAAAGTTGGACAATCGGCAATGTGTGATCAAAACCCCATTTATTAAAAATAAAGCGAAATCCGGATGACCCCGATAATTACAGAGCCATTACTTTGATAAGCTGTTTAGGAAAACTATTTGACACGTATAATTTATAATAAGGTTAACAAATTCTCCGCAGAACTAGTTAGTTTACCTATCAAAAAATCAAGCACGGGTTTTCGGAATAAAAAACCTACTCAACCCATGGACAACCTTTTTTATTTTGCCATACTTTGATTTCTCTTTTATACATCAAGTGGTAAATTACTTTATTGCACATTCGTTGATTTTCGTAAGGCCGTTTTCGATAATTTCTGGCGAACAGGACTTTTGAAGATAATGTTTAAAAGTGGTATAAAGGGTATAATGTTTCCAAAATAATTTATAATATGTACGATATATATCAAATCCTGTGTGATATTCCATGCGGAAAACCAACGACTTTTTCCCTTGTCATAGTTGGGGTGTGTTATGCGCCAAGGTGGAAAATCTCTCTCCATTTTTGTTTTTCTGGTGTTTCTTAATGATCTGGAGGAATTTTTGATATCTAAAGGTCTGAGTTCACTTTCTCCTCATAAATACTTAATGAGATTATAACCAGGAGGAAATTTACGTATTTTATTTGAAGTATTTGTACTATTATATGCTGATGATACTGTTATTTTTGCGGAAAGTGGTGTGTTTGAAGGTATGCATGCTGCACTGAATAATTTCAGCGAATATTGTAAAGTGTTGGATAGCTAGAAGTAAATGTTAATATAAAACTAAGTAATGGGTATTTAGCAACGGGGGGTGAGAAGTGTAGACGGCCCAAAACAACTTTAATACTCGATAATGAAATATTGGAAACTGTAGACTGCTTTACATAATCTCGGGACTTACTTTTTAATTTAACCGGAAATTTTGTGGCGGCATCTAGACAGAAGCCTTATAGAAAAGGCACAAAATCTATATTTTCACTTTTTTAAAAAAATCCGAAATCAGGCAATTACCAGTTTTGAGAATATTCTATAAGTAGATCTTAAGCCTTATTTTTTGGACTCGGATAGTTGAACCGATTCTGTTATATGGGTCAGAAATTGGGGATGGGGTTACGTATATTTATAGATTTTTAGATACAAAACCAATCTTAATTTTGCAAAAAGTTATTTTAAATGTTAGGGCTTTGCACAGCCCTGGGTTTATGTATTTATGGTGAATTGGGAAGATATCCGTTAGTAATAAAGGTAGGCTGAGAATATTAAAATTTTTGGAACTACCTTTTGTTAAATGAAAATAAATTAAGTAATATTTTATAATAGACTAACTGGCAGAGTTTTAAGTCGCAATGGACAAATACGGTTTAAATGGATAGATGTGGTTAAACAAATTTTTAATGATACTGGATTTACATATTTATTTGATAATTGAAATACCTATGAATGCAACTATTTCTTATAAGCATGAAGTTGCACAACGTCTACGTGCACGCTTCTGTATTACAAAATGGTTCGCAGACATGAATCCTCGTCCAAAGGTCGGTTTTATTCAAAATTTAAAAAAAAGAATTATATTTTTCGAAAGTTATTATACAAAAGTTATCGGAACAAAACAGGAAGATTACTATTTACAAAATTTCGTACCTCAATTATATAAAGTTCCCTATTGAAACTGGACGATGGGTCGGTAATCCCAAAAGAAATAGAATATGTAATTTATGTCAAGTTGATTTCGGAGATGAATTTCATCTATCTTTTCAAATGTCAAAAAAGGGAAAATAATAAGCTATTAGAGAAACATATTTTGCTCAGTACTACACCAAATATCCTACATTTTTAAAATTAGAACGGACTTATTGAATATCTGCAGTATTCAGTTTTAAACAAATTCGCATAAATTTTTCTAAGAAAGTAATGAAATTACTTTAAACATTATTTACGATTATAACTCTATGTATTTGTATATCTTGTACATGTATATTCTTGTGTCCATCTTGTCATGTATATGTTTATGTATATCATTATGTCCTCATGTTAACACATTTTCATGTGTCTGAGTGTAACAATAAAATCTTGAAATCTTGAAATTCTTGATTAGACAGAGAAGAAAAGGTAAGTTGGAGATAATGATAAAAAGTTCTATATATGTTTATTATCTCTTTTGTAAAAAGTTTAACTATGATCTCGTTATAAACTTCACTGTATTATCTCATGTGGTTATTTCATTACAAACATCAATAAATTGTAATTTGACTTACAAATTCCCGCGAGTAATATGGATAGGTTGACAAGAACGATATCGCTTTAGAGCGTTATTCATGTTTTAAAATTGACAATTGCGAGAATTTCTACGCCGACATATGAGAAAATCATATGTTGTTGTTCCAGAATCCTCTACCTCCTGAACTTTATTTAGCAATATATTGCAATTCTTAGTAAAGTTGGACTCAATGAAAATATATATTATTTTTTTTTACATTTGCTCATAAACTATGGGTATATGCTTAACATAGGTCTTCCGCAAAGAAAATATTCTAGACCTAAGTTGGCCTAAGTAGACATTGCTTCTGCTAGGCTTGATCTAATCAGTGGTTGTTTAAGCAAAGTGCAAGTATCACGTACATAGTTCTACAGTTATAACGAACTATCTTGCAATCGTTTAACATTTGTTTTGTCACGTCGTCAACAAAGGAGAGGCATAGTACTCTTTTTTTCGGGGGGGGGGGGGGGGGGAGGGGTGTTTGAAGGCCTTATCATTAGGTCTATTCTATACATTTGTAAGGTTTAGCTATACCTGATTGGGGTATATCGGATCAATTTCTGTCCTTTTACCGTTTTATTGACCCATGTTTATCGTTCGAATGTTAAATGTTAAATTATTGTTTCTAAATAAATGTATTGGAAATTGTAACAATTGCGCTATTAATTTTAATCAGTTGTATTCTAATTACGGACTATTTTTACGTCTCTCGTTGTAAACTTGCACAAGCCCAGAGAGATTCGCAAAACGTTTTAATAAAACATAATAAAAATTAAATACGATTGAATCTTGCTTTGGTCGATTTCAACGACTGCTTCACAGTTCATTCAATTTGCTTCAAGAAGAACTCAATTAATCACCCCATGTAATCGACCAAAGCAAGATTCCACCCTTAAGTAAAACAGAACGCATTTCTATGTGACATAACACATACACATGGTATTTCGTTAAAAGTTATTTTAAAAGTACTTCCATTGTGTCTTACAGATCTATTTTACCTACTCCCCACTTTTTGCCCGGCTCCTCTCACACCTTAAAATCCCAGTATATCTATCAACCTCACACCTAATGCTCCACGCCCCTTTGTGCATAGATTAAAAAGGCATCTACAGCTTAAAGTCCCATCTCCAGAGGAACAACTTAATTCGCCCTGTGAGAAGGCCTACCCGATAATGTTATCAGCATATCCCAATCATCCATTTTTGCAAGTGTGAGATGTTCAGCATGTGCCTTATTGATTGTTCCGTCACATTGATTCTTTATCATAAACAAGGTACCCATTCGGATATCCTTATAAAGTTGTTTGTATAAATTTTGCCAGAAATATTTTTGTTTAATGGCGTCAAAGGTTTCATTAATGCACATATGCCCATTCTCGTCATGGTATTGCGCTACCATAGCATCCCTAATATGTTCGGGGACGTACAACCTGAGATTTGCTTCAGTTTGGGTTTTGTACTATAGTACAATACCCTCTCTATTAGAACATGTTTTCGTGATAACGATCCCTGCAATTTATTTTTCGCAAATTCCGATACCAATTCACTAATTATATCGTCTTTCGATTGCTCATACAGCATATCAAGGTCATGTTGGTCTAACTCGATCAGTATCGTTATCAGGTACTACACAACTAACAAAATCCTTGCAATTGAAACGATTAGAATTCAAAACTTATATTCCATAAGTTTTGTCTGCAATGTGTGGATTATCGTCAGCTTTGTTCGCATTGTCATTGGACTCATTCAGATAAGGAGACCTTGATAAGAGATCGGCACATGTGTTTTCTGTTTCATGAATATACTCTTCTGTAAAAGTATACCCCGCTATTGCTAGAGCCCTTAACTGGATATTGCGGTTTTGCATAGGGGTTTCAGTATGTACTTTAGAGGTTTGTGGTTAATGCGTATGACAAATTCAGCATTATGTAAGTAATTACTTAGTTTTTATAAGTCATAATAAATGGCATTCTTCTTCTCTAGTCGACCACCGTTTCCGGGTGTCACTTAACCTATGTGATAAGAAATAAATTGGTTTTTCGTTCTTCTCGTTTGTCAACATATTCTCCTTCTATATTGCTACTGACTGCGTAAGGCAAGCTCCAAAGCATTTGTCGCTGGCATCGGTATATAATATGTAGAGCAAATTAAGGTCAGGATATGCCAAATAAGGCACTTCCGTAAGGCTGTCTTTTAAGTAATCAAACGCGTTTTGA
The DNA here is from genome assembly GCF_041381155.1 of Argopecten irradians. Classification (NCBI taxonomy): domain Eukaryota; kingdom Metazoa; phylum Mollusca; class Bivalvia; order Pectinida; family Pectinidae; genus Argopecten; species Argopecten irradians. Next base: position 38,118,014 of record NC_091140.1, on the reverse strand, counting down.
TAATCTGGTACCCATTTTAATTTCGCATACTTCCTCGTCAGTGCAATAAGTTGCGCAGCAATGTTTTGAAAAGTTGGGGATGAACCTACGATAGTACCTGGTGAATCCTATGATGGATCCCTGGACTTCTCGCAAACTAATTGGCCATACCCCTATAACTATTGGGAATGACCATGGAGACTTTGATCGTCTAATAATATTGCTTACAACATATCTTTAACCGCTTTGTCAATAAATTTCTTTCTTACGTAACGGCGGGCGATATGGTTTTAATTTGATGGGTACCTTATTTCCAGTATTTTTCATAGTTACTGTGTCCGTATGACTTAAGTCTTTATCATTTTTTCATAAACAATTTTAAATTTTTTTTTTTTTTGTATATTAGCTCTGTGACAACGTCCCTGTGTGGCACTCTGATTTCTCCTAAACTATCCTTCCCTACTGTGCTGTATCTACTTTTTTGGGACAATGGTATAGACCTCCACTAAATTTCCTTGGCATATAGACTCTGTCCTCGCTTTAGCTTTAGTATTTGTTAACAATCAAGACTGTCCTGACTGTGATGGTCCTACAAATAAACTACTACTTGAAGATATACATTGCTTTATTGGAAAAAAATCGCCGTTTTATTGTATATATGACTTAAAGCCAGGATGGTAAAAATAGAATGAAATAAAATAGATAAATAAATAAATAAATGGTAAAATGATTTTATATCATATTGATTTGTATAAGATTCAGGTTGGGTATGACTATTGACAGCACCTGTACATTCAATATTATCCTTAAATTGTAAATAAAAAATATTTTTGTAATTTCTTGATTAATAATATTTGCTGGTAGCAGTGACCAGTGCAATAATTGCATATGGACTTTTGGTCCAAGCTTGCCACTGAATATATTTTTAATATTTAGGTACTATTATAATCTAACTTTTTTGTACATCTACAAATGTAGGTGTGAATGTAGTGTTTATAAGGTGTGTGAGGTATTCCCATATGAGTTATTTCCCCTTACCCATGTTATGAATTTTTAATTCCATATTTATGTCTTATTTGTTTCATTGTTTTTCTTCTCACTTTTGCCACTTTTGGAGAGAACTTATATAGGCTTTGCCTGTTGTTTAATCCAGTTGACATGTACAATCTTTGTCAATAAAATTTGATAAAATGAAATGAAATCAAGACTGGCATATGTCCATTATAAGATACTTTGGTGACAACATGGCTTACCATGAGGCCTGGCTATGTGCTAAAATACCCTGAATCCACAGGTTTAATCTGCAGGATTTCTCTTAGTTCTAGGGTTTGCTGGTCCTAACCTACCGACACACAGAGTTGCTGTCTGTGGTTTGAGAACGACTCTTTTCCATAAGTGGACTAGGGATGAAATGTGAATGTCTTCTTCTAAGGGTATATATATTGATTAGCAATTTTGAGAGATCCAAAACCAAAATACAACCTTACTCCATTCTTTGTCAACCATTCTCGACCTCTGATAAAGTTTCTATTCATGGCCATGATTACATAGAACAATGGAGTGACTGTTGTGTTCCCTAACTTAAAAGTAATGTTAACACAACCCTCAACTGATAATGCCCACCATTTACTGATTGTAACTGGACTTTTGGATGTTTCATACAAGGAGATGGTTGTAAACAATTCAGCACACGCCTATGTATTAACGACACCTCCGCTCCAGAGTCCATAAGTGATCTATACCTTTGTTTACCAATTTTAATCACACAAGTACTGCGATTCCCTGCTAAGTGTATCTTCTAAACCTCCCTCTTCTCTATGGTTTCTTTTTTAATGAAACAAACACATGAAATAATAAAAGTTTTAACGAGATTATAGTCAAACTTTTACAAAAGAGAAAATCATATTTAGTTTTTTTATCATTTTTCCAACTTACCTTTTCTTTGTCGAACAAAATGTTAATTTATATTGCATGGTTTTAACCTAAAATCTTTATTCGATCATTTCGAAAAACTAAAATACTTTTTATTGTATTTATTCTCTAGAGGAGTATGGTTCCATGTAATTAACTTTATGCTGCAACCAATATGTCAATTTCATATTTCTCGAAATCAAAAGAATTTCTTCCTCTTGCGAAAGTTTACAACGGTTTACTTAAAAGATTATCAAAACATACATTATATTTAGACAAAACATCAACAAACACACACACATTCATACCAATCTATCATTCTAATTTCCCAGGGACTTTCAAAGTTATCTTCTATAAATCTTTCATTCTGATGGATAACAAATATTATACATTTAAGGCGTAAATAAAGAAAGGATATAGGATTTAAAGTTAAATGAGGAGGGGAGGGGGTGAAGGAGGTGAGAGATCACTTTGCCATATACAATTTTATAATGGTATATCTTTCTAATATGACAAATTATTATGCATTTACATTATATTACAAATTAAAGGTATGTTAGGTAAGCTGTTGGCTAAGTATATCGGAAAAAATGATTCACAATTTTTAGAGGGGATTTGTCAACAAAATTGATAAAATTGTCTCAGACCTGAATGCACATATTATAACTGATTCTGAAGGAAAAGAAAAAAAAAACCATGTTGATCCTATTGCTGAGGATTACCCCGTTCTCGGCAATAAATACACACTACAGCTGTAGACAAGCTCCAAGTGCAGTTGTCATTGGGTACTACCTCTGTCATACAGTCATACAGACTGATAAAAAAGAATGTATATTCTTATGATCAAGATTATATACTATGACATTTGACTTTGGTGGTTAATTCATCATTAAAGAGTGTTGGACCTGAAAGAAATACGGAAGCTTTTCTTATATTGTAAAGTTCCAGACCTTTTTTATAGAGCTAAAATACAATATAATCGAATTCACTGAGAGGGTGCAGACGGTGGTGCCATATTTTTCGCTCGGTTAAATATATTACATTTAATGAATGTGAATGTACTCATCATATGATGTCAACTGGATGAAGAAAAATAAATGTATGAGGCAGTTTTAGTTATATGGATGTTTGATGTTTGTTTATCTGCTTTTCCGTCCTTGCATATTACTGAGTTATCTCCCTATCGGGTAGGTATCTATTCAATCGCGACATCTCAGTGTATTATCCGGCAATCATCGGAAATATATCACCGGAGATTGCCGGAAATTTCTCTGAGGTAATCCGATTTAGTATTTGTTGTAACAGCATTATTTTTTAAACGAAATTCACATCATTTTCTCTAAAAACGTATGCCGTTACGCTCGCAATCGTCACAATAAATACCTACCGGCAAGGGCAGATAACTGTGTACTCAAATACAGAAGATATGGTTTTAAGACTACAGGAGGTAATAAAAACCCTATATATTAAAGGTAAGGTCATTCGCCGGTTATTCATTAGCATCAAATTAAAAATTTTGGGCACATATTATGTACATTTCTTCCTGGTATTTTCCTGTCTAACTTTTTAGGACCTAAAAGCGTTTGTACATGTGTCCTTTTATCAGTATACACGATGTGTTTTTTTAAAACAAAAACAATATTACAAAAAACATAATGTGGCTTTAACATTTAATAGCAACTATAAAAAACACATTTTATATCACCAGATGTGTACATTTTGACATTCGTCTTTTAAGCATCTATTGCATTACTTTCACATACAAAATGTAATACATAAATATCTATGTTAAATACATTGAATCACAGGTTGGCACACACGTATAGCAAAATTATTTAGTAGTCACAGAGTAATTACAACTTTGATCCGAGAAAAACAAACGCCCTCGATAATCCGTGTCGAGGATTGTGTCCCAATGTTCAAACCGTCCGGAATGCTAATTTTCCGAACTGCCCGATTCAATAATCAAATCTAGTACAGTGTATGTATGACCGGATTGTGACTTTTTCAGGACTATCGGTGTCATGATTATCACGAATTCAATGTAACAGCACAAAAAGTCTGATGCATAGGTGATTGTCTTCTATTGAAATTTATAATCATTATTTAATGTAATAAAAGTATAAACAAACCATAAAGTAATAGTCATAATAAATGGAATTATAATTTGATTCAACAATTAAACGTGATAATCATAATGTAATACAATAATCGTAATTTGACATAGAAAGATTTAAGAGTATACTTATTTTATACTTTTCTATTTGAACCACATAGAAAATCTCTTACATCACAATACATGTACCAGACTAAGTATTTAAGTCTAGTTTAAAGACTATATAGACTATGAATCTCGGGCTAGGCCGGTTTAACCATATGATTCAACAGGGACAAACTCTAACCACTTCCTATATTCAGCTTTTCCCGAATTGCATATAATACTGAACATCCAATTAATATTTTAGGAAAGTTTGTATGAACCTCCCTTAATTTCCGGGTACATCTCTATCCAAATATGAAGGTAATTCGATTGTTCTCGTTAACTAACTGATTAAAGGTGAGCACTAAACCATATTTACCAAAAAATTAATAAGCATGAAACAGAAAGATAAAGCGTAATCGAATATATTCTACACTTTCAGGTTCTTTTAGTTTTTTTTATTATAAAGTAACAAACTCATGCTAAAACTATTGCGGTAATTAATTTGCAAATATTCAAATAAAGAAATAATGATAAAGTACAAATAATTAATACAAAACTAGAATTGAAAAAAATAAAATACAATTAAAAATATAAATTTCCGTTCCATTAGTTTTTTTATTACAAAATTACAAACTCATACTAAAACTTTTGCGAATGATTAATTTGCAAATTCTCGAATAAAGAAATAATAATGTGAATATATTAATACAAAACTAGAATTGAAAAATAATATAAAATACAATATAAAGGTATAAATATATGTTCTCGGTACTCATGGTTTCCCTATGCATGGGTGGTCAAATTCATCACAACACTGTTAAATAATACGTTATTCTTCCGTTCTATTATAACGTATTCCGGAGGTGGATGATGTACCAATGAATATCGCTGATGAACTGAGGCATGAAAATGTTCAATAATGAAATAACCGACACACAGAAAAAAACACCCTTTAGTTAAACACCAAGGGCTTGATAAAAAGAACAGGCGGTGTTAATTGCATTATGCATGGTATAGGACATGATCATGGTGTCAAACGTAGTGCCAGGTTCTATTTGATAGTATTAGATCCCCATTTCTGACTTTCATAGTTGATATCACCACTGGCTAAACTGATTTTGTCACTCTCTCCTTGAATCACAAAGCTACTCAGCCAGTTTTTCTATTGCGTTGCTGACCCTCATCAATTGTTCCAGACCTTTCAGTCCAACTTCCTCTTTTGGTGTTCTATAAAAACAAGTCCGGGGTCTTTAGAACATATTTTGAAAAACTGAACAAGTTTTATTTTTTTGTCAATATTCTGTTTGATACAAATCGATGATATCCCCAAAAAGTGCAATCGAAACAAAGATATGATAAAAGAGGTACTAAAGAAATTTACATTGTATGATGACAATGTAAAATTCAACTTTAGTACAATTTTCGTTTGATATGGACTGATTAACATCACTTAAGTATTACCTACCTTTACAGATATCTTGACAAGGAATTGTAGCTGTTCACATGTGATTTAGTTCACCCATGCGTATCTGTATAAAATAATATAAAGTCTTTAAAACAACCCATATAGTCTTATATTATGAGACCAGCATCTTCTATGCTTTACTTATCATACACTATAGCGTAGCGTGTCGTAGTGTAATCGGTGGGCTTCAACAAGAAGAGAACAGATATTAATTAATCATGTGAATTGAAAATGCAATCGCAGAGGCCTTTATATGGGTTTTTGCTCATTTTGCGCCTATTGTGGTAGAAGTTTGTTTAAATAATAGGTAGACGCTAATGTTTACCTGTTTAGATTTCGTCTCTTTTGGCTGTTTTGTAGCAGTACCTTGTTCTGTTGATGGTTTTGAGGTCGTCGTTCCTAATCTGTCAGTTTTTCTCTCTACAGGTGGGGCTGTCACTGCGGGTAACGCATTCGGTGGACCAGGTTCTATGTGGTTGGATATCGCCTTGATAACCTCCTTCATACGTTTTTCGAATGCTGGCTGGTCATCCAATCCAAAATCATAAAATTTGTAAAACAGCTCTTCCCCAAGAATCATATCCAACCAGCCCGGTATGTCCGGACCTCTTTGCATCATAAACGGAATGATGATCTTGTTCTTCTTGCGTGCGAACTCTGCCTCTGTTAAATGCAAAATAGCTTTGAATGACTTAAGTAATTTTGAAATTGCATTCATATCTATATATAATGAACAGTGTTTTGATTGCGTTAAAGGTGGTATGAACGCTATTCGATACAGATATATTATAATTCACGGACAACACAGCACCCTACCTCTCTCCAACCCCCCAACCCCCCCCCCCTCCCCCCCCCCACACACACACATACATACACACTCCCGTGTAAATACAGAAATAAAGTTGAATGTATATACGTCAATTATGAATTAATATCTATTGACTTCGGTACGTTTTTAATTTTACATAACATATGTAAAAAAGTTTTAAAAATTGTATTAAGCGATGATTGAGATATTATTAACTGTGTTATTTTACTATTAGAATACCGTGTATCAATAGAAAATAATGTGATCCAATGCTAACAGTGATGTTCAATCGGATATAATTTTTTAATAATATATGCACCAGTGAGTTATTATGACAAGCAGTACGACGTCCTTTGGTGTTAGTTCACACCTGTCTGTAATCCTTCAGTCCACTTTATCGAGCCCCACGATTTAAAAAAAATTAATTTGTGTATGTTTGCTACATTGTCTAGAACACGTAAATGTATCGGCCAACACCGTCAATTGAATCCACTTTTAGTTTAGCCAACACATGCGCAGTCAACCATTCCTAATCAAATATCAATGAATAACAACCGGTAAACGAATTGGAACGCAAACGCACGCAAACGCACGCAAACGCAAACGAACGAAAGCCCAAACGAATCAAAACGCAAAAGAACGAAAACGCGAAACGCAAACGAAAAACGCTCGACGAAACAAACGCAAACGAAACTAAACGAAAGAAACGCAACAGAATCTAGAACGCGTTTGAGGGAATGTTAGACGCATTAAGTTCTGTACATGAATGTATGTATGCGATTGCGTTCATACTACCTTAAAGGAATTGTGCAGCCAATTTTTTTGGATTAATGAAAAATTAAGTCCCACCCAACGAATCGCCTAGCTTTTAGCGCTATCGGTTGGTTTTGGTCGTGATTTACGGGTAGTGTCGACTACGGTTCAGAGATAATGAGCTAGGTGGTCACGTGGTCTTGTGATGTCAGAGCAGTCCGCGGCTACACAAGGTAAGCCTAGTACTATACATGTATACAGCATATATACGTATACGTTAGATCCACAATTTGAGTTTTTCGAGTAAATGGTTATTCTAGCTTTATGATGTAGATATTTTCGATTTCAAAACATTCCATTTACACCACTTCAAAAATACAGGTGAGTTCGATCAATGGCGTTGTGTACAGGTAAATAACATCCTGGTCAAATTCAAATTCTTTATTTGCATTAAGTTTTTCAACTTATTTGCTTTTTACAAGGAATAATATCAAAATTCAATTAGCATACATACAGGATAAGTGGAGAATGGACAAAGCATTACATTAATGACTTTCTCAAAAGAGTTCCATTATAAATATATTTACTAAGTAGATTTAATTCTTTTATATTTGTAATACTCAAAAAAACATCCAGATTCAATGCACAAGTTATGTGCCGATAACCTTATTTTTGTCAAAACAATACGATTTTTGTTTGGAATAAACTTTGTCAAATAAGTTTGTAAAACAACTTGATTCACCAGGTGACGATATAAATAGCACTTAGAAGAGTTTTCTAATATAGATGACAACTCTTGAAAAGCTATATCATAAATTCTTTGTTTGATTATTGGTAAAATATTTGAAGGAAGAACTTTATGCTGGTTTACCCAAACATCACCAAAACCATTACTGTACAAGGTATTACATAACTATCAAACTTACTAAATGGCTAGTTATATAGCTATAATATCGCTGTATCTACTCGTATATCGATTAAAAATTGAAAGCGACCGCACGGTGTGAAAAAATACATTTTATTGTAGTTTGTTTTGCTTATTATCTCAATTATTTGATCTTTTATAATATCAAAAATAATTTTTTCTACCACATGTTGAAACGTTTTACGGCATTGTAATAAACGATCTCGATTTATTCGGTTAGCAACACACAACACAATGTTTGTAATGATCAATCATCGGTGTGTACGTATGTCAAGCATCATATCCTTGATGCTTTAATCAAGGATTTCTTAAATTGTTACGTAAAATTTCATTTTACAGTCACAAACTTTGCAATTCACAATGTATCAAAGATACAGACTACAGGAAAATGCTATCTAATTAAAGCTTATTCGTTGCTGAACTCCTTGACAAAAAATCTGAAACTTTTATTTCTGTGTGGATTTTCTTTCATAATTACACGAAGATACCTGCTATTAGAGCATAAATTAGAGTATTTGAAACATCGAATTTCTCTCTTTTTGTTATTTATATTCGAGCCAAAGTTATTGTACGATTAACTTCACTCAAAAGTAATCATAAAAGAAACTTTGATCGGCTTTTCCTGTGACCGTCGATGTAAGTGATAGCACATCATTTATATACAGCTATAAGCCACGAACTATTATGACGTCACACGGTTTAGAGCTAGAAAATATGCATAATCGGGTGGTCAGAGTATTTGACCTCGATATCGGCGGTTTACAGGTTATTCCGGTCGCGCGCTGCACGGAGAGGTTTCTACACGATCTAATAAAGCCATTTCCAGCATAAACTGAAATTATCATTTTTGACTGCACAAATCCTTTAAGAATATGTCTGCATTCCATTGCGTTTATACCATATTTAGCGCATTCAAAACACCGTTCAATGTATATATTTTCATAAATAAGTCTACTTTTACGTGTTCGTCATCAAATTTAAAACGGTATTTGTTGCTAAGTTGAGTAACTACGATAGTCAGGATGACCGAATATATAGCTCCGATTAATATCCCGCTGTACTTATCTGTTCTTCGACCTTCCGTGCAAACTACACCTGACGTGATTTCATACGTTTTGTCGAGTCACCACGGGGAAACTTTTAAAATTGATCGTAGTTAACAAAGTTTGACTCGTTCTTACAATGTTCCAACGACTTTGTGTTATTTTACACGTATTCAGTGAGTTTAAGGCTTATTCGGAATCTGTCCTATACATGTGTATGTCATTACAAATTTTTTTGGGGGAAATTCCACTTTTCCTGCCTGCGAACTCGATATGTTTATGCTCTGTAGCAATGAGTCGGAATAACCCCTCTTATACGAGAGGTTTTCTGTTGTTATTGAAAAACAAGGAAACGTTGGGCATTTTTCATGAATATTTTCATAAGGGTATATGCTCTATAATTCAGCTGAATTTATGATGATCACTTTTTCCAAAAAAAAACCATAATGGATCTTTAAAAAAGAAATCCGTTTTTTTTCATATTCTGAACGCAATGATCTGAAATACCGATCGAAACACCTTCGGAATCTCCGAAGATTTCCGGGAATTTTCCGAGATGTTGTCCAATTGATCTAAGATGACATAAAACACTTAGGATCTTAAAAGCTTTTAAACACATTTTATATAAAAATAATCTGAAAACTAAACAAATGAATAAATGGGAACACTACTTTAATAACGAGGTTATCAATCGGGAACTTATTTAGCAAACAACCAAATATTTTCAATGCAAACTTTTACAAGGAATAGTCATATTGAAAAATATTCAAAAAATGAAACACTATGGCAAAAAATTAGAATTAAGTCTATTAAACTTAGCCCCAAATTATATTCTGGAAGAAAACTACATTATGTTAGGACTGAGTATCAATTTCGACAAAAAAAACCACCAAACCATTACCAGTTGCAATATAATGACAACTGCATCAAAGAGGTGAAGGGCTTGTGGTTATATCGGAACATCTTAACCACTCGGCCACTGCCCCCTCCCCCCCTCCCCCCCCAAAAAAAAATAAAAAATGATGACAAGTTATTTATATGTAAAATGTTTTATGTTATACAAAAATATGATATGTACCGTTCACACTGACCTGTTCGACAATTTTTACTTTCGCCGTATTGCTCCGAGACACATATGATGACAACCTTTGACTCATGGATAGCTTGAGACACTGCATCAAGGAGGTTACCCTTCATGTTATAAACATCCATCCATACTCGAAAACCACGTGTTGTCAGCTTGTCATAAATCTGCAGTGATATTTTCTAATTATAGAATGCATACCTATGAAAGAAATATATGGAATGGGACATAAAGTTAACCCCACTAAAACTGAATCATTAATATTTTCAAGGAAACGAAACGTCATTCATCACGATACATACTTTGACAATAACACGGTTCATACAGCTAGCACACATAGACATTTAGGAGTTTTACTTTCTGACGATTGTAAATGGACTCATCACATAGATTATGTATACCAGAAAGCATTTAAAAGGATAAATATTTTAAAAACATTAAAAAAAAGAGTGTCACGTAAAACTCTTTTAAACATTTATAAAATATTTTACCTATTTTAGAATATGCTGATGTTTTATGGGATAACTGTACTGAACAATGTAAACTTCTGTTAGAGTCTGTCCACTTAGAAGCCGCTAGGATTATAACGGGATTGCGCAGAGGTACCTCCCATGATATACTTTATAAAGAACTAGCTTGGGAATCTCTCTCTGATCGGCGTCAAAAACACAAACTTATTCTTATGTTTAAGATACTCCGTGGATTTGCTCCACAGCATTTGATTGAAACTGTACAACCATTTTTATATCAGCCTGAAAATGAGAGATATCCACTAAGGATGACAAGATATTTTTATATTCCTATGTGCAGAACTGCAAGTTACTATACTAGTTTTTTCCAAGTACCTTTAGAGAATTTAATTCTTTCGCTTTAAACTTTGACTTATCGAATGTTAATACTGTTGCACAATTTAAAACACTCCTTTTTAACATTAATAAAATGGAACCTGATATAACAAATACCTTTATAAACAAAGGTTCTCGAATTATAAATATTACTCTGTGCCAGCTCAGAAATTCCTCTAGCAATCTTAATTCTGACCTATTTCGCGATCTTCTGAGAGATTCTCCAATTTGTTCTTGTTGCCTTGGTAATGAAACAGCCGAATACTATCTTTTCATATGTCCTTTATTTAATGAACAAAGATCATCACTCAGAACCAACATACATAATTCTAATATCCCCCCACTCGCATTTTAACACAAAAAATCTACTGCATGGTTGTGACAATTGTGATGAAGAAAAAAAATACATATTTATTGCAATGCATATCAGAATATATATCTGAAACTAAAAGATTTTTTTTTAGATTTTTCTACTATGATAGGTTGGGGAGATACACTAATAATAATATTCATTTATAATGTAATGTTAAATGTTAAAATATTTTGTTGATAATTGTACTATACTGGATTTGTTTGGAGATGGCTAATATAGGCTTTGCCTGTTGCCAAATCCATTTGCATATTTTTTTGCAATAAAATTTGTTGAAATGAAATGGAATACATTACGTGTATATCGATAAGTAATTTCTTAACAATAATAAAAAACTGATTAAAGGTAGTTCCATAGTAATATCTAATGGAAAAATTGGGGTCCTCGAACTACGTCTAGATATATTTGAGCTTGAATTATATATGTGCATATTTACAAAAAAACTTCTTTTTTATTATCCTGGACCGTATCGTTACTTAAAAATAATGTTTTGGCATATGTTCGCCCCTAGACAATCAATAAATGAGGAAAAATGAAATGAAAACCCATGTCAGTGTCACACTATTTACATGAGATACACAAGGTAATATAATTGTCAAATATCATATAAAAACATGAGGATTCAATAAGATTTTTCACAATTTTGTAAGCTTACATCTTTTGATAATCTCGTGGAATGTCGCGGTGTAACGGAAACTATTTTGGAATTCTAAACGACCTCCGTAGCTTCCTGTTTATCATCCTCGATACTCTAAGGGTTACTAGCACTTATAGAGCTATGAAATTTCTCATAGTTAAACTGAAGGCAGTTCAGGAGAAAAAAATGACCAATCGCAGCCCTTCAGACACTTCCTTTGAAGATTACAAAAAGAGCGACGCCCAACTTCAAAGTAACACAGTGTACATTTCATTTGATGTACATAAAATTATGAAATTGCCTGTTTTCTCTTGTTTCCAATTTTGAAATAGTCCGGGGTATATGTTACGCCAGGGATAGTAACCACAGGAACATCGAGGATGCCTGCTTATCGTCTTGAATCGCTGCCATTTTCAAGAGAATGGACCTACCTTGACTATGATTAGGCGTTGCTCATCAACAAGAAAGCTAAAGCGGACGCTTCGGGAGTATAGAGTATAAGCTTTGTATGCTAATCAACCTACCGAATAAATCACGCCAGATGAGAGGGAAAAAACGCAGAATATTATAAAGATATTGCATATTGTATTACAAAATGGAAAATACCACCCGATTCCTACCTTCAGTACCATCTTTTGTTGTGTCCAGTTGTAACTCAGCATGATTTGTTCAGTTTTCGGTTTTTCTGTAGGTAGGGGAGCAGCAGGTGAAGTTTTCTGCAATCTACTGCTATTACTCACTTTCGAGGAATCTGTTCAATTTGAAATGAATCCCTTAATAACATCTAAATCGTAAATGTATCATCAATGATCAAAGCTTGTAAAAACTGACTTATTGCAAATTTCGTAATGGCGGGGCATTTTCTTGCAAAACCATTACGTCATTATTAGAGGAAAAACTCTTGCATACTTTTATATATGAATATGGATATTCCACCATCGGGATCACGACGATCTTGACAATGCCCATTTTGTGACCAACGGTAGGGATGTTGTCATTCTTCATAGACACATATGAAAGAGTCTTGTAATACTTACTTTATAATTTATATAGTTTTACTAAGCCGATAACACCCCCCCCTATAATTACTTTTACGAATTAATTAAACGAATTGCTTAATTAATGAAATCGGTTTGGCATTGCAAAGAAGTTACATTTAATCAAGAATTTATTTTGCTGTTTTAATAGAAATAAATTTCGTTTTGTATATGTAAATTTCCAGTTGTTAAATAGACATTGAAAGGTGTTATATAATCATGAATAACATATTCATCATAGCAAACTTAACCTGAGTTTTAATCAGAAATCAGCTTCATCAATATTTCTTAACTATGAAAAATCCTAACTTAAATTTTATTTACTTTAAGCTACGAAACTTCCTTTAAAACTTCGTATTATTAATATTACGTAAAGTACTTACGATAACTAGAGTTACTTACGATAACTAGAGTTATCGTTCCTTCGGAACAAAATGTAAACAAGACAACTTTTAGCTACCTACCCGCTTATAACCGCGATTTGAGTAATAAGGAACCTGACGCATCGAATGTGATGAAATTTTGGATTTGAGCAAATCCAGGCGTGATCTATCTACTGAGATATTTGAAAATATAATTTCAAGGAGAAACTTTTGGTCAAACGGTCAAAAATCAACATTTTCAAAGATAGTTTCTGTTTACTTCGCCCTGGTCAATTTAATAATCCATTAGATGTACAGAAATTATCAATAGTAGAAAGGTGATTTTACATCTATTGTCTGGTTTAATTCCCATTTTATTCTATGGTTGATTCTGTATTGGAAATTCTTCAAAACTATAAAACGTTACTTCTTTTTTGACAATATCATATATATACATTACTCCTTTCCTGAACCATTCTTTGTAAAAAACAGGTTTGTTGTTTATTTTGATGTTATAATTATACCACAAAGGATTTCCACAAATTTTATCATTGTAAGTATTAGACCTATCTATTATTTTATACCATGCTTCAAGAACATCTTTCCGAAACAAGTTTGTACATTCTCTCAAAGTAATTTTGAGTTTTTGAAGTCCATAATTCACTAATGAAAATTTATCCATATATTTATCTGCAATATGCATCCGCCTTACCCCTGTTGCCTTGACACCTGTTATAAAAGATTTTAAATTGATCATTTTTAGCCCACCTTCTTTATATGACTTAATTATAACATCACGTCTAATTTTGTCTGTTTTGCCGCACCAAAGAAATTCATATTATATATTGTTAATTTTATTTATATAAGAATCATTTGGGTTTGAAAGCGCTATAAAGAGGTGATGGAATTACGAAGTGAGTAAGGTTTTTATGATAGTTATTTTCCCTATTGGAGTGAGATTTCTTCGGTTCCACGAGTTAATGAGAGATTTCAGTTTAATAAGTTTCTTGTCGAAATTCAATTTTACTATTTTATGCAAATCAACATCTTATGCTATACCTAAAAGATTAAATTTTGCGCTTCCCCATGAGAGATTGTGTGCTGTTCTATATTTATCATTACTTTACGCTTTGCTACCTATCCAAATAACCTGGGTCTTGGTGAAATTCATTTTGAGTCCAGAAACTCTGGCAAAATAATTAAGCTGTAGTAAAGTAATATTTAGAGATTTTTCTGCATACAGTATCATCTGCAAATTGAGAGAGCAGTAATTCATGGTTATCAACTACAATACCACGTATGTCTGAAATATTTATTCTAATTATATATTGATAAAATCTCCGCACATAATATAAAAATATATGAAGAGACCGTGTTACCCCCTGTCGGCAACCGAGCTCAATATCGAAAAATATTGTCAAGTTTTTGAAATAAATTTCCAAGAAACAGAGTTAAAGTTGTATTTCTTGTAATTTTCACTGTAACGATATGTCGTTTTAACATTATTAAAGATTTGATTTCTGAATATGGACATGCAACTTGATGATTTAGACTCCCAAAACCATATGTCAGTCTATAAAAGAGCCGAAATCTAGTGATAATATATTCCTGGTTTTGAAATAAAACGCCTTCAATCTCCGCCATATTCAGTACCTTCGGATTTGTCGGATTGCTATTCCGAATCGTATCACGTGGACTGAATTTCGTCAATCACGTGGTGATCCAGGTAACTAGCGTAAGCGCACAAGTGTTTGTTTACGTTTTCCTTGTGGCTAAAATGAGCAAATCGTGCTGGTTTATGTCCAAAGAGCGAATATTTGAAACATCTAATTAACACATTGCCGTATTTCAATATTGTGTGTATCAAAAATTGTAATGTGCGAGCATTTCTTTGTAGATCCAGCCTGCTGAGGTCGACCACGTGTTTTGTTTACGAAAAATTGTTGACATTTTTCTTGGTTTCACAACTCTCGTGTTACTTCGAGATTGTCGCGACGATGTTCGGAAGAGTTCGGAATAATTCGGCATCTTTCGAGCCTATTTTTTACGTGTACACGTTAAAAAGATTTTTTCACTTTTATAATTAAAATGCTTCCAGTGCTGCAACTTAATAAAAAGTGGTAAAAGTAGAAAGTTTAAACCTCGGACAGACGGAGAAAAATGTCTATAGGAACTATACAGTTTTTACTATGA
Organism: Argopecten irradians; assembly: GCF_041381155.1. Lineage (NCBI taxonomy): Eukaryota > Metazoa > Mollusca > Bivalvia > Pectinida > Pectinidae > Argopecten > Argopecten irradians. Next base: position 38,102,399 of record NC_091140.1, on the reverse strand, counting down.
CAAAAAGAGCAAAAGTGATAGACCATACAACTTTAAACGCTTTTTCAAAGTCAAGTAACAAAAGAAGACCAGGCGTATTATGTTCATCAGTATATTGCATTAAATCATAAATCAATAGTGTATTTTCGGCAATGTATCTACCTGGAATAAATCCAGTTTGGTTATCACTAATTAATTTGGCGATAACAGTTTTAAATCTTTCCGCTATATATTGTGCCAGATGCCAGTTTGTAAATAGTATCAAGCAATGTAATAGGGCGCCATTTTTTTAACTGATTACGTGGTTTATCTCCTTTGGGAATACACGTTATAATTCCTTGTTTTTGAGTAACAAACACTTCAGATATAGAGTAACCATAATTAATTGACCTGACTATGAATTGACCAAGTTGCTTCCAAAATACTTTTAAAAATTCAGATGAGAATCCGTCAGAACCAGAAATTTTATTTTCTTTCATTTTTTAATGCTTTCCCCATCTCAGCTATGGTAATTGGTCCTTCTAAAGATGGAGATTCAAGGGGAGATAATTTGGGTACATTATAATGGCTTCTAAATCAACATTAAGGATGTCATCATTTCTTTTGTATAGTGTTTTATAAAAAAGTTCAGTTTCTCTCAAAATCTCTGACTGCTCTGTTATAACTGTTCCATCTTCTTTATCTATTCTAGGAATAATTTTACATGTAAAATTTCTAGATTCCAGTCCACAAAAATATCTTGTTGGTTTTTCACCTTCACTTATCCATTTAGCTCGAGACCTAATCATATTACCTTTTACCCTTAAGCATCTTAACATAATACGTCCAAACGTGTAAAATGGAAGGTGTACAGTAACTCGACGGAAAAATGCAGGTACTGAATAATCCCCCAACATTGACAAGAGTTCTAGCTTTACTTGAAGCAGAATCCATGGAACGGGTTCAGACAAAATTATTGAGAAATATTGGCCAGACATTTTTTCACAGTTTAATGACTATATTCAGATCTCTAAATCGTGTGCCTTATTTTCTTATTTTTCCAAGTATACTGTGTTCTGCCACCTTATAATGGATGGAAAACAGATTTTAGAAAGATATGGGATGGGTAACGGGAGGTAATTGGCTTATTTGCTCAATTTCATGATATGTATGCAAGCTGAACGTAAATAAATCAGCTGTTTCAATCAAATGTTTGTTTTATTTTAAACTAGCCAATAAATATTATTGTGTGTCATTCAATCAATATTGCACAGTTATTCTAACTTGATTAATTGATCAATTATCCGGTTTACATGAAAACGTATAGCAAAAGTGTTATTTTGTGATTTTGTCTGTAAACACACTATTCAACTTTTCTTGTTCTCTTAAAAGTATACATTTGTAAGAGATTGAGTGTTCGGTCAGGCCGATAATATCAATTATCAATTTCTTTCTTATATAACTGAATCTTTTTGATGAAATGTGGGTAGCAGAGGCATCTTACTCTTCTATCTGATCTATTAACACATATAGAACTGTCATGCAAGGCCTCGTCAAAATCAGCGTTCACATCTACCCCGTAAGTATACTTACAAACTCCTGACTTGATCGCCCCAGGTTCGTACCCGTAGATAACAGCTCCCTTAAGTACTGCCAGACCTGCATCTTGTGGCACAATCATTCGGAGATCTGGAAAATTTTTCTTTATTTCATCCTGAAGGACGGGAGACTCCGAAAATCCTCCAACCATGAGGATGTTTGACACCCCTCTAGTTGAAGGCTCTCTTAAAAGCTTCTTCAAATGGTCAACGATATGCCTTGTCGGGTCCTTGAACAATTCCTTTGCTATGTCTCCGCTTACTCTTAGTTTGTCCCTGACGAGCGACATATTGCCTTTGAATTGTGGTTTCGATTTCACAATCGTAACGATATCCTGACCATTTTCTTCTTTACATGCATCAGTCATAGAAGATGGGATCTTGAATGTACTTTTGTCATCAGAAGGAGCATTCGGTTTTATTGTTCGCTTCTTTACTTCAAAATCGCGAAGGAAATCGACCATATCAGCTTTGTTTTCCATGAATCTGCGAAATGCGCCATTACCAATGATTCCTGATAAGAGAAGTTGGAAGACGTCGTCCACCTTGGTACCTCCCCAGTCTCCACCATTGGCCTTGTGGATTTCCTTTAGTGATCCATCCCGCTGTACCTGATGTATCGTGATGTCTATCGTACCACCTAGAAATTAGCATATTTAAAAAAAATATAAAATGCATCTAGTTGTGAATTGTTACTAAAACAAACATTGTTAAGAGGTACCAATCGTTAGCATAGCACTAAGTTAACAAATGATAAAGTTAAGATCAGAGTTAATTGAGGCACATTGCTGGCACTAAAGCATAGACCAGTACAGCAGGTCAATTTTCCATTTCGTTTCAATGCTTTATATAGCTTAAGAAAAAATAAAGGATTAAATAAAACAAATAAATGTACTGGATATGACACCAAATAAATTGTACTTAAAACCAACATCCGGTTTTTTTTTATAAAGCTGTCAATTCAGTTTTTAGAGATATTTCATCGCCGAATTTTTTCTTTATCAAAAACAGGAGCAGGCGATTTATTGTTTTACCTTCAGTTACAAAAATACTTACTCTTGACCATTGTAACTATTGAAAAGTCGCAACTGTCACATTTAAAATATATTTTTAGAAGTATCAAATTTTAGAAGGAGTCAGTCATAAACTACCGTACCTATATCGGTGACACTCTATACAATGTGTTTGTATCTTTGGAAGTCAGTATTTTACTATGTTTGGGGTTATAGTTATTAACAACATTGGCACATAACTGCCGGCGGGTTAAAGAAGAAATAAACAGTCATGTAACGTTCATCACATTATACCTACCTCCAGCGTCCAGAACAACGTACTTTGACCCGGACGAAAATCCCTTCATTTCGCCCTCTCCTTCTTTTCTTTCCACAGGAAGGTACTTGCAATAAAGAGATGCAACTTCCGGTTCTAAAGCGATCTTTAGGCGATTTCCAGCAATGCCGGCCTGAAAATAGGAACGATACAGCCAGGATTAACTAAAAATGTAAGTGAGGAAGGCATCGGTATTTTGAAATCTATCTGACACAAATGTGTGCTTTCTATAACATTCATTACATGCATTTACGTAAAAAAAATCCAATTGCTTACGTTGTAATAATCATGTAATCTTTTTTTATTAATGTAAGGATTCATCATGTAGTTTTTAATTGTTCATACGTTCATAGATTTTCACATAAAATATTTACCGCCTCAGCAGCCTCTCGCATGAACTGCTTTGAGGCGTCAGACCAGATTGCCGGAACAGTGAGGACCCAGAGGATATCCGCAAGGGTTATGCCTATCATCTGGTTACTACATGTCTCCATCATATGGTCCTTGAGATACTTAATGGCTGCTGTGAACACCTTGATAGCCTGCATTGATTGGCCCTGATCATCTTCCAAGGTGAAGTTCCGATTTAAGCACTAGAAATATATAATTGTGGTTATTTATATATCAGAAATAAACATAAGCAAATGGATGGAGTAGAGCATTCCTTTAGGGGCAACGGTGGCCTAAAGGTGAAGATGTCACGACATTATCCATTCGGTCACATGTTAGAATTGTCTTGACATATTATTACAATTCATCTCCCATTTGGTCACATAATTAGAAATGTCCTGACAGATTATCACAAGTCATCTCCCATTCGGTAATATATTAGAATTGTCCCGAAACATTACCACAAGTCATGTACCACTCGTTCACATGTCAGAAGTGTCCCGATATATCACCACAAGTCATCTCCCACTCGATCACATATTAGAATCACATATGTGGCTTAGTTGCCAGATTTAGATGACCGGGTACTTCGGCTTTCCATTACTATGTAAATCTGACACGTCCTTAAATAAAGGGACACTGACTAATAATGGGACGTTAAACTAATCATTTAATACGTACTCTTTCTTCATAAAGTTTCATTTTAAATCGTCGAAAATATCGCCATCCCTCTTGTTCCCCGTCTAGGGCCAGATCAGAATACTTGTCTTCTGCCTCATATCCAAAGGAGTGGAAGACCCCGTCAGGTTTAAACAGGACACATGTGGACGTCTTCAATGACATCAGAGCTGATCCCGTTGCCCAGATGTGCGAGTAAACTTTCAATGGATTAAGTTCATAATCATGGCGGAAGGAGAAGGCATACCCGGAGTACGTGGTCCCGAAGTCAATAGCAGCAACTAGCATAAGTTTTTCTGGGGAAGCCATACTGACGATTCTGAAACAAAGATGAATTGGGTTTGAAATAATTTAACTGAATGATAGTGTCTATAATATTTTTTTTTATTTTTTGTTTCGTAAACAATTTGAATTTGCATTTTCACGTGAATTTCACATGAATTTTGCATATAACATACACTTGTTTGCCTCAATCCAAGTGAAATTGATATGAAAAAATATTGATTCAACCATTTCCCCCATTTTTTGTGTTTATAGCAATGTGCTGCGAAATCGCGAATATCATTTCTGTCGAAATAGCCAGGTTATAAGCTTATGTCCCTCCCTTCTCCCATTGCACATGCCCCGATTACAAAATAAAATGATTGTCTTTGTTACATCATTTAATAATAATTATTTTTCCATTTCTTCAAATAGTAGGCACTAACATCCCTAGTTTGTGCTTCCTACCACAACTAACTGGCAGCAAGCTCTGTTCACTCAAGGAATTAACGCAACAAGGATATGGCGAATACTTGGCACATCTTAATGAAAAAAGATGGCCGATAAGTTTTATTATATGATCTTTCAATTAAAGTTTTCAATAAAATAAGTTTTAACAAAAAACTATGAGTGAAGGTGCGGATTTAGAATCGCCACAAAGCTTCATATATATATAACCTATAACACGATATATGAAGCTGCCGCCACCCTTGCACCTGACTACAAGTTAGAATTATTATAGAAAAAACACCAGTGGGAAACATAAAGCAAAGTAGGAAAGAATAAAAAAAAATCTATAACTTACTGGAAACAGTGAAGCAAGTTAAAACTTCAGAAATGTAAGTTAAATTGGTGAAAATGGTAAGAGAATATAAACTATTTTGTTAAAACTTATTTCAAGCTGACCACATAATGATAGTTGTTGATTCAGACAAAGAAAATAATCCACAAATTGAATCAATATAAATGTATAAAACAGCAAACTGTTGTCAGAAAATGTTGAACAAAGAGGAGTACTGCCACAAAAGGTGTGTTACTAAACTGGTATTAAGATAGCCTGAGTATGTGTATTACTACAATAACTGAATGCTATAAATTATATTGCAAAAATAGAAAAAAAAAACACCGGAGAGTGTGTTGCATGAACAAAACAAAACTATTATGTCCCATAAAATTGGGACCACTTAATGTAGAACTTGTATCCCATCGAAGGTGTAGTCTAGAGCTAGGGTGTACCGCCACAAAAGATCCGAGCATTACCTTATACAATAAAAAAAGTATATTACTATATAATGTAAGGTTACAAGTTTGCAACATTTGTAAAAAAAATAACTTAATATGTCTTACTGTTCAAATGTAACAGCACGTGCAAAATCTAATTAGAAGAATATCAGCCAGATCCAGGGCGTACCGCCATAAAGGATATCTAACAGATAATAAAAACAAAATAAAACACAGTTATCTAAACATTAAAACTAGAGCAGCTACTATTCTCAAATAATAGGTACATTGAAAATAACATTTGACCAGAAAAATCTTAACCGGGGCGTACCGCCACTATGGATCAGAAACAGCTGGACATGGTAAAACACTGTAATCTAAACATTAAAACAAGAGCAGCTTCTATTCTCAAATAATAGGTACATTAAAATAACATTTGACCAGAAAAATCTGAACCTGGGCGTACCGCCACTATGGATCAGAAACAGCTGGACATGGTAAAACACTGTAATCTAAACATTAAAACAAGAGCAGCTACTATTCTCAAATAATAGGTACATTGAAAATAACATTTGACCAGAAAAATCTGAACCGGGGCGTACCGCCACTATGGATCAGAAATAGCCGGACATGGAAATAAGATACATCAACTATCAAGCACTAGACAGAACTGGGGCGTACCGCCACAATAATTCCTTCTTATGATAAATACCGAACAACGTAATATCCTAGCTAGGCAGATACATCGACAGGGGACCAACCACTACAAAGTACCCTACGTTACGGAATGTTTGCCAAACCTTGTGAACGAATGTAGACCTTAAAAGCGTCGCTTTTCCAACGACCTAGAGATCGGATTTGGGAATCAGAAAGACCTAATGAATTGCAGCAAAGGATGCCCCCCCCCAATTCTGAAGGAGTGACCTTTGAAACGTGACACCTCAAGGTGGCACAGTGACAAACATTGTTGGACGAGGGAATCAAAACGTTTTCGCGGGAAGGGAAGTCCTTGGCGTGTTAGAAAGAGGCATTCTGGTTTAGAACCACGAAGTTTTAAATAATTGATAAGGTATAACACTGGACAATGCTTCTGGGACATGGATTTGACTGGAATAAAGTGAGGTTTCCCACTGATGTTGTGCTTAGAATGACGAAATGTGATAAATATTTGATTTTGTCTTTTGTCTTTAAATTCAACATCAACATCTGCTAACTGCATTGATTTCTTAGCTTGCTCTGAGGTATATGCTAGCAATTCCCCTAAACGAGCTAACGCAAAAAATGCTAGTGTAAAGACTGCTGCTAAGAGAGACTGCTCGTGTGGGCAACTAGTAACTTTGCAGATTTGTTCACAAAGTGAATGTAAAATTGGAATAGTTATGGGCAGTCTCGTGTCGAAAGAAGGGGCCAGACGTGTAGCACCTTGAATGACCTGGAGAACAAAAAAGGATTTGGTAGGGTCGTTTAAACCATTTAGCTTATGTACATAGCCTAAAGCTGACAACTATGACGTTATAGTACCAGGTGTCTTGCCCATTTGGTAGGCATGGGCAACATATAATGCTACTGTACTATGAGGTACTGGTAAGCAGAATGGTTGTCCTAGTATGACTGTAGAAAATTGCGAAATCGCTGATAAAGCTCAATCATATATTCTTCTTGATGCTGGGGCCAGAGAAGCATTCAGGAGGGATGACAAAGTGGGAAGAAGAGAGTTTGGTCCACCTGAGGATGCACTGGAGTTGGCTGAGGATTTGAAGAAGGCAGCAACTCTTTGAACCGCTTTATCTGTAAACGAGAAAGAGCATCAGCCAACATATTTTTTCTACCTTCAATATGTTTAGCTTTTATCAAAATGTTATGGTGTAAACATTTTAGGACTAGAGCGCGAACCATTGTCATGATCACAGGGTCTCGAGAAGATTGAGAGTTTAAAACCGAAACAAGACTCATGTTATCAGTAAATACCAGATAGCCGTGTTTTCTACTTGATGACCCCATGTATATATATCAGCGACAATAGGATATATCTCTAGGGCATTGATGTGAGGTTTTGTAATATTGGGTGCCCAAACACCATACAACCATTCATCCTTGAATACAGCCCCAAAACCAATAGAAGCTGAGGCATCAGTAAAAAGCTGAATTGTCTCTGAGGTCTCCCATATATCTGACAAGAAGTAGTTTTTTCCATTAAATTTGTCTAAGAATTCAGCCCATAATGCCATATCAGCTCTCCCACCCGCGTTAAGTCTAATTTTATGACCCGATTTCTTTATGCCCTTGGTCAAGTCTATCATCCGACGCAGGAAGGGCCGACCTGGTATCACGACACTAGTTGCAAATTGTAATGTCCCAATTAAAGATTGTAATTCCTTAAGGGTGACTTTTTTGCGACATTTGAAATCGTGGCATAAAGCTTTACATTTAGATAGTTTGTCTTGTGGGAGACGAGATTCCATGACAATAGCATCAAAAGTGATTCCTAGAAAGGGGAGGATTTTATCCGGCCCAAACGTTTTTTTCTGTTGCCAAGGGAACCCCTAACTGTGAACAAAGAAATTGGAAATCTTGTGAACTCGAAAGGCATTTCTCATAAGAAGGTTCAATGAACAAAAAATCATCCAAAACTTTGACAATGGCTGATGTTCTGTCTCGCTGACACATGATCCATTCAATAGCAGAGCTAAACATCTCGAAAATTCTGCAACTTTCTGGAAGGCCTTTATCAAAATAAAATTGACCTTTCCAATGAAAACCAAGCAGATGGTGTTGAATGGGGTGAATTGGAATAATCCTGAAAGCTGATTCAATATCTGATTTTGCCATAAATGGGGTTGGAGTACGTTTCAAGAAAGATATTGCGTCCTGGATTGTTTGATACTGTACCGAGGTAAACTCCTCATGAATACCATCGTTAATAGAAGAACCGTCTGGAAAACTAAGATGGTGAATGAGTCGGAATTTATTGGATTCTTTCTTAAGAACAACCCCTAAAGGGCTTAATTGAAAAGTTGAAAATGGTGGATTTGGAAATGGGCATGCAATACGACCTGCTTGTATTTCTTTAGCCAATTCATGAGATGGCTCACCTTGAAAATGAAATTTAAAACCTTCAGTAAAACCATTCACTAAATATGAGGCTTTGCCCTGGTCATAACCCTGAATGGCACGAGCAAGAAATACTGGATCAACCTGCGAGATTACTTTATTGTCCGAAGCGCCATTGATGCCCGCGGGCATTTCCACGATAGGGGAAGCGGTAGTTGGATGGATTGTTGAATCTTTGGCCGAAGCGTGGCCCACGGAAGCGAAAGTGAGGGGGATGAAAATTGCCATGGGTAGATGACCCTTGGTTGCCCTGATAGCCCCAAACCGGGCAATTAGAGCTGGCATGTTTCGCCCCACAAACTCCACATTTGTGCAGAAATTTGCACCCACTGCAATATTCACCACGCGCGTAGCGATGACAGACATTTGTATTTTGAGACAGGTTTGCGCGACGCGACATAGCCTCCTGCCACAATTCCATTTGGCATTCATCCCAACGAAGATGACATGCAGGGTTGGCCATTAACATTCCAATTGTTTTGTGATAATATCGCCAGCTGCATGTTTTGCTGCCAGATGACGGACCATTGACATGTATTTAAGCAGTTGGGGAAAAACCTCTTGGTTAGCATCTATGCTACAAAACACAGCAATAAATATATTGAAATGATTTGTCCATTCATCTATTGATAGAGTCTTGGGTGGTCCAGATTTCCTGACTAGCTGAAAGGATGGTTTGTCATCAGTGGTGTTGATGACCATAGTCCTGTTCCCATCAGTTTCTTTATCAGTTAACGTGCTCATGTCCACGAATTTATTCGCCAAAATCTTTTGTCGAACAATGTCAGAAACCATCAAATGTAAGGGTAAAGATTGAGACACGAAATGCCTCGAATTGTCATTGTCTGTCTCTACGTCATCCTGAAATGCGAGAGAGTTGGCTGGAAAAATGCCCTCACCAATGGCCATTGTTGTGGATGGGGCACTTGGCATGTTGGCAGTCACAGTTGTTTCAGTAAACTGGGTGCTGGGTTGGGTTGTGGTTTACTCGACTGTTGTTGGTGTTGCTGATGTTTGAACAGCAGAGGCATTGGGCACGGGCACATCTATTGGCTGAGCAGGGGGATGAATGTGTGCACGAGCCTCCTGCATCCCGGCTTCAAAGGCTTCTCTGATGAGGCCCTGTAATTGTGAGGAGGCCATCGTGACCTCTGGTGAACTGGAGACAGGAATAGTGGTCTCGGCCCTAGAAGCTGATGTTGCTGTAGAGGCTGGCATCTGGTTGATTCGACTCCGTTTTGAAACTGTAGCATCGACATATTGGTTTTGCAGGGCAGCTCGACGCTTAGGAGGCATTATGGTGTATCTGGAATTAAATAAATGTGGCCAGCAATAATGAAGTTCACAAGAATTCCTTAGTTAAAATTAAATCAAGATTGCGTGTAAAATAACATGACGCTATTGTAGACTGAACTTTGATAATTCCAGAGTAAGTTCGCAATTATTAAGAACAAAGTAAACAAACATTGAAATTAATAATGTAACTGCGAACTTGTAACCTAAAATAAATAATTGGAATTGTAAGTAACATTATCTCTATATATATATAGTCAAAGAACTGTTATTATTCAATAAAAATTATATCAGAAATTCCAATAATAAAGGGGTAACAAATTGGTGCTCTTAATGTAAAAAGAATAAACAAAACAAAATTAAGATTATAATGATAGTATCTTGAATCCATAATGACAACAAAACAACTAATAAATGTACGCGGGCACTTAGGCAAATAAAATTATAATGTTTTTGTGATGAACGCGGACACAAAGGCAGAATAACGGGTACACGACAAAGCAACCCAGGGTTTACACCTCTGCCTAAACAGATATATGGCGTATATGTAAGCCAAAATGGCGAACAAAGTCCCGAGAAGCTGTGTACAAACACTTTGTTTTAATTTGTATGTATTTTATTTATTTATTTATTTATTTATTTATTTATTTATTTAGATCTTATTTTTATTGATAGATCTTATATAAAATGTGGTATGTCTTGATTCTTGAACAGAATGATACATAGATAAATCAAATTGTCTTAATATTGTAGTATTTAGATATCAGGCCAAGTGCCTGTTGCAAACCAACACAGGGGGAAGGGAGGCAACTCCTGATAACTAGGGCAAACAAATTAACGTTTGAGGGAGTATAAGATACAACCTTTGATTGATCTATAATATGGCTTCATATTATGAAAATGCACACCATCCGGACACAGAAGTTCGTTTTCATTCCAAATCTCACGTGTATGTTGCCAAAATACTACTCCAGGTATCTTCAAACTACGAGCCAGCAAGTCATTAGTCTCGGCCACCCGCGCATTGTAAACAGAAATAGGAACATCCCCTTTAACCCGACGCGTCCGTTCACGGCGAAATAACTGACACACAGCAACTTTTTGAACACCACAACGAGGAAGACTATGCACGAAATCAATAATCGCAGCGACGACTTGGTTGGGTAACCTGAAAGTTCGGCCTACTGAGATCATTACCGCCGCATTGTAAACAAACAAGCTTATAAGAACTGGAAGCGGAACGGTGAAAACGGGAAACTAAACGAGCGATATTAGCACCCGGAATCCCAACCAGATGAACAACATCGTTCGAGAAGCCAAAATTATCACGCGATGGGGATGCCTGTATAAACTTTTCCAAACGAGCGATAAAACTGTGGCCGAGTACCAAAACATGAGCTGGGTCAGACATAACAGATGTGGCCTTGGCCTTGTGACCTGATTTTGAGCTTAATCAAGCGAAGAAAAGTAAACAAACTTACGCGGAAACGAAAATTGATGATCACTGCCAAATAGTTACATGTTGCTGACAGATATGTAGTCGAAAGGGTACTTGAAAGTGCAAATAACGAAATATTGATAGAATAGATTAATGACACCCGTGAATTTTTTTCTGTCCGCTGAAATGAGTAGTGCGCAAACTCATAAACAAAGCGTGGTCACGTGAACTGATAAGCCAATCGGAAGTAATCAAATATATACGCAGAGGCGGTAAATTTGAATCGACTACAAGGAGGCGGTAAAATTGAATCGTGTAAAAAATCGTCTATTGCATAGACTCTTTATTTTTTTCTGGCTTTCTGATTGGCCTATTCATTTTATTTCATTCCACGATGAAGAAAACAGTCCGAGAATGGCGCGGAAACCCGACGTTATCGTGACTTCACAATAGAAACATTGACGTTGCGTATTGATTTGGAAAAAAATAATCCCTTGGAAAAAATCAATGGAATTGTACATGAACGTATTTCATTTTTGAAGTAGCCTGGCAATTAGTTTAATTTTAATTAAAAAATAGTGACTCCAATACTTGAACATTGTCAGGATTTTTATGCAATTTTAACATTGTGTCAGCACAATTCTGATAGTCAACTCCAACTGCTACTCTATAAAAACTAAAAAATAAATGCTATTTTCATAATATATTTCTTAGTTATTTCATAGGTTGAAATTAACTGTTACATTTTCAATTTCAACAATATTTTATTGATATTATGTACATCAATAGGATCGGACATCAGGCTACGCCTATTTAAGTCCTCTCCTGTTACATTTAAGCAAACGTTAATTAATATTAATCTGGGGAAAAAATTGAAAAATGAATAAAACTTGCGATTGAATATAAACAGTTCCTGATATCAATAATTCCTGAATTAAGGAAAATTCGCCTGAATATGTTAACATCAATGTAAAAAAATATGGTTCCGATAAAAGAGAATAATACCCTAGTTTAAGCTTGAATTACGCAACATGCCTAAAATATACAACATCCATACCGAAATTACAATTTAATTACATTTTTATCCATTTGCGCAATATGTACAATGACATATTCACAATTTATCAAATAACTGGCCCGTCATGCCATGTCATACGTAATTATCGTAATAACACTAATATGACGTTAAACGTAGCTTTGTCATCATCATCTATATATGACGTCGCAGAGAAAGGAAAATGTATAGTTCGTTTATGTTACTTGGACATATTGAGAAGGAAACCTTATTATTTGAAAAGTAAAAATAATAAAAGTAAAATAAAATAGGAAACATTGTACACTAAACGGAACGCTTGTCGAATATAACAATTACGAATTTCATTTAAGACGATTAAATCAATCGAAATTTCGATATGTATTAAATTGTTTGTAATGTTTAGTTTGGCGTGTAAGGCGTAAGATTGCATTATAGCATTAATGTAATGTAAATTGTTAATCATAAAAAATCATTTCTCCTATATCATATTTTAAAATTTTACCGGGATTAACAAGACTATTTATCACTACCATAAAAGCGATTTTATAATTAAAAATGATAAGTCAAGCTGCAAAATAAAACTTTAGTTTCTGAGAAAAAATATGAATACAATGACAAGAAACGAATAAAAATTTGATAATCTTAAACATTAAGCTTTCACTGCTTCATAGACAGCACGTGATATATAGAAACGCTGTTAAAATGAAGGATAAGTCGTATATGCAAATATATATTTAAGAATTAAACTACTGTACCTTCTTATGGAATATAGGGTCTATACAGATACTACAGCTTTACGGACAATCTTCATAATGGACGCTAGCGCATGGTAAGATGCTATCGTGCATTACCAGATGATTGTCTGCAAAGCTCACAAGCTTTCCTACAATACAATATAACTTGAAATCTACTTTCGGTTTAGATATAGATAACACAAGCAAATAGTTTTTCGATGTGTACACAGCTTTTTGTATCAGAGTTAATACTAATAATGTAGCATAACTTTTTCGGCTCGATAATCAACGTTTTGATTTTAAAGTAGCACGTACATACATGTATACTAAAGAATGCTGCTATAAAACATACATTAATCAGTTATACTTGAACGTAGATAGCATGCATTGTTGCAATAGAGTTGTTGAATAGAGTGTAAACAAAGTTTTATGTATTGCAGTATTAAAGTATTTCATTAAACATTTTCGGTTTGTATAAACGTAATACTGTGATCTGTATTACTTAGTTGTAACAACCGAAATGGCAAATCTGGATAAAAGCTAATAAAGCTGAACAACTTTTAAATCATATTGTTATCATGTAATAATGATAATGGCCTATTAATTTATGTAAAACGATAATCAAATGCCGTAGTCAGCCTTTATTTAATGTAAGATGTTCACATGAATAACGTAAGAAAAATCAAGGTCACAAATAAGACATATACCCAGTTCTTACATAAATATATTGTTAAAGTAATAAAACAAAAATGGTAAAATCGTCATAATATAAGTGCGAATGAATTCTGTCAAGTCTTTGTTGGTGTTACTTTCCGTAAACCGATACAATTGACTTACCGTTTAACGATTCACACGACAAATGACAATGTCGGCCACCGATCAGTCGAGTGTCGGCCGCTTCTTGCCGGCAGATATGCATTTCTGAGAATCTCGTTATTCATGTATATGTCGCCACAGGTTTAAAGAACGACAAAGGTGTAGTATATGGAAAGTTTTATCACATGTGTACACATGAGATACACTGCAGATATTTTACCATAGTTCATATATTTACACTTGCTAGGCTTGTTCACTATACGCAAGTACTAGCCGATTTTGTTTACCATAACTGCATGGTAACATTGAACTTTGAACTTGCGTATGAAAATGTTCTATGCAACGTAAAGGGGCTACTTTTTTTTAAAGAAGCACATGGCTTTGTTTACATTTTGACACATTACGTGTATATTGTTGTTTTTCGTAGAATTTTGGGAAAATGTAATACATATATGTTTTATATTTATATATGATACCAACATTTTTTAAATTAACATTTGTATAATGAGACGGGAAAAATATCCCGACCGGGGCGACGTGCAGTGCTGTCAAATTTAAACATTACCTCTGTTTCTGTGTTCATCCTACGATCGCGTCTTTTGGGTGGACGGGCGTGAGACACTCTGACAGAGGTCAGTTATAAACATCTCCTCTTGTCTTTGTTCTTTGAGAATTTAATCAAGTGTATTTTAAAACATGCACCGCTAGTTATCCACGTATTGACAGTTAGTCCTACGCGTCACCACAAATACATTGTACCCATCGAACACAAGTGAAAATGTTCCGTCTGTAGATGGCGATGGATCTAAGCGTAGATTATATAATCACATGGCTCCCAAGGATGTAATATCGTCAAGTCAGACGACAATCTCAAACACGTTGAGCTACTTGAACATCGGTTTTTTGACAACTTCGGCAAACTCCAGTGTGTAAACGTGCGTCAGCTTCGCCTCGCTGCACAAAAACGGTCCCCGAATTCACACATGTGGTCGAGTTCAAATTCTTTGTTATTACGCTATATATTAACTTTTAGCAAAATTTAATATATATTTAAAGTTCTGATCTGATGAAATAAAATTTTCTTTGAAATTTAATTTGTTTGTCATGTTTATTTTACAATGAAATATTGAACTTTATTGTCGTCGCGGATGAATAATTCTACCGTACGTGAAGAGTCATCTTTCGCTGTTCAATTCAGTAAGCTCCTCCCACTTTTGACCGACTTTTATTGAATAATTACGTAAAGGACAAAAGCATTAAAATCATTCAAAGTTTGAAAAAAGCATGAAACTTTGCATATGGCTTCTTTAGGAAAAAATTACGGCCCCCGTATTGGTTTTTAAAATGGCCGCCAAAAATCAACTTCTGCGATCCATATCTCACGTTTCTATACCAGCTAGATCCATACTTTAAACGTCTACACCCATATTACTGATATTTTAGAACATTCTGGTAGTCCTTGCGAAGATAGCCACATTACCTCAATGCCACAGCTTTACAAATGTTAGTTGAGCCTTCTAGCTGGAACTCTCGATCTCATTACTGGCTTCGGAGATAAAAATGACACAATCAAGACAAATTATAGTGTTGAATTAAGAGATGAAGCGCTATACTAGCAGTGCAGTATATGCAAAATAAATCCACCATAAACCCATAACCAGAGTCACGGCGCCATTGACTGCGTGAAAATAAATTGCAGCGACGGAGAACAGGAGAACAATAAGCCTTCAAAGAGAAAGTACATATGGTCGTTAAATCTAAGTGCAAACTGTGGAGATGATAGAGAGTATAAACACAATTTGTGTAAATGATTTGGAATAAATAAAAGCTATTAATTATAACGAGTTAACATTCCAATACATATCCATGCATGCTATTCGAATACATTACTATCATATAGATTAATGATATTACAAAATAGCAAAGGGGGAAGATCGAACAAATCACACTGAATGTGCATTCTTGACCAAGAAAAAATCAATCGTATACCACCAAGTTTGGTTTTGTTCAGCAATCTATTGGAAAAAATGTTTACTAACAGAAATCTTAAAAAGGAACTTGTGTCTTCGTAATTAACAATCGAGATACTACAAAATGATATACCAAATGTGCAATAATGTATAAGAGTTGGCATAAAAGCTTGTATAAACAATTTCACTTTCAATATTTTCTCATCGAAATTACGTCGGATTTTTCTCATGTTCATATACTTTTGACAAGTAT
The DNA here is from genome assembly GCF_041381155.1 of Argopecten irradians. Classification (NCBI taxonomy): domain Eukaryota; kingdom Metazoa; phylum Mollusca; class Bivalvia; order Pectinida; family Pectinidae; genus Argopecten; species Argopecten irradians. The sequence goes on along the minus strand of NC_091140.1, from coordinate 38,086,313 downwards.
AATACATTAATATAAATTATAAGAATTTTTACCTGATAAGATCGGATGTATTTACGGAGGAATGGATACAGAAAGCGATCCTAAATTTGCTACTCACTATTAAAGACCTTGTGAATAGTAATAAATATATGATAAATAAGTAGTAAAAGAAGTAGAAATTATTTGCTCTCGAATCTAATCACTATTCACTGCAATTCTTTAATGCAATTTTAATCTTTAAGTAGAACGAGAAGAACCCAAAACTAATAATAGAAAACAAATCTGATTATTCAGTTAGAGAATAAACTCAAGTCTGACGTGCAATAGAGTGGAAAGGATTATGATCTGAGACATGAGTATGTATAGCATTTAAAAATGTTTTCTTTACCTATCAAACTACATACAAATATAACAGTTTGAGCTCCCTTTACAGATAAGCGTCAACTTCTGGGATGACATGAAAGTCTTTAGTGGAAATTGACTATTTTGTATGTCATAGATACTGTACATATAGCCTTATATAACCACATCTATCTATTGATTAGCATACTTCGCACTTAAGCTTAAATTCCTGATGGGTTTGAACTCAAGCAAGCTTTACATTAATGTTAGAATGTATGATATGTTTTATCAAGATCAATAACTTTCGAATACGTCGAATTTTTCAAACTTGTTTGATATCTTTCTAATGGTTTAGTACAAAGTTTCTGTGTTGCGTACAAAGTTTCATTAAGTTCAATGATTATTAACTAATGTTATCGTGTTAACAAGTCCATCAATGACATTATTAGAAAAGGCATTAACTCCGTAATATACTGTTGAATAAGTTACAAACTCCGAGATTTTATGTTTCATTGAGCTGCTAATTTTCAAGAATGTCGTTTGGAAAATTAAAAAAAAAATGAAAAAAAAAACTTATATGACATTTATTTACGTCATCGTGTCCACAACGACGGACAAAGTTTTATCCTATGCAATTCTACAAATATAGATCACGATGACCTCGGCCATATGACCTAAATTGACTTCAAACGGGTTTACATTTGTTATCAAAGGATTGCTTAACCTGAAATTAGTTTGATTTAAAATCTCAATCATATTTCCTGTATCATCATTGAACGTATAGTTAAGGCGGATATTTTGGATTTTTAGTGAAGACGGGGTTTACCATGGGGCGATTCGGGTGGATTTTTTTTCTGGAGTTTGATGTATCTTTGCTGAACAGAAAATACCTGATAAACCTCCGTTAACATTTTTGTCCAACCTAAGTTGTTCATTGCCAGGCCTACTGAACAATCTTTGTTAATTGAAGAACTTTAAGAAAATCCATAACGGTTTAATTGCAGATATGAAATTATGTATCAATACTCCATCTACAAATGTACTTATTCCACATAATATAACTATCGAAAGAATATTCAACTACGCAGTCGTTACATGTCCTAAACATATTCAATTTACGGGGGCAATGCTTAAGTTATAAAATAAAAATGATATAATCGTCGTGACATAAGTGCTACCAAATTCTATCAAATATCTGTTAGTATTAGTTTTAAGGAAATCGTAAAATATACTCACTGTTTACCGACTCACACGACCAATGACAATGTCGGTCACCGATCAGTCGAGTTTCGGCCTCTATTTATCTCAGCTGTACATATGTAATTCAGAGAATTCTGCTCCTCATGTCTTTGCATGTTTCAGGTATTAGACCCTTTTTAAACTGGTGATATTTTGAATTCCTATATATCACTTATTATGTGTACTTGAACATATCTCATTTGATAGAAAAAGTGTATGCACCAGGCTTACCTTATTAGTATTACCATTGATTGTGTTGTGTACATTTTGACAAAATATGCAACATTTTATGTACATATTAGTTTCGTAACTTCACGTGGTTCGGTACATGTTTCTTTCACCAAACAACCATGTCAAAATAAATCCCCGTAATCCCTTTTACCATATACATAATCCCGGTACCACAATTCAAAATAGATAAATTTCTTGGTTGTCCAACGTCCAATTTATAACTTTTATCCAATAAAAATCAATCGTTTACATGCTGGTAAAGCTAATATTGATGCTGATTTTGGCGGGAACGTACTCGCCCACTAAGGACATTCCAAATGCACTTTGTAGGCGACTGATCTGAGAATATTGCTCGCCAGTCCAATACATTGACACTCCTCTTGGCTAAAAGTTGTTTAGTCAGTTGGTTGGTATGAGATGTGGCGTTGTCTTGTCGAAAAACAATGCCTGTTCGATTTTGATGCAGCAATGGTACAACCAAGGGATTCAGAATTTCATCGCGATATTGAATGGCATTGAGGTTCCCGTACACAATTACGAGTGTGGTACGTCGATCGCCACCTATGCCGCCCTAAACCGTTATATTTTCGCGCCGATGCAGTCGATTTCTTGTACACAGTAACATATTGTTTACTGAGCCTTTATCAAACTCGAGCGTATCCAAGAAAGAATCGCGATTCGCTTCCAGCGGTGATGAGCCCAATTTACGCGGTTTCTGCGATGACGTGCAGGTAGAAGCGGTCCTCTGGACGGTCTTCGCGCTTTGTGTCTTGAGAAGCCGTAACGCGAGGACGCTCGGAGCGCGGTCGGTCGTCGGTTTTCCCAATTTGATTGATTAATCTCCAGAGAAGGCATATTGGCTTTTAAGACCAATTCGCCCTCTACTACCAGATGTCAACATAACGATTGCCCTTTTCCAAAGTTCATTCGAAAACAGCCCCATTCTTCATACGTTGAAACAACATACGATTAGGTGTTTCCCCACACCCTGAACATCTGAACAACACGTTAGGAATAACACGTATACTTTCTTGTCAGTAGAATGGTAGCGAGTCTACGCAAACCTCGTGCACGATGTGGAACGAGAGTTTCATCACGAACTAACGCACGTGGTTCTAATCATCCGAGATTTGCACCTTAACCTTACACAATACACATGCAGTAATTGCCAAATTAGTTACATTTTTTCAAAATATTTTACTTTAAAAAGAAATACATTTATTTTTGTTCTCAGTATACATCACCAGATATATATCATCTGCCAAAAATACTGAAATCATCTTTCATAAATTTCATATGTAAGCTCCACTTGGACACGGGAATATGTTTTACAATGAATGCATGTTGATATCTTACACCAACAAAATCTTCATTTAAACTACAAAACTCCAAGAAACATTTGAGATAATAATACATTTTAGGATAACAGGAGCACCCTGAAAGATTAAGCGGTTTTTGGGTCATACACATCATCAGGCCCTTGTTATCGAAACAACTTTCAACCTCAAGCACGTTTCAGAAACAACAATTAAAAGTTTATCAATTACATGTTATAATACCAGAACGAAGCTACAACACCAAACAACTGTGTAATCTACGTAAATAATGGTAGTTCAATTCGCTATTATGCCGCGAGGAGAAGTGGTAATCAACTTATGTGAGGCAATTACATTGACAGCGGAAAACATTATAATACCCGCATTATAAAAATAAGCATTAACTATTTTCTTCTATAAATTGTTTATATATATATGATAAGTGTGGTAACATTTGGGACTCTACAAAATATTCATTATCGTTTCAAAGTTAAAAAATAAAATATACATGCTTCTGATGCAGTGTGTACAACGGAAACATTTATTTAAGAGAAAATTGTGCCAGAGTTTTGCGATTTTTCCGAGAAATGGGGACTTACATTGTATACAAAAATAATTCTAATAAAGCCCCAATATTCGAACAACTATATGTATTGAAATGAAATTAATAATAAGAGAAGCAATACACTATATCATGGAATCTTCTATCGGTTTAGGTAAATATGTACACAACACAAGAACAATATGTGGATTTCCAACCTACGTCGATAGACTTGATCATTTGCTACATATTGATCTATTCTTTGGTATTTTCGGTTTTACATATTCTTCCTGATATTTTAGTGACACACCTGTCTACCAAAACAAAAACTTTCATTGATTATTGGTGACCGAAAATACGAGTCGAAAATTCGTGTCAATAAATTCCATCGGTTAATAAATGATGTGTACGATTAGGAGAGTTACAATTTACTTATTATATAACAATTAATCTAATAATTGATTATGAGAGAAAAAGAGGCGGGGGAGAGAGGGAGAGAGAGATAATCTCAAATCTTAATATAAAGCTATAAACACTGAACAACTTGTCTTAATTGTAACCTTTTAAAAAATCATAACGGTTAAATTGATATGAAATTATATATTGATAACCATATCTACTATATCATTTAAGTATTCCACATAAGTATCGGAAGACAAATCAAGGTCACAACCAAGACGACTACGAAGCTGTTACTTGTCCTCAATATATTCAATTTACATGGGCAATGCTTATAAATCTACTGCATATAATGATAAATCGTCATGATATAACTGCTAACAGATTCAAACAAACTCTGTGTTACTTTCCATAAAATCGTCAAATGTACTCACTGTTCATTGATTCACGCAACCAACGAGAATGCCAGACACCGAAGAGCCGGGCCTCTTCTTATTGCAGCAGTGTAATTCCGTGAATTCTGCTCCCCATGTCTTTACACGTTTTAGATCCTGTTTAAACTGCTGATATTCTGTATGCCCATATATCACTTCTTAGGTGAACTTGAACATATCTCAGTTGATAGAAAGTATGCGTGCATCATACCTAACCTTAGGTATTACTGTTGACTCGTAGATTGTTTTGTTGCTTGTTAGATTTGGCAATATATTCAGCAGAATGTACATTTCAGTCCAGAAACTCAAGAGTGGTCGAGAAAGATGTTAAATCCAAGACTCTGAGTCCATTTCAACTAGTCTGCATGATTTGCCCCAAGTACAACAGTTGAACATTTTGTTCTCGAAACTAGTCTCCGTGTCATGTTCAGTGTACCGTATAGTATATATTGGGAGTATATATTTGTGAAGATTAAAATGCCTTCCTATGTGCCATATTTAAAAGGCGCTCTATTACATTGTACTGCACTATGTATTGTTTAGATCGATATATTAATAGTACTTTACGGAGGTAAAAATCATTTACAAAAAAAGTGTACACAATTTGATATATTTCTGTGAGTAAACTAAGGTATGATATATACCAGCATATTATATATATGCAACAAAATCCTCTATCAGACGACGTCTCTCGTTTGTTCACACTTCTGTTTTACTATTTACCCGCACTTTCCTTGAATTATGTTTTTCTCACCTTAAATGCTATTAATCTGTACTTATTGTTGTATATTTCCATTTGTTCGGGAATAAAACTATATATGATGGGAGATTCCGTTGTTACGCTCTGTTGGTGCCACAGTCAACACGTGGGTAAACATCACACATGAGAACCACTTTGTATAGCCTTTGACCCAAGGTACATATGTATGTTTGTCAACTGATAGATGTTGACAGACGACGCTAATGATTTGTCATCTTATATTCTTGTTTGTTTTTATAAATGAGTCTCTTTAAACATTTTTAAAATCATACTTAAAATCTTCAATTTTTTTAAAAACTCTTATCAGATATTGGTCACATGACAACAGTTAGGGGGTTAACCAGGAAGTATTAAGCGGACCAAATAGTTTTGCACGTGACCATACAATGCACACTACACAGGTAAGGGGGCGGGTACACGCGCTCGATTAAGAGGCAACTGAGGGAAAATCTCTACTTGGTAATACTTCGCTCTTTTGTAGTTTTTGCTTAAAAGTGCTTGTTTAAAGTCGTCAGAATGGAGTATATAGTTCTACTGAAGTATTGTGTTTTTATTTTGGAAAAAAGACCCATATATTTTAAGGATGAACATTGGGAATCATTGAATAAATATAAACATGTTCTAAATTTCCCCGTGGTGTCCCTGGGATTTACCTGGTGATCAACCGTGTACGTACAGGCACAAAGGCTATTTTCAGACATACATATTTATAGATATTTCCAATATGCATTTTTGTCGCAACTATACATATTTGAACAAAATTAAGTAAAAATAATATCATTAGGATCATCGATGTTTACTTTGTCAAGCATTCATAAAAATATTATTGGGACTTTAAAATTCGTCTTTTTAAGAATATACAATGTTATCCCAGTTATACTGTTATTGTTCTCGTTGACTGTCTAGTCTCATTGTGATTTAGAACAAAATCCAACAGTTTCATTAACTCTATTTTTATTAACATGTTTACTTGATGTTTTATTCGTTTTTAAATGATAAAAAACAACACGATACTTAACATGTATGAGAGGAATTCAAAGATGTTACATTTGAATAGTTATTTTATATTGCATATTAGGCTATATTGTATTGCTCTCACAATTCTATAAATGTAACACAATTTACAATACAAATGATTAGGGCTACATTTTTCACACTGACCTTGACTTCTGTGGTAATGAATTGTTTAAAACGGCATGTTGAAATATTCACTCTTTTCGAAATGTTTTACTGTGAAATAGAAAAAAAATAAAACAAACTATCCCGAGCTATTTTGTTTATCAGCCAAACAATGTTTTGTATGATTCTTGCTTTTGATTAGAGAGCAGCGAGTGATTCAGCCATTATAAGCGGAAAGCAACGATCGTTTCAAGTGCTTATGGTCCACTATGATATATGACGTGTTTTTTTTAACCAGTCGGTCTGCGTATGTCTGTGTTCGAGGCGGTTATGTTTGTTGTTGTAAATGTGTAGCGATGGACAGCGAGGGGTGTCCTTTGTAAACTTGTAAACCTTTTTTGTGACTTATTAATAAATGTCTAAGTTTGTACATGTAATTTGGAATCCTAGTTCTTTTTCGGAGGGTGTTAGAACTATCCAATGAATTAATGGTGTAACTAAATCGTCAATGGTTAGGGTAGTTAGGCAAGAGTCTTCTACCCCTCAAATACTTATGTGGCGGTAGCCACGGTACCACAGGTTATAGTCAAGTTGATTCAAGATAAAGAGTCCTTACCGCTTGAACGTCATTATATATTCAAATATTTCTGGTAACCTTAGTTATTATATGTGTCTGTTACAACATTTCTTTCCTTTGTCTGGCAGGGTTCTCATATTGAAAAGTCCTTCAGTAGCCATAGACTCTGTGTACTCATGGCAAGCCCTTTCTTTGTCCCAGCATTTCTTTCCTTCGTCTGGCAGGGTTTTCATATTGAAAAAGTCCTTCAATACCCATAGACTCGGTGTACTCATGGCAAGCCCTTTCTTTGTCGCCGATCATTTCGTAACAGATCCCCAAGAGATTGTGGACAATCCACCATTTACTAACTCCCTGGTGTTTGTCATACTTCACGGTCTGGAGTTGGATCAGAGCAACGTCACGTCTTCTGGTATCACCAAGCTCATGGTAGCACAGAAATGACAGGAATATGGCGTATGGTCGTGGCGGGATGATACAATAACTTGCCAATTGCAGCTCAAGATGCAACTGGGATGGGCACATCAGACGAAATGTCCTTGCCAACAAAACGCATGATACAAATGCCTGTTGACATTTGTATAGAAGGTTATATCCACGCCCGCAGTAGAGATGTTCATACCTGTCTTTATCTTCCTGACTTATAGAATCATTAACAAAAACTTTCCATGACGAGATCACGTGTCCACATATTTCCAGTGTTTTGATGTAATTCCCGGTCTGATAGTGATATGTTGCTAACATCAGTTTACTGGAATACACTGAGGCAAGTGGTTCCATATATTTCCTAGTTTTCCTAAGGTGTTTGTATTTATCTTTATTTCCTCTGGAAGGGGGTTGATTTTCAAATGTTTCTATTCCTTGACAGGATAATGCATCAAGCAAATTGTAATAAGCAACATACTCATCCATGTCCGATTCTGATTTACAGAGGAGATTACCAAGATATTTGAATAATCCAGGATGCGTCTCTGTTATAATGATGGACATGGTTTCCTGTATGATTTTCAAATCATAATTCCTTTCCAATCGTTGCGGTGTTGCTAGTACTATTTCCCAGTCTCCATGTTTTACACGACGGATACACTCTCCTATTGACAGTTTGAAGAATGTCCCTATGTACAGACACCCCCACGTCATAGTATGTAAATCTACGAGAAAATGAAGGAGTTTTTGTTGATTTTCACCGTTGACCTTTCCGAGGAACATATTGTATGTTTTGATAAAGTAATTAGGGCAGCATGCTGCGTTCACCCAAGTGGTCAAAATATTCAAACACAATGTGAAACACAAAAACAGGTTTTTTTCTTGCCAAAAAGACGATGGTGTGAACTCTAAAGCATAGAATAAAACTGTTTTGATTACATACGATGATAAAATATCTGTATCACCATATATCTGTTTCAGTATGCCAGATATCTGTCTTTTAAGGTATTTGAATAGACAATATACCAAAAACTGCACATGACTGAGAGAATGAATGAGTTTGCGTTCCGCAGTTACGAACGAAATTCTCCATTGAAGGAATGGGTCGGATGATGTTTTGTCTCCTACAGGGACAAGATAACAACCACCTTGCGCTATTTGATCCACCAGGCCTTTACCTGGCCATTCATGTAATCGGGGTCTATTAAGCCATTCATCAGCCTCTTTAGGCCAACTTCTACATTTGAATGCACTAACGTAATCACAACCTGTATTTTCATTTTCCAGCACGACAGTGGTAGCTGGTCCACTTACATCCATCGTACGTTGGAGCCGATCACTCAACTCATCTGTAAATGACCGCCTATACTTCGCACTGGATATGAAATGTAAATCCCCTTTAGAAACGATTGATTCAATTGTTGGTCTACAATCCGCATGTCCCCATTTTATAAGCTCTAAATTTACATATCCAGGTCGGCTGTTAGTGTCTCTCATAATAAATACAGTTTTATCAGCAATATCTGGTGTGGTAGTAGTGTCATGATCCGGACATATAACTACAACGTCATTGTCAATAAACATCTGATCCTTATCCGACCCCTTTATGAATGCTCCTTCTGCTGAACTTCCTGCTACAATCATTTTAGGATTTTGTTTTGTGGTATTCCATATCTGTTCCCTTATAATTGTCACCTTTCTCTTGATAGCGACTCTTTCCTGATTCCCCATGATACTGCTAAGGACGTAATAGAGAATCCATGAATCTTCGTATGGTTCCCCCTGGTCCGACATGTTTTCTTTGTTAGTTCATATGCCCTATAAACAAGCAAACAAGAGTTAGTTCATTCATGTACATGAACAAATAACAAACAGTCCTAACCCCTGGGTATTTGTAAACAAAAATAATGCTTATCGGTCATGGCCACTAGAGGGCTCAAATTGACTCTCCTCCTTTAAGGTTAAGGATACCAAGGACAACTGAAATTAAATCATTGAAATAAATATACGGGGTAATGAATTTGTGCAGCTAAAGCAGTGACAATTTTTTACAGTGATATATTTTGATATTCTGTATAACTCAATATAATACGCACAACTACGGCCCTTTTATACAGTAAAATAAAATTATACCCATATATCAATAATTTACGTTCATTTATACGATTTTTTTTGCTATGTATTAATTTGGATACATGTTATGTGATAAAACTACTATCAATCGTTATCACAGTTACTAACATAAATAAGCTCACTGCCATTACAAAAATACACTTAAAAAGCCATTGTATCCACTTCTAGCCACAAGTTTGGTATTCAGAAATTTATACTATATTGGTATCAACTTGGGAACACTGACTTTAAGCAAAAGCGTATGAAAGTTATGAGACGGGCAAAACATTAAAATTATGAATATATTAATAAACCAATCCTTCAAAAAAGCACATTATTTGTTAATGTGGTCCATTTATTGTCCATTTGTATATTGAAATGTACGTAAAAATGAGATAATCGATTGTTTGATCTAGAAGTGTTGTGATTTAAGCCATACATGTTTCACTTAATTGTCCGGGGTTTATTAACGTCACGGACGTGAAAACGTCACCGGACTTATCATGTAGGCTTTCTCCGGGAACTCCAGTTTCCTCCAACACGCGCGCGTCACGTCCGGTCCTCTTAAAGTGATTTGCATTAGCTGTATACGCTTTGTTTCTAAATCGGTATACTCGGTATACCAGATTTCGGCCTATATTACGCAATGCTTCTTGACCTCCTAATCTATATTATGTACAAAATTATAATTATAATTGCGCAATAATCATTAAAAATCAAACCTTGAACAAATAAAATCTTGAGCACATTGAGTTCTACATCTTATATATAACATACATACTACACATGCATATGTCCTTTGTTTTCTAGCCTGTTTATAGCAATGTAATAACAGCTAGTGTAAAAATCAATATCACTTTTCTTCCAATACCTGATTATGAGGGTTCATCACTGACTTGGCATTTACAATTATTTCCAAAAATAAGGAGTTCCATTCGTTGAGCACTCTGATTGCAAATGAATGTTTCCGAATGTTAAATCTCGTGTGAGGTTTGAATAATTGTTTATTGTGTCCTCGTGTACTTAAATAATCCTGTATGAACAGCAGGCTTCGACCTCCATCACTGGTCAATTCTATAATTCTGAATTCGCGAGGTCAAAATGTCGTATACAAAATGATGCCGGATATTGTTGGTATCTCATCACATCATGACATACAGATGGTGACGGATCAAAGTTCACATCTCGTAAGTATGGATTGCCGTTTGTATGACATGAGCTCCGATTACGGTATATACATGTAATTCGTTAGTGATGTCTTACCTATGTTACCATCATTGGTTTATGCAGAATTCCACAGTTCCAAATTAAAGGATCCACGTTACACCGTAGTCTGTCATTGTAGCTGTTACGGTGTCGCCGATAGTTGCTGTACATGTCTATATTATTTCTGTAAAATATCAATACATGGAAAACATTTTTATTTTAGAAATATCGTACAATAAGGTATAAACCAAATTAAATGCAATGTTTGAAATAAACGTGAACTTTATCACTCAGATTACGTGAATATTTTCATAGTTGAAATTCTATGAATTATTATTTTTTATATTTCAACATTTTCTAGAATAGTAATGAAGGAATGAGACACCAGGCAAAACCTATATACGTTTCCTCCCGTACATTATCCCATTTTTATACATGAATTATGTTGCTCCTTCGATGTGTATATAGTTTGATTTGTCTTTGGGGGCTGTAATAAATAATTTTCTGTTAATTTCTTTTAAATGAGAAAATACATCCGAATTCAATTTCCTTTAACAGTTCATTGCCGTTACAATATTTGTATATACACCTTAAAGCATTGACGGACCCTGTGAGTCTCTTTATTTACGGTCGTTACTAGACACAACCTTTTACAATAAGACAAAAAAATTATTTGTTTTCGTATTCTAGAACAAAATCGCCAAAGAAAACAATACAATAATGAAAGGTCGAAACTCTATATTGTGACCTTATGAAACTCTATTTTTTCCTTGTATAAAAATGTTTTTGACTCTTCATAGATATATACAATTATCCTTTGAGTTTATATTATTAGTTATTTAATAGGATACCGCTTGTCTACATTTTATTATATTTCCTGCTTTTTTGTTAAATACTATATTTACAGGACGTTGTTTGTCATCAGTATCATATAATTGATATTTACAATATTTTAAAACGCGGTTCACTTCATCTATTGTTTAGTGCTAGTGACCATACAAGCCACAGTCGATGGTAATTAATCTACCAGTTACAATGCCAGTGAGGTTACAGCATTAATTTGCTAAAGTTAATCCTTAAGAATTTAGTATACATGTAATTTGTTTTTCGTTATCGATTTTTAGACATGACGTTTTGAAGCGGCTATTACTAAAACTCACTATGCTGTTTATTTCGTTGGTAATACTAGTCAAATTGATACAACCTAGGATCAAGTCCCCGCATACACTCCTGTGGTCTTTTCATTGATACACTCAATACGTTTTTTTTAAATATGACAGTACTATTTATGGAATAAAAAAACTTTTTATGAATATATGCTACAGTATCAATTTACAGCTAGGGGTTTTCATACCGTATTTGAGAAAAACATATTGTATTGGTCGTAATTTGATATAGTTATTCACGACGTTGACGTATAGCATTTTTGTGGGTATTTAGACTAGTGATTACTTTAAGGTATTATTTCTGTATACATTGCTGGCTACCATACACACATTACTTATATGCTCAGGTTTCTCGATGTGTCATTTCGTTTCATTAACAAAAGGTTTAAAATACAACATGAAAAATTATTTTTGGAATATTCGTCTTACCAATAGGACACAACACATTAGATTGATCAGCTATACAAAACACGTGTAGCTGCCAGACGTTTGTAGCACTGCTATTGTTATGATTCAGATTTGTATATCAATACTATCCGATATATATCACACAGTCCACTGTTATCACTCCCAAGTACGTAACATTCGTCTTTGTCTCCATACGTATTGAATAATAGTAATTTTATGGTTGGAAAGATAAAAACATTTGAACCATTGTCACAGACAATCGCTGTAAACCAGGTCCCCATATTTTTGATCGCATATGTATTACTAATACAACAGTAATGTCGTGCTTTTAATTATGATTTTGAATACCATGGCCGAGGGATTGATATGTCCGGTCGGTTTGAAACCCTCCAGACACCGACTTGGTGTTACTGTCTTGAAGACGTGGTAGAAAACAAACTCACTTAAAAAATTTGCAATATAGCGATATTGAAAGCATGTGCGATTTTTCATATCCTTAGTTTTAAATTAAATGATTATTTTTACTGTGGTCAACATTGATGCTACTATTGTGTTTCTAAACTTCATTGAGATATGAAAGAAATTTCTTTTGCAATTTCTTTCATTTTACATAGAAATTCAAAACAAAATAGTGCTATCAATGCTTAAACTATCTTTTAAAATTATTTCATGAAATCTAATACGTTCAAAAATACAAATCCATTGATTTTGCAGTTTCATATTTTTTTTTTAAATCACAACGCAACGTTTCGGTAATGTCAGATTTTCGCGATATTCTCGGATTTCTTTCAAGCAATCGGATTTAGTAAGAAAGTGATAGAACAATATTAAATAACCCAAACGTTGGATATTTATGTGAATCGATGACTTACCGGTATCTCACCAAGCATCCATGTTTTATTCAATTTAATTTGATTTGATTTACATGTCGTCTTGGAGTGTCCATGTAACTGTGACGAACAGGTATTCTTATCGAATACTATTGGACAAATACACAGTACTTCACATTTTGATAAAAGCGTCCAGATTTCCTTCATAAATAATTAAGCAGTTATCGTCTTTGTTGTCATCATACGAACAAAACTCAACACAGTCAATAAAGCTACAAAAAATACTAAAATTCCATTTTGTAGTCTATTTTGCAAGTACAATGTTATCATTTGTACGACAGACCGACAAACGAACTAGGTCCATGCACACTCTCCCGAGGTTTGCTGACACTCGTTGCTATACACCCATGTAGGTGTTTTGATATGACAGTATTATCTATATAGATATGGTATTCTACTTTCGGTTTGGATATATAATACACTATAAAGTCAGAAATTGGATTTTCCATATTTTAGTTGAACGTTTCTAAACGTGTATAAGACACCCAGACTGCATTGGTCGTAATTTGATTTGGTGCTTAAGAATAACGATTATGTGTTTGACAAACTGTATTTTCTTTTGTGATAATTGAGAACAGCAATCGTCTCACATTCTTATCACCCGATGGAATATTTGTCAGTCCGAAAGTCTGTTAGCCCGACAAAAATACAGAAATAGATATCTGTCTATTTTGGCAATTAATCTCTTTTTGCAACTTTGTAGAAATGGCGAAAATGCAAACTTTTTGGCGGAAAATTCTACTTTATTATGCGAAAAACATATATAAGAAGATATTTTCCAATATCTTTTTTATTTTGGGCAGATCAGACATATTTATGCCTCGTGTTAGCCCAAAGTATTGACTACGGTTTCTTTGACAGGTAAAACTCCAGCGATATCACAAACAATCAAAAGAGCTTTATGAGAACAGCAAAGCACGTCTCGGGCAGAATTTGAATATTCTGAAGAGCTTAATTATGCGAGTACATTTTACGCATTGGACATCTTGCCATTCCTTAAAAATATATGGTTTAGCCATCAACCCACATATCAAGGCAGAGGTCAATGCTAGTTGTAGCGGAAAAGTCAAGTACAAATTGGACAACTTGAAATTCTAAAAATTCTATTTGTTATCCTTAAAGTATTTGTTCATTCCGAAATCAAGACATATAATCCAATATTTATGCAGAATTCAATGTTAGTTTTTAGATTACAACATTTCAAACACGCAATGAAATCTTAACCTGCTAATTTCAGCTCATTGGGCTTCTTGAATTACAATTGGACCAATACACATTTTCTTCATAAATGGATGAAGAAAACTAATCAGCCATTCAAGAAATCGGATTTAGTAAGAAAGCAAAATCAAATTCATCATACATGTGTATAAGAAATATGATTTTTTATAACCTGATGTCAATTTTGAATGAAAAAATATTGAGCATATTATTTTTTGCGTAATAGTATAGCCAACCAGCTACACATATTAATATCTTGCCAGTTTTTCACAGAAAATTCATTATCATAGTTTCGAATTGATTGATGTTTTATTAACTAATTAAAGGTGATAAAAGCAATATTTAACAATCAACATGTTGATTTTTTTTATTGTGAATCGATAAATTACCGGTATCTCACCTAGCATTCATGTTTTATTAAATTTCATTAAATTTAATTCACATGTCGTCTGGGAGTGTCCTTATAACTGTGACAAACAGGTATTCTTATTGAATATAATTAGACCAATACTTCACATTTTGATAAAATCGTCGAGATTTCCTTCAGAAATTCAACAGTTTTCAACTTTGTTAGTCATCATACGAACAAAACTTAAAGCAGTCAATTAATTTTGGATATGACGATTTAAATAAAGCTACACCTATTACTGAAATTCCACTCTGTGGTCTATTTTGCAGGTATAATGCAATCTTTTGTACGGCAGACTGACAAACGAACTAGGTCCATGCACACTCTCCCGAGGTTTGCTGACACTCGTTGCTATACACCCATGTAAGTGTTTTGATATGACAGTATTATTTATATAGATGTGGTATTCTACTTTCGGTTTGGATATATAATACACAATGAAGTCAGAAATTGGATTTTCCATATTTTAGTTGAGTGTTTCTAAACGTGTTTAAGACACTCACACTGCATTGGTCGTAAATTAATATGGTGCTTTAAGAATAACGATTATGTGTTTGACAAACTGTGTTTTCTTTTGCGATAATTGAGAACAGCAATCGTCTTACATTCTTAATACTCGATGGAATGTTTGTCAGTCCGAAGGTTTGTTAGCCCGATAAAATACAGGAATATACATCTGTCTATTTCGGCAATTAATCTCTTTTTTCAACTTTGTAAATTTTGTGAAAAATGTTAACTTTTTCTGCGGAAAATTCTACTTTAATGCTGCGATAAACATGTCATCAAAGATATTTTCTAATATTTTTTTACATATTGAGCAGATCAGTTATCGTGTTAGCCCAAAGTATTCTTTATGGTTTCACTGAAAGGTGAAACTACAGCGATATCACAAAGCATCACAAGAGCTTTATGAGAACAAAAAAGCACGTCTCTGGCAGAATTTGAATACACTGAAGAGCTTAATTATGCGATAACATTTTACCCATTGGGCCTCTTGATATCCCTTTAAAATATACGGTTTAACCATCAGCCCATATATCAAGGCAGAGATCAATGCTAGTTGTAAGGGAAAAGTAAAGCACAAATTGGACATCTTGAAATTCTCAAAATTCTACTTGTCTTCCTTAGATTATTTGTTCTTTCCCAAATCAAGACATATAATCCAATATTTATGCAGAATTCCATGTCAGTTTTTAGATGACAACATTTCAAACACGCAGCGAAATCTTAACCTGCTAATTTCAGTCCATTGGGCTTCTTGGAATTCTAAAATCCAGTATTTTCTTCCTTCTCAGAATGACTGTTCATACCCATCCCATTCCAAAAACATTGATGCCATTTGTGAAAGTATTTCAACACCTGCACTAAAATCTTAACCTAGACATTTTGGCCCAATGGGCCTTTTGAAATTCTCAAAATCTAGCATTCCAGAATTTCAATTTTGAATGCTGTCATTTTAACTTGAGTGTTTTTCCTTTTTTCCCTAGTTTTAAATAGTATTCCTTTTCATTTTATAATGTATAACGGTTGTAGGGAATGCTAGAGTCATCCATTTTGTTAGTCTTCGAATGAAAACACTTATGGTATTAACCCCCGTTTAAGCTATGTCCCGAACCCTGTGGACTTGTTTTCCTAAATTGTACATATTTTTTACACATTTTGCCAAAGTTTAGAAACTGAACAACACTATACCGATCAACAATAATACGTTATGTTAGTCCAGGTGCATACAAATATTTCATCAACTATGTTTAAATACACCTAATAATTGGTATATTGGCATATCAAATCACCCATTTAAATATGGGCTAATACAGTTTATTAGTTTAAGATATTAATTTATGTATAAATTAGTTATCTTTTGATGCATTTTATCACTTCTAATGTGCACTTGAATATAACTTAGTTGATAAAAAGTCTTTAAGCATCAAGCTTAACCTTCGGTATTATTCTTGAGTCTAAAATTGTTGTGATGCTTGTAAAGTTAAAAAAAAAAAAATGCAATGAATATACAATTAATTATCGTCAAGAACGTAACAGCCATTCCCCGGTATCACCTGCACAACCCTCGTGACGTCATAATGATAACGACGTCAAAATAAGCAGATGACAGTTTATACACAGGTGAATTCCAACTGCGTTTGGTAAGGTTACATAGTGGGTACGCAGTGAAATTGTAATTACTATTTCTTTACTATGCTCTCGGTTTGCAGTGGGTCCAAATATTTTGTAGTTTTTATTCCAAAAGCTGCTTGAATAACATATCGCTTGGGTGTTTCAGCCTTTATTTTATATACTCATTCTTAAAATGAATCCAAGGTGTAATCAAGTCTTCCTCGTTCCGTAAAACCAATTTAAAAAGAAAAAAAGACTTTCACAAAACATTGAAATTCTTTATTTAAGAAATAAACCGTTCTGAAAATACTGATGGTCAAAAAAGTTTACTAATTATTCTTAGTTAGGGATTTTTATTTAAGATGGAAATTACCATTGCTCTGTTTTTCATCTTCTTATCTTTTTTTTCTTTCTTATTTTCACAAAATATTGTTAGTAGGATACATGTACTTCACGAACGAAACAAGCTATAATGCTCCACTTTGGACACGTTATGTACATACACGAGTTCAGGAATCATACGTTCGACATTGTACAAACACTTTCAAGGTCACGTTCACAGGCGTAAAAAATATGTTTAAGAACGTACTTTAAACATTCATAAACGCATAACCGCACGTTATACAACATTAAGTCTTCCCGTTAGACTGTAATATTACACATTTTGTCTCACTGCACGTTATCAGATATCATTTCAATGTCATGAGTTCGCTAGGGGCATAAATGAGGTCAAACAAAGGTCCAAAATGAAACTGAAATATGGTGCAAATGAAAGACCGTACTCTATCGCACGTGTAATAACGAATCTCAAGGTCAAATCATTCAAAATGACGAGATATTTGACATCAGATATTGCAATTTAAACTTCGTTGTCATAACTGGTATTTTTGCAGCGCCTTTAAACTAGATGTTCAGTGTTGATTTAAAAAAATAATGTATTTACTGTGGCTACAAAACTTATGAGTTTTAATACAATATATCGAAATGGCGGATATATAGCCTTGCTAATATGTCAATTCGTATTGGCGGTGATACAGGACATTCTTTTCAGATATCGTTTGAACTTTGTATACAAAAGTTATGGGTTCTCAAGGTCATATACATAAATGTATTGCAAAATGGAGGAAATATACTCCTGCGAATAATGCGGTTTGTTTGTTTTCCGTAAATTTTACCGTAAATTTGGAAGCTTCATGTAGTTATATAGAGTGTTGATATTTCGTACACATATACTCTATGCAAAATTGTCTACAACAGCAATTTCACTTTAAACTCAAACATTTAAAAATAATGGAAATGTAACCCTGAGAATATGACTATTCGCTTGTTTTCATGAATGGTTCAAAACTGGGGCTCCTGCTTCATAACAATATAAAAAGGTGGCCAGGCTGTTATTGCGGGGTTAGGTCACTCTTCTCGGACCAGGCCGTTCTTCCGGGGCCATGCTATTCTTCCGGGGCCATGCTATTCTTCCGGGGCCATGCTATTCTTCCGGGGCCATGCTATTCTTCCGGGGCCATGCTATTCTTCCGGGGCCATGCTATTCTTCCGGGGCCATGTTATTCTTCCGGGATCATGCCGTTCTTCTGCTTAAGTCTCACGCAATTAAATAAGCTACTATATTCTATAACTATTAATTTGGGTCTTTAATTAATTAATTTTAAGTTTATTTAATGTCACATATGCCAGGAATTTTATATACAAACCTGATACAGAGTAGAAAAACAATAACATCTCTCTCAAGTGTAAATCCATTTAAGAATATGACACAGCTGTCACCTGTGATACCGGATGTTTACATGTCAAGCACAACCGGTGCTTTCGCATTGTGGGGAACTACCCTCAGTATAATAACATCAGATGTTTCTGGTAGTTTTAAATAGGTCTTCAAATATAAGATATAAAAAAATATATATACCAGGTTTTGCATATGTGTGTATCCGCCAGGATGTGCATACCTTATCTCAGTATAATAACATCAGATGTTTCTGGTAGTTTTAAATATAGTCTTCAAATATTAGATATAAAAAAATTCAATTCAAATCCCATTCAAATATGGGACTTGATTTTCTCACCAGACAGACTACTTTCGAACGAAACACTTTCTGATTGGCTGGTTTAATTACGTCAGAGCGTTGGGCGTGTGCACAGACATATATACACACAGAAGAAAAGATGAACACGTGGTACCCATATGCAGCTGGATATATATAATCCCATTGTATTCGTTTCGTTTGTTCATTCTTTCTTTCGTTCATTCGTTCAAATTAAAGCGACTGGAAAACGTATTAAGCGATCGTCTGTTAAATAAAATTACTATTAACATTACTTGAATATTTTGTATGTTTTATCTATTTTTATTAGAGTTGCTTGTTATTTTGTCATGAATAACTCTTAAAATAAAATTGATTACTATCTATGTCCGCCTCACCTGTTGCGAAATATAGATAAAGATATATGTAGAAAATTCATTAAAATATCATCATACTCTGTAGCTATTTTTCATGGAAAATTTAAATATTATATCTGTTTGTTACATATAATTTCCCACATTCTTACCCACTGTCGGCCACATATTCCCCAGCTGTTTCCTCATCCGACGAGCATGTTTTTTCCTCTAACACGCCCATTTCCTCTCCTTTAAGGACCTTTTGAGAAGGATCTGTAAGAAGTGATTTTTGGGCTATTTAATGTTAATATTACCTAAAACAACCAATTATTTTTGATATTACTTGTGTTAACAAATAACCATGTTGTTTTGCAATTCCTTTTTCTAGTTTGATACTCCATTTCTAGGTCGATATTTCAAGGACCTCTTTCACAAACAATGGAAAGGAGGAGTGTCAGATTTGGGCCCTCTGGTAGCTATGACCAATAAGCATTGTTTACGGATACTCTGGGGATAGGAAATCATGATATGACAAATACTTAAGGTAAGGTCAGAGTCCCTTGTGAGTTATGAGGGGTTAAATGGGAGGGGCAATTTTCTGTTTTGTTCAGTTATGTTGGAACCAAATTATATTTTTGAATGATTTTCCATTATTAATAATGCATTTATATGTTGAAAATAAAACATTTTGGAAAATATAACTTAGTGTCAAAAAATAGGTCACAGTGACCTATTTTTTTAAATGTCAAGAATTAAATTCATCTGCTGCCATAATATCCCAGACAAAATGCAATAAACATTTATATCAAACTGCTTTGAGCAATATATTTGCATACAATAATCTTAGGCAAAGAATATTGTGGAATAGAAAGGATTTGGGGAGGGGGAGCAGGGGGAGAGGTGAGGGGGATTTTTTAATTTTTTAAACTTTAAAACACCAATAAATGTTTTTCTTATGTTCAGATGGTCTTACACTCGCTAAAATACTTTGGTATAAAATTTTGAAATGCAATAAAGTTTTTTGTAAATGTTTTAAATATGCATTGTATTATATATAGTTACGTTCTCTCAAAATGCGATTCATTACAGCAAAATAGTACTCTTTGAGTCAGTTTATTTTACTTCTGATCATAGCAATACATTTATCGAAGCTTTAAAGTTTAAATAATAATAATAATAATAAAAATCCTCCAACCCCAACCCAAACCCCCCTGCCCCCCTCCCAAATCACATCTCATTTACAATATTTTTTGCCTCAGTTTATGATATAAAAATGTATTGCTTCTTGCGATTTAATAGAATATATAACATTTTTTGATTATACAAAACTTAATTTTTCTACCAAGTATCACTAAATAAATCAGTTTGAAATCATATCAAACGTTACAGATGAGTATTGGATTATATATTAATGTTGACACCGTTAGATTCGTGATTAATGATCCAAAATAAGCATATTCATATCATTATGTAACGTTACTAAAATAGACCTTGTCATATTATAACCTTTAAACGACAAATTAACCGGTAAATTTTCACTACATTTACTTAATTTACAATGCGATGAGCCAAAATTTTAGAAAAAAAATGTTTGGTGCACTCAAACTGGAAGTGGGTGAATCATCATTGTTAATAATTGACATGGCCATACGTAATTACATTGTATTTGTACTCTTCAGAAAATAATACAGTTTTATGACATAAAGCATTAATTTGATATCTTCTTGGATCAAAAAGGGAACCCTGTCATATACCTCTACTTGGCAACTTTAATTTTGCCATATCACAGGCCCCTGGGACCTTTTAATTTTTTAAACGTATCTCAATGGTTTGCATTTATGTTGCTACATTTAACATTTAATCTTAATAGAATTTGCTCGTGGGCAAATTTCCATTGTTCGTGAAAGTGGTCCTTCGGCATTAAAACAATATTAACTGTAAAAGAAACTCACAATTTTATAAAGGATTGATGTTTCATTCAATTTGACTGCAGTCTTTGTATTTCGTCTAAATTTCCTTCATCAGTTTTTAATATACGTTTTTAAATCGTAAAAAAATCTTAGCTGGACGAGAATCGGGTCAACATGTACGTGTATAATTTCATGAAACCCGTTTTTTTATTCATTTTTACGTATTTTTATTGTTTAAACATGTAACTACCTACGATAAAAATCTCTTGAACATAAGTTTGATTCTTAAATAAGCAATTTCTGAATATAAGCATGTTTCAAGCAATTGGCGAAAATGGTATGCATATAATTCGGGGACGGATTATTCCGTTTTAAAACAAACTCAGAAACAAAATTGTATATAAAAAATACTGGTTTATTTAAAAAGAAATATATTAACTTTGTCCATGTTATAAAAGATAATAATTGTTTGTTATATTAACAAATAAAAAACAAAATGTAAAGGAGTTAACTCAAACAAAAAATTAATAAAATCCTCGTAAGTAAGCCTTTCCGCATTTAACTTCCGCTACAATACTCTGGAAAGATACTTTATACCCAGGTATTTGAAAATGAACCTGTGATATCTTATATTCAGAGAAATATGCCGCGTGTTATTGGCAAGTTTTTTAGGGTATCTTGTATTCAAATGATTGTCACAAAAGATTCGTTTGTATTATAAAATTGTCCTGTGTTCTTACTAAAGACTACATTTTCGGCTAATAACATAATGACTCTTTTAGTTACTGAGAAGCAAACTATATATTTGGTTGTAAAGAGTTCAAAATACACAAATTCTTCATATATACCATGGCTCTGCGAAGAAGCAAAATGTTTAGTCAATGTAATGAAAGATATTTTCAAAAAGAATCGAATCCATTCAGAAAGGGATTAGCGTTTGAGCAAGCATCTCTTTGTGGTCTACAGTTTTGAGTTAATGTATGGGATTCTCTAACTTTAATCGAGCTCTTTCTCAGATACGTTACCTGTTACCTGCAGTTGAACGACTTTGCCAACTGTTGTTTTTCCTTTTGCCATTACTGTGCATTGGTAATGAGCTTCATCAAGTCGTTTGTATGTATCTTTTATAACGAGTGTGGGCGCTGCGATGCCATAGAAGTATTTGCGATTGTCGACTGGAACTAATTCACTCGGTTTAGCTGATTTGGATTTTTTCCAAACAATATGGTCTGGCTTTGGGCATACTGAGCACATTAGGAATGCGACGCCCCCTTCTTTTGCTTGGTAGACCGGTTTATCCATGGAAATTGTTACGTCTGCCACTAAATACAAACAATATAAATATAAATAAAATTATTATTTTCATTACAAGTCCAAAATAAAAACAAAGGTTATATCAAGCATTATCAATCATAGTTACTATTTTTTATGTTTTCGAGTATTTAACAAATTTTCGATCTCAGTGATCTTGACGCTTAACATTATTAGACACTTTACTTTTATTTCCCACTAGTTTTTATTTTCTTTCTCTCCTAAACATTTGATAAACATGAGTAGCGCGATATAAACGCTATATGCTCCCGAACTAGTTTTGTCCGTACGATGGGATAAGAACTACGTGGATTAAAAAAACGAAAAACGAGTAAAAATTCAGAAAGTTCTTTTCAGTACGTAGTAACAAATATCAGTATGACTTTTTAGTCTTGTTTGACATGGACTATGCATATTTAAGGGGAACATTGGGATTTGTGTAAATCTTTCAGGGTACAAAATGGTAGAAAACTAGTCTAATTCAGGATGTCTGTGTAATGTAATCCTGCTATAATTCCTCATTATTCTAAGAAATGAAATATGAGCACCTCAGGACCAAGGTGAATATTTGAATTATTTCAAAGAACAATGTATGGTTTGCGCCCTTTTAAGCAAATGTGTTATTTACTGATTGAATTATTGAAATTCAAATACAAAGTACCTCATTTATACAATAGGTATGACGGTAGTGTATCGTAGCAGTAGCAGGTGCTGTGGTAAGCGTCCTAATCATCCATCAATTTTGAAAAATGTGAATAGTTTTTCTGAGCTTTTCATCATGAACCAACATCCTTGAATAAACTGTACATTTTAACTAAAGATGTAAAACTGCACTTTATTGACTCTTAGACAAATACTATAAAACTAGGCGCAAATATATTTATATATATATATATATCACAATTACAACAATTTGATTAATAAAAAAATGGTTTTAAATCAGGTAGGTACTAATGGAAACATCAGATTAGGTTGAAAATGATTGAAAAAGTGGTCTTTATACACAAGGTAGTCGTTATATAAAGTTTCTTATTGTGAATTATAATTTTATGTCTCGTATTGCTGTTAAGATTACTTGAAATAATTTAATTATTCCCTATGTTGCAATTCCGGTGTCTATGATAAAAAGCAGTATGTATTAGCAACCTGTGCATATAATCATTACTCACTTGATTGTGTTGAATATTTGTTGATATCCTTTATGTGCCTGTCTGTGATTGCTCGCAGTGAAGGTTTAACTAATATCAATTTTGGAACTATTTTTTCATAATCTCCATAGCTAATGAATGCTTTGTCCATCAGGCACAAGAAAAGTTTCTGAACTGTTTTTATTCTGTCTATATCTTTCGCTGTCAGTGGGTCGTCCTTCAGGAGAAGTTTAAGCTTCTCTAACTCCGTAGGCAATATACTCTCGTCCAACCTGAGTACCATATCGTTATGAACACTTATAACCGTGTCTGGTATTTTTGAAGCCATGGTGAATGCGGCTTCGAAATCCTAAAGCAACAAAATAAAGTTATTGTAATAGTAGACGAGAAAATGTAGCGACCAGACCGGGATTCGAACCTGTGACGTCCGAGAACTCGCCGATTTTTTTTAAATGAAACGTTTAAATGCATCTTTATGGCTTAACTAATATAATACTAAAATAATGCCAGAAGTGGTCGAATGTTCTACCGCTGAGCTACCTGGTGACCGATGAACGACCAAGTCCAATCCCGCTACATTTTTATTTATCAAAATCATTAATTTTCATTCCAATTGTCATCAATATGTATAATTTATTATTTCCTTAGCAGGTAAACTATTTTATGTAAAAACTAACTGATAAATGTAGTATATTCAGGTGTCAAAATATATCAAGTAAGGGCTGGTCATTTATATGAGGAAGATGTATATGCTGTCATCCTAGTAACCAACACGTCACATTGATTAATGCGTTAATGTTTTGATATGTACATGTAAGTTATACATAACTTTGAATTCTTGTTTAGAACTGATGATGTAATTTGAGAAATATGGCTCTCTTCTCAAGCTAGGCTCTGTTATATGTAAATACCAACACAATGTATCTCTTACCGGTTTGGAGGCTGATGTCACTGAGACATAACTTCCTCGTTGTTATGGTCTTCGGTCAACTTACATTGTACATGAGACATATTTAACTTTGGTCAGCTGCATGAACTGTAAAAAATGTCGATTCTCTACAACATCAAGAACATCAAATGGTTTACATCCTAATTGGAAATCATAGATGAAGCATCGTCTATAACACTTATGAAAATATAGAACCCACACTAAGGAATATCAAAATGAGTTGTTGACATCGAGATACAACTCAGGGTAACCGTCGATGTTGAACAACTGGGAAATACACAGCTCATTTGTTACCTTGAGACTGACTCCAACAATGGTTGATAAATGACAATGGAACAGACCCTAAGAAGTTTATTTAAACCTGACTTTAAAACATTCGTGTTGAAATTAAAAAAAAAACATCTTCCATATAGTTTGCAGATGGCTCCTGTATATCGGCAATGGGAGGATTCGTAAAAGCGGAAACAATACAACACAAGCACAATTACACAGCGCTCAAAATAAAAAGTGCACTCACCTGACAACAAATCAAGAAAAATATGTATCAGGAAAGCGAGAAGTTTTTTTTCTGTCGCCAGTTCTGTTGGTAAATATCGATGTCAACTACTATTAACTTAAACAGTGCCATGGAAACGAGTTAAACGAATGTGTTACGAGTGCCAATGCAAGGAAATAGACACTTAAGAACTGGCATCATTTTGCTGGTTGTTTTTCAGAAATTATGTGTTTTGCCTCTGAAAAAATTGACCAGATTGTTCAATCCAGGCGGTAATACTACAGACATATAAAAGTTGCACGGATAAGATGACTACATTTACGCAGGATAATGATCCAGGGTACTTTTTATCGGGGTGATGTTTTACGTTACACCGGAATTCCCACTGAATAATAAGTCCCGTATTCATTGTATCGAATCTGTTATTTGAATATATTAAAGGGTGCATTTTAACATGCATTCTTGAGATATAAGCGTTAGCATTCATGACATTGACAATATAAACCAAATCCCATTGAGAACCCACACGATCATATTACGATTGGCATACCTACCATGGAAAATTACATAGCAATATAAAGGCTGACGGTAGGGTATACACGAAGGAAACCTCTATATTTCACTGTTAACATACACTATTTAATTAATTTTTTTTAAAAGGAGAAATGATTTTGGAAATGTTATAATAAATCGTGTGGATATATCTTTACTCCTCAATGTGTTTTTAGGCCGGGAACGACCTACTTAAAAACCCAGTTGGTTGGCAATTAAGCCGAAAAGGGGGTAGGGGTAATAGTGCATAGTGACTAGTATTTGTTGCTGCTTGTACACACGCTGTCGATACAGCCAAGATGAAAAAGTCATCCAATCAGATTATTAGCATTAATATTACAATGGCAGTCTTTTATAAGTAGTAAAAAATATTTGTTTGATATGATAGTGTGTTTGAAAGTTCTAATAAAGAAATATTTTTATAGTATTTCATTTTTACAGCAAATTGAAATCATTCATTAGTAAATAACATGTCTTTTGTTTTGAAATTATAATTGATATTGTTATAATCTATCAGCATACGTTCAAACCTACTTTAGAAAAACAACTAAACAAGTGCAGACATATATAAACACGTTAGTGGGAGCATTTAAAAAAAAACCATAATATACGAGGGGTTTCCAAAAATAATGTCATCTGAACTTTATTTTTGAACCTTTTGCCCTATGTACACAAAAACATGTTTGGCTTATAGGCTGATCAATGGAGCATAACACAGATAAAAAAAATCGTCCATAAACTGGCTGCCCTTGCTACAATGCACATTGCTTTATAACGCATTCATTACACTATACGCAATGTGACTGAGAGCATAGCTTTAACATTAACATCGCTAAACGGAGTAAAACTGATAGATATCCACTGTGAAGTGTGCGAAATTTATGGCAAAGGTATAATGTCTCATAGGTCTATTTGTAGGTGGGTAGCTAAATTTAAGACTAGAGAACAGCAGCTTAGAGATGCTGCTAATCCAGGTCGTCATGGCCTCAAGTACAATAAAGAACAACATCTCACAAACGCAAAAAAAAATCTTTAAAATGTATCCAATAGACTACATATAAAAAAAAGTTTAACTATTTCAAACCAAAACGGAAATGTTCCAGCCGACTATGGGCAACCAAAAATGCAAGACGCTCAAAAATTGCCCAGTGACAAAGAACGATTAAGGAAATTGCGGTCCCCACATTCCACCTCTGTAAACGACCCACGGACATTTTAAGATTATTCAAAAATGTATTTAGGACGCATACTAAATCCTTTAATACATATTGTAAGTTTCCTTTTGTATCATTTTCTCAAAAAATGACTCTCAGTTCTGACATTATATGATTTGATAATTAAATATCAAACCAAATAGTAATGGATTATTTCGAGATTACTTGTAAATGCTTATGATTTGCATGCGACTTCTGCCGTTTCAAAAAGAGTCACTGTGACGTCATATATAATCGGGGCGCAATGCATTAAACAGAGTTGAATATGGGGACCCCAATGAACCATGGGAGAGATTGTTGAATGTGGGGAGCGTAATGAACCCTGGGAGAGAATGGCTCCGGAGGGTCTGTGAATGAAGAACGATGAACTGCTTGAAATATATTGAGCTTACTTCAAAGCATCATATCCATGGTGATTACTAACACGCGTGTGAACATATGAATACTTACACATTCCAGAATTCCATAGACTTGTCCCGCCGGAAAAGTCTCGCGTTTCCATGTAGGCAGCCATGACGATAGTTTTTCTAATGACGAAATCAAAGGGATCTGAGAACTAGTTACAAATTATATAATCATGGACCCACCAGAGTGCCCTAAGGCCATTTTTAGACGTTTTAGAGCTCTAGATAAAAAAACGATAAAAATCATACTCTACATGGTACTATATACGAGAAGGGTGGCAATACTTTGGCTCCAAATTTCTAACCCGCCCACCTTTAACGGCTATAAAAACACATTTCTTGTATATCGTCATAAAAGAGCGATAAATTTCCTTTCGAGATCATCCTACACATCTATAAAAAGTACTGTCATTAAGACGATATAAGCCCCATTATGACAAACATCTTGAAGCCATCTAATTAAAAATGCATACTGGCTTCGTGGCTGATATAATATGCATGAGCGAGGCTTCGGCTGCAATCTCATTGGCCGGCTATAAAAAGTCTCTCTTCTCGGGACGTTGTACATCTATATATGGAGTTCGCCGCTACTATTCAAATATTTATCTGTTGACTTTTTAAATAATTACTTTTTATGTAGGTAGTTTTAGGTAACCAACAAAGACAAAAAAAACACAATAAATGTACTTGTCAGAATGATATACTCTGTGTGTTGTCAAGCGCACGGTAATGTCAGCAATGACGTCATGATTCCAACGATGACGGCAGATATTTCCGAGCATTTTTATGCATGGCATATTGCCAAGTTTTCCGTCTTATAAACAAGATCGAAAGCAAATGAACTTTTCCAGTTGAATTTATTTCTTTCTAACTTGAATATGACGACCGTCTATATGCAAAGGTATCAATGAACACAAAACATCCACCGATAGTGTTGAAGAATTGCATTTAAAAGTCAATGATTTGGCAACAAGTTTAAACAATTTTAATCTCGTTCTCAGGTTATAATCCTTACAACAATATATGTATATTTACAACTCGTACATATAGCTACGCTCTTTGCAGTTATTCAAATTCAATAAAACTAAATATGGAGCGACTCGACTGTTTTTTACTTCATGCGTGAATATGTTTTCATATATTATGTGACTGTGTTTTTCATATTTGATATAGTCGCAACAGTCTTAAAAATTCGACAATCTATAATGTCTACCAGGGTGAAATAACTTCCTTGTCCCAAAAACATATAGTGATAGGTAAATCGTTGTTAGCATTTGAAGACCAACACAAAGCAAAGAGATCGAGGAAATATCTAGTTGAGGTACAGCAGTATTGAGGTCTATGGTACCAGTAGCTACGCGACCGTTCATCTCTATACAGGAATGTTAAAATATGTTGACATCATAATTACAATTTACTGATTACAAACAAGAACAAACGGTCATCGGCTTTAACAGATCTATTCATACTTTACTATTATTTAGGGGAACAATATTATACACGGAACTTCATTGATTTTAACTGAACAATTTACCACGTTATAAGCACAATGCTGTAAAATTAAGTTTGCCATTATTCAGATAATGCAGAAAATCATTAATATATATTTCTTCCCCATTTCCTCTAATAAATATGTCTATGAACACTTATTAATTCTTTCTGCAAAAAATATCGAAAACAAACTTAGATTATCAAAATCCATGGTAGGTGCCATCTTGTTGAGCGATGAGTCACAAAATGCAATACAAATAATTAGGGTCTTTAGGGAAACCCATGTATGAAATCAGAAAGATCTTTTCTGTACTTTTTGAGAAATAACGGAAGCAATTGATAGCGGACGAACAGAAGGAAAGACGGACCACGATTGATGGTGGGCTAAAACCTGTTCCTCAGAGAAAGGTTTTATAGAAAGAATTCCGAAACAGAAATTCTAGCAAACCCTCGCGGTATTCGATACCTTAAAACAATAGTTCATAGAAATTGTCGTTGTATAGGTGACATTCATACTCCCATAATTGCCTAGTGAATGCAGTTCAATTCTTATATTTACAATTTGAAACTATTTAATGATGAAAT
Organism: Argopecten irradians; assembly: GCF_041381155.1. Taxonomy (NCBI): domain Eukaryota; kingdom Metazoa; phylum Mollusca; class Bivalvia; order Pectinida; family Pectinidae; genus Argopecten; species Argopecten irradians. The sequence continues at coordinate 38,056,977 of NC_091140.1, read as the reverse complement.
TCATTTTGCAATGAACATGCAATATATATGAAATATATAGGTATAATTAATATTTCAAGGACAGACTTATTATTTACCAGGGGTTTAACTCGGAGTCATCCTTAAGTCATATGTGTACCTATTCTTCAGAAGATTATCTTAATTGTTGCATCAATTATCTGAGTTGTTGTTTGCAAATCGTAGAGTAACTCAAAACAAAGTAACATATTGATAACATATTTCAGAAACATTTCAGGATTAACTAGAATATATTTTATTTTATGGATATACAAATGTATAACACATAAATCTGAATGTACTCTAAATAAACCAGAGGTTTATTATGAGAATGTGCCTTACAGACGGCAAGAAGTACATCATAGAAAAATGAAAACTTGACACAACCTAGTCGGCCCTCCACCTAGGTTACACTGTTCTAATCCACATTATTTACATACTAATCCACATTATTTCCACATTATTTACATACTAATCCATATTATTTCCACAATATTTACATATTAATTCACATTATTTTCACATTATTTACATACTAATCCACTTTATTTACATCCGCTTGTCACAAATACTGTATTAACTTACCAAGCCTAAGTGAAGTTAATGTAGGTATAAATGAGACGTGACCATTATGGCGTTACCAATGTTTAAATATTAAGTTACGTCAAAAGATTACCACCAAAATGGCCATTCCATCTTGTGGAGTATATCTTCGTTGATATATATTTCCCTGTCTAACTTACACAAGTTTAATGCCGAGACCTTCAAAATGTGTTCTTCTTATGAAGATTGTCAGCAAAGCTATATCATTTATATAGACCATATATTCCATAATAAGATATTTTAATACTTAAATAAAATACGGCAAACATTTGTGTTCGGAACTATTTCGTTGGGAACACTTGGCCGATTTCTATACATATCACAAAAACAACGCTAATCTGATAAGAAATTTGATCATGTAAATCTACACTGAAATGAACAACATATCAATGTAACTACTCAAATTATGAATTGAATACCAAAGGATAAACAATCGGGATATAACTATACATTGTATATGTCTTCAGATGTTTACAGAAACGAAGCGTCCGCTAATTGCAAATACAGTTTTCCAAACGTATGCTTTTAGGAAGTTATAATTTTTTAAAAGTCGACTAAATACCACATGCCATGCCAACACACTCCCCAGTTTCTTTGTAAGTGGCTTTTACCAGGATTTCTGTCCAATGGTAAGTCATCTGTACCTGGACAGACCGGACCAGTCCTTTAGACGTGTCGGGCATGGGGATAATCAGCTTTCCCATCATTACACAGCCAGGATCTGTCACATACTTTGGATCCCTATCTTTGGAACGGTATACGTTGATTTCCATACCGGTTTGATCGGGTTCTATGGGCACGTACGTCCGTATTACCTGTGACTCACCGATTTTAACAGTATCCCCCATTCGGGCATGGATGCTGAATATGTCATCACACTTCACCCTTCTGCCTGACAAAACACGACGTTTGGAAATATCATGCGCCTCATCATTAAAGACTCTAACTGCGTCAACCCCATATGTGTGTTTAAAAATCCGCGACGTGATTTTTCTAGGCTCATGACCAAAGATGACAGCTCCTTTGAGAACTGCCAACCCGGCTTCCTCGGGTACAATGATACGGAAAGTTGGGAAGTTTCTTTTAATTTCATCCTGAAGAACGGGAGACTCCGAAAACCCTCCCACCATTAATATGCTCGTTACTTCTCTCGCGGAAGGCTTTTTCAATACATTTTCCAACTGATATACAATATGTTTTAAGGGGTCTTTGAACAATTCCATTACTCTCTCTTCACTAACCCTCAGCCGTTCACCATGAACGGACACACGTTTATTAAACGTGGGGTTTGCTTTTATCATAGCAGCAATACTTTGACCGTTCACATAATTGCATGCCTCATGCAAACTGATCGGAGTCCTAAAAACTATATTTTTATCTGAGGGGACACTTGATTTTATTGATCGCTTCTTCACTTCAAACTCTCGAAAGAAAGCGATCGCATCGTCCATGTTGTTCTCCATGAAATGACGAAATGCGGTTTCGCCAATGATTTCTGATATGAGAAGTTGGAAGGCGTGATCCACCTTGGTACCTCCCCAGTCTCCACCACTGGGCCTGTGGATTTCCTTCAGGGATCCATCTCGCTGTATCTCGTGTATCGTGATATCTACCGTCCCTAAAACACAACCACATTGTAGTGATTTTTTTAGTTCAATACTTGTTCATATAACTAATGTATATATATATATATTATTTTGATTTTTAAAGAAACTCAATTTAACAAAGCATGACAATGTATTGACTCGTGCCCTATCCGGGCCTCGAACTTACGATCTACCCCAATCGCCTAGCCAAACATACCTGCGCCTTCCACCACTGCGCCACATCCACATCTCAAAAAAATATGTTTCTATGACGAAGTGATAGTCGGTTCGATATCCTGACATGATCACTGTGGAAATTGTCAAATTAAATCTTTGGATCAACAACATAAAGTGAACATTGTGTTTAGTAAATATTTGAATATCAAGGAAACACAATTTAACAAGCATGACAATTTATTGGCTCGTGCCCTATCCGGGCATCGAACTCACGATTTACGGCACCCAATCGTGATTTCTGACAAAACGTAAGGGTGTTCGTCTCTATACTTACCACTAGCGTCTAACACGACATGCTTGGATCCGGAACTAAACGCATCAATTTCTCCTTTTTCTTTATGCTGAAATTTCCTGCAGTAAAGAGATGCAACATCCGGTTCTCGAGCTATCATCAAGTGGTCCCGGCCAATATCGGCCTATGACAAAAATAACAAAATCCATTTGTCGAAAATGAAGTGTTCAAATTGTCTTACGATAAGTGTATAATAAATAAGAACATATGAAATTGTCACCAGATATTAGTGTGATCATAGTAAATGCGTACTTAGTGTACATGTATATATGTGTTGTCGGTGGACTGTGTCTATATGTAGGTAGCAGTTGACAGTTAGACCGAATGGCCATGGGTGGAATTTTTACTAATTTTTACTTTTATTATAAGCATAAACAAATAAAAATGTATGCGTATGTCAAAATTGGTGGATTCAATTTAGAGGCTTTAATTCTGACATTACATTTGCATATAGAAATAAAGCAAAATGGTTCGAGATTAATGGTTTAGAGGGTATTTGAATGTCCTGTAAGATGGAAACACTAAATACGGTAGCAGCAGAAATTGCTAGTCGCGGTACAAGGTAAGATTGTTTAATGTTATACCTATGTCGAAATATGCTCATCTCCGCTATCACGACAGTGATGTTTAGTTTTAAACTGTGTTCAAGTAAAAAGAAATATCTAGAGGGGGTGTAATTTTGGGTTAAAAATCCCACATTTTCTCAATTTTTTAAAACAAAAAAATTGATAACGATGGTTTTCACAGGCAACAAAACCACAAAATCCATACCTGTCCAAAAATGAACACTGCATACAAATTGCAAATGTTATGTAGATTAAATATATATATACGTTTATACATGTATCATTTAAGGTTAAAAAACTGTGTGTACATAGTAAAAGCATGTGCTTTATTTTGCTGAATTTTACAAATCGGCTGTACTCTGCTACCTTATATATTGTATGTTAAGTACATTTTTTATGTTGTATTACAGTCTTGTCACGGTTTCCAGTTTGTCAAGTAACGTATGGCCTTTAGTGAGACGGACGATTGAGTGCTTGTTAGTGTGTTTGATTGGTTGGTACATGCATAAATAAGAGTGTGCGTGCACGCATGTTACACAATTTTCCCCGTATCGAAGACAACCAATCGTACTATTTTCCTACCTTTCACGACATTCCCGAATCCTGGGTCGGACTTGACAGACGTACATTACACAGAATAGCTAACTGTCGTACACACTGTAGGCAATTATTGAAAGTACTACCATATATTCGGATATATGTCCAGCGGTGCTGTGTTTACCGTTTCGTAATGTGATCGACAGGAAATGTTTTGTCAGATATACGACTTCATCATGCGACAAAATCAACGATGGAGATAAAAATAAGTAAGAACTGCATCATATTCCTTTATACGGTGGTGTCATTTACCTCGATGATAAGGATTATAAGTAAAAGAATAGGAGAACCTTTGAAATTGTTATTCCTACCTGAGTTTTTACTACTATGATTTAATCTAGATTTAAACTGTCGACGAAGAAGAGATGCTTAATGGGGGATTTTATTGCTCATTTTGTTGTTTCAGTGAATTTCACTCTTTTAAATTTATTTTGAGTATTGGTTACTTTCATGCTTCTATATATATATTATTGTTTTAAATACATATTTTCACTGCACACAAGTCAAATTACCGCCTCAGCAGCCTTCTGCATGAATTGTTTTGATTCGTCTGACCAGATTGCCGGGATTGTGAGGATCCAGAGGATATCGGAGGACTGTATATCTGGCGTCGTCTGATTTCTGCATCTCTGGATCAAATGGTCCTTGAGATACTTGATTGCTGCTGTAAACACCTTGATCGCCGGCATTGACTGGCCCTGATCGTCTTTTATTGTAAAGCTTGGGTTAAAGCACTGAAAATGTAATAAATATGTTTTTTGATAATTGGGCGGCTTAACTTTGAAGTCACACATGACAATATTGGGTCGCTCAGTCACATAAACAAAAAATGTAATCTGCGTATTCAACTGAAATATCTTAAACGGTTCAGCGCATGAACACCTGATGCTAGGTTTACACTATGTTCCCGGCGACCACGGTAGCCCCGTTTTCCCCGAAACGTGGTGCGCCGTGGAAATTTGGCTAGTTTTGTCTCTGTATTCAAGTTGAGCCAGGTCTTGTGAAGTTTTGCCACGGTCTTTTACGGATTACGTGGTGGACCGTGGATACAGGGGAAAGTGCTGTTCCCGGAGGTTAAAGGTACACTACGGCTTTAGCACGGTCTATCCAGGATAACACTACGTTCTCTAAAGTCCTGTTACGATCTGATGAGGTCTGCTACGTTAAAACACGTTTTGATCAAGCTCCGATACGTTTTGCACGGTCCGCCAAGGCTTACTAAGGATGAAAGCCTGATTACGGGCTTTTTTGGAGCAAATGAAACAATATTTATTGCCGAAAATGTCATTTCAAACACGTTTAGTTACAAAATGTGTTAAAAGAAATATATAATTATTATAGCCAAGTGTTTCTACGCAATTTTTTTTCTGTAATGGTTATCACTTATTCTGCCTTTTACAATAATAGGTTTCGTATAATTTGATGGTTTAAATGTGTTTGATAATGACTATTTCTATCTATTAAAACAAATAATTCCAAAAAATATCAAAATGCACCAGGCAAGGCAATGATACTCTATCATATATTGCTTGCAACGTAAGACCGTAATAGGACGTAACACGCCGTATTACGTCGGGCTTTCAACCGCTACAAGCCGTGATGTGCCTTGACAGAACGCATCAAAACGGCTATCATCCACCTTGGCTTGCCGTCAAAACCTTGACAAACCTTGACAAACCGGCACAAAACGTGCAGTCAATCTGCATCAACCTTGGCAAAACGTGGAAAAAACGCAACAGAACGTCACAAAACTTGAAATCACCGTGAGATTCCCGGGAACGTGAATTGCTGCCCGTTCCACCACGGACCGTCTGAAAGTTTTGTTACGGCCTCGTACGCGCTGTTACGTTTTGTTACGTCAATGCCGTTTTATTACGTCCTGTGACGTTCACCATCTGTACCGTGACCGCCGTGGCAAATTTTTTGACAGTTTAAAAATCTGGCACGGCATCCACGGTTATCACGACCGCTCACGTTTGTCTATCACGTCCTTCTGCGTTGTCTCACGTTGTCTCGCGGTCACCACGTTTTGTCCACGGTGGTCTGAAACGGGGCTGCCGTGGCCGCCGGGAACATAGTGTAAACCTAGCATAAGTTACCGGACTCAATACCAGAAAGGTTATTGACAAAAAATGATTTACAAATCGAGATGTCCTATTTGAAATATATTTAAGTTTAAACAACGAAAGATTCAGTTGATAAATATATTGTTTATAAGAACAAAAATATGTATGTAAAAATAAAACTGTTTAATCTACAGACGGTTGCTTCTTTGTATTATTGTTATACTATATTTTATCCCTACTACTTTTGTTTCAACATATCATTAACTCAATTTAGAAACGGTACAAATGTAATCTTTATATCTGGTTATATCTAATTCCTTTCTAGTTACTAATTGATTTTTGTACATTTCCCCAGCAAATGGCTTGGTCAAATAACATTTGTTTAAATATCTTACAGTAAGCTTGATAATGTCATAAATTATCATTTTAATATACATGTAGTGGATAATTTATTACATGACGCATCGATAACGCGATAAACTGACACTGCGAGAGCAAATCAATGATGTTATAATAGTAATTGAAGTATGCTTTGTAATTATTATCAAATACTATATAAAACAGCTACAATGCTCAAAACTTCACAAAACGACATCGTACAAAGACTATAATACTAATGGCGCTGTTATTTAGTTACAACTTTTCAGATCTGATTTGTTTTAATATGAGCAAATTGCTTTTGAAAATGTTACTTTTACTTGTGTTTGGTATGGATAGATACCCACATTTTTCTGACATTGTGTTTTCCAAGCATTTTTTTAAATGGCAGTCGTTCGAAAAGACAAAAGCTCGCGAGATTTGTAATAGATAGGAAATATGTGGTTATATTACGTTAATATTAATGGTGGTTGTTTTGAAAATTTTATGAAAATTTGGTGATAAATTGTCAAAGAATATATCTAGAAAACAATCATTAGTGAGTACAATATCTAGGTCAGCTGATAGATTATTAACTAATTTTTTAATCTACGTAATAAAAATCAGACCTCCTCGGATTAAATAGAAACAATACACCTGTGATTTTGAGCTCTTTCCCACTTATGTTGACATAAGATCAGTCATTGCTAAGTAATTCTGTTTTACAATAGTTTAACACTGGGTGTAAAAGCTATTTATATTACTGACTGACGCTGTTGACTTGATGTCCCTTATAAACCTCTGTTTATCTTTGTTTGATAATAAATAGATGATCTGTCATGAGTTTACCTTCATATTAGATTGATAATATACGAGATTATAATGTTTCACTTTTGTGAGCCTTTAGCAAAAGGAAAGGTTACCATAACTATGATATGAAGGAAAACGAATATTCTATTTATAATATGACTAATAGTTGCATTGTTTCTCCCCGTTTGAATTTTCGGCCAGATGATCAATCAATCGATCAGTTGAGATTCGGACCGTATCATTAAAAAACCAAAAGCCGGTCAAGTACTAATGCGCCTTAATATTTAAAGTATAGTTTTATCCTGACTTCATTATCAACCCTTAACATGTAAATGATTTGTAAATTTAGCGACGAATTAGATGCAAGGAAAAATGTCGAAAATTATCAACTTTGTGGAGCATAAGCGACTACGCAAGCGACACTTTATATTGTGACGTTTTTATGACGTCACAGATTGACGTTTGTCGCGATAACACATTCCCCAACAGTCATACAGGTCTGCCGGGCGTCGTTTTTTCACCGCTTTCAACTGAACTGTTTGATTTAGGAAATTTGAAAGATGTTTTCAACAATTAGCATGTTCAAATCGATACGAGAAGGTGATCATTGATTCTGTTTTTTTACGCACCGTTATGAATCTACAGAATAGTGTGGTGTCGTCGTTCAATTCATCATTTCGTAATAGAATTTCATAGTAAAACAGGTCGTTTCCCACGAGTAGAAATACGTACCAGTTATCGGAACCAACCAACCACAATGTACATTTGTAAATAGGTTATATTACACGTATGTGATAAATAAAACTTGTGAAATGGCTTTCTTGAATGGAAAAACACAGAAGGCATATCATAAACAACGTAATAAATAAATCCAATTCTTTAATAGTTAATGTCAATTAAATTACTTTGTGTAATTATTTTACATGTTAACATCACTTATGACTATAAACAGACATTTTAAATGCAACCAGTCCCATCAGTACAGCATAGAAGACAAAATGGTAGTGTAGAAGATGGGGATCATAGTTGGCAAGTGGCACTTGATGAGAAATTCTCATTTTAAATATAGAGGCAAACGATGATATTATTTTAGATAGTTTAAAACCAATAGAAGAAACTATGAGTAGCATTAAACTTTGTACAGATTTATTCAGAAATGAAAATATCAGGGTTTCAAATATCTTAGAAAACCCGAATTTTCATACTTACTTGGGTTCCATAAAGTTGCATTTTAAATCGTCGGAAGTAACGCCACCCCTCTTGTTCCTCTTCTAGAGCCAGTTCAGCATACTTGTCTTCAGCCTCATATCCAAAGGAGTGGAATGTTCCGTCAGGCTTAAACAGAACACATGTGGGTGTCTTCGAGGACATAAGTGCACTTGATCCCTCACTCCAGGTGTTAGTGAAAATTCTCAATGGGTATTGCTTATAGTCTGCTTGCCAAGAGAATGCGTACCCCGAGTAGGTGGTTCCAAAGTCAATTGCGCCAACTAACAGATGTTCTTTTGAGGAAACCGTGCTGGAATTTATGATGGTCAAACAGTTTGTTAATCAATCTTAATTGTTTATTCAAGTTGCTCATTTTATATGCATGATCTAAGTCTACCTCACCTGTTGTGGAATATAGATAAAGATGTATGGAGAAAAATCAATAACATAGCATCATATATATCATGTAGTTCCTATTTGCATCTGCTTATTATATATAGTTTCCTATATTCTTACCCACTGTCGGCTATATATTTCCCAGCTGTTTCTTTATCCAACGAGAGTTTACTTTCATCAAATACGTCCATGTCTTCTCCTTTAAGGATTTTTTGAGAAGGATCTAAGTTGGCATCTGTGCTTTGATTTCTTGCTTCTGTAACAATTGATTATTTAGGCTTTTAAGGGTGGCAGACAAATATCACCCAAAATGACCAATTATTTTTCTTTTTACTTGTTTTTATTAGGTTTAAACCTATTTTTTCTATGTTGATATTCAAATATGTTATTAAACAAAATCTGTAAATGAAATTTGTCTGTAAATCAAATTCACATTTTTATAAGGTTATAAAGAACCTGACGTTTAAAAAGAGAATAAATTGTCTACCTTCTTGAAAAAGAAGATTGATGTCTCAGGAAACGTGCCCCTTTTGGCATCGCCATTATTTTTTGGATGCCAGTCATCATCAAACGTGCAGACTATCATCCAACTTATGATTTCCGTATATGTTTATTACAAACATGACACTTAATCATCAGTCTCGCCTGTGATATTGCCCACTAATGCCATTGATAAAATAATGTTTAATAAAAATTACATTTAATTATCCGTTTCGCCCCTACTACTACACCGGCGGAAAGTGTCGTTCTCGCGGCGTTCTCCCTATCTAAAATATAGTAAAACGTTCCATCCTTAAAGTAGAATACTGACACGCCAGAAAGGACCCCGCTCAATGTGCCTTACGATTAGAAAAGTAATATCTTGACAATGAAATATACAGTTTTATGTATGACTGGAAAATGAATGATAAAAGTAAAGTATAAGAGATCCCAGAGCCTACAAAAGAATGATCTATGTCTGACAATGGAAAGAGTGATATTTTCTCTGCTTTTTAAATTTTCAATATCAAAATCCAAGATGGCTGCCTTGTGACCATCTTGTTGATCAGTCGGTCCCAACATGCAATATGAACAACAACGGACCTAGGGGAACATACATATAAACTTTAAGACAAATCCTTTAAACACTTTCTGAGATATTGAGATATTGACCATCTTGTTGATGGATCGGCCCCAAAATACCATATGCACAACTAAGGTTCTAGGAGAAAACTATGTATGAAATGAAACAGGTACCTCTTTTGCTTTTGAGAGGTAATAATCTTCAACTATTAAAATGCAAGATGGTTGCCTGTCGGCCATTTTGTTGACCGATCAGATACAAAATGCAAAATGCAAAACTAGTGTCGCAAGTGAACCTACCTATGATATCTGAGACATAATTCATTAGTACTTTTTGAGAAATAGCGGTAAAAACCTTCATTTATCAAAATCCAAGAAGGCTGCCTGGTGGCAATCTTGTTGACCAATCGGTCCTAACATGCACAACTACGGACCTAAGGGAACATACACCTGAACTTTTAGACAAATCCTTTAAATTCTTTCTGAGAAATAGTGATAACAAGAAAAATAGACGGATGGACGACTGACGCCTCGCCATGACATAAGCTCATCAGTCCTTCGAGCTAGGTGAGCCAAATAAACATCTTACATGTAGATGTATTACGATCGAAACAACAAATCAATTTTCGCCGTGGAAACCGTTTATTTTAATATTTTCTTTTCTTCTCTCAATATCAATACTTATGCCGTTTATGATTTTGTTATTCAAATTATTTGCATCAAAATATATATAGGACCAAATAATCCAATACCTGTAGTGATTTGTCCGCAGGAAATGAAAAAATAAAATTTGAAGCTCAAAAATGGTCATTTTAAGCATTTTTTTCATATTTGGCTTGACGCAGCAAAAATGTTTCCAAGCAGCAAAGTATAATTTCTAGTAAGTTTTCTTTGACTCTTATTACTCAGTAAACAATAAAAAAAATGAAAAATATATAACATATAGAGATGCATTATTATTATTATACAAAACATCATCGTGTGCGTATACCGGGCATATGATTGTTATTTTTCCAAACCGTTTACACTACAGTTCCCTGGTCTTATATAATTTTCTACATATCACATTGGCTATTGACGATTCATATCTGAACAATTTTGAACTTAAAGATGGCAGAATAGCTAAGTGGGACTTCAAAATTTTCGAACATAATCCATTTTCATGTTCCAAAATTTGTAGACTAGAAACTTCTCAAAATGACTTATTACAGCACACTGGCCCTAATAGGGTATCAAATTAAAGCTTAGGTAAGCCTGTGTTACCGTTCATATCATAACAGTTTCCGAAAAGTTTTGTGTCTTTTAGAATGAGCACATCCATTGTTTATTCCCTGTGTATAACGTAAGAAAATGTCAGATTGTTATACTACAATGTCACATATTTCTTTCACTGGTTCTCAATGATAATCAAATACATTGCGCGTACTTTTTCGCCTCCCCATCACTATCTACGGAAATGATCCAGCATGTGTAGTTGTAATCAGAATGCAATTTGTCAGAAGCCAGAGTGTCGTCTTTGATGTCGAAGAGCTGATGTGGCAGTACATCCTCGGTTTACCATCGTGGTTCCAGCTTGTCATCTTTCATGGCCCGTCCATGTCTATAGTTCACATCAAGAACATCGGGTTCAGGGCTGTGGGACCTCTTCCATTTTCCAACCTAATGATTCATGTATTGTATATGCTGTTCCAGACTTCCCCGGCATGGTGGGAAAGACACCTAATCCACATTGTTCTAAGGATTCAGTTGGTTCTCATTAATTCATATGAAGCACAATTCCTCATTCCTGTTGACCCTCGGCGACCATAGATAACACAGGTAAATTCTATGAGGTCATAAATGAGGTATGCAGTTATGTTCCACTCTTTGCCAAGTACTAGTCTGGAAAGCACTGTACACAGGCAAAAGTGCCACGCATGAAATACATGTGAAAAACGCATGATTCTCATGCGAAAATTTCATGCGTATTTGAGCTGTAAAGAGCACACCTGTATCTCATGCGTAAAATTCATATGAGAATCATGCGTTTTTCGCATGATTCTCATGCGTAGAATTCCACATGCGTAAATCATGTGTAGCCACATATGAGAATCATGCGAGAAACGCATGATTCTCATGCGTAAATTTCAACATGCGTAAATCATGTGTAGCCACATATGTAAATCATGCGTATCACATGCGTTGCACGCATGTAAATTATATCATATGTAAATCAGCCGAAAAGTGCCACGCATGTTTTTCACATGTATTGTATATATGTGAATGGTGATGCATATCACACATGTAAATTATGTCATATAGTGTAATATATTCTCTTGCATTTTATATTTGTAATTAATTAATCAAATTATGTATGTAAAATACAAAAAAGAGCACATTTAATAAATTTGTGAATTATATGTCCCATGTCTAGACATTCTATCATGATGATAAGAAAAACTCTCCAATTGTTCTAGAACTTCTCTAGAAATGTACTATATATAACAAGAACGCATTCCATGTCAAATGTCATATCTCGCATTATGTTATTGTAACTTAGCAATACAATCCTATGTCAAATCTCAAATTATATCAAAATGTAATTTAAGGAACAGACAAAAACTCATCAGATAAGATGAAAATTATTCATTTCAATTTGATTATGCACAAACAATCAAAAGATACACTGTAAAACAAAATTAATTCTCCATGCATATCCTAAATAACACATACAACACTTTATATGTAGTTAAATAGTCAGTCTTTAAGTGTGACACATTAAGCTTTCAACTATCTATGCCTTTTGCCTTATTATTTCAACACTAGATTCACTACTGGATATCAAAGTCCATTTCCTGTCTTCCAGTTGATATAAATGTTCAGTCTTTTGTTGTGGGATAAAAACACTTTTTTTTTCCAACAAGGCTTGTCATCCTAACAAGTTGATTTCATTGAAAATGTCCTTTTCAAATTAAGCTGTTTTCATGTCAATGCCAGTTCAAGTTCCCATGATCAACTTTCTGGATGCTGAGCTGATCCATTGATGACATCTGAACCATTTGCATTCTACCTATTATTGATCAATAAATGGTGTAACTTGCATAACACAGCTTCACAATTTTGCAGTTTTTCAGCTCCTCCAGTTGCTTGCCTCTTTTCATGTTTCCTTTCACTGTAAAAATCAAAATGGGAAAAATATTACATAGGGCATTGTACAATAATCTATTAAATTTCACGGATGAACAATAATTACCGGTAACACAAAGGCATAATCAGCACATGTATGTACATGCATGCACAACTAGAAAACTGGAAAGTCAGGAAGGGCCCTGATAAATGACTGACCCACAATAAGGATATATCAGACTCTAACTTAAGCAGGGCCCCTTGATATATGCCATATGTTTATCAGTTAGGCCTAAAATAAAATATTGTTTCTTTGCCTAAACCTGACAGACCCACTTGAAAATCACTGACTCAAACTATTTATGTAAGTTTCAATTTTATGTTATTGAAATATTTTTTAACCTGTTTTCATGGATGTCAGTCAGATATTCCTTTTTTTGTTGGTATGCTTGCCTCATAAAAGTGTAGAACCTAAAATGTAGCTCTGCACAGTGCTATCACTTTACTAAAGCAAATTTTCACAAAAAGATTGGTTTGCACTTGAAGGTTTGCTTACTGATTAATTCATCAGGCAATATATATTATATTTACCTTGAATGAAAATTAAATTGACCTGTATTGTAGCCTTCTCTGTCTGTCACAGAAGCTGGAGATTACATTGGTGGTATTAACCTAAAAAATCAACAACCATGTTCATTTTTTTCGAAAAAAAATATCAAAGGATTACGTAAGTAATAACATTGATTAAGAAGACAAATATCTATGAAACTTCAATAAAACTTATCTAATGTATCAATGCGTATCGCCCATTTAAAATATTGTTTCAAAATATCATAAACTGGTAATATTCCAACTAAAGCTTTATACAAATAGATAACTTTAACACTAATTAACAGTATTTATTTTATACGCCAAATAGCTTACAATACAATCATTTCGGTACATTAATAACTAATGTACCGAAATGACTCTCGCTTGTACCGAAACGACTCCCTTTGTACCGAAACGACTTACATGTAGGCACCTAGTAACTGTACAGCTCGGCACCGAAACGACCTGATTAATTCTGACTCCAGATTTATCTCATGTATTCATGGTATTGTTTTACTTCCTAAACATTTTGAGCATAAAAGTTTGATTTTGCATGCCTATATTTATTTTGTAATGTTGCAACGACACACTGTATTTTTTTAGTTAAACTGATGCCGATCGCGAGTGACAGTGGCTCATCACTGACTGCATGTTCTGATCACCATTATTTAAAAAAAAACAAGCATTGTGATTCTAATTAAAAACTGTTAAGTTGACTTACAACGGTTTAGGCCCTATATGCCTCATCCAGTACAACTTACCATGTATTGTTCAGCTGTTATTCAACTGCTGTCAACATTCGTCAAGTCCGTTTGTCAGCGTCCTTCGCGATCGGTTCCGGGATGGTGTAATTTCCGAAACGACATAATCCGGATAGCATATTACGTGAAGATATACCGACATTTTTCAATTATTAGATTGAAAAATAATAATCCTTTTAATTACTACTTATCTTTAAGAATTATTTAAAAAAAGAACCTAACTTTATTGGCTGAACTAAAATCAGCGAGTATTATTTTTGATGTAGATAGATATATCCGGAATACACTTGATTCCAGTTGTTAGAATGTTTAGTGACGTCAGAAACGTCACAGTCTTGTGCAAGTCCGCATATTTGCAATTGTAATGTTATACTGAATGGTAGCCTATTTAAGCTTATATTTTCAGGTTATTTCTAAAGGACACAAAATTAAGGTCACTGTTCAAATCCTAAACATGACCATAATATTTGAATATTTTGCAATTTGCTTAATTAAAAACATCAGTCTACATCCGTCCCTTTGTATTAGATCAAATATTGCTGACAGATATGGTTCCTAATGGCTAATTAGAATTTAAATCCTGATATATTCTAGCTCGGGAAACCATTATGTTTTACATTGAATACAGTTAACTTACATGTATATATATATCAAATGCAGTTATATGGCAGTTATTAAAATATTTTAATAATGTTGCATTAAGTTATATTTGGAAAGTTAAAAAAAAAAAAAAATCATACGGCCGGACTTATTTTTACACAAAAGCAATATTTGGTATCAATTTCATGTCTTGGTTCATTAAAATCTGTTCTCAAAGATATGTTTTGATCCTAATTTTCGTGTGGAGTTTTAATGTAACCGCTTTTTTTTTTTTTTTTTTTTTTTTTTAATATTTTTCAAATATGACGCACCTATACACTAACAAATAACTTAGGCCTATATTTGTTTTATAGGGCCGGTTTCATATTTACACAAAAGCAATATTTGGTATCACTTTCATGACAACAAGTTCTCGTTTTTTAAAAATCTATTCTCAAAAGTGTTTAAATTTTGTTCCTATTTTCGTGTGGAGTTTTGATGTAATCATTTTGGACTTTTTTGGAAGATATTTTCCGAACATGACGCGGGTATGTACTTAATATATATATCTGGATTTTTTTAGTTGCCTCGCACGAATCAAGAGCACATACCGCCAACAATATAGTCTCTAACACTCAATCCAATCAGTTAGCGAGAAAACAGATTTTATAGAATATATACCGAAAAATGACATGAGATATTGCAAAAGAGTGAAAAATATCAAAATTTAGGAAAAGTTTAAAATTTAACAAAAAATCGGATGAAAATTCAATTATGATTCTGACATGTAAAATATTTCATGTGATATTCATACATTGTATGTATCATACGCATGTTTTTCACATGTAAATAGAAATCATGCGATTCTCATGTGTGAAATAAATGACATGTAAATCGCATGACAATCATATGAGAATGACATGAAATTTGCATGCGTGTCAAAAAATCATATGTATTTACGCATGAGATTCATGTGAAAATCACATGAAAATTGCCACGCATGATTTACATGCGTGGCACTTTCACACTCATTTTTTTAAACCAATCACCATTTCCATGCAATTTCCGGATAAAGACCAAGCTAAAGACTCAGTGCAAGTCCCTGCCATAAACTATTAATTTGTAATTATTTGAGACATACAATGAGTAAATTTGTGTTTTTTGAAAGTCTATGGGAGGAACAGATAATGATGGTTATTGGGAGATGATTTGGATTGTATGGTGTAAAGTTGAAGGTGGTATTGGAGGGGTAGAAGTTGTGTTATTAATATGGATGTAAAAGTTTGGCTGTAGAAAAAAGTGTTGATACAAAGAATGCATATTGTTTTCACTTTTTAAGCATCGCTGTTAGGTGATTTGTTCATACATATTGGGTATTTCTTCTAGAGGGACTATAGGGGAGACCATTACAGTACAATGTAGGTTACTGCGGATTGTATCACTGAAGGAAATCCACAAAGGCCATCATGGTGGATACTGTGGAACTGGGGAGCGCGAATTGGCTACCAAGGTCTGACCACGCCTTCCAAATTCTCCTATCAGGAATTATTTCGGTAATGGCGCATCCATTCTCACCTAGATTTCATGAAAGACAATAAAGCAGGAATGGTCAAAGTTTCTTTAACATTGCGATTCGAAGTTAAAAAGCGAACAATAAAGCCCGATGCAGGTTTCTGATAAACAACTAAAGCTTCAAGGTTAACTACAATGAATGATGTTGTAGAGAGATCGAGAACAATCAGGAACATCGCCTACAATTGTGAAATCAAAGCCGTATCTCAAGGGGAAGAAGATGTTCTTGTTGGTGCATAAGCTGCGGAATGAGTGTTTTGATAGAAGCAAAAGAATCCTCTTCAAGGACACAGCAAGACACATCGTAGACCATTTAGAAAAAGCTTTTGAGAGAGCCTTCTGCGAGAGTAGTGACAAGCATACTGATGGTCGGCCAGGGTTTTCGGAGTCCCTTGTCCTTCAGGATGAAAATCAAAGAAACTTCCAAGGCTTCGAATGATCGTTCCACAAGACGCCGGACTTGCAGTTCTGAAGGGGGCTGTCCATCTTTTGGACATGAGCCGAGGGCCATCAAGTCGAGAGTTTGTAAATACACGTATGGCGTGAAACACGGCACGTGCCTTTTGATGAAGACATTTGCATGACATTTCTAAGCGTGTTGTTAGATCAGATGGAAGAGTAAGATGCGAGGATATATTCGATGTGCATGTTCGAGTAGGAGATTCTGTTGATATCGGTACAACCACAAATAGTGCGATCTTACTCCTCCGGCAGAACCTGATCTAACTTCAGTCTTAGTTAATGTGTATGTTTCCACTGGATAAAGAACCTTTCTATGTGACGGATCCAGGATGTACAAAGATAGGCGGCACAACTGGAAATCGCTTATTCGGACACGATCAAAATGGAATTGACAGATCTGTCACGGTACAGATGACCGTAGCTTTGAGACAGAAACACTGAAGTAGAGGTGGAAGCTACTAACGAAAATACCGGAGAGTAGATCTGGTTACCAGTGGCGTTCGACTTTGTTGTAATGGTGTAAAGATCAAGAGAACATTGTTATGAGTACAGTATAAAAACCAGACCATACCTGAATCAAAAGTTCATGAAAAATTTAGTCACCAGCACTGGTCAATGTTAAAGAAAACCTAAATTTGTCCTTCTTTTATATAACGGCATGTTTGTGATGATTCAGGCGGGATACAATCCAGAGAGTCATGCTATTTCATAGAAATGAGACAATCCAAGAATAAAATACAAGAGAGAGTGCTCCTAGTTGACAAACATGGATAACGCGATAAAAACAGTCAGCATTATGTCTCAATGTAGCAGAAAATTAAAACATGCAACAGATGAATTTTCCCGATCATTACCACTATTGGATGCATCAAATCAATGACATGACATTATTATCGAAAAGACAAAATTTCAAAGTGACACTAATTTCAAGTTTACGATTTCATAAAATATGGCAACCAAAAAGTTGATCTATAATACATGTATAATCGCATAGACAATTCGACTATAGAAATTTTATCTTTGTTTTTCATTCTAATCCTGATTCGCTGAAATTCTTTTTCTTCATATCTCTACAAATCTGAAAAGAAATCACAGGACAATGCTTTTTTTAATACCCCGATAGAATGAGCATCAAAAATACTGACATATAGATGTGGCCCGGAAATGCCGTTAGTTTAACATTGCATGCAATATGACATTTCACTAATGATACAAATTAATAGATATTTGATGAGATTTTATCATAAACATTAGAGAGAGTAAGGTATCATCTATATTCGTTGTGCATATGTCCAAATGTATAATTATATCAATTTACATATCCAATTGTATATCAATTTACTCCCCGTATTTCAGAATCAAAGCTGGCATCAAATCAGTGTTAATCCTTTCTGATAATTCTACACTTTTCGTTAAAATCTTTCTTTTACTTATCAAAATTGGTACCAGTACTCATGATACCCAATATTGACGTTGTGTTATAGTGAAACAGAATAGCCTTATACATGCTTTATAATTATTGTTTGATTGTGACGTTAGAAAGACATAGTGTTAAAGTTTTACTAATGGTAGCCCATATAAATATTCATGTATACAGTTTTCCATTACTAAGAACTATATTAGTTTTTACAAATTGTATATCACGCCATCAGTTTAAATTGACAATTTCTTTCAAAATCTGTTGGTTAGAATTGAATATATATTTTTTGTTTCAATTTCACAGCAGAAATAACCCGACCTTTTTTTAAGTATTTTTTTTTCTGGGATTTTCTAATTCTTTATAATCATCTTGTGTTGTTTGGTTCTATTACTGACATAAAATAATATCATAGAATTATTTTTTTTGATTTTTAAAAATCTATTTATTCATCTTTTTTTCCCGATATAGTCATCCCTACAAACATTATTTGAGGACTATTGTGCTTAATTTGTGCTCAATTTTTTGTTTCTCATATTCTCTCCTTGTGTATTACATATACAAAACAAAAAGCACGAATTTTGTATTAATTAATGAAATATCTCCTGATTAATGAATTATAAAAATGGCATATCAAATCTTTCTCAAAGCTTTTCATATCTAAATCGACTTATATAAATGTACACACTTTATATAAGTCGATTTAGTTTTTCTTGTTTCTTAGTTTTATTATTGTTTGTTCTATAGGAAACCAAAGGGACCTGGCACAAAAAGTTTAACGAATAGTATATATATATATATATATATATATATTATAGTATCAAGGGTATGAAACTCGGCGGTCGAGAAAAGCGGACCTATTTTTTTTTTAAAACCGTGATTATTTTAATAAATAGGTTCTATATAACATTGACAAATTTATCTTTCCATTAAGTGCTTGATGAACAAAATTGGCCAAGTATTGACGAAGTTATGGCTTGATGAATCGGGAAATTTACATTGTGTAGCTCTCTTACTTTAACCGTCACCGCCATGTTCATTTGTTCTTCGGAACGCTTCTCGAGTTTACTCACAAGCACAACACTACATAATTTGCATAATGTAGTCACGATATGTAAAGTCGAGAAGCGTTCCGAGAGAAAAAAAAATGAACATGGCGATGACGGTTTTAAGTAAGTGAGCTACACGATGTTTAAATGGAGTTTCTACAAAGTACGGGACATGACACCTCCAAAGGAGATTGTGGATGAACACAGTTATGGGTACTGTTTACCACGATAAGCGTAGATTTTGTGATTTTGGCTTGGTTTTTGAGGTACCATTAGAGCCGAGACGACGACATTTCGACCGGACAGGGAAATGTCTACCCTAGCATATTTGTCGTAAATTTCCCGATTCATCAAGTCAAATAATCACGGTTTAAAAAAAATATTAGGTCCGTTTTTCTCGACCGCCGAGTTCATACCCTAGATTACTATAATATATATATATGTACACTGTTGGTTTAAAAAAATCGTGCCATGGTCCCTGTGTAGGAAACCAAGGACAGAAATTCTAACCTGTTCTCCCTTATTATCAAATGTTTCAGTCCAATTATCTATTGTTCCATAGTAAATAAAAGTGTGTTTATTATTGTATTAGATTTCATTTACCGTTTATCTCCACATATAGTGTTGTCTCTTGATCTGGACACACGTTGTCGAGCAACTAAATATAAACTTTTTATTCCGTTTACTTGTACCGTACTTTGATTAAAAAAAACTAATATAAACAAATACACGCTTTTTTTTAATTTCGTTATTGGTACCAAAGTTTCATAAGAAAATTAATATAAACTAATATTTTTTTTTTTTCTTTTCGTTACTTGTACCACAATTTTGATTACAAAACTCATATAAACTAATAAAATATGTACTTTCTCCATTTCGTTACTTGTTACCACATTCTAATTACAGATGTGATCTATTTTTCCATTTCGTTTCTTGTAGAGAATCTGATAACAAAACTGAGATAACCTGACATACTGTAAAATAACCTATTTTCACGGTGTAATAAATTCGCGTTTCCATGACCATCGGTTTTTGACGGCGATTCAATTTCTTGATCTACATTAAAAACATTTTATTTCCTTTGTAGTAAGAATTTTTTTGCGTTGATTTTTTTTGCGATTTCCAATACACCACGAAATACACATACTTAAATCGACGCGAAAATACGTTAATTTACAGTACGTGGTAATTGTTTTTGTTTTAAATTGTGAAATATTTACTTATTGCTTGTAAAAATAAATCGTAGTCATATCAGCATATTTACTAATCATTTTTAATCTTTCCATTGAAGTTGTAACCTGTGAATCAGAAAGACACTGTACATTTGAAGTGCATTTCGAAATGATGATTATATACTATTGAATTGTATTGAAACTTTAAGCATAATATAAAACATCTATTGTAAACTGTTTTGTGTTCTGAGAAACAAATTTCCATGTTATTTAGTGAGAAAACTCCAAGGCGCATTCGAATGCTTCATGAATGATTAAAGCGTAATACATGTATATGAATGCATGATCATCAATAAGAGTCCTTGGTCGCGAATTTATGTTGGAAAAAGACGCGAAATATAGTATACACGACAATAAAGTGGATGTCTGTTCTATTTACTTCTGTATAAAATTATCATTTGTTATGACTGCTTGTTTTATTTTTGCCTTGTTTTTATATATTTACTAATAAAAGATTAAGGTAATATGTTTGCGTATATTATTTTTTATTTTTTACTTAAAATAATTTAATTGTGGGTTTTACCAATGTAATGTAATTGTAACTTATTACTGTAATACACTTTATTTGGTTTGGCACAATTACAAGAAAAGTTATTTGATAGCATCACCCGGAGGAACGTAACGTTAGTATAGGAGATATTAATTGTGACGTCATATGTACAAGTTGGTCTCGATGTTTCTAAAGATAGACAAGCTCAATTAAGCTCCCTTAACTATATATTTACAATAAACAGATACACGAAAAGAGAATATTATTTTTGGTATATCCTTTAAAAGAAATCGTCACTTCTGCCTTTGTTCTTTTGTACATCCAAGATCGTCGGAGGAAACAAAGTAATCTCCAAAATCTATATAACGAATACATGGATTAACATTGTAAAACATTGAACGGGGATTGTAATTGTAAATTTGTATTGTAATACATTGTATTTGATATGGCGCAATTACAAGGAAAAATATCTTTATGGCACACCACCGTAAGAACGCGACGTTAGTATTTGATATATAAATCGTCATATTTACAATTTGATGTCGATGTTTCTAAAAAAATTGACAAGAACAATCAAGCTCCCTCTACTGTATATATTCACAATAAGCAGATACACAAATGGCATTGTTAGTATATTCCTTTTTAGCCATCGTCACCTCAGCTATTGTCCTTTTGTACATCCAAGAGAGTCGGAGGAAACAATTACAGTCTATATACCGAATGCATTCTAGGAAGAGTGTGCATGTTGTATATGTGTATCTATACAAACGATAAAATCTATTAATAATGATCTATTAACGTAATGTATTGAGCTTATGAAATGTTATTTATTTTAGTTAATTGGGATCGTTTTTTGTCGTATGATAACAAAGGAAGCAATACCCCTTATGCTTATATTTTTTACATACTAACGCGCTACATTGAATATGTCTGTTATCCCATTGCGTTCATACCACCTTTAACGCAATCAAAACACTGTTCAATCTCTTTATACATTGTTAAGGTGATAACTGACCAATAGGAAGAAGAGGAAAAGATGAGAATCCCACATCCTAGTCTTTCACGATAAAATGATGACACTATGTACTATCATTAACGCCCTGCATGTATGGTAGTTTTTGCTCCTAGTTAACGTTCAGCGTCAAGGGAGTAGGACGGCTGGATCGCCCGTTGTCATTATAATCTGACCGGGTGAGGTGTAGTCTGGTTTATTTATCGGTATGTTTCAATGTGATAGCACTATAAAGAAGGCATGAGTTTCCACTATCGGAAAGAGACACAACATTGATATACTACAGCCTCCTAAAACATACAGACATTCACAAACGCAATGCACTGCATATATGAGAGACTGCCATTAAGTTCAGTATCCAGATCTGTAGATTTGGTCTGATACATAGAGTCACAACATACGTAATCGAATAAAATATAAGAACTATATAGATCAACAAGTGCAAAGTAATTGCATATAAGACGAAAAAACACACAATTTTAAAAAAGGGGAATGTAGGAAAATAGAGTTTGTTGTATATGTAATATTATATGCTGGTATATATACCTAAGTTTACTCGCAGAAATATATAAAATTGTTTTATCGAAGAATAAATTGGACCAATTAGTGTATCTGACGATTTTTAAATCGAATTATATCCTGAAGAGCCATCAAGAAATGGCGAAAGTACTAGAGGAAGGTCGTTGAGTTTTATCTTTTATATATATATATAGTAGCTGGGTATACAGATGAAAACAAGTGTCTTGTTATTCTCATTTGTTTTGTAATTGATGTAATTTTTTATGCGTTATTAAACATTTTGTAGATACACTTCCACTCGTTAAAAGTTTCAAACGGCGATGCTTTTACACCTACGTATAAATACTATTATCATATCGATCTAAACTATATATATTGAAGTAATGGGGTAACTTTTATATATAACATTATCACCTTGTTGTAAGTGTAAAAGATATAGTAATGTGTAACCTATATCTTTGTCTCGTCATTGTTAAACAATGTAAAGACAAGAGGAGTAGAATTCTCGGAATTACACAGCTGCGATAAAAACGAGGCCGACACCCGGCTCATCAGTAAGCTGACATTGTCAGTGGTCGTGTGAATCGGTGAACAGTGAGTATATTTTACGATTTCCTTAAAAGTGATACTAACAGAGATTTGATAGAATTTGGTAGCACTTATTGATCACGACGATTATATCATTTTTATTTTTTAACTTTATGAGCATTGCCCCGTAAAATTGAATATATTTAGGACATGTAACAGCTGCGTAGTTGTCTTGGTCGCCACCATTGATATTTCTTTCGATAAGTATGTGGAATTATGTAGATGGGGTGGAAAAAATATGGTTATTGATACACAATTTATTATCAATAAATCCGTTATGAATTTTATGAATACTCAACAAATAACAAAAGTTGTTCGGTGTTTATAGCTTTGAACGAGATCGAGGGTTGAGATTCTCCTGTCCCACCCCAAAGGGGTGAGCGATTTTATCATTTCTTTAACAAACGCTAATCTATACATTATAAACGTTTTGATATTAACCTGATTATTCTGATATATCAGTATAATATCTGTCGGAATCGTTCATCGGTACCCAAGGGCAAATTTTGATAAGTCGAATAACAGACGGAGACTTTTTCCGCATTTGCTTACTACTAGTCATTAACTTAGATCAGATTAATCTTTGTTATGCCAAAAATAGCTGTTTCGAAATATGAAAGTGCCAGCAGTTCATGTTGAATTTGTTTCAAGAGCAATTCACTTCATCACCCCATGAAATTGACCATATCATGATTCAATACTTATATTTCAATTCAATCGAATTAGAATTTCGTTGATTTTTGTTAAAAAAAATTACGAGTTTCTTGGCTTGTGCAAGTCTACAACGAGAGACGTAAGAAAATAGTGCGCCATTAGAAAACAACTAATTAAAAATAAATGGCGCAAATATTACAATTTGTCATATATTTATTTAGAAACAACTTTATTATCAATGAAATTCAGATGAAACATAAAACATTAACAATAGATTAAGAAATGATTGCAAAAATTCGTCCGCCGAAGACGAGGAAGGATAATGTCTAGACGGTGTGATACGGTTGTCTCCCGCTTTGATTCAAAATGGAGAGTCACCGTACGTAACGTGATGGGAACGGAAAGGTTCTAGTGGTTTACAGGCGCAGATCCAAGGGGGGGCGGACCCGGCGTACGCCCCCCCTAAAATAGGAGAGAGAAAAAAAAGAAAAAAAAAAGAAGGGAAAAAGAAAGAGGGGAAGGAAGGAAAAGAAGGAAGAAAGAAAAAAAAAAGAGGGAGAAAGGGAAAAAATTAAGGAATTAGATAAAGAGTGAGAATTAGACAGAAAGCTCCATTTCCTACCTTTACCGTTTGATGTTATCATTTTAAAATCTAAATGTATTCGACTTTGTGGTACATACATGCATGAACATACTTGTATCCAGGCACAATGGAATAATTATATTTTTTTTCGTGTAAGTTAAGGTTTTATCTCCATCGCTTAAAAGGTACAATGTAAATCCCTTCAAGTATTTACTTTTTCCAAAAAAAAACCCGATAAAATCCCAATATATTAGATAATTTATTGTCATTAATATTCAATATTGACAGGTTATATCTCGATATCCTTAGCAATAAAAGAAAAGGGGGAGGGGGTGGGTGGAAGGAATTGTAGCTGGCCATGAGTCTTCGCTGGTTGACTATATGTCATGCCCTTCGTTTTCCAGGTTGTAAATGATATATTACACATTTTTGAATCAGCATTAAAGTCCTGTATTAAATCCGACTATCAATTCACAAATGTGTGCGTACTTTCAAAACGCCAGTTACAAGATCACTACTGACGCCGAATGCTTCTAGAAGCCTTTTATTTGTCCTAAGAAAATGTGTGTAAAGAAAAAAGTGGAATGCGACAGAAAATGAGAGCTTCTAGGGTCTGGGTGCACCCCATGGCCAGATGCCTTCCTTTTTTGTTTCAATAAAAACATATCTTAACGATAATGTTATAAGATAGGCAAACGATGTTAAAAAATTAATGCACATGACAAAAGGCTCCCTATTAGAAAACAGGATGATAGCAATGGTTCCTGGCACCGTATGGCCATAGACAAGACCACTAGCCTTCTTTTCTTTCGTTGTCCAATACACGAATTATGAAGATTGTGTAAGTTAGGGAAAATGAATTATCTAATCTGACAGATAATGTATAAAAGTAAAAGCTTATATCGTTAAAAAAGTTCACATACACTTTCATTAGTCCTATAAAAACCTTCAATAGGCGACCCCTAGCTGCAATATTGTAGCTCAAAAGACTTTTAGACTGAAAATGGTGTCTTCTTTAGAGCTACAATTGTTCCCTATTACTTCAAAACCTTCAAAAAAGTATGAAAAACTGTGCCCGAGTGATTTTCGGAGGCAGTGCTCCACTACGATACATAGGGACCAATTCGTACCCGGCCTAAAGGCATAGTAGGCCGGGTACGTATATTCGTTCTAGGCGGCCCCCAGACCCCCATCCTTTTCTTTGCTTCGTGCCTCTATGAATAGATATTCAGATTTTAGGCAGTGCAATTCTGTAACTTTATATTCAAAATATGACATTAGACGTCAAAAATAATAAACGAACATTTTTACATGGCTTCAATTATTTTTTGGAAAAAGTGTACATTTATTCGAGGGCTTCTGGGGGCCTAGGCGGCCCCCACCCAGACCCCCGCCCTTCTTCGCTTTATGTCCATATAAATATTAAGATTTTGATATTGCAATTCTGTAAGTAAAAAAAATTAAATCAAAACTTCAAATAAAAAATATGACACTTGACACGAAAACCATAAATAAACATCCTTAAATGGCTTCAATTATTTTCTGGAAAATGTATTTGTTCATGAAATCCTCAGAATGCAGGATTTTGCACCATTTATTCGAGAGCTTCTGGGGGCCTAGGCGGCCCCCAGACCCCTCGCCTGATTTGCTTTGTCCCACGCCCCCTCTAACCTCAAAACCTAAATCCGCCCCGGTAGGCAAATGTTTGCTGACTCGAACGATACACAAGAGTCATGGAGTCAGTAAAACGAGAGTTCATAAAAATGCTTTTAAAATTGTAAAAATATGTCCGGAATATTTGCATCTTTTAAGCCATCGCTGTTTAGATCTATGCCTAGGGCCTAGTAGGAAGCTTCTTAGGAAAAGGTAGGTCTAGATAAAATATTTTCTTGCGCGAAAACCGATGTTAAGATATCCAAGTTCATGCGTAAAATAAAACCGGATTTTTTAAGTAGTTTCATTGAGTCCAACCTCAGTGAAAATTGAAATATATATAGATCCAGCAACAATGAAAAACCTAATTGTTAGGTATGAAGCTTTATCAATATAAACACAAACCCTGAAATATTGGTATCCAAATAAAATGATTAATAGGCACACATCTAATTTTTATTTCATGTTAGCTAAAAAAGAAAGACTCGCACAGGTAACGTTTTTCTCAGGTTGACAGCACATACCAGAAGTGTATGTTTATGTAACGCGATCAAATAATTTACCCGAGAGCACAAGTTCACATACCTAATAAATGACATATAAATGTACTGATCGTCATATATACAAATAACTGAATACGTAGCCAAATCCTTGTGTGTTAAATTTTAGAGCTTTCATGCCAACGCCAAATAAGCCAAAATTTAACCACATCCCAAAATATCCCAATTAACGGTAATACCATTTATAGATTGAAAGGACGAACGATTGATATGCAAGTTTTGCGGTGTAATTTTACCAATTTTAGATTTTATGACATTCGTTCTTTTTGATAGATATACATAAACCCAATGCAGTCCTGACTGACAAATGTGCTGATGGGTACATGGAGTCAAAACATTTTGAGACAGATTCTGGGGGACAGAATCTAGTTACCATTAATGCCCGACTGGGTCTCTCGTAGTTGATCAATGCTGGTAATTGCTTCGATCTTAAACTTTTATAATGTCGTACGGTCGTAACCGAATGTCATCAGGACCAGTAGTAATAACATGAGGTACAGTTGATCAAGTTGGTACTTGAGTAGCTCTTAAATCAGAATAGACAGGGATCCGGATCAGACAATAACCGGTTTTGACCATTTAATCTGTATGTTAATAGCGATTTATCAAGCACGGATCCAGAGCATATTAATTTTATTTCACCTTTCACATACTAATAAACTTGAATTACTTAAGGATGTACTCATATGAGAAGTCAATATTTTCTTGAATTGAACTTTTTTTTTTTCTCAAATAAATTTGTGGAAATAGGAGTTCATACTATACAAAATGAAAGAAAAAATTATGGCAGTGTGCTCTTTTTGAGCAATTGTCACTCAAAGATACCTAGTTGACAAAATTATTGGATTTCATGGGAATTTTGCCGTTTTGACCATATACATAAGAGAGTAAAGCCATCATTTCCTAATGAGGTGTTTAGTATGGATGGATGTTTGCAGAATTTATTTTCCAGTTTCCATTTTTTTTTTAGCCAAATTTAACCCTTTATTGAAAAAAGTTCTGGTATTAAACTTATAAAAAAAAATTGTATATCAATTGGGGAAAGGTTGTTTTTTTCTAGATATGGGCAGAAAATGGGAGGCCCTTGTGTTTCGTGTTTTGCCCAATATAAAATATTTGTTATTTTTCAATATTTTCAAAGTGAAAAATAAAAGTGTTAAAATACCATTAAATGTAAAAATTGACAAAAGTGCATAAAATTTCACACAATAATCGTGTTCACTATATTTAATTACCACGCACCTAGTAAAGATTTACTGAAAGAAAATACGATACGAAAAAAAGCTGGTGTGCAGTGATGATTTAAGTTAACATTAGGCCCAAAGGGCATTAACGGTCATCTGACTATCTTGGCAATAGTAAAATTAATTATATATGGTGTTCACGTTGTCAGGACCATGTCATGATCATTTTCAATTTCCTTTCAAACAAATTTTATTTCAAACAAGAGGCCCAAAGGCCTTAACATATAGGAAATTAATTAGATATAGTGTCATGTTAGCCATCTTCGATTTGGGATCAACCAGAGATGTAAAAGTCAATAATCTTTGTACTGGGACCATGTCTGGATCATTTCATGCAAGTTTCAGCCAAATCACAACCGGTAAAACTTGAAAGAAGTTCAAAATGTGTTTTTAGGCTTTGGCAGCCATCTTGGATTTCAGATCAACCCGAAAAATAAACAACACTTTGTCGGGACCATGTCAGGATTATTTCATGCACGTTTGAAACTTGAGAAGATGTTCAAAATGTGTTTTCAAGATGGCGGCTGTGGCGGCCATCTTAGATTTCGGATCGAACCGAAAAAATAACAACACTTTGTCGGGACCATGTCAGGACCATTTCATGCAAGTTTCAGCATAATCGCACTGGTCAAACTTGAGAAGAAGATTGAAATGTGTGAAAAAGTTTCTTTGATTTATGTCGAAATGAGACTTTAACGTGACTGAAACCGCAGAGGAATACATCCTTAATAAACCGAATTGAATTGATTTTTTTTTCCTTCAGAAAATCCAACATGGCTTCCTCAGAATATCTACTGGTTGCTGCCATTGACTTCGGAACCACGTACTCGGGGTACGCATTCTCTTCTCTAAATGATTATAAGCGGGACCCATTGAAAGTTTCCGCCAACACCTGGACAGCGGGATCAGGGGAACTAATGTCTAAACAACCACGTGTGTGTTCTTTTTGAGCCTAACGGAACATTCCATTCCTTTGGATATGAGGCTGAAGACAAGTATTCTGATCTGGCTCTAGACGAGGAAGAAAATGGATGGCGTTACTTCCGACGATTTAAAATGACACTTTACGAAAACAACGCAAGTAGATTTATTTCTCAACCGATGAACCTTCGTTTGTTAATACATTATTTTCGTATGTAAATATCCTATCGTTTATAAAATTAAAACATGTGTATTATATGCCATGGGCTAGGAGGGTCCCACATGCAACCCCATCACCCCAAACCTCCGAATAAATATTTTTTCCGAACTTTATGACCCAATGATCTCAAATCAAAATGTTAACATTTATTAGTTGGGACGAACTTCCGGCTTTGATGTCGTAAAGATGGCCGCCATCTAGAATTTCATTAAAATTTGAAAAAATAGTCATAATATTGACATTTTTCAATCAATGAA
Organism: Argopecten irradians; assembly: GCF_041381155.1. Taxonomy (NCBI): domain Eukaryota; kingdom Metazoa; phylum Mollusca; class Bivalvia; order Pectinida; family Pectinidae; genus Argopecten; species Argopecten irradians. The sequence goes on along the minus strand of NC_091140.1, from coordinate 38,027,730 downwards.
GTCGACAAGTGAGATATAAATATTGGTTCGAAGTTGTTTTTTTTTTTTTTTTTTTTTTTTTTTTTTGGGGGGGGGGTGCATTTGGGACCCTCCTAGCTCATGGCCTATTATCATTCAGCGCTTACACAGAAGCTTTACGATTGAAGACGACCAGGGCCAGTCAATGCGGGCGATCAAGGTGTTTACAGCAGCCATCAAGTATCTCAAGGACCATATGATGGATACATGTGATAAACAGATGACAGGCATAAAGCCCACAGATATCCTCTGGGTCCTCACTGTCCCGGCTATCTGGTCTGACGCCTCAGAACAGTTTATGCGGGAAGCTGCTGAGGCGGTAAGCATTAATTCACGTAATAAATATATTCCAAAGTAAAACAGACATTTTGTCTTCTGTGTTTTCGTTGCTTTGACATTTTGAAACAAATTATTAATGACTAATTACTTCCTAGGAAATCACAAAAATATCATCCCTCAAAATAGAAATATAAAAAATAATTCTGTCTTTGTTTCAAGGCTGGTATTAGAGGGAATCGTCTAAAAATAGCCCTGGAACCGGAAGCTGCATCTTTTTACTGCAAGTACCTCCCTCTAGAACGGAGAGGAGGATGTGGAATTAAAGCACTTACTTCCGGTCAAAGTACGTCGTTTTAGACGCTGGAGGTAGGTATATAGATGGAAAGCATTAAGCACTAATGGCCCTGGTGGCAGTGTGAACATTTATTTACCAGAAGGTGTAATATTTTCCGAGGGTTTGTCTTGGGGAAATATTATATCTAAGGGAGAATAAACCTTCATATCACACTAGTTGGGCGCCAAATGGGACACTTGAAATTTTGTACACAAAACTCAATTTTGTGGAAAGAATGGAACTTGTTTAACAAAACTGATTTCAGATCAACATTTTTTGAAAATAAGTCAGATTAATTTTACTTTAACTTGACAGAAATATTTCACTAAATGATATATTTGCCCGAGACATTCTGGTCCCAACACCAGACTTAGACATTATGACAAATATATGTCTGGTTTTTGGCCCGAGCGCGGTGCTATATCAAAAGCTGGAACTCGCCGGCGCTGTTTGGTATTGTGCCAGGTCATCTCCTATTCCGACTGACCACCGAGAGGCGCCACTTACCTAGGTGTTTTCAACAAATGAAGTATTTATCTACCCAAATATAGCAATTCGTCGAAATTTGATGCGATTTGCATACTATGAAAAAATGGCGACGATGAAGAGGGAAATTTAAAGTTACGGAAAAGAAACTACTATGTTGACACAATAGAACGTGCATGGGTTATAAATTGGATGACTTCAACTAGATAAATTATTGATTTGTTGAAAAGACTAAAACCGACACGTAGTCTGACAAAAGTCAATTTTGTTAGGCAGCTTTTTTGGTACAAAATTGGATTTTGTGAATACAAAAATACAAAATTGATTTTGTCCCACAAAATCACTTTTCTCACACAATAAGTGTTTTCGTATAGAATAACATAAGCTATTTGTGGATATAATTCATCTCAGTGTAACAAAAATGAGTTTTGTAGTTGGAGTCTATTTCTGACATAACACTGTAAGCCGCTCACAGATTGGCTGGAAAGGAGGACATTATCCGAGATTTGAATTCGCATTTTGGAAACAAACAATGTGATACAGTGTAATGTTTACGGCCGCGTCTGTTTAAGTTGATATTTATAAATAAATGAGCTTACATTTTATGTAAAATAGAGATACATTTTAACAGTATAAAAATATATATATATATATATAAAGATATGAATGGTATAGAAAATTTCCATCTTATCTCTTTGAATGCACAGGGATTGAGAGACTCATCTAAAAGAGAACGTCTATTACAATATATTAAACAACAGAAATGTGACATAATTTTTCTACAAGAAACACATTATACTCTAGAGTTATTTCCCTTGATAGAACAAACATATGATGGACACATCTATAATAGTATTGGGAAAAGCGATAGTAGAGGAGTTTCAATTTATATTAATAAAAATGTGCATTATAATTTGATAGATCAATTTAAGTCTGAAGATGGTAGGATTTTGATGTTAATCTTGAAAATAAATAATAACACATATACATTAACAAATGTTTATGCACCAAATGAGCCGATAAAACGAAATGCATTTTTAAAAAAATTAAAAGAAAAGTTTAAATGAATTAAGTGTTGGAATAAATATCATTGGGGGAGATTTCAATGAAACTCTGAAACCAATTGACTGAAAAACAAATAATATCAAAAATAGAAAACCGGTGTTTGGTCTGACGGATCTAATTAAATCATTTACCCTCATTGATATATGGCGAAGTAAACATTCAAATACAATACAATACAGTTGGAGAAGAAAAAATGGAAAAGAAGCAAGCAGGATAGATTACTGGCTTATAGCAAAAGATTTCTTAAATAGAATTAACTCCTGTGATATAAGACCAGCTCAGATACGCTCAACTGATCATATGGCTATATCAATAAAACTGATAAATGTAGGCGAAACACGCGGAAAGGGAATTTGGAAAATGAACAACAGTGTGCTAAAAGACATAAACTTTACTGAAAAAAAATTAAAAATGTAATTGTAAATGCGAAAAAAGAATGTGGAAGGAGTAAGCTAAATAAAAGGCAAACATGGGATTATATAAAAATTCTAATTAAAGAAGCAACAATTGGTTACTGTAAAAATTTAAGTAAACAGAGGAAGGATAAAGTTATATACCTTGAAGAAAAACTTAAAATGGTTCATGAAAAAAATGAAAGTAAATCAGAAAAAGAAAATGAAGAGCAAATCCTTATATTGGAAAAAGAAATAGAAGAATATTATGAACACAAAGCACAGGGTGAACAAATTAGGTCAAGATGTCAATACATAAAAAAGGGAGAGAAACCAAATAAATACTTTTTAGGCTTAGAAAAACAAAGACAAGCTTAAAAAGTTATACATAAGGTTAAAGACAAGAATAATAAATTAGTAACGAAAAAGACTAAAATCCTGGATGTTATTCGTCTGTTTTACGAGGACCTATACAAAAGTAAAAATCCTAATGTAGAATCCATAAAGCAATATCTCAGAAATACAAATTGTCAAAACACCCTAAATGAATCGGAAAAGGCTATTTGTGATGGACCCCTAACAAAATCTGAATGTACACATGCTATCAAAAATATGAAAAAAATAAAAGCCCCGGTTTAGACGGTCTAACAGTAGAATTCTACGAGCATTTCTGGAGTATTATTGGAGATGATGTAATCAACGCCTTAAATGAAGGGTATTATGCAGGAGAAATGTCAGAGTCACAAAAAATAGGTTTACTTTCTTTAATATACAAAAAGGGTGATGAAACTTCATTACAAAATTGGAGACCGATCAACTTACTAAATATAGACTATAAAATTGCAGCATTTGTATAAGTTCAAAGATTGAAAAAAATAATGCCTAAAGTTATACATACAGATCAAAATGGTTACATCAAAAATAGGTTTATTGGGTTTAATATACGACAAATACAAGATGTGATAGACTATGCTGAAAAATTTGGAACAGATAGCGCAATTTTATTTTTAGATTTTAAAAAGGCCTTTGATACTATTGAATGGGTATTCATGCTAGAAGCTTTAGAAAAAATTGGTTTTGGAAAATCTTTTATCTCTTGGGTACAGACACTGTACTATGATATATACGGGTGTATTTCCAACAATAATTATGTATCTGATACATATAAAATCTCACGAGGAATAAGACAAGGCTGTCCATTGGGTTGTTTGATCTTTGTGATTGCAGTTGAAATTATGGCAATAAATATAAGAGAAAACCAAAACATCAAAGGGGTTAAAATTTAAAAGAAAAATAATGAAAATTTCCCAATTAGCAGATAATACAACATTATTTGTAAAATCGAGTGATATAAAAGAAGCAATAAAAGAAATTGAGAACTTTGGTATACATTCTGGGCTTGAGCTTAATAAAGAAAAATCATAAGGTCTTTGGCTTGGTAAGACAAGAACAAAAAGAGGTTTATGGTATAAAGATGACAAGAGAAAACATCAAGTCTCTAGGTGTGATTTTTGGTGTTAAAGTTGTATGGTCTATAACTTTCGCTCTTTTGGTCATAGTGAAAACTGTTTAAGTGTTATACAAATTTTTCTCCGTCTGCCTGAGGTTTAAACTTTCTAATTTTACCACTTTTTATAAAGTTGCAGCACTGGAAGTATCTTTAATTATAAAACTAAAAAATCTTTTTAACGTGTACACGTAAAAATAGGCTCGAAAGATGCCGAATCATTCCGAACTCTTCCGAACATCGTCGCGACAATCTCGAAGTAAAACGAGAGTTGTAAAACCAAGAAAAAATATCAACAATTTTTCATAAACAAAATATGTGGTCTACAAAGAAAATAATGCTCGCACATTAAAATATTTGATACACACAAGATTTTACGGTAATGTGTAAATTGGATGTTTTCAAATACTCAATATGTGGACATTATACTAGCATGATTTGCTCATATAGGCCAGAAGGAAAACGTAAACAAACACATGTGTGCTTACGCTAGTTACCTGGCTCACCACGTGCAGGTCGTGTCGAACGTCAGTCACGTGATACGATAAGGAATCCGACAAAACCCGAAGTCACTGAACATGGCGGTGATTGAAGGCGCTTTATTCAAAACCAGGAATATATGATTCCTAGATTTCGGCTCTCTTATAGCCGACATATGCTTTTGGGGAGCCAAATCATCAAGTTACATGTCAATGTTTAAATATCAAATGTTTAAGTTACATATCGTTTCAGTGAAATAAGCAGCAATACAACTTTAAAAATAAAGAAGTAGAGAGCAAATGAATTGGGAAAAAAATATAAATGCTATCAATTATCTCATAAAAAACTGGAAAAAAGAAAAAATGACACTAATTGGAAAAGCTACTATAATAAATGCATTAATCATACCTAAAATAACCTCCTGGCAACAGTTCAACATATAAATAAATATCAAATAAAGACACTGGAAAAAATAATATTTGGATATCTATGGGATGATAAACCAGACAAAATTAAGTGAAATGAACTGATAAATGAAAAAGATAATGGGATTTGAACATAAGAGATATTGAAACGCATACAGAAATGCTCAGGATTACATGAGTGAACAGACTATTTGACACAAAAAATACTTTTTCGAACTGGACAATAATACCTAAACTCTATTATGATAAATTTGGTAAAAATTCACTAATATTCAGATGAATATCAAATCACTTAAAAAGATACATGATATTGAAGAGATCCCAGCTTTTTATAAAAAAAATACTACAGTCTTGGATTAAATTTAGATCACAAGAGCGAAATGCTTCACCAACATACGTGCATAATGAGATAATATGGGGTAACTCCAGCATTACTTACGGGGGTAAATCTATTATTGTTAAAAATTGGATCGACAGTAATATAATACAAATAAAAAAATTATTTGATGAAACCGGAAAAATTGACAAAAGGCAAAACAATCTTGACATATATAGTATGTTTATAGCAGACATGACATTTTATTCTAAGAATTTCATTCAACGTGGTCTATTATAATTAGAATACATTGTGATACAAAGTAATAATCTAATTGTTCAGCTGCAATTTTGAATATCCACTTGATATACACCGATCTTCGTCTGTAGTATCAACAACACTAACTTCTTTAAAAAATACATTCCAATGACAATGGATCACTTGAAATAACACAAAAACAGCATCGACATAGCTTCAACAGGCACTTTTTAGAATAAATCCAACTGTTGCTGAAAAGAAATAATAGCAAATCAAAATAATTTATAGTGTCAATTACATTTGATTTTAAACTGAATATGATTTTGTATTATTTCATATGAACTACATTTAGTTGCATGTACATGTATGACAATGTGTAAACATTCAATGTGAAGTACTTTTGTTTACATTAATTGGTATAAAATGTACAGGATATTAACGTAGAAAACTATTTAAATTACAATTTACCGGTAGTTTGTAACTTTGTATCTTAAACTGCTGGAGTATGAAAGATTTATTTATCGGGTGGTGTAGTGGTTAAGCCACTCGCCTATTTCACCTAGCCGGCCGGGGTTCGATCCCCGGCACGGACGTGAAAAGGTCAGAGGTCACCTGCCCGATCACGTGGGTTTTCTCCGGCACTCCGGTTTCCTCCCACACTAAGACCCCTCGCGCGCTTATATCCGGGCAATCGAGAGTGATTTACATAAGTTGTATAAACTTGTTTCTCAATCGATGTAAAATATTTATTTACATGTAGAGAGCAGCCAGGGCTAGAGTGTAAGCTTACTAGACTCCCAGGACCCTGTGCTAGAAAATGGTAATAACAATACAAAAATGTATTTTGGAGAAAGGGTCTTTTTATAATAATATAAATTAAAGATGCTCCACCGCAGACAAATGGTATATTTTCCACTATCAAAAAACAGGAGCAGACGATTTAGTATTTTTCTTCAGTTACAAAAAATACTTACTTTACACCATTGCCACCATTGAAAAGTTTGAGCTTCTAATTTTACTTCAAGTTAAGAATACAAAAAATAATTAATTGCATCCCGAAAAAATTCCGTGGCACTATATCCTATATGGAATGAAGTACTGATTGCGGACGCATCAAGGGCGAAATAAATTATTTTATATTAATTTTTGTGTTAATTAGGCATATATATACAGGATTAAACACCAATTATTGTTCAAATGATGAATATCATTTATGCTCTGTCGGCGGTTGAGCATCTTTAAGCAGTTCACTTACCTGAAATAGTAGACAACTGTTTATCTTTACCAACCAAGTGTAGACTATATCTAGCTTAGTGGACCACGTGTAGACGCCAACATGTGGATACTGTGCTTCGCGTGAAATTACTGACTTCCGGGTGGTATTAAGAGTTACCTCCCTTAATATAAGGTATCACGACATAAATCTGTAGGTTCTAGGCCTAGTTATGTATGAAAGTGGGAATGATGAATGGATCTCCTTCTGTGAGAGGACACTAAATGTATAATAATTACATGCCTATTATGAATAAACTTTTATGTTAAAAATAAATAACTAAATAAATAAATGAGCTTTGAAATTACTGTTTCGGGTATGTTTTGGATAAATTTTGCCTTTTGGACGAAAATATCGATGTTACAAGTCATATTCTTTACGTAGATAGGTAATAAAAATACTCCCGTGAAAGAATATGCTCTGATTTGAATGTAAACTGGTCTTCTGCAAAGGTATAGTGTTCTCATTAAATCTTGAAACAATTGAACAAATAAATCATGATAGCAAACTCTGTCAGATAAACAAACTTCTAAGATACTGGACTTGTCGCGAACTTATTGCAATTAGACATACTTCTCTCATAAAAAACACTCATATTAAACAAATTTGTACTTTTGTTTTCCACACTTTCAAACTCGTCAAAATATTTTCTTACTAAAATAAATAAGATTTTGTTTGGTTTTATATGGAGCTTTAAGTCAAACGGGACACTCTAATTGCATGTAGGGAAAATGGAGGTTTGAAGATGACTCACGTTTTATCTTTTATCTAATATTTACCGCAGGGATATACATATTGGACGACCGCACGACCCCGCATATGATATGACACCGTAAAGATTTTTGATACAAACTATGAGTACATACATTAACATTTCTGATCATGATGTTAATGAACGTAGTAAGCTTATAAAATAAATTATCAACTGAATCGTTGTTTGGGCGGAAATCATGTCAGTAGTCATTGTACGACGATCGGGCACCATTGCGGTTACACGAATCCTTCATGGGGACCCATTATAGCTAACACCTGCTTCATTCGTTGACTATAAAGAGTCTATTTATAGTTCATTATCACAAATTAAAATTTCTCTTATTACTCGCTAATTAATCAGGTTTATGTTAACAGAATGTTTATCATACCATCTTTTGATGTATTTAATCACTTGTTTCCTCCTTACACATTGATGAGTGTATACATGTCTGTGTAGATTCTATAAATAGCAACAGACAATTTTTCCCTAATCCTAATTACTCGCTAAGTAATCAAGTTACTGCTACAATAATCTTTTCAACTCAAGCTTAGCAACATATCTTTAAATTTAATCAATTATTTCCTACATGCATCACAATAACTGAAATCGTTGACGAAAGACAAACATTGCATAAAAATTGCAATCGGACTACGTCGAGAGAGGTAAAAAGTGCGTATTTTTCGGAAATAAAGGAATATATTACTTATCTTTTGATAATTTATTTCCTATGATCATAAGGAACGTTAACATGTATCAGAATCTTGAGTAAACTGGGTATATTCTGCACTTAAATGGTATACAGTTTTTTTTATTCAAATCATATATTAATGTAAGTTTATTTTTAGCCAACTATCATAAGATGGTGGGATAATCAAATTGCTTTTCGTTCGTGGTCCGTACTTCCGTCCGTACGTCCTTTAACAATTATTGTTTTTGCTATTTCTAAGAAAGTATTCTAAGAAAGTACTGAAGGGATCATTCTCAAAATTCATATGTAGGTTACCCTAGGGCCGTAGTTGTGGATATCCTTTCGAGGGCCGGCAGGATTCGAACTTGACTCAATTTTGATAGTAGGTTATAACAAATGCCATCTATGAAAGCAGTTTGCATCTAGATTTCGGTTTAATGCCATTTTCACGATGATAACAAACAGTACACACTACAAACAAGCAAAAACAGTCACCAGAAGTCCCCTAAAGGTCACCACGCACGGGTCATGGGAGGCAGAAACCTGCGCGTGGGACCTTTTTTTTTTTAAATCGGTGCTATTTCCCCCCTTCCTTTTCCCTTTCTCTCTATTTTCTCTTACTGTGATATCTCTTCTATCGTTTAAGACCATCTGCATGTCTGTATCTTGATAATTAAGCTCACAGCGACAGGTTTCCGGGCACACATTAAAATCCGGATTTCAGACCTCATTTTTTGACATATTTGGGCATGTTCAAAGGTGATTTGTGACGTCACTAATGCAATGACCGAATCAATATTGACATGCAATATAGGGATGAACATCTCCTTTTCAGAAAAAACTAGTATTAAGTTTTCAACGGTCTCAGTGGGGCTCCAGAAGGGTGCATGAAATGGGGCAAATGAATAATTACGAATAAATACGTTAGGCCGTCCCATGGATATTGCGTTTTGGGAGCGATCGAACAACAAGATGGCTGTCAGGCAGCCCTCTTCGATTTTGAAAGTTAAATATTGTTATCGATATTTCTCAGAAAGTACAGAATGGATCATTCTCAAATTCCATGTGTAGGTTACCCTAGGGATTGTCTTTTGAGACCGATCAGTCAACAAGATGGCCGACAGACAGCCATCTTGGATTTTCATAGTTAAAGATTGTTATCGCCATTTCTCAGAAAGTATTTAATGGATCATTCTCAAATTTCATATGTAGGTTACCCTAGGGCCCTAGTTGTGCATATGACGTTTTGGGACCGGTCGGTCGACAAGACGTCTGCCAGCCAGCCATCTTGGATTTTGGTAATTGAAGGTTGTTACTGCTACTTCTCAGAAAGAACTGAAGGGATCGTTCTCGAATTCCATATGTATGTGTCCCTTAGCCCTAGCTGTGCATACTGCGTTTTGGGACCGATCGGCCAACAAGATGACCGCCAGGTAGCCATCTTGAATGTTGATAGTAAAAAATTGTTACTGCTATTTCTCAGAAAGTACTGCAGTGATATGTCTCAACATCACATATGTTGGGTCCTAGTTGTGCATCGTGCATTTTGGAAACGATCGGTCAACAAGATTGGTGAGAGGCCACCATCTTGGATTTTGATAGTTGAAATTTGAAAAGTAGAGAAAGGATTCATCTGTCAATGGTCAAACATATATCAATCTTTGGTGGTCGCCAATTTCCCTCTGGGATCTCATATCTATTAATCTACTCAAATACGATTAATGGAGATTTGTTGATTAAATGATGACATCTATGTTCTTAAGAATACACCACAATCTAACATGTTCCGGGGTCAGCGTCGGTGTCTAAAATTGGAATATTAAGTAATTGGGGTATGAACGTTTATAACGTTTATGAATCCTTTATTACATACACATGTATTTGTTTCATAACTTAACCATATCTTGGTATTAACCTTTTTACCATGACATTTTTAAGACTTATGATTATATAAGTATTCACTCCATACTCTTCTTATTTGTATCATGGATTCATTATATGTCTAGGGTGTTATTGTTGCAAACTAATGTAGTAATAGTTTTAAACATTATTGTTTTTAAAAGTTTGTTTACATGTAGGTTTAGCAGGTTTAGTTATTCCTCGTAGTAAATCGGGCGCTTCCCCCTTTTTCGCGGGCTGATTGGTCAATTATTTTGTTGGATGCTGCTGAAACCCCTCTCATCAGTCAGCGATATTGGACTTTGGAGATTACAGCAAACTTCAGAGACATTTTTGTCTGACTTTTAAACAAAAAGAAGAAAAACCTGTAGATCCCATGTTTTAAGCTAACTAGAATTTTGTTTGTTGAAGGGGCGGCGCTTTTTGTTAACCCAATAAATTCTCAGTAAGCCTACTTTAGGTTGGTCATTTACATTCATATTTATCGTCGTGTTATTCTTGTGCCAGTTTGTAGATGCATAAAGGTTTGTACACAATAAATATTTCCTTTCCGCCGATCCCATTCAATACATATATTTACCAGAGGTCTGAATGATGGAGAATGTTGTTATGGCAAAATGTCTTTTAAACAAAGCACAATTTGGGAATGCATAGTTTTCATCATGTGACGGTAGGCTGTGGATATTTTCAAAGTGCTATTTGGTGTTTTACAAAACAAGAGCGATGAGAAAGCGTCAAATTGTCATTTGGATTGTGATCTAAGTTTCAACTCACAGAAATGTTTTAGAGCCCTTTATAGCATTTCATAGCTTTATGTTATTTACATAACTATGACTGTAGATTTGGGGCCCGGATGCAAAATTGTATTTTGATGCTCGCTCTAACCACACAAAACATGCCATATGCAAATGCAAAAACTACGTGTATTTTATTATGTGGCTTATGACAAACAACGTGTTATCAATTTGTACTTTTATTGTACAATATAGTTTTTGAAGTATAATGGTTTATGACAAACACAAATATATTTCTAGGTGGTACGATAGACATCACGGTACATGAGGTACAGCGGGATGGATCACTAAAGGAAATCCACAAGGCCAATGGTGGAGACTGGGGAGGTACCAAAGTGGACCACGCCTTCCAACTTCTATCAGAAATCATTGGCAATTGCGCATTTCAACGATTCATTAAAAAATAACAAAACAGACATGGTCGAGTTCTTCCGCGATTTCGAAGTGAAAAAGCGATAATTAAACCCAACGCTCGTTCTGATGAAAAAGTTACCTTCAAGGTTCCACCAAGTATGGATTATGCTTGTAGAGATGAGAATGGCCAGGATTTTGCAACCATTTTGAAATCAAAGCCGAATTTCAAAGGGACCATTTCTCGTGTTAAGGATAAGCTGAGGATGAGCGGCGATAGAGCAAAAGAACTCTTCAAGGACCCAGCAAGGCATATCGTAGACCATTTGAAGAATCTTTTAAGAGAGCCTTCAGCTAGAGGGGTGTCAAGCATCCTAATGGTAGGAGGATTTTCGGAGTCGCCCGTCCCTCAGGATGAAATAAAGAAAAACTTTCTAGATCTCCGAATGATTGTGCCACAAGATGCAGGGCAAGCAGTTCTCAAGGGAGCTGTTATCTTCGGGCACGAACTAAGGGCGATCATGTCGATAGTTTGTAAGTACACTTACGGGGTAGATACGAGAGTTATATTTGATGAAGACTTGCATGACATTTCTAAGCGTGTCGTTGACTCAATTGGAATAGCAAGATGCGAGGACATATTCGATGTGCATGTACGGGAGGGAGATTCTATTAACATTGGTGAACCACAGGTTAAACAGTCGTACAATCCTGGAAGACCTGATCAAACTGGTATGAAGTTCGGGGTGTACATCTCCAAAAAGGAGGAACCCGATGTATGTGACAGATCCAGAATGTACAAAGATAGGACAGTTCAGGATCGATATGCCAGATACATCTAAAGGTCGAGACAGGTCTGTCTGGGTACAGATGACCTTCAGTAAGACAGAGCTCGAAATCGAAGCTACAAACGAAAATACTGGGGAGTCGGTTACCGTGGCGTTCGATTTTTTGTAGCGACATCAGTGTAGAACACTACAAACGGACATTTGAAGCGGTAACAAATATAAACGCTTTTTGCACCAGACATTTTATGTGAAGATATAACATTTTTGTATGTAGCTAATACAGTATAGCTCCTCAAACTAACATTCCATAAATACCTCCATCCGTCGAATTGATCGCATGGTCCAACTTATGCCCTATATATTTAAAATGACGAACCTCCGGATAGCTCAAACCGCTGTTACCGAATGACCTTTTTCCCTCGAAAAGAATTGTGTACCCTTTCTATCAAGGACATAAGTGTAGTATGTTAAAATAGATAATAATAATTATGAAAATAGTTAAAATGCTGTAAAACGCTGAAATGCAAATGTTATTGACATGTATGTTTGTCATTGTTGAGATGACTGTAATATGACCAACCTCTGATGACTTGAATACCACGATTTCATTCAAAATCGGGTCCCCAGCTGTTGTTTGGGTTAAATAGATAATTTGGACTTCCATTGTGCTTAACATCTGACAATAAAATATTCTAAAATGAAACAAAAAAATTACTATCAATGCTAAGATATAATGTCACGATTAATATAATATATAAAGATAACATCATATTTTTCAACGATTTAGGTTTTGTGGTAATACTGTAGGTATTTACCGTTTTAATAATACATACATAATGTAGATTCTATATCCATTTCTATTAACCTTTTGAAAAAATATTTTAGTAAGATCAACTTGTTTTTTCCCCATATTGTTTATCTAACATCTAATTTGTTTTATCATATTGTTACTTTCATTACATAACATGTTGATACAATACCTTATTAAGAATAAAGATATGGGTATTTCTAAATAACAGTCATGCCAATATATCACCTTTGACCTGCTATATACGGACTTTTAAGTTTTGCTATTTTTTGTTTAGTTTTATTCACTTAATATTTTGTCATTAATTATTCAATTCTGAGTTCTTATATAAATATGATTATACAACTTTGTTTAGTGGACTAGAAGTGAAAATAAAACATGACTTATAGATTTGATAGTATATTCATCTGAATATTAAGTAATGATTTTATCTACTGTGAAAGCTGTAGATGATTTTTGTTAATTGATGTTGTTTTAATTAGTATTCTTAAGTCTATCTTATTTACTTAATAAAATATTTCACAGTTTCTTAGACAGTTTTGTTTCTTTTAGAAATGGTTTTACGGAACGAATATTTGGTAAAATGGAATACTTTAATTTTACCTTATATTCATTGTAAGAATATATTTCTTGAAAATAAACGATAAAACACCAATGCGATATGTGATTCAGATAACATGTGGAATTAAAACTTCACACTATTTGGACCAATTGCAAACCGAAATCATAGTACATACATTGTGAAACTCGAGGCTCAGACAAACATCACGACGGATATGATATTCTCTAAGAATTCAAATTCACTCAATGATTGAAGCATACTTCGAATGGTTACCGTCGCTAGTAAAACTACAAACTTCAAATTCTGCCATTACATGATACATAATCCTTTTAATGATGTAGAAGCACCAACTATTATTACTTTTAATTTTTCCAGATGACAGTCTTGATTCTTTGTATCATTGTTGTAAGTAATCGAATTTCGTTAGGGTTTGATAGAATTTCTTTTCATTCGTGGTTCGTCTGTTCTTCTGTCCGTTTTTTAATTATCATATTTCCCACCATTTCTCAGGAAGTACAGAGGGTTTTTGGAGTCCCTCATTCTTCACGATGAAATAAGAAGAGATTTCCGAAGCGTCCTTATGATTCTGACGCACGACGTCTGACATTTAGTTATTAAGGGGGCTGTCATCTTTGGACATGAGCCGAGGGCCATTACGTCGAGAATTTGTAAATATACATATTACGTGAAAAAGTCTTGTAACGCTGATGTAAGCTTTCATGACATTTCTAAGCATTATTTATTAGGTCAGGTGGAGTAAAATGTAAGGACATATGCATGTTCGAGTAGTTGATTCTGTTGGTATCGGACAACCGCAAGTAGTGCAATCTTATCATCCTGGAGACCCCGATCTAATTTCAATTTTATTCGAAATGTATGTTTCTACAGAAAAAGGAACCTATCTATATTGACAGATCCAGAACATACAAAGATAGGACAACTTGAAATCGCTATGCTGGCACGTCAAGGGTTTGGGTTTTATTAGTTTAACGTCCTATTAACAGCCAGGGTCATGTAAGGACGTGCCAGGTTTGTTGGTGGAGGAAAGTCGGAGTACCCGGAGAAAAACCACCGACCAGCGGTCAGTACATGCCCCACATGGGATTCGAACTCGCGACCCATAGGTGGAGCGCTTGTGGCAATATGTCGAGACATCTCGGGTCCGTGGTCCCTACGTCAAAAGGACTTGATAGATCCGTCACGGTACAGATGACCTTCATTAACGCTGAGGTTACACAAAAAAAAAAAAAAAAAAACAGACAGTCGGTTACCGCCGCATTCGATTTTTTGTAATTGTGCAAACATCAAAAGAACATTGTAATGTGTATAAAAATCAAAGTTTCATGTAGATTTTAGTTACTGGCAGGTTAAGTCGAAAGAAAATATATTTATCTTTTATACAACGCCATGTTTGTGTTTATGCAATAAAATGACAAGCAAGACTTAAGTACAAATTGATAGCATGGATAACGCGGAATAATCAGCATTATGATCAACTTACTGAAATTAAACCACACTCACCGGACGTTCTTTTTGGTCGATTCTTGTTCTTTATATCTTCAATAAAGCTGTTCTTTGCTCTTTAGTTCTATAATTGTTGTTTCATAAGAAACCAGGAAAAGAAATTACACCTTATTGTCAAAATATGTTAGTTATTTATCTATAGTTCCAAAGAAAATAAAAGTGTCAATGTTATTCCATTATGTTTTATTTACCGTTTACCTCCATAGTGTTGACTCAGGACCTTGGGCCTTTATTTGATATATTTACTAACAAATGGTTAAGTTGTATTTCCTGTAATTTTCACAATCACAAACTGTCATAAAACATACAATGTGTGAAATTGGATGCTTAAATATATGTATGATGGTTCGGATATATACAAGCACCAATATACTATTAACATAGCGGTAAATGTCACAATTGTTGAAAGAACCACAACAGTTAACGCCATATTTCAAACTTTCGGGTAAAATCGGAAAACCAAGTGGCATCAGGTGACCGACATCGGGGATACCCGTATAGATCGGAACAGTTCGGAGACCTCCGAGCTATATTTAACGTGTACACGTTTATAATCAATATTTAAATTTAATTGTTTAATAACTTTGCGATTACGAATTTTAAAAAAGTAGGTTAATAGGGAAAGTTTAAAATATGTAAAACACTTTATTTGTGGTTTCATAACAAGATTTATATATTTATATATAATTCTGGAAATTTAGTTCAAATGGTTCTTCTTTCGCTATTTTGATGACATTTAAAGAAGATATTAAAACAATACTCAACAAGACAACATGATAAGAATTATTATTATATGACTGGTGGTTAAACTGTTTTGATCGGCTGAGCCGTTTTTAGAAGTATTTCTCAAATGTAATATCATCCCCAATATTAGCGGAAAAAGCACGCAAGGTTATTGGACTGAGTTCAGATACCTCTCAAGATTCCAATAACATATACCAAAATAGATCAAGGGATTCTACCCTTAGATGTGACGTCATGATCTCTTTTGATGTTGAATCGTACCCAAATATAGCGTAAATGGACTTTCCAATTCAATGACAACGGAAAAACCTATAGTGACGTTATCAAAATCGGTAGCATATGATGGAAGGAAATAGGTTTCCTGGAGTCAACGGTGATCAACTGTAGACTTCAATAGAACGGAAAACGTACAAGAATGCCAGACGGGCCGTTGATGCAACGATAAAATTTTCTGATTCTATAAGATAGAAAAAAAATTATATTTATCATTCACAATATGGATTACGGATAAACTACA
Source organism: Argopecten irradians (assembly GCF_041381155.1). Taxonomy (NCBI): domain Eukaryota; kingdom Metazoa; phylum Mollusca; class Bivalvia; order Pectinida; family Pectinidae; genus Argopecten; species Argopecten irradians. Next base: position 38,011,468 of record NC_091140.1, on the reverse strand, counting down.
TATATGTACTTACTTGTTAAACTCTTGGAAAAAGAACATGCAAAATTATTTAAATGTTTTCTTGTTAATTTTAGCATAGTTTCTTTGAAGGGGCTAATATCATGTAAATATCATATAATAAAACAGTTATCGACCTGTTTTCAGGTGGATACGATCAACCCTTGCCTGCGGGTCGGATTATATCAGTTACTCGGGTTGATAACTCACCGTATTCACCTGGAAATTCGTTAATGTATTATATTTCTTTAATTTAAAAAAAATGTTGAAATATTGTATTGTAATATGCTGTATTTGATATGACGCAATTGCAAGAATATTTCCTTATGGCACAACGCTGACGAATGTAATGTTACGTCATATTTATAAGTTGATCTCGATGTTTAAAAAAATGGACACGCCCCATCAAGCTATTTTTACTTATATATATGTACAATACATATACATGTATAGGCCCTACACACAAAGAGTATATCATTGTTGGTATATTTCTTTATTAGAGATCGTCAATTCAGCCATTGTTCTTTTGTATATGTGGGTCGAGTCAACTACCGATTACCAAAACAATGCTTATATGTACAATGAGATTCTCAGAATCACAGAAGCGGCCGAAACCTGACTAATCGGTGCCCGACAGAGTGATTGGTCGCGTGAATCGTTGAAAAGTAAGTATATTGTGCTATTCCATGGAAAGTAACACTTACAAGGATTTGATATAATTTATTCCCACTTATATTGTAACGATTATATCATTTTTATTTTATAACTTTATCAGCATTGCCCCCGTAAATTGAATATTTTAAGACATGTAAGAACTAGCGTAGTTGTCTTATTTATGACCTTGATTTTTCTTTCGATATTTATGTGAACATCCTAGGTCAAATGCTTTCTACGGCAATTGATGTATCGTTTTACATAAATAATTAAACCGTTATCATTATTCGATGATCAATAAAGATTTAGAAATGAAACAAAAGTTGGTTTTATCAAGAATTTACATGTACAAGGAAGTAATATAAATTACTGTATTACGTATATATAAACCGAAAATGTTTCCACAAACAGTTAAGACGTGTGTTTAGGATGACATCAATAAAAGAAATTTGGAGTTAATCAAAGTGTATATGTGTGTTATTGTTAAAAGAGGAAGATGTTCTATGATTGCTGTAAAACAACTTCCTTTCGATTTTAATTACATTTACGAATTTCGCGAAGCATGCAAAATCGCAAAGGTTTATCTCCGCAAATTATTATCGACATCTGTTAAATTGATATGAATTTCCATTCAGGTTTAAATCTGCAAATGGTAATCTTCGCGAATTTATGAAATCGTATTTGCGAAAATTTAGTAGCCGCGAAAGAGAGTGTGTTTAACATTCCCTCACTGCACGTATAAGCTGTCATGTATCAAGTTCTGACCTAACCTTGAACTTATTTATTATCACAGGTACACGTCAGAGACCCACACACTGTTATTGCGTTATATATATCTAAAACGAAAGTAGAATTCATTATTAGCGTTGTATATATCTAAACCGAAAAGTAGAATTCAAACAACATTGTATGTGTACATATAATATTATATTAATTTATGAATATGAAGGACAGGAATTTTCTACCCGAGGTTCGCAATATTTTGTAAAAGCCGAGGCTTGCTTGTTACAGTAGAATCTGGTCAGACCAGCGCTACTAGTACATGCTATAAACGCTAGTAAATACAATAGCATGGTTTTTGGTGACACAAATATGTACCGAACCCCTGGACTTACTAATCTGAAATGTACATTGTTTTGCATATTTTGCCAAAATTTTCAATCAGCAATCTTCGAGTTAACAGTAATACCTAAGGTTAGGCCTGATCCATACACACGCTTCAAGTATACATAAGAAGTGATATACATTGTATAGTCATACAAAATATCACTATTTAAAAAGGGTCTAAAATCTTAATGCAAATCCGGATCTTTGCATTCTTCATGTGTACAATACGATTCTATAACCATTTTGAATGGGTTTTGATAGATTTTTTTTTATTTATACGTTTCAATATGACTGTATGGTATCACATAGATAATTCTAGATACTTTTGTAATCGGGGCATTGCATTTGGAGAAGGGAGGGGCAGGAACTAGTTACCTGGTTATTTTCTCGGGAATTATATTTTCATGATTTCAATGCATATTGCTCTGATCCCCAAAAATAGAAGAAATGGTTGAATCAACAAATAAATGCAAATAATTTCCGAAACAAAAGATAAAAATGAACACAAATAGAAATATACGAGACTGCAAGCTCATCACACAACTTGGTAGTGTTTTAAGGAGCAATAGTTTTGTAAAATAAATCATTTACGACGAGAATGTATCATGACAACATGCAGAATCACTCTTTTACTCAAAAGTATAATTTTACTTATATGGTGATGCATACCGATACCAGTATGTAATTCTTGTATTACTTATCACACATTAATGAAATATACATGTATATTTAATTCAATTCCAAACCCCGTTGACTTTTTTTTTGATATAATGATCAATACAACTGTTTTAAAATGAAATCATCTTTTTCTCTTGGGAGGACAAAAGCAATAGGTTAAGTGAGGCACATCTCATCAGCCATATATTTTGTCCGGAATCCTCCTGTAGTTGAGAGGTACTATATATCTATAGATGTGTATAGGGATTATATAAAAATGATATATATATATATTTAAAAACAGAAAGGTTCAAATAGTCTATTAAATTGATAAGGTTGAGTGAAAAAAGTATGAATGATCGGGTGTTGAATGAATCTCCTCCAGTATGAGAACACTAGATGTTATGTAATATTATGTTTTTTGAATAAAATTTGATTAAAAAAAATATGCACCATAAAAAATAGGAATAATAGGTTAATGCTTTAATATTTACATTCCATGCCATTTATACTATATAAACTAACCAAGCTAAAGTGAAGTCTATGTAATTTGTAACCAAGGCATGTACATAAGGGATGGGCAGAAATTAGTTAGCCGGTTATTTAGCGGCACATTGCTGTGATCGCAAAACATGGGACAAATGGTCGAACATTTCACTTAAACTGGGGCACAAAGTATATTTCTATGCGAAATTTATGTGAAATTTACGCGAAAATGTAAATTCAAATAATTACCGAAATAAAACATAAAAAGAAAACAGAATTAGATACATACGAGACTGCAAGCTCGTAACACTACTTTTTAATATTTTAGGGAGCAATAAATATTTACGAAGAAAATGTTCCATATCAACATGCAATATTAATCTTTTCTTCAAAAGTATCAATTTACTAATATGGTGTTGTATATCGGTTTGTATTACTTATCACACGTTGATGAAACATTAAACATAGTACAATTCAAATCAATTATTTCAAACCCAGTCGATGTTTGTTTCAGAAACGTGAGTATGGCTTCCTCAGAAAACCATCTGCTAGTTGCTGCTATTGACTTCGGTACCACGTACTCCGGGTACGCCTTCTCCTTCCGGCATGAATATGAACTTAATCCATTAAAAGTTTCCTCACACAGCTGGGCAGCGGGAGCAGCTCTAATGTCATTGAAGACATCCACATGTGTCCTCTTTAAACCCGATGGGGTCTTCCACTCCTTTGGATTTGAGGCAGAAGACAAGTATTCTGATCTGGCTCTAGACGAAGAACAAGAGGGATGGCGATATTTTCGACGATTTAAAATGAAACTTTATGAAAATAGAGTACGTATTAAATTAATGCTTTGGTTTGATTGTTTGACGTCGCATTGACTGTCAGTGTCATTTTATTTAAGGTCTCACCAGATTTACATTGTGATGGAAAGCCGAAGTACCCGATCATATGAATATGGCTACTACGCCACATATGAGATTCATATATGTGGTCAAGTGGGAAATGACTTGTAGTAATATATCGGGACAATTCTAATATATGACCAAATAGGAGATGTCTTGTTGTAATAGAACGTGAGAATTCTAATTTGTGACCAAGTAGGTGATGTCTTGTCGTAATATATCGGGACAATTCTAATATGTGACCAAATAGGAGGTGTCTTGTTGTAATAGATCGTGAAAATTCTAATATGTGACCAAGTGGGAGAGTTCATGCGGTAATATGTCGGGACAATTCTAATATATGACCAAGTAGGATATGTCGTGTGGTTATATGTCGGGACATTTTAACCTTCACACTGACCCCTAGATGAATGCCCTGCTTCACCCACTTGTTTACTTTTATTTTGGTTTAAATATTTAACTGCAGTTATATTTTTCTAGTGCTTAAATCGAGACTTTACCTTGGAAGATGATCAGGGCCGGTCAATGCAGGCTATCAAGGTGTTCACAGCAGCCATCAAGTATCTCAAGGACCATATGATGGAGACATGCAAGAACCAGATGACAGGCATAAAGGCCTCCGATATCCTCTGGGCCTCACTGTCCCGGCAATCTGGTCTGATGCCTCAAAACAGTTCATGCGGGAGGCGGCTGTGGCAGTACGTATTTTATGTGAAAATCAATTAACATACAAACTATTGAAAATGAAACGATGACTTAAACGAATTGAAACTATAACATAATTATGTTTATAAAGTATTGTATTTTTTGTCGGAAATACGTGTAATCAATGTCAAATAGATTTGTGATACTGATGTCTACTTCACTTACATCTGTAGATAATCTTGGTTGCATCATTCTTATTTTAAGGCCGGCATTGATGGAAATCACCTAAAGATCGCTTTAGAACCGGAAGCTGCATCTCTTTACTGCAAATACCTTCCTGTGGAACGAAAAGGAGGAGAGGGCGGAATGAAGGGCTTTACTTCCGGTCAAAGTACGTTGTTCTGGACGCTGGAGGTAGGTATAATGTGATGAACGTTACATGACTGTTTATGTCTTCTTTAACCTGCCGGCAGTTATGTGCCAATGTTTTTAATAACTATAACTCCAAACATAGTAAAATACTGACTTCCAAAGATACAAACACATTGTATAGAGTGTCACCGATATAGGTACGGTAATTTATGACAAATTATTTCTAAAATTTCAGACTTCTAAATATATATGATAAATGCGACAGATGCGAATTTTCAATAGTGGTAATGGTCTAAAGTAAGTAATTTTTGTAACAGAAGAAAAAATAATAAATCGTCGGCTCCCGTTTTTGATAAGAGACAAACTATCATTTGTCAGCGATGGACCATCTTTAAAAACTAAATTGACAGCTTAATACAAAAAAAAAAAAAAAAAAAAAAAAAACGGATGTTGTTTTTAAGTACACTTTAGTCGGTATCATATCCAGCAGTGGCGTAGGAAGATGAAACGTAATGGGGGCAAAGGTCCCTCAATATTTTGGGGTCCGGGGCCTCCCCCGGGAAAAATATTACGATTTAGTAAAGCTTAAATGAGTATTGATGAATTTTGGTGTTTTGGGGTCCGGGGGTTTCCCCCGGAAAAATTTACGATTTATAATGGCTTAGATGAATTTTACGATGCATTTCGATGAATTTGCGAGCGCCCTAAGGCGCGAGAATTTGGTGTTAGGGGGGTCCGTGGGTCTACCCCGGAAAAAAATACGATTTGGAATGGGTGAGATGAGTTTTACGATGTATTTTAATGATTATAAAGCGTTCTTAACATGGTAATTTTTCGATTTAAAGCTACCTGCATTTATAAATGATAATTGTGTAGTCATAACATCATGCAACCCTACTCGATCTGAATATACCGGCTTCACACCATCGGCACATTGTTGTGTAACATAAAAAAATGAATTATTTGTCTCGCTAGACAAATAAACAAATTGATCTTTTAAGAGACATTTTTTAAATAGTAATAGTATCCCTATGGACATTTTTAGTCTAGTTCGTGTGTATTGAATCTATTTAATTTTGACATAAACGTTTTAGGAATTGCCTTTAAAAAAAAAATCAGTCGGCGAAAATGAAAAAAGGCATGTGACTGGTCTATTGAAAGTAATGGACCTCTAGAAATGATTGAAACCTTATAAATGTTTAACTTAGTGCTATGCTAACAATTGGTACCTATTTACAATGTTTAATTTAATAACAATTCACAACTCGATGCATTCTATATTATTTTAAAACAAAAATGCATATTTCTAGGTGGTACGATAGACATCACGGTACATGAGGTACAGCGGGATTGATCCCTGAAGGAAATCCACAAGGCTAATGGTGGAGACTGGGGAGGTACCAAGGTGGACCACGCCTTCCAACTTCTTCTATCAGGAATTATTGGAAACGGTGCATTTCACAGATTTATGGAAATCAACAAAGCAGACATGGTTGATTTTCTTCGCGATTTTGAAGTAAAGAAGCGCACAATAAAACCGAATGCTCCTTCCGATGACAAAACTACATTCAAGGTCCCATCTTCAATGAATGATGCATGTAAAGAAGAAAATGGTAAAGATATCGCTACGATTGTGAAATCGAAACCACAATTCAAAGGCAATATGTCTCTCATCGGGGACAAACTAAGAGTAGGCGGAGACAGAGCAAAGGGATTGTTCAAGGACCCGACAAGGCATATCGTAGACCATTTGAAGAAGCTTTTAAGAGAGCCCTCAGCTAGAGGGGTGTCAAGCATCCTCATGGTTGGAGGATTTTCGGAGTCCCCCGTCCTTCAGGATGCAATAAAGAAAACCTTTCCAGATCTCCGAATGATTGTTCCACAAGATGCAGGGCTGGCAGTTCTCAAGGGGGCTGTTATTTACGGACACGAACCAAGGGCGATCAAGTCAAGAGTTTGTAAGTATACATACGGGTTAAAAACGAGAGTTACATTTGACGAGGACTTGCATGACATTTCTAAGCGTGTCGTTGACTCAATTGGAATAGCAAGATGCGAGGACATATTTAGCGTACATGTACGGGAGGGAGATTCTGTTAACAATTGGTGAACCACAGGTTAAACGGTCGTATACTCCTACAAGACCTGATCAAACTGATATGGCTTTTTATTTGTACATCTCCAAAAAGAGGAACCCGATGTATGTGACAGATCCAGATTGTACAAAGATTGGACAGTTCAGGATCGATATGCCAGACACTTCTAAAGGTATGGACAGGCCTGTCTATGTACAGATGACCTTCAGTAAGACAGAGCTCGAAATCGAAGCCACAAACGAAAATACTGGGGAGTCAGTTACCGCGGCGTTCGACTTTTTGTAGCGACATCAGTGTAGAATACTTACAGTATCAGAAGACATAGAAGACATTTGAAGCAGTAACAAACATAAACGCTTTATGCTTTTTATGAATAGTCTACAAACAAAACATCGATGATCCCGATGAATTTATCTTCACTTAGTTTTGTTCAAATATGTACAGTCTGACAGAAATGCATGTTAAAAAATATATATAAATAGAATACATATATGTCTTTGTCTAAAAGTAGTTTATGTGTCTGCAAATACCCGGATGATCACCAGGTAAATCTGACCGACACCACTGGAAAATATAGAACATGTTCAGATTTATTTAATGTCTTTTATCGTTCATACCTTTAAAAACTAATCCTTCTAACCAAAATAAAAATATATTACTTCAGCAGAACTATATACTCAATTCTGACGACTTTAAACTCACACACTTGTACGCAAAACCACAGCAGAGCGAAGTATTAATAAGTAGTGAATATCCCACAGGTGCCTCTTAAACGAGCGTTTGTACTCGCTTTGCTCTTACCTGTGTAGAGTGCATTGTATGTTCTCATGCAAAAATATTTGTTCGCTTTATACTTGCCTATTTCAAAGTAATTGACTATTCATGGATATTATTATCATTAATGACCCGTCTCTGGTAATAGTTTTTTGAATTATATGAAGATTTTAAGTAGGATTTTAATTAATGTACGTTTTATTATAGCGACTCTCTTATAAAAAACGAGGAAAATTATACATTAATATCGTCGGACCACATTTATAAGTTCAGTTTACAAAACAAAACTGGGGTCAAAGGTTATACAAAGTGGTCTTCATATCTATTGTTACCAACGTATGGACTGTGACACTAATTACTAAAACGTAAATAACAGGATCCCCTGGTATTCCCCCGTTATTGCTACACTCTTCATTAACTACGGCATTGTTAATTAAGAAATATCTTCATAAAATATCAACTCTATCATTTGGCAAATGATTCGATTTAAAATATTATATGAAAACATAATGAGACTTTTAAGATATCATTATCTTAATACCATTTTTCCATGTCGATAAATAGCTAAGACAGTATAGCCCTTCTAACTAATATTCGTCGAATACCCTCATTCGTCGAATTGATCACATGGTCACATCTATGTATTCCCATTCTATCATGCACATACATGTAATTGTATCTCGTATCTATCTATTTGTCACACAGTTGTTTAACCAATCGGTTGGTTTTTATATATTCAGCATTTCACATGCATTTTTATACGATGCTTACACTTGTAAAATCAAAAGGATTGAAAATAACTTTCATAATAATTAAAATGCTGTTTGTTTGTCATTGTTTGAGATCACTGTTGATGACCAACCTCAGGTCCCGATTTCTCGAAACTTAAGTGAAGACTAAAGCCAAAACTTAAGTTTTTCTCCTTATGTAACTTATATGAAAATTTATGACTTAAGTCAGTTTTTTTGACTTAAGTTTGTTTCGAAAAATCGAGGCCTGATGTCTCGAATACCAAGTGCGTCTTCCTCAAACTATTAACCAGGTCCCCTGCTGTTTGACATAAATAGGCTTTAACTAATTCGTTAATGATTTAACCTGTTTTAAAAAATCACTAAAATTTGACTTCGTCACAATAAGTGAGTTTACAATTAACGGTTGTTGAATTTAGGTGATGTGAATATTAACATTGTATTTGGATGTTTTACAGTTCAGTTAGTTTAATTTTTCTATCGTAGTTGACATGTTGCGATAACCATGGATGTTGGCAATTTTCATAACAAGAACGTTAATTAAAATTATAAACTTTATCAAATCTATACCAATGGTAACACAAGTTATACAGCACATATACAATTTGTATATTCCATTCGATGCACACGGATTTAAACGCGCTCGGAGCCTTAGATGTTTAGGAAATCGAAGTACTCGAGGAAATCAACATGAATAGAGACGAGGAATCCCGAATAAACGTTCGTGCCGGGAATCTAGCACATACCGAAAACTTGATGCTTAGTGACTGTCAACTGACCTATATCATTTAATTAATATATCTGAGTTACTTACTCACTATTAACATTGTATACAGATGGCAATAGTTTTTTTTAAACAATTACGCTTTTGTGATGATACTGTAAGTATTTTCCTTTGTACATACATGTACATAATGTAGTCCTTTCTATTGCTTAACATTTTGAACAAAATATTCATGTATCATAAACTTCAATTTTGCTTTTAAAATGTTTATCTCACGTATTGTTATCATATTGTTACTTTCATTACACATAATCTTGTAATACCTTATTGAGAACGCAAAAAATGATTTCTAAATAACTGTAAATGCTAATATAACACCGATCACTGTTATATAACGGACTCATATGTTTTGTTATTTTTATAGAGTGTATTCACTAAATGTTTTTTTTTTTTTTTTTTTTTGTAGAATAGAAGTAAAAAGAAAATATGATTTATAAATTTAGCATTGCTACCTGAATACTAGCGTACTAATTATATTTATTGTGAAAACTGTATATGATCATTGTTAACGGATGTTGTTTCATTTTGTATCCTTAAGTTTGTTTGATTTCCTTAATAAATCATTTCACAATTTTTGTAACAGTTGTTTTTTTTCTTTTAAAAATGGTTTTATGGAACGAATTCTGGTAAAATGGATGACTTATAATTTCGTTTTACCTTAGATTCTTTGTAATAAAATAAAGGTTGGAGTACCAATGCGATATGAGATTCAAACAGCACGACACAACATTCGGACCAGTTCTTAACAGGAAGCATAGTACGATCATTGAGAAAATCGAGACAAAGACAAACATCACGACGGATATGTTAATTTAATAACACAACGCTACTATAGCATAGGGTCTTATAATTAACGTACGACATTATCAGTGCGTTAAGTATGATGTAAGCTTAATGTACTTTGATAAGATATAATATAGTGTATTTGACAAAATCTCCAATGATTTAATCAACAGTATATCGTCGAAATACGACATTCTATCCTCACTTTTGACATTAGTTAAAACATACTTTGACATTCAAAAACCAACATTATTTGAAATAAAGTGCCTAGTCACTTTCCTTCAGTCAATAGGTTTGCTCCATAATGAACTATGTGTGCTTTTTGCCATTTTTGCCCCCCCCCCCCCTATAAAAATCCGTCCCAAACCTGTTGATTATTGATTAAATTTCAATTATTGATTTCATCTTCGATATAATAGGAATGAGGCTGTGTATTAATTATCATTATGAATATAAAAACATAATGCTAAATGTGTGAACTGGGCGAAAAGTTAGACATTTAGCTGTGAAAAATCATTCAAAGGGATAGACAAACTTGTTTAATGTCTTTTAAACATTAGTTATAACACATTAAATTATGCACAGCAAAATCCGTTTTCATGGAAAATCCATCTAGATACGACAAAATGATAATTAAAATGTGACAGAAGCAAACACATTTACACAAACAAAATCTAACCATGCACATCAGACATTTTTAAGCAGCTTAAACACTAGGTTTTAACGATGTCAGTCGTGTTCAATTTTTCAAAGAATTCTTTTGTTAAAAATTTAATTTCGTTTTAAAGTGACTGTATTGCTATGTTTATAAATACACTACCACATCCGTCGCTAAACGCGCCGCTAAATTGAATATGATTGTATGTAAGACGTACCGTTAACCGTGAACAAAAACTTCGGATTAATTCTTCCATTACATGAAATGTTGAGGAGAGAGGTCAATATAAACCCCGCGTCTAGGACATACCACTATAGGTCGGTGATGATAAAATGGTTAAGGTGTTCCGACATACCACTGGAAACAGCGATGGTAAAAATGGTTAAGGTGTTCCGATATACCACTGGAGTAGTGATGGTAAAATGGTTAAGGTTTTCTGACATACCACTGGGACAGTGATGGTAAAATGGTTAAGGTGTTCCTATAAACCACTGGAGTAGTGATGGTAAAAACGTTAAGGTGTTCCGATATACCACTGTAGTAGTGATGGTAAAATGGTTAAGGTGTTCCGATATACCACTGGAGTAGTGATGGTAAAATGGTTAAGATGTTCCGACATACCACTGGGACAGTGAATGGTTAAATGGTTAAGGTGTTCCGATATACCACTGGAGTAGTGATGGTAAAAAGGTTAAGGTGTTCCGACATACCACTGGAGTAGTGATGGTAAAATGGTTAAGGTGTTCCGCATATACCACACTGGAGTAGTGATGGTAAAATGGTTAAGATGTTCCGACATACCACTGGGACAGTGATGGTAAAATGGTTAATGTGTTCCGATATACCACTGGTGTAAGTGATGGTAAAATGGTTAAGGTGTTCTGACATACCACTGGGGCAGTGGTGGTAAAATGGTTAAGGTGTTCCGACATACCACTGGGTTTTGTTGTTAAATGTCCTATTAACAGCCAGGGTCATTTAAGGACGTGCCAGGATTGTTGGTAGAGGAAAACCGGAGAACCCGGTGAAAAACCACCGACCAGCGATCAGTACCGGGAGTATCTGGCAACTGCCCAACATGGGATTTGAACTCGCGACCCAGAGGTAGAGGGATTGTGGTAATATGTCGGGACATCTAAACCAATTCAGCCACCGTGGCCCCTACCATTTGACAGTGATGATAAAATGGTTAAGGTGTTCCGATATATTACCAGGTTACCACCAACCCTCCACTTACGGGTGTTTTAAATTTCACCAATAGTATCAAGATATGTGGTCTTCTTTTTGCGATCATCATTTATCCATTTCCAGTTTTACATTCGATGATATCCAAGCAAGTAGCAGACAGTGTCTGTTAAAAAACCGCACGACGCACAGCAACACTGATTTCGGACATTTTCATTAAGATTAATAATTAGAAGACACTGGACAAATACAAATAGTAGACGCTAGATTCTAATCCAATTGAAGAAGATTATATACACTTACCGTTGTAAGTTATGGATCCTCTTATTTACACAGTGTCAATTTCAAATAAGAAAATAGCTAAGATAGCTTATTTCACGAGTACTTGGATGGGAGGAGGACGGCATAGACAGGATTCGGGGGCGGATACAGAATTCTTTTGAAATGAAATGGATACAGGAGAGGAGCAGGTAGGTACTGTAAACTTGGGTATATTCGAAAGAGAATATTTTAGCTGAGTCAGTTTTTAAAACTGTTCGTGATGTCATTATATTCCCGCTGTGTAAGATTACTTACATGTCAAGATACACTTGTTGATATGTTTGCATGTAGATTATAAAGAAATATTAGCGGAGATTTAACAAGAGCGAGATAAGTGAAATGTCCATACTCCATTGCGCCTTATCATTATGAAAAAATATGCGTAATTGGGGATGCGTATGATTCGAGAAGGAATGGCGAAGTACATAATTTACCGTAACACAATAGTCTATTCCACGTGTTATATACAGTTTATGTTTGAATTATACGTTTATTTTATATTCATACTTGACTTTATATAGAATACTTGGAAGGGGTGGCTAGTATGACTATTGATATGTAATTGCATTCATTTAAAACCGTTATGAACTTTACTTGGAAACAAATTCTTGTGCTTGCTATCCCACTACATGGTCGTAAAAGGGTGACTAAATTTGGAATCTTAATTTTGTGGGGTACATAGATGAAAATGCCTTTAATTTTTCAATCATTTAATAGCTTGTGGGACCGCAGAATCAAACCAAAAAAAGACTCATGGGAATTCCCCTTTGGGCACAAGATTTCATCATAGAGAGGTGAAGGTTTCGGAGCCTACTGATTGGGTATTCAGGCGCACCAGTTTTAAATGTTTAATGTGTGGGTTGGGCAATACATGTAGATGTAAAAATATGAAAAGAAATTTAAAAAATCTGTCATGTGTGTTTCTGACAGGGGGAGGTAATCAATATTTGGAATTTCATGAATATTTTGGTCAATTTTTGGTGCGGAACATAAGATGGCACCCCCAACATAAACGTTTAGCAAGATGGTAGAAATTAATTTCAACAGTTAAGAGAGATGCCATTCACATCTAATTAGGGACAGGCAAGCAGACTTGGAAAACTCCCATTTAACCTGGACAATGGCAAACGTTAACATATCGTATACAGGTGGAAACCATTTGGTTCTGCGGTCTTCTTAAAAGTAACGTTTAGAGCTTTATTTGGAACTTGTCATGATCTGCCTAAGATTATTGCATCTTAGGGTCACATGAAGTGGGTGCAGGCACATTTCTATCATCATACTTGCAATGTAGACTTTGCTTATTATTTTCTCTTTAAAACATATTTAAAAAACAGAAACACTTGCTTTAAATAAATGGAAAATCCAGAAGATACTTAGTTGACATTAAAGCTGTTTTATATTAATAAAAACTTGATATGCACTGAGATTTTTGTTTTTCAAAAACTTATGACAGTAAACATTTGTAACTGATTCGAAAAACAATTATACCTATTAATATTTCCACGAGTCAACAGGTAATACCTAAAGTTAGGTCTGATACATACACACTTTTCTATGAACTGAGATATGTCAAGTTCACATTAAGATGTGACATATAGACACATACAAAATATCACTAGTTAAAGCAGGGTATAATACCCTAAAACATGTAAAGACACGAGGAGAAGATTCTCGGAAGTACACAGCTGCGATAAGAAAAAGCACGACACCCGACAAATCGGGTGGCTGACATTGTTATTGGTTGTGTGAATCCGACCTGAACAGTGAGTATAGTTTACAATTTAATGGAAAGTAATACTAACACTGATCTTCATAGAATCTTGTTAGCACTAATATAATGACGATTAAATAATTTTTATTTTATAACTTTATTGAGCATTGCCCTCGTAAAATCGAATGTATTGAGGACAAGTAACAGGTGCGTAGTTGTCCTCGGTTGTGACCTTGATTTTTCTTTCGATAACTTATGTTGAATATGAAGATGGGGTGGTAAAGAGGGCTAAACCGTTATGAATTTTCTTAAGAGATTCATCAATTAATAAAAGTTGTTTCAATGGTTATAGCTTTGATAAAGATTTGATATTGGTGAGACGCGTCAAGGAAGTAATACATGCTACAATGTAACAATCAGGGTATTGCATATAATAAACAAAAGCTTATAATGAACAATTACACAATCTCTCTCTTACCTCCCTCCTCATCCTCCCTTTCTCTCTCTGAAAGTTTTTCTCCGTCATAATTCTAAAACATAATGAAAAGTAAGCTACCTATATAACAATAAATCACTTATTAGATTAATTAAGTAATTTGTAATTCTCCTAATCTAATACATCATTTATTAACCCAATATGATATATAGACACGATCGATCATCGTTTTTAATTATTCTCTCACTTATCTCGCTAATCAATGTGGTTTTGTTGTCTAGCTTTGGTAAACAAGTGTCATTTTAAATCAGGATGTGATATTATCAAACCGCAAATCAATACAATAGATCGATAATTTATCAAGGTTATCGCCGTAGAATGGAAAACCACATTTTTCTAGTGTTATTGCACATATCACCAAATCGAATATACGATTTCATGTTATCATTTATTTACTTGACTTATTATCATATGTCTGCCCCCCCCCCCCCCCCCCCGAAAAAAAATTAAATACTGGCACAATTTTCTCTGAAAGAACCTATGTGATTAAAGTTTTACTAAGTCCTCGTAAAAGTTACACACCATAGAGAAAACAAACACCATTTCATTTTTTGATGAATGTGACTTTAAAATGAGATTGTTAATTTTGTTAAAGTCCCAAAAGTTGTTAACTTACCTTCAATTCTACACTTATCATAAATTCATAAACAAATGTATATCATGGAAAAACCACTTAATCTTACGGGGTGCTCCTTTGGTCCTATAATAATAATCAATGATGGAACCGGCAGTATGTACATTTATACAAGGGATAATGGGGATATTTTTATTTTATTTTATAACAACCAAAAAATAACTGAATTAATTACATACGAAATTCGTGAAATTATAACACGTATTTAAAGCAGATTTCAAAAGTCTATAAATCTAAAATGATTTTTAAATGCATTTGGTATGCTTTCTTTCTTTCTTTCTTTCTTTCTTTCTTTCTTTCTTTTTTCTTTTTTCTTTCTTTTCTTTCTTTCTATAGATGTAGGTCATCAGCAAAATTAAACTTACTTCAAATCTATTCATTATGAACGGAAATATAAAGCTAGTTACAGAGGCAACTCTATACATGTATTGGTATTACACATATGAAGATGTCTGTATATAAGAATTTAATGGATAGGCAAATTGCACTCTTCTACAATTTCCCTGTTGATTGATCAGAAATACAGAACACATAATTTCAATGTTCTGTGTTATTGATAAGAAAATCACAATTTACAAGATGGTGTAATACTACAAATCAAGCCAATCTTATTAAATTCGATGTTCTTCATCTATTCCAGAGTTTACAAAGTGGGTAATGGACATCAAATTTAATTTGATTGATATTAAGGGAATTTGTATTTCTATTTGCCGGAATCGTTCAATGGTACTCAAGTGACAAGTTTTTATTTTAGAAGTGGAACAATTCGTGGATAGCAGAATTTTTACTGAGTTTGCGTTCTGCTTTATATACTTCTATACCACAATTATGTTGTGTTATGTCGAAATATAAAAGTGTCATGAAAAACTCCCAGACATGAAAGGTCATGAAATTGAACGGTGTTCAGATATTTTATAAATATCATGAATTTTCTTCAATGGGACAACCAACGTCACCGGAAATAATATCGGCCACACGAAAACGGCAGAAAAAACGCCTGCTTAGAGGTAAGTTTTCACTATAAACCTTACAATGACGGTGTCTAATTTACTAATAAAACCTGTCGTGCATCAAAGACAGGAAGTTGTTTGAGATTACATAAAGTTCTTGGTACATCTTTTCACATTCAAGCTTAGATAATGTAACACACTTCGGCACAAATTTTTAGAAGACAGGGATATAAACGGTCACATTGTTTACGCAAAAGATGGATTAAATCACTAATTTGGCTATGTTCTGTATAACTCTTACCCTGTTCCATTTTTTGGTACATAATATTATGATTTTGTGTAGTTGTAAATGCATTACACTGCATATTCAGCATGTTATTGCAAAGCGACTCTGTTTCGTTGCGGAATATGATAATGATATCACAAGTCAATGTATAACTATGCGGGTAACGGTCACACACCTACACACACACATATATTTATATTACCCTTGTAAAAAGAGACCGCAGAACCAAATGATTTCCCTATATACGATATGTTATACGTTTGCCACTGTCCAGGATAAATGTAAGTTTTCAAAGTCTGGTCAGCTGTCACTAACTTTGAAGAATGGCACCTCACATACCTGAGTGAATAAAAAGAAAATTAAGATCTACATCCTTGCTAAACTTTTTTGTGGGGAGTGCCATATTAAGTTGAATTACCGCACCAAAAAATTGACCAAAAAATTTCATGAAATTCTCTAATATTTGAGTACTCCCCCCTGTCAGAAGGGAAAAATGACACGTCTTCCCTAAAAAATTTCTGTCTTTACATTATTTTACATCTAAATGTATATTGCACCAACAACCACACATTTAACTTTTGTGTATCTCGAGGACACCCTGCTTACCCAATCAGCAGGCTCATTATATCATACTTTCCAACCTTTTCTTTGAATTATTGTGCACCAAATGGGGATTTTTCCAGAATTTCTATTTTTAGTTTCATTCCGCGGGGTCCCCTTTATTAAATGAACTCCAGCATGTTGCTTTTTGTCATTGTGTATAACAAAATTT
The DNA here is from genome assembly GCF_041381155.1 of Argopecten irradians. NCBI lineage: Eukaryota > Metazoa > Mollusca > Bivalvia > Pectinida > Pectinidae > Argopecten > Argopecten irradians. The sequence continues at coordinate 37,994,446 of NC_091140.1, read as the reverse complement.
TTACACTCGGGCGCTTGTCGTGAGCCAATAAACAGTCGTGGGGACTAAACTATAAATTCGATCGCATTATTATGTTTTAAAACATCAGGTTCGATTTCCGCAAGGCGTAGCCAATTACAATTTTTCACAATTTATTTCTCATAATTTTATCTATTTATGTTTTATTTTTACTTGGTTAGTGAGTTAGGGTCCTAATCATAAAATGTTTATATTCTTGTTTTTGGTTTTCCCTTTTAACTTATCACATTTATATATATATCATAATTTTATATTATGAACAGTAATAAACAGAAACAGAACATTTGTGTGCAGTATTTGCCGGACGCACTTTGGCGTCTCAATAATCCCTAAATATCAACATGAAGAGGACGAAATAGCTCAAAGCTGGGAAAATAGGCCTGCGATGTGTGCGGACGTTGTTGTGCTTTTAGCAAAAGTAATTTTGAAGGACACATTGAAAAAAACTCCAAAAAAAAAGAGAATGAAATTTCGTGTGCACCAGAGTATACACAGTCAAAACTTCCCTGTGACGTTAAGGCTTCTTCAGGCGTAAATCATAAAACTAAGAGTCCACTAAGGACCTTTATTACATTAAAGCGTTGTTTGCCCTGCAGTTTTTGTTGTATCTGTCCCAACTTAACGGATCTTAATGAAATACCACAACGGGGGAAACCAAGACATTCTTGATCAAGTATGCAGGTAAGCGGTTTTTGATTTAGATCCAAATTGAACAGGGCACTAAAGAACTCACAGAGGATATGGTTCGGTGTGTAAGCATTTTGGCAAAAACGCTTGTCGTTCAAGATTTCTGAGGTCAGCATCTGAATTCACATTCAGAGTATTAGACTTTTAGCAGCAGACAGACTGGCTGTTTTTAACTTATTTTCTAATTATAGAGGACCTTCTGTTTTAATTTTGTAGGTATCGTCATTGTTTTGCTTTTTGCTTCTGTACTTCAGCTTATATCTCAGGTATTGGACGCGTTGTTCTTGTTCTTTAGCTCCCTTTTTTTTCGGGAGAAATTATACTCCATTTTGTCTGTGATATATTTTACCGTACTTGTTACTGTTTCTTATTATCTGAAAAAAAACTCGTTTCAAAACCCGATTATGTCTTCTACTTGATTGTGATTTACATATGTTGGCGTCTTTTTTGTTACTGTTTCAGATTTATTTGTTACTTGTTTATTTGTTGTTATGGCGCATTTTTTTTCCTAATTGTACTGAATTCGGAAATCATAAAAACATATGTATTTTATAGTTATGTTTTTTTTGTTATTAATTTGTTATTGGCTTTACTATCATTACTTTGTATGTGTTTTTCTTGTGAATTTGACATTTATTGTATATAAACTATGGGACTTAATATTTCTATTTACGATGCCTTAAAAGTCTCGTAAACTTGAACGATGTATGAATCAAGGATAAAAGCTTATTAATCTTTAAGAAGAATGGGAATCTACTCAATATATCAATATATTGACAGGTACACTATTAATGATTGTTTGGTACGCTCTTTTATACTAATTTTCAAATTTATGAATATTGTTGTCGGATCATGGTATTAATCCTCATACAAATGATTATTTAAACCATTAGTACAAATCAAAACCTACGTCTGTGTGTTACGTGGTTGAAATAAAATATAACCTAATACATATATTGTGTATCGGTATTATAATTTTTGGCGCCTCATAAAATTCCTACTATAATATATCATCACTATACTTCTTGTATGGTGTATATTGTATTTATTAATACTGTGTCCATGTGAGCTCTGTCTTAATATCATATCTTCGGGCTGTTCCAAATTCTACAAGTTGGAAGATTTCTGGGATTGGATTTGAGGGAGTGGCCTTATAAACAACCGATCGCCAAGGGTTACCTTTTCGTCAGCAGTTCTGTCTGTCACAGAAATCGTCGCCTCGTTGAACCCTTGCTTCTTCGTTCGAACTAGTGTGTGTTCTCCTTTTCAAAATCCACATGTTATAAGCGACAATCGCCTCTATCCATGGTTTTTCACAAACCCTGTTTTTGCTTATCGTCGTCGATATGATAGGCATGCTGTCTCAAACCTTTCTTTGATTGTGACATTCCCTTTCTACTGGCACCTGAACAAGTTCCTGGGAACTGGCAATTTTATTTTTCCCTATTCGGAAAGTAACTTACCGACACAAAAATTCGGTTGACGGGAATGGCGAAATTATATTCTGATTCAATCCCGGTCTTCAGTAATCAGACCCCATCCCCATTCCCCTCCCCCGCAGTTCACCTTCATTGTTCAAGATCTGGTTTGTGTTCTTATATTCAAGGACTTAAAACCTTAGAAATTTTCCAAACGTTTGTTTCTACTAACAATGTTATACATAAAATGTTTTTTGATTTAATCAATGTCATCTTCATTGTTGATTATGTGTCATGGTTTTATTACAATCACAGGTAAATACTTCACGATACAAGAGTAATAAGGATATGTTAATTGTGCGGAATTATGTTACCTGATATGGAATTCGCCTGGCATAATTAATCTATTTATGTAATCACCGGCAATCACCCAGCTGGTGGTGTGACTTTCTTGATGTTTTCGTCAGGTATTTTCGTTTTGGCTCATAATCATACAGATCATGCTCATCTTGGGAATTTGTTTCGTGTGATAAGTCCGATCTGTGGAGGAGTGAGATAACAATGATTTGGGCGAATTAAATGACATTGGTTGCTTGGTATCTTCATGACTTAATTTGGGATAGGTGACTCTTTGTGAACGCTTTGATCACGGTGGATCCCGTAGGTGTATATATTTGTGTTTAGGGACGGTCCAGAAGATGTAGCATGCAGCTTGACGGGAATGACATAAGGGTTACGGAGTCTTCTTCGTGATGTTTTTTTAACAAGAAATCCGGTATTTTGATGTTTTCATTTTCTCCGGTTTTTGTTTTATTGAAGTGTGTTTTCTTAGTACTTAGGGACTGTATCTATTTTAGTTTTGTTATTTGAGGTTGTGTTAGTTATCGGGCGTCGAGTGTAGTCCAGGTAACGACCTAAAAACTGGGTGGGGGTAAGTGTGATAGGGGTATCGTAGGGGCTTGGTTTATGAGGGAGAGGTGTTGTGGCCTGGTACCAACACACCCCCAAGGCGCGTAGTACGCGTGGGTGGATTGGTAGTCTGATGGTTAAGTTACAGCGGAAGGTGTTGTGGTCGTGTTCGTCTACGTTTGATGTTTTGGTGGGGGTTTTGGGGGGAAGATACGCCGTTGCAGGGGGTCATGCTATTATTTGTGTCACTAACGAAAGCGCGAGGAGTTGTGTTAAGTTAGGGGGTGGATACAGTTCAGTCCCGGGGTCATCTGCAAAATATATGTGTCGGGGTTATCCCTAGTCGCGGAGGGTAATTTAGGGTTCGAAGCGTTGAGCGTTATTAGGAAGATTAGGGGTAGAGGAGGGGGGGGAGAGATCACGTACTCTCTGACAACCTGCTGTGGTCGATGCAACAGTTTCATCCTCGATTTTCCGTTATATACAATTACTCTTCATAGATATGTAAAGGCAAAATTGATTTCCTATAACTTACAGATGTGGATGTTTTATTTGACAAATTTTTTTTTGGAGATCTTTCATGTTTTGTGGACATTTTTTAGATTATGTACATTTGCTCACACTCAACCTTTGCTCCAATTTCGTCGAATTATAACTGAATACGTATGTTAGTATGTTATTTTATTTAAGGATGTATTCTCATCTGGAGAAGTCAATATTTTCCTTGTATTAAACTTTTTTTGCTTCATTTAGAGTTTTAGACAATTAGGTGGTTCATACAATATGATAACTGAAATTAACAGCCATTTGCCGTGTGTACTCAGTATTATGCTATTGTCAATCAAAGAAAGTAACTTGACATAATAATATTAGATTTGAATTGGAATTTTCAGACGCTTTGTCATGATTCATGAAGTGAATTAAAGCCATAGCTTCCTTATGAGGTCGTTTGATATGTTTAGATGTTTCGACAGTATTTATTTACACAGTCTTTCCATAATGGGCCACAAGTTGGTGTTTATTTTAACTGCTATATAATCACCCCTTCTGACATGTGAAAATAGACTTACTTAGAATATAATTTTTTTTTTTTCTTGAGGTATATTTTTTCTTTCTCAAACTTTTCAAACATTTAAATTTGTAGTGTGGAATTCTGAGAATTGAGTTTTATTCTCAGAAATTCCAGTATGGCGTTCTTCTGAGCATCTGTCTGGTTGAAGCAATTGACTTTGGAACCAACTTACTCGGGGTACGCAAGTCTCTTTTCGATAAATGAATATCAGCGAGAACCCAATGAAAGTTTCAATACTAAACATAATGGACGAGCGGGTGATCCGGCGGGATCAGGGGGGACTAATGGTCCTTGAAGACATCCACATGTGTTCTCTTTGTGAGCCGGACGGTACATTTATTCCACTACTCTTTTGGATATGAGGCTGATAAACAAATATTTTTCTGATTTGGGCTCTATGACGGGGGACCAAGATGGATGGCGTTGACTTTCGACGATTTAAAAATGGAATCTATATGAAAAACCAAAGTAAGGGTTTTTTCTCCTCTATTTTTCTCCTTCTAGAAACCTACCTTCATTTTTTATGATACATTTGCTTACATATAAATATATCATATCGTTCTTTTTTATATATTTGTTTAAAACGTGTGTATTACCATTTAGTGCTTAAAGCGCGTTATCGTCGTCGATTCACGCATTGAAGGATGACCAGGAGGGCGTGCAGTCAGCGTGGACTCAGGCCAGGCAAATCAATCATGCGGTGTTTACAGCAGTAATAAAGTATCTCAAGGACACCATATGATTCACTAGACTTTGTAATAAACTAGATGACAGGCATAAAGAGGCCTCAGATATTCCTCTGGGTCCTCACTGTCCACGGCAATCTGGTCCGAATGCCTACAAAACAGTTCAGTTTACATGCGGGAAGCTGCTGAGGCGGTAAGAGTTTATTATTTAAATAAATGAATACGGATAATAAAATTGTAAAACAAAAACAGTTTGTATTTCTGTGTTTCATTGCTTCAACGTTTATCAAATATCTCATATCTGTAGTGACTTTAAATGATTCTCCTGCACGAATACCTAGAAAATTATCACGTCCCTAAAATTTAATGTATGCAATCAGTTTTTAATTTGTTTCAAGGAAACTGGTATTACACAACAACACGTGATCATCTAAAGATATGTCGCTCGAACCGGAAGTTTGCAATCTCTTTACTGCAAGTACCTCCCTCTTCAAACCCCTCTCCTCTCCCATCCACTTTCGGTACTCCTCTGGAACGGAAAGGAGAGGGGGGAATACAGGCATTTACTTTCCGGGTCAAAGTACGTTAACTGTGGTCCGATGTTAGACGCAAGCAGGAGGTAGGTAATAGGTTTGGTGAAACACACATTTTAAAAAAATCACACTTGATGCAACTTTCTTCCGTGGGTTTTTTTAAGGTATCAAGATATTTCTTTCACTGGAGCTAGAAAATTGAAAATTATGATGTTCTACGCGAAGTTCTTGTGAATAGCATCACTTTATTCTGAGATACATTGTCATGAGGGTATGAGTCAACACTAGGGCCACACAAACACAACTACTTGTCTTCATACAAAATGCAAAAGAAATGACATTGTTTCTGTGATCGGGTTATGAGAAAAATTTATAAATATTATAAATATAATCTATAAATAAATTTGTATAATCTGGGTGGTACACGGTTTAATAAAAAATGCATTTGTAATAAAATGCTATTTGTTAACTGCTCTGCACTATAGGCACTTGTCAAAAATTGGCGACCTGACGTTAGGCATTTTGGAAAAGATGAAAATGCAATTCACCCTTTTTTCTGATCGTTGTAAAAGGAGAGCTTTTGCGAACTCCGGTGCATTGTCATTTTGTCGGTTCGCTATTACGTTTTAGAGAGGATGTTCCGTTTATTAGAGGTAAAAATATATAAATGAAAACGCACTGGGGTGGAATTGTAGGTGGGTCAGTTCTATGCAAGCAGAGGGTCGCTGAATACAAATGATCTTCAGTACAGGATTCGATCTGCATATGCATTTCAGGAGGGTCAATAGACTTTACTCGTTCATGAGGATACAAGCGGGTTAGTTATTGATGGAAATCAACATAAGGCTTAATGGTGGGAGACTGGGGATACCGGCCTTGGGGTACAAGGTGGACCACGCCTTCCAACTTCTCCTATCAACGAGATTATTGGCTAACAGAGCTTTCAACTTGCGATTCATCTGACAAACCATACTCAAGCAGTCATGGTTGAAGTTATTCCGCGTTTTTGCAAGGACACACACTTAGCGAACCAATAAAAGCCCATATGCACGTTCTGATGAAAAAACAAATACAAATCCATCGGTTCACTCATTATTACAATGATTGATGCTTGCAAAGATCGATGAATCATTAGAAACATCACACAGCTAACAGATTGTGTATTCAAACCACAAATCTATATCGCGACATATGTCTTGTTGTTGGTGGATCAAGCTGCGGTTAAGTGGTGCATGGAGCGCGCTCTCACGAAACTAATTTCAATGGATACCAAAACTAGTAATCAGTCGTAAGTCCATTTGATGCTAACACTTTTGAGAGAGCCTTCATGCGTGAGGGGAGTGACGCAGCATAATGATGAGTCTCGGAGGGGTTTTCGGGAGTCCTCCTCAGTTATTCACGCGATGGAAAATTAAGATTAACTATTCCAAATTCTTCGACATGTTTAGTGCACAAACCTAGATGCAGGGCGTGCGAGTTCTCAAGGGTGCTGTTATCTACGGACTACGATACACCAAGGGCGATCATGTACGAGGGTTTTGTATGGATTCATACTGGGGTAGACACGGAAGAGAGTTGAATTGGTCGAAGGATCTATCATGAACACATCTAAAGAGTGGTTGTTAGGTTTAGTTGGAAACTGTGAGTTGTGAAGACAATATTCGACGTTCCATGTCAAGCGTAGGTGTTTCTTTATTAAACATTGGTGAAACCACTGGTTTTAAACAGTAGTATATCGCCCTCAAAGTCACGACAAAAACTGGTTATGGTTTTCGATGGTGGACTTTCTCTGAAAAACATGTACACGAGGTACTGATGAACACGAATCACAAGGATCTGTACAAATGTTAGGGCCAGTTTAGGATCGAACTTTCTCAAGATACGTATAAAGGTCGAGAAGGGTATGTATGGTTACGGATGTTTCTTACAGTGAAATACCAGAAACTAGAAATCCGAAGCTACAAATGAGGTTACTGAGCCGGAATCGTGTTAGCAGCTGGGCAAGTCCGATTTTTTGTAGATTGAATAGGGATTAATAAGGACATTTTAAGCGGTAACCAAATTATAACATATTTGGGGCACACGCCATTTCTATGTTATGACAATACTTTTTGTATAATCAAATTATTTTCACTTGCTTCCTCGGCGATTATAACTGTATTGGGCCTCCACAAAACCCCTCTCCTATTGACATTCCTACGACATTCTCGAAATGTTTCGCATGGTCTCAAATTATGCCTTTTGTATTTTAAAATTTAAAAAAAAACTCTGGATAGTATTCTTAGCGCTCTGAAATAGATAATACCCCTTATTCTTCTCGAACAGTATTGCCTTAACGTTCTATCAAGTGCTTACTTTGCTAGCTTTATAGTTTAATATTTTCTTCATTACCAAGGTTATCATCATATGAATCAAAAAATAAAATTACATTTTAAAAATTTTTTATAAAAAATTGTAAAATGACTTTAGTGAACAGCAATTCTAAAGTACTTTGACGTGCCATTGATTGTCCATTTGTTTGAGAGAACTGTTGTTGACCAGTTTATGACCAGCATTTGAAGCACCATAAACTTCTCAAAACACTTCATCAAACTATTAATCACAGTTCTCCCCTGCTGTTCGCGATTATAAATTATTTTTTTTTCATTCCAATTTTGCTTTAACACTAATTTGCAATCAGTAAAATTTCGTTTGCGACGAAATAAATGAGGTTACAAATATACGATTTTCAGATATCTAGGTGATGCGCAATATTCAATATGTATGGATGTGCAGTTATGTTTTATTTTTCAGTTGGACAGGACCTAGGGACCCATGGATATTTCACTATTTTAACTAACAGAAGAAAAGTTTTTATTTTAGCATCAGTTGGTACAACATGTTCTACTCGTACATATACAACCACCAACCGATGGCTCGGGTTTAAGTTTTTGTGATCATAAAACTTCACACTTTGCTTTAAAATGTTCTATTCTAAAATTGTTTTATTACGTTTCTTACATGTATCACATCGAATATTGTTAATGGATTTACCTTATATTTGAACCAGTTATATTATATAATAAACTGTCAATACCAATATAATCTTCGATCACACTATACATCTAACGAGCCTTTGATTTATGATTATGCTTTGTCAATCTAATGATTCTCAATTACTCCAATATGGGTTATACACGACCATTTGTTTACTTAAAAATTGGAAGTGTATACGAAAAACACGTCTTTGATTGATAAATCAAAAAACTCCAAAGCGGAAGCATAGGAAAAGAACTTTTAATCTTAAAAAAAGTCAGTATTTGTAATTACATTAAAGTTAGTAGGTGGTATATTGTTTAATCTAGTATGAAAAATTGGTGTATTGACTCCAATGTTAATACGTTTGTTGTTTTGTGTTGTATTTCTTAACGTACAGTGTGGTTTTCCTTAATACCTCATTTAAAGTGAATCTGTCCACGGGACCAAGGGATGGACTAAAGTCAGGTACAAATTGGTGTGTGATATGGTTCACAAGGATATTTTCTCTTTAAATGTAAATGGATAAAAATAAATCTTTCTGGAACAAAAATATGCTATGACGTACAATGTAAGAAATTAACGTTAAATGTATGGAAATTCTTAAAAACGTCCTCCCTGGATTACTACTGTCAGTGAGTTTAAATTTAAACGCTGGCCTCACGCTTTCTAAATGATTTCCAAACTTCTTCTTTTACTCTTTTAATGGGTCTAGATCCTGGAATAACTAAGCAAGAAACCTGCTACCGTTCAGTATATAATATGTAGAGAACTTGTAGGAAGGCTTATGAACGCATATTGACTGGTTTTCTTTGACCGACTTTTACCTACTCTTAACATTTAATAACACAACAGTACTTATCATAGAGAATATGCTACAATAACGTGAGTACCTTTAAACTAATACGATAAAGGATATATCAAAGTGCGGTTAATTATTATATAAACTTCACATACTTTGATTAGAATTATCATGATTAGAATTTTTTTCCAAAATCTCCAATGATTTAATCTACGATATATTGTCGAAATACGACATTCTACTTTCATTCTAAAATTATTTTAAAACAATTGAATCATTTGATGTAACAGCCGGTCAATTGATTGAATCCCAGAGCAGCAACCAGCGGAAATGTTGTGAAGTTCAGAATATACACAAAATACAGTTCAACATAACACTTTTCATTTCATTGTGATTTGACAGTAACTCTCCAATATTTTATTTTCAATTTTCAATACTATTCAAATTGTTTAATTGAAGATTAAAAAACATAGAAAACATAGGCCAAAATCTGATGCCCAATAGCACTACTTGCGGAAGTCAGTGTTCCGGTGTATGTATTCTTGTGCGAAACCGACTGCGTTTGCACAAGAGCAAAACTATTTTCCGGTTGGTAAGGTGATAAAGTAAAAAAAAAAAAAAAAAAAAAAAAAAAAAAAACGGAAAATGTAAATATATTTCATGGATTGAATTTCAATCTATCGATTTGATAGGTATGCTGACAATGTGACAGTGCAGTTGCTATGGTACCTAACCCATATATGCATAAATTGACATACTGTAGGTTTTCCCCTCAATATTTCTTGTTTTTAAAATTTTAAACTTTATATCTAGAAACCATTGAGCGCATCATTGACCAAACGTTATAGTTCAATGAAAAATACTATATAGAGAGAGTACCTACAAATTCTGAATACAAGCATACTCGATATATAAGAGGTTACTTTCACTATCGTTAATAACCAACTTGATATGTCAGAGGTTACTTTCACTAACGTTATAACCAACTTGATATGTCAGGGGTTACTTCACTGTCGTTATTAACCAACTTGATATGTCAGGGTTACTTTCACTGTCGTTATAACCAACTTGATATGTCATGGGTTACTTTCACTATCGTTATAACCAACTTGATATGTCAGGGGTTACTTTCACTGTCGTTATAACCAACTTATTACTTTCTCTTAATAAAATTGAAGGCAGTGCAAGAAAAAAACAGGTCTGCAGGAAATTTTCTTTGAAGTTACCATTGGAGTATCGAGGATGGCATAAATATTAAGTTTGTTCAGATTGCAGTCTGAAGATTAGGGTATCCAAAATATGTCTCTCGCGACGCTTCGTGTCTGTCCAGTGTTCGGTATAATCAATTGTTATTTCTATAACCATGTGACCGTGTTTGTTTAATGTGTTTTGTTAACCCTCAGACTGCCTTGAAAATTTGGCCATCTACTTTAGTTAATAAATTAACATATAAAAAAACAATTGTTGAATTTTGGCGCTGACCTTTATACTCCACAATTGCTAACAGAATGCACTTCTGAGAATGCTTAAATAGCACCCGGCCACTACCAGGCTTGTGTATGCGCATGTTTCAGAAGAGTATGTTGGGAAATTTCTGAGCTCTGTAAAGATGTGATGAAATATTGGTGAAATTGGACAATTTTGTGCAAAACTCTGATTGTTTTACCTTAACATTCGTGTGGTGTTGTTTTGCACTTGATTAATGCTATAGAGATGTCATGCGGAAACGTCTCATGGTGGCAACCGCGCCGGAATTAGAAAAGGTTACAGTTAAAAGTCATAGATGAAAGTTCGAGTGAATGTAATTCAATGTAATCGAATAAACAATTTCTTAAGTCCAATTTGAACAAGTCCAACCAGTTAGTAACGTCTGTACGGGGCAGTATACTTATATATTCAGTCGGACGCGAGTGCTCGCGAGCCATGGACACACGATCGCCGATATACGGTCGCCCCACTCTCCAAGATAAGAATTCATGGTATCGCTCAATTCTTTTAAAATTCCAATACAGTTTGTGAGTACATACATTGACGATTGACGATACAAAAACTTCAACGATAACTCCATATAGAACCATAATAAGCCTCCTTGCATCCAAAGTTATCAGCCGTCTACCGAGTCTATACAAAGTGTGTGGCAAGTGAAACTAGAACTGTCGCCAGAGTGGACGATTAATATACCCGGCTGCCACAAATTTAGTAATAACTCCATTAATAAATGGATATTGCAGAACTCTATATAGCTTACCTCAACTCCCCCTAGAGGTCAGGCAACTAGTGTACCAAATTTTATCAAAATTTGTCAAGTAGTTTAGGAGGAGTACAGTTTGCCGGACAAATAGTTGTGTTATACAAACCACCCGGGGTAATTGTCAAGTTTCACTAAGTCAGAGAAATTGAGCATAGTATACTGTGAAGTTTAGTTTCATTATTTAAATGTCTTATATGTCAATAATATACATTTAACCAAATTAAAGGATCAACAAAGTCCCTTCAAGTTAATAAAATATTAGGTTAAGAAGGAGTTTTCATAAAACTCTATCTTTGAACCAGATAGCTCTTTTAAAAAAAATAAGAACCTCAATAAGAAGGATGGCATTGGCTTCATACTTTCTAATTAAGTTTTTCCGTTAATCTAAAAAAATCTTAGCAGCCACTACCGAGACCATACAAAAGCAAGACAACTGAAAATATTATAGAGTCATCCTAGGCAAATCCTTAACATCGTATGTCATCAAACAATCACCAGTCCTCATGGATGAACTGTGTGAGTTAAAACCTTACAACAACCATGGTAACTATGGACATTAGTGTACGGACAAATGAAAAACAGTGTAACGAACAAGTTAGCAAAACTGATAGACACTGAAATTGATTCAAAAACAAAGAAATCTTGCACTATTTGTATTTGTGCATGTTATTTGCCGCTTTATATGTCAATAAAATTGTAAGCAAACGCAAAAAAAATCAATATAGTGTGTTGTAATGTAATGCACACAACCAAAATGCGTGAATAATGTAATTTTTAACTATTAAACTATCTTCTTTTGAATTATATTGTCAATATAGATGCCAGAGCTTTACAGACAATCATCTCATAATCCATTCATTATGTAGATTGTCTGCATAGCTCTGTGATCTCTATACCATAATATAACAGAGGCCAGGGTCAGGGATAATGCAACTATTTATATATACTAAAATGTTAATTCGTTTCCATTCATTTAAAACTCGTTTTCTGTTTGTGAATAACTATTTGTTGGCGGGAGACGCTCAATTACATCAGTGTACATGTACCTTCACTTGATTGAATAGAAATCACCGTTATAACTTTCTACTGACATTTAAATAGAATAGGTTTGTAATATGGTTTGTGTATAGCCGATGTCTGTATGTATCGACACGTCTAATTATATTCTCTTGGTGATCTAAGTATTACGTTCACAAACTTCATATATTGTGTACCTAAACGAGACGGCTGTTAATTCTGAAAAATTGAAAACTAGTTTGATAATTTTGTTTACAAAGTTATAAGCCTACCTTTAATACTAACTGACCATCGCTTCCTTTAAATAATTTTAAATCATAAAAAATTAAATTCCAATAGCGCGTGGGTCGTCTTATGTTTCTCAGCTTCGTCCTAAACCACGCGTACAAAACAGCTAACTGAATTCTTCATTGTTAATATAGATTTGACGATGGGCATTTTGTATTTGTTTGGTGTTGTAACATTCATATTAGGCCATCAATGTATATACAGCCGTCAAAATTTCAAATGATTAATCTAATAGTATTATAAAATTCATAGGTAAAATTAAACCCGTTAACATTTTCTAGTAGTTGACGTTAAAATACTCTACCCCCACGACATACCGATCTAAACATTTCAGATGGCAGAAGTACAAGCAGATTTTAAATATATTTGCATTGTGGTAAAACATCTGCAGTATATTTCATGTTTGCACTGTAATTTAAAGCTTTCCCTATACTACACATTTATCGTTCTATAAACCTGTGGCGACATGTACATGTATAAGGAGATTCTCACAGAATTGCATACCTGCCGGCAAGAAGCAGCCGACACCCGCCTGAATCGGTGGGCCGACATTGTCATTTGTCGTGTAAATCGTTGAAAAGTAAGTATCTATTACTATTTCATTGAAATTAATACTAACAGAGATTTTACATTTAATAGTCTTACCGTAATTATTTCACCAAAAAATATACTTTTTAAAGAAAAGTTGTTATGCGTTGTTGCGTCCAGATTTGACATATGAGACATACATGTTAAACATGGTAAAGCTTTAGATCAGGGTATTGAATTACATACAAATCGTAAGCGTTTAATATACAAATACTTCGACACACTTTTTAAAACTCTATGAAAGCTATTTTAAAACATTTTTTTTTGCAAAAAGCTTGCTATCTACGTTCATTAGAAGTATAACCGATGATATATTATTTTCTATCATACCTGAGTTTAATACTGTTTTATTCAGATGCAATTACACTCAAGCCGCCGCCTGAAAATGTATTGAATGTGTTATCTATAGCAATACGATTTTGTTACGGTCACTGCGTCAACAGAATATATTTTTTTATATATACTTTTGTCATATTTGTTAGAATACCAATAAATGTCAAGAATGTACTTAAGTTTTCATGTTAAAATGCTTTAAACATTGATAGTTTATTAGCAAGCCTACACACTCAATATACGGTGCTGCAATTGAACAAAAACTAACTTCATTAATTGTTGGTATGTACCCAGGCTAACTGTCAGTCCTTACTGTTTGATATGTTATTTGTGAAGCTGCTTGTATAAATTCAGTAAAATATGAGAAAAAATGATATATTTATCTGGAGAAGAAAAAAAAAATTAAAAAAAAAACTCGTGTTAATTACAATGATGGAACCAAATAGATCATGCCATCGTGTTCAAATATGCCGGTGTACACCAACAGTTTTTTTTGGCAAAAATCGGACCAGCAAATAAGCGCATGGAAGCCTATAGTAGTATTAAATATGCAAAAGGGCAGCTATAAATGGGCGGATCACAAATAACGCATATTCTATAAGATACAAATGGTTCGAGACATCCAATAATGGTACTCTATGACAAGAAAGTACTCTTCCACCGAAAAAATAATAGTTCTACCGATCTTGTTTGGTACAAAAAAATGCAAAATTTCCGGAAATAGCCTCAAATTCCCACATTTTATACTATTATGTTTTCGCTTCTTAGACATTTTCATTAGTACCTTCATAGTGTATATAAGAGCAATGCACTTATATCAATTAAAATGTCTTCTTATATTCTATTTAGTGATTCCGCCATTTCTAGCAGCTATTTGCATTACAATAATAGGCTCCCGCGCTACTAGCTGGAATTTTGCCAAACAAACAGTTGGAGTATGGCAATAGTCACAACTCGCGAACACGATTCAGCAATGATTATTTTGGTGCCATCAATGCAATACCCACAGGCGAGTTTCAATGTCTTCTCCCACACTTTTTCAGCTTATTTTACTGAATTTTACAAGCAGAATTCACGAAATTACATTTCCACAGTAGATTGACAATTAGCCAGGGTACAACCAACAATTAATTTAGTGTTCAAGTGCATCACAGACAATGAGTTATAGGCGTACACTGGTTAAAGCCTTTACATAACCTTAATACATATTTCAACTTTACTACGAATTTCTATTCATTCCATTTATATAATTTTTGGATTGTAATTTTTCTAGGCCTATCTCAGCACAATGCTAGGAAATCCATTCTTGATGAAACAAAACATTTATCGGATATGCTTTCACAACAATAAGTATGCAAGTTTATCATGCTCTTTGCTTCTAAAATGAATTACTTAAAGCTCAGATTGAAAAAGCAAAATGAAAAATTGTTAAAACATGGAAGAAACAATGAAATGGAAAAAACAACTTCAAAATTTGAGGTTTTTTTTAGTTTTAGAGAGAGCTTAAACCGATCTTTGATGCCGTATGTATATTTCTATGTATATTCTCAATCTATACTGTTCATCATAAAGAGTATCTTTCGATCTTTCTCAGGGGCCGTGTGGCTCCACCTCTGGGTTTCGTAGAAAGAAATCACCATGTGGACAGATGCCAGGTATTCTGATCACTGGTCGATTGGTTTTTTTCTCCGGGTACACCGGCATTCCTCCATCAAAACAAGCCTGACACGTCCTTAAATGGACCCTGGCTCATAAAATAAGGATCTTTTTATTTTTTCTTTTTTCTTGTGTTGTCTTTCAAATTATTCTATTTCTCATATTTTCTTTTGGGGGTAAATGGTTGGAAATGGTATCTGTAGTTCGATAGATTTTTAATTGTGCTTTGTAGTGTGATGATCATGATGATAGTGATTGATGAGACTATAATGATAATATGAGTCGTTATATGACGATATCAACTCCTTATTTTGTTTTCTCATAACTACATCTTCTCAGCACCTCTGACAAAATCCCTCACATGATACCCAGTGCTTTCTCGCACCTCGGACAGGGAAATCTCACTGATACCCAGTGCTTTCTCGCACGCTCGGACAGGGAAATATCACATGATACCCAGTGCTATATTTTTCTATATCGTCCGAATCTGACAGGTAACTTGACGTGATTTTTGGCGGACATTTACCCTATTCAGAAGTCACAATCATAAATCCTTATGGATAAATTATGTAAGTTAAAACCTTACAACAACCATGGTAATTATGGACATTAGAGGAACGGACAATGAAAAACAGTGTATTGGCCAAGTAAGCAAAACCGATAGACACTGGAATTGATTCAAATATAAAGAAAATCTTGCACTATTTGTATTTGTGCATTTTATTGCCGCTTTATATTGTCAATTAATGGTAACCAAACGCAAAAAAAAAGTCAATATCCACTAATTGTTCCACTTTTGAAGTCAAAATTTGTCCTTGGATACCGATGAAACGATACCGGCAAACATTATAAACTCGCGTGATATCAGTATTGGGATCTCTCTATATGGTTTTGTTATCAGTATTCCCTATCGGGTCCAGGAGGCTGGGCCGTTTATATTTTGTATATATTTATGTGGTGTTTAGTAATCTGAATTGTGAATATAGTAGAACATATCCACCCGGAAAATCTACCCTCAGTACATTACACATCGAATATTGCACACGGAAACGTTTTACGCCAAAACGTCCATCGCGTAATGAGCGTCCATATTTACTGTATAACTATATATATACTTCCAGTACCATCATCAAAGATATATCAATATCTTGGTTGTCGTCGCGGTTTCCTCTAAGATTTTTGTGTTATATCTCGATACATTTAACAAATTATTCAAGTTAATCTTTAAAGATAAACCCAAAATCACCAATACCAATATACCATATAGCATGTACTCTTCGTCTTGCGACTATGTAATTGATCCGTTTCGAGTTTGACAGTCGCTCATATATAGGAAAATAAGTGGACAGTGTTTGTATAAACAAACTTTACAGATGATTTCATTAAGATAATTATAGAATGAATTCATATCTTTCGATTAGTTTTCATTGAGTTATCCACCGTCAAATATAAACAGTTCCATATTAAGGAGTTTATCGGTTTTTTCCACGTCTAATTTGAATAGTTGTAATGCACACCCCCTAAATGCGTGAATAATGTTATTTGCACTACTAAAACTATCTTCTGTTTGTAATATAATGTCACATATAAATTGCGTGGACAATCATCTCAAAATGCGCGCATTTTGAAGATTGTCTGCATAGCTCTGTCATCTATATACAACAATATATATATAGAGGCCTAGCGTCATGCAATTTGTTATGTATCCTAAAACTAAGTATGTTAAATCGTTTCCATTCATTTAAAAGCAGTTTCTTCCTGTTTCTGTAATATCTATTTATTGGCGGGGGAGACGCTCAATTACACCAGTTTACCTTTACTTGTTGAAATAAAAATCATCGTTATACCTTGTTACTGGCATTTAAATAGAATAGGTTTGTAATATTGTTTGTGTATAGCCGATGTCTGTATGTATCAACACGTCTAATTATTATTCTCCGGTGATCTAACTATTTACGTTCACAAACTTCAAATATTTGTACCTAAATGAGACGGCTTTTAATTTTGTAAAATGGAAACAAGTTTAAAAATTTTGTTTACAAAGTTATTAGCCTACCTTTAATAACTAATTGACTATCGCTTCCTTTAAATAATTTTAAATCATAAAATTTAAATGTTAATTACCATAGCGCGGGTCGCCCTTATGCTTAGTCCTAATTATCCTGCTATAGTAGAGTAACACTAAACCACGAGGCAAAACAGCTAACTAAATCTTGATTGTTAATATAGATTGATATTTTGAATCTTGTCTTTGTTTGGTGGTGTAACTTCTATCAGGGCGTTCAATTCATACGCATCCGTAAATGTTTTAAATAATTAATTTTAAA
Organism: Argopecten irradians; assembly: GCF_041381155.1. Classification (NCBI taxonomy): domain Eukaryota; kingdom Metazoa; phylum Mollusca; class Bivalvia; order Pectinida; family Pectinidae; genus Argopecten; species Argopecten irradians. Next base: position 37,976,846 of record NC_091140.1, on the reverse strand, counting down.
TGAGTAGTATTATACAATTATACGGTATAAGTAAACCCCTTAACATTTTCTAAAAGTTGACGTTAAAATACTCTACCCACGACATACCAATTTAAACAATTCAGATGGAAGCAGCATAGCGGATTTTAAATATATGTGATATTTCATGTCTGCATTTAAATATTTTCTTATACTACGCTTTTATCGTTCTTTAAACATGTGGCAACATGTACATGTAAAACGAGATTCTCAGAATTACCTGCCCGCCGGTAAGAAGCGGCCGACACCCGACTGATCAGTGGCCGAAACTGTCATTTGTCGTGTGAATTGTTTAAAAGTAAGTAGATTTTACTATTTCATTGAAAGTAACACCAACAAAGATTTGATAGAGTTTTTTTACACTTATATCATGACGATTATATCCTTTTTATTTTATAAATTTAGGATATCCTCCGTTAATTGATAATTTTTAAGATATGTATGAACTACTTCGTAGTTGTTTTGATTGTGACCTTGATATCTTTCAATATGTATGACAACATTCCTAGGTTAAATACTGACTACGACAATCCATGTATCATTTTACATAAATAGTTAAACCGTTATTATTATTTGATGATAAATACATGATTTAGAAATGAAACAAACGTTGGTTTTATCCAAATTTGACATGTACAAGGAAGTAAAATAAATTACTGTATTACGTATATATAAACCGAAATCATTTCCACAAACCGTTAACATGTGTGTTTAGGATGACATCAATGAAATGGATTTGGTATTAATCATAATGTATATGTGTTTTATTGTTGAAAGAGGAATATGTCATAGGATTGCTGTAAAACAGCTTCCTTTCGATTTTAATTGCATTTGCGAATTTCGTGATGCATAGAAAATTGCGAATGTTTATCTCCGCAAATTAATATCATTATCTGTTAAATTGATATGAATTTTCATTTATCTTTTAATCTGCATATGGTAATCTTCGCGAATTTATGTATTCGAATTTGCGAGAATTTAGTAGCCACGAAAGAAAGTTTGTTTAACCTCCCCCGATCGCACGTATAAGCTGTCATTTATCAAGTTCTGACGTAACCTTGAACTTATTTATTAATCACAGGTACACGTCAGAACGTCAGAGACCAACACACTCATTATTGCGTTATATATATCTAAAACTGAAAGTAGGATTCATTATCAGAGATATATATATCTAAACCAAAAGTAGAAATCAAACATACTGGTTTAACTATTAAGAATGCAAACAACATAATTTGTATTAAGGTTTAAGACTGTTTAAATTAGTGATACCACTAATGCAGCATATAATGTATGTTTACATATATATTATATTAATTTATGAATATGAAGGATAGGGATTTTTTCTATCCGAGGTTCGAAATATTTTGTAAAAAAACCCGAGGTTTGCTTGCCAGAAGAATCTGGTAAAACAGCGCTCCTAGTGCATGCTATAAAGACTAGTAAATATATGGTATGGTTTGATACAAATATGTACCGAATGCCGTGGACATACTGAACTTAAATGTACAATGATTTGCATATTTTCAATCAACATTCTTCGAGTTAAACGTAATAACCCAAGTTAAGGCCTGATTCATAAACACTTTTTTTTTATCAAGTATACCTAAAACGTGATATACGTTGTATAGCCATACAAAATATCACCAATTTCAACAGGGTCTAAAACCTTAATGCAAATCTAGTTTTTGTATTCTTTATAGTATATTTAACCAGCCATAGTTTTTGAAGATAAAATTAAAATAGGGAAAACAATTTTTTTGATGACGCCAGTGACGTATTGGATGGGATAAACAAGTATGTGTAGGAGAAATATAATATAGGCCCTGTGTCTAATCGAACCCCCACCTTAATATCAATATTGAGATGTTCTAGATTATGTTATGTTTCATAATCTTTTAACATGAGTTTTATATAATTTTCAAGCATGGAAGGTATACTATTATTTTATGCTATTATGTTATATGGCTTGGGTTATCATATGATGGTAATCGTTAATGGGGCAATTGACTATGACGTCATCTTTACATTTTTTTTACTATTTTTTTTTTGGGGGGGGGGAGGGGGGGTTACGATACATATATGTACACATAGATTATATAACTGTAATGTATTCCTTTGTTAAGAATTATTAATACAGGTAGTGTTCGTTTGTACATGTGGATCGGGTATACTATATCGATTATCATCTATAAATTGATTTGATATTTGAGAAAACTGTTGTGGAGTTATAACTTTCCTATCCCAATTAGTTGCATAAAGAAAACGAAACGCTCGAGTTAGTATCGGTATCACATTCCTAATGGAACGTTTTAAACGTATTACTAAATAGTGTAAGAAAAAGGATTTAATTCATGCTGTATGTAAATCAGTTGCCTTTATTGATTGATTGAGTCATTCATTCATTGACTGATTCAATCATTCCCCGACAAATAAAGAGTTTAATCAACAGACATTTATATATGTGTAATCAATAATACGTACAAAATAATAGCAAATAAGGCGAAAATACACATTGTAAGAAAATAATAAAAAAAAGATAACCAAAGGAATGTTGACAAGAAACGATAGAAGAAAGGATAACCACCACCCCTACATATGACTGTGTCCCTTTAGAAGAAAGGAGATATAGACATCCACCCTTACATATGAAGTGGTATATGTATAAATTATGGTTTAAATTAGATATGTCAGTCTCTCACTTGTACATATATGAAGGTAATGAAAAGAGACAGTTTTCTTGCATTACTACTCCAATGTAATTTAATGTCAAAAGCAAATGTCAATGGTACAACTTATGTTTTGTTGTTTTTGGATCCGTTGTATTTTTCTAAACGATTGGTTTGCTGTTATCTATATGTGTGTATTTTTTCTCATGTTTACATATATGATATCTAAATGCTTTGTGTATGTCGGATTTATATTTGATCAGAAACAATAATATTGTATGTTTAATTATTTGATAATATTTGTTTTTTGGTGTGTTTTGATATTATGAAATTTTTTAGCTGTATTATAAATTTCGTAGGTAGTATTACACCCTGTTTTTAACATTTTCTATACATCTGTGCGATTATAAAATGTATTTAGTTTATATACTAACATATCGATTTAAACAATACAGTTTGTTGTAATACACCGTCATTTAAAACATATGTGTATTGTGCTTAATGGTCTGTAGTGTTCCTCACGAAGTGCGCAAAATTGGGCAACATGTGTAACGCAATTATCAGAATCACACACCCAGCCGGTACGAAGCAGCCACACACCCGGCTCCTCGGTGACCGACAGTGTCATTTGTCATGTTTATCGGTGTGTTATAGTAAATATTTTTGCATTGAGATTTGATTGAAATTGCTAACATTTTTAATTGTGACTATAATATCAATTTAGTTAAAAACCTTTATGGACATAAGTCCTCGTTATTTCAATATATTTAAGACGTATAATAACCGCGTAGATTGTGACCTTGATTTTTCTTTCGATATTTATATTAACACCCTAAATTAAATGCTAACTACAACAATTGACTATCGTTTTACATAAATAAATAAACCGTTATGATTCTTCCATGACAAATACACGATTTAATTATCCAGAATTGAGATTTGGGTTGCAGAAAGTAAGTAATATAGATCACTGTATTACGTATATACAAACCGAAAGCGTTTAATAATCAAATTCTTCAATATACTTTGTGCTGCTTTAAAATAATGTTGCAATATTTGTATTAACCGTGATATATAAACCCCATGCTGTCAGGTTTACACATCGAAAAACTTGTGAGCGTGTGCTATATTTATATATACCGATACTTAGATTTCAAATTTATATTGTTTAATAATCTGTAATTTGTTCCAATTTTACATTTTGAATTTTTACACTGCTAATGTTCTATTATGTGGACCGTGTTCCATAATATTCCTACGCATTATCCGCACCTGGGGTATATTCCCGTGGGGAAGCAAAAATCAGGCATTTTTCTATTATTTTGTAAATTAAATTATCGATAGCCAGTACCGGCAGATTGTCCCGGTGTTATACTTCGATGACAATTTCCAGGAATTATTGATATCAGGAACTGTATTACTATTCATATCTAGCATAAATATGCTATTTTTGAGTGAAATATAATCATATCGACATTGAAAGTTTTTACAAGTACATCATTTTTCAAGTTTTATCCAGTCAATCGTGTATTTTTTGAAACTGTGAAAAACCAACAAATATTATAGGAACATATATATTTTTAATATTATTTATTTTTCACAGAGTAGCTGTAAAAAATTGGTTATCGGTATTGTGCTGACACAATCAATTGCATAAAAAGCCTGACAGAAATAATGAAGTCAATCACACTTGAAATAAGTATGTGTTAAATGTACAAAAAAATCAATGTATTTGATACCTAGTTACACACATGCGTACAATACGATTCTATAACCATTTTGAATGGGTTTTGATAGATTTTTTTTATTTATACGTTTCAATATGACTGTATTGTATCACATAGATAATTCTAGATACGTTTGTAATCGGGGCATTGCATTGGGAGAAGGGAGGGGCAGGAACTAGTTACCTGGTTATTTTCTCGGGATTTATATTTTCATGATTTCATTGCACATTGCTTTGATCCCCAAATATAGAAGAAGTGGTAGGGCGGTTAAATCAACAAATAAATGCAAATTAATTTCCGAAACAAAAAGATAAAAATAAACACAAATAAAAACATATCAGACTGCAAGCTCATCACACAACTTCGTACTGTTTTAAGGAGTAATAGGTTTGTAAAAAAACATTTACGACGAGAATGTATTATGACAACATGCAGAATCACTCTTTTACTCAAAAGTATCATTTTACTAATATGGTGATACATACCGATACCCAGTATGTAATTCTTGTATTACTTATCATTACATTAATGAAATATACATATATGTTTAATTCAATTATTCCAAACCCCGTTGACGTTTTTTTATAGAGTGATTTTTAAGCAAAACAACTGTTTTAAAATGAAATCATCTTTTTCTCACTTGAAGTCTAGCCACCTCTCACTATGGGAGGACAAAAGCAATAGCTTACGTGAGAGACACATCTCATCAGCCATATATTTTGTCCGGAATCCTCCTGTAGTTGAGAGGTACTATATATCTATAGATGTGTATAGGGATTATATAAAAATTATATATAAATATATATATATTTAAAAAACAGGAAGGTTAAAATAGTATGTAAAGTAGATAAGGCTGAGTGAAAAAGTAAGGATGATTGGGTGTTGAATGAATCAATCCAGTGTGAGGACACTAGATGTTATGGAATATTATGTTTTATGTTTTTTAATAAAATTTGATTTGAAAAAAAAATCTGCACCATAAAAAAAGCAATATAGTTTAATGCTTTAATATTTACATTTCGTGCCATTTATACTTTATAAACTAACCAAGCTAAAGTGAAGTCTATGTAATTTGTAATCAAATGCATGTACATAAGGAGAAGGGATGGGCAGAAATTAATTAGGTCGAATCAACAGGCAATATTTCTTCGCGTTCATTTCACTTAAAACTGGGGTTCAAAGTATATTTTTATGCGAAATTCATGTGAAATTCACGCGAAAATGTAAATTCAAATAATTACCGAAATAAAACATAAAAAGAAAACAGAATTAGAAAACATACGAGACTGCAAGCTCGTAACACTACTTTTTAAATATTTTGAGGGAGCAATAAATATTTACGAAGAAAATATTCCATATCAACATGCAAAATCAATCTTTTCTTCAAAAATATCAATTTACTAATATGGTGTTGTATATCGGTTTGTATTACTTATCAAACGTTGATGAAACATTAAACATAGTACAATGCAAATCAATTATTTCAAACGCAGTGTAATGTATCTATAAAAAAAATTCTCGTTGATGATGTATTTTTTGGTAGTTTTGGTTGATGATTAATTACGATGAAGACGTTGTCTTCTTTCCATGGTTTTTTATTTGTTTCCATATGCATGATTAGTATAGTGGATAACGGACCGTATAGTCCTATACATCCTGACGGGAATTACAATCATAACTTCTCTGTCTACTAAAATACATGTTCATACAAATAACTTCCATGCTTCCTAGAGTTGGTATATTCAGACGTGTCGTGGTGGGAAGTGTATCATGTCTGCAATGTCTGTAATGTATGTTGCGTATGTAGTGCGTTTTAAAGAATATCCCTAGTCTCTTATATATTCGATACCAGGAAGCAGGAATGGCGTAAAGATCACGATTCCCTAAAATGATGTCAGGCAATGATTGAATAACAACTTCCTAGATATGAAATAACTTCCTATATGGACTTAATTCTTAGACGATGTTCCTGAACCAACTGCCTGAAGACATATTCACATTGGTCAACCATATTATCAATTTATATATATTATACATAGCTTACTTTAACTTAAATCTTTAAATTAAATTTCCATATCAAGGCATCGTTATATTACAGCAGTCGATGTTTGTTTCAGAAACGTGAGTATGGCTTCCTCAGAAAACCATCTACTAGTTGCTGCTATTGACTTCGGGACCACGTACTCCGGGTACGCCTTCTCCTTCCGGCATGAATATGAACTTAATCCATTAAAAGTTTCGTCACACAGCTGGGCAGCGGGAGCAGCTCTGATGTCATTGAAGACTTCCACATGCGTCCTCTTTAAACCCAATGGGGTCTTCCACTCTTTTGGATTCGAGGCTGAAGACAAGTATGCTGATCTGGCTCCTAGACGAAGAACAAGAGGGATGGCGATATTTTCGACGATTCAAAATAAACTTTATGAAAATAGAGTACGTATTAAATTAATGCTTTGGTTTAATTATTTTGATGTCACATTAACAGTCAGTGTCATTTTATTTAAGGACTTAGCAGATTTACATTGTGATGGAGAGCCGAAGTACCGACGATCATGTGAATATGGCTACTAGGCCACATATGAGATTCATATATGTGGTCAAGTGGGAAATGACTTTTGGTAATATGTCGGGACAATTCTAATATGTGACCAAGTAGGAAATGTCGTGTGGTAATATGTCGGGACAAATTCTAATATGTGACCAAGTAGGAGATGTCGGGGACATACTAACCTTAACCTAAATGAATGTCCTGCTTCACCCACTTGTTTACGTGTATTTTGGTTTAAATATTTAACTGCAGTTATATTTTTCTAGTGCTTAAATCGAGACTTTACCTTGGAAGATGATCAGGGCCAATCAATGCAGGCTATCAAGGTGTTCACAGCAGCTATCAAATATCTCAAGGACCATATGATGGAGACTTGCAATAACCAGATGACAGGCATACAGTCCTCCGATATCCTCTGGGTCCTCACTGTCCCGGCAATCTGGTCTGATGCCTCAAAACAGTTCATGCGGGAGGCGGCTGTGGCAGTAAGTATTTCATGTGAAAACCCATGAACGTAGGAACAACTGAAAATTATATATTATGATGAGTCCTTAAAGTAATTGAAATTATTATATAATTATGATTAGAAAGTATTCTAATATTTTTGACGACGGGAATACGTGTAATGAATGTTATAGAAAACATACATTTGTGTCAAATAAATTTGTGAATACCGATGCCTAACTCACTTACATCTTTAGTTAATACTAGCTATATCATTCTTATTTTAAGGCAGGTATTGATGGAAATCGCCTAAAGATCGCTTTAGAACCAGAAGCTGCATCTCTTTACTGCAAATACCTTCCTGTGGAACGAAAAGGAGGAGAGGGCGGAATGAAGGGCTTTACTTCCGGGTCCAAGTACGTTGTTCTGGACGCTGGAGGTAGGTATAATGTGATGACCGGTCCATGAAATATGACTGTATATTAATTCATGACACGCGAATGAAGTTTCTTCTCTAACCTGCCATCTGTTATTTGCCAATGTTGGTAATTTCTATAACGCCAAGAAGTAAAACACATAATATGTTTTAATTGACGTTTATATGACGTGTATATTCAACCAAAAGTTGCCAATAGCATTTAAAATTGAATCAACAACTTTATACCAACAACGGATAAGAATACATTAACCGGTACCCCGTAGATTTTGTTTCGAGTGGTTCGTAATATTATAAACTGAGAACGATAAACAAATGACACGGTTATACTTTTATTAAGAATATGATTCTTGAACTATGTAAAGCATTGAAATTGGATAGATATATCAGTTACCTATTGTACTGGTCTATGTTTTAGTATCATCAGTGGTCGCAATTTGTATTTAGACACTTGAATCTAAACTATGCCATTTTTGTTTTATCTTTTTTGAAAGTGCTATGGTAGCGTTTAGTACACATTATGATATGTTTAATTAAATACAAATTCACAACTCGATACTTTCTATACTCTTTTTAACAAAAAGAATTATTTTAGGTGGTACGATAGACATCATGATACATCAGGTACAGCGGGATGGATCACTAAAGGAAATCCACAAGGCCAATGGTAGAGACTGGGGAGGTACCAAGGTGGACAACTCCTTCCAACTTCTCTTATCAGGAATCATTGGCAATGGCGCATTTCACAGATTCATGGAAAACAACAAAGCAGACATGGTTGATTTCCTGCGCGATTTCGAAGTAAAGAAACGCACAATAAAACCGAATGCTTCATCCGAGGACAAAACTACATTCAAGGTTCCATCTTCAATGACTGATGCTTGTAAAGAAGAAAATGGTCAGGATATCGCTACGATTGTGAAATCGAAACCACAATTCAAAGATAATATGTCTCTCGTCGGTGACAAATTTAGAGTAAGCGGGGACAGGGCAAAGGAATTGTTCAAGGATCCGACAAGGCATACCGTAGACCATTTGAAGAAGCTTTTAAGAAATCCGTCAGCTAGGGGGGTATCAAGCATACTGATGGTCGGAGGATTTTCGGAGTGTCTCGTTCTTCAGGAGGAAATCAAAAGAAACTTCCCAAGTCTCCGAATGATTGTTCCGCAAGATGCAGGGCTGGCAGTTCTCAAGGGAGCTGTTATCTTCGGGCACGAACCAAGGGCGATCAAGTCGAGAGTTTGTAAGTACACTTACGGGGTACAAGTGAGTGATGATTTTGACGAGGCCTTGCATGACATTTCTAAGCGTGTTGTTGTATCAGACGGAAGTGTAAAATGTAAGGATTTATTCAGCGTACATATACGGGAGGGAGATTCTGTTACCATTGGTGAACCACAGGTTAAAAAGTCGTATAGGCCCATAAATACCGATCAAACTGGTATAGATTTCAATGTGTACATCTCTAAAAAGAGGAACCCGATGTATGTGACAGATCCAGAATGTACAAAGATAGGACAGTTCAGGATCGAAATGCCAGATACATCTAAAGGTCGAGACAGGTCTGTCTGGGTACAGATGACCTTCAGTAAGACAGAGCTCGAAATCGAAGCTACAAACGAAAATACTGGGGAGTCGGTTACCGTGGCGTTCGATTTTTTGTAGCGACATCAGTGTAGAACACTACAAACGGACATTTGAAGCGGTAACAAATATAAACGCTTTTTGCACCAGACATTTTATGTTAAGACTGTTTTTTTTGTATGTTGCTAATACAATATAGCACATCTAACTAACATTCCATGAATACCCCCATCCGTCGAATTGATCGCATGGTCCAAACTATGCCCTATATATTTAAAATGACGAACCTCCGGATAGCTCAAACCGCTTTTACCGAATGACCCTTTTCCCTCGAAAAGATTTGTGTACCCTTTCTATCAAGGACATAAGTGTAGTATGTTAAAATAGATAATAATAATTATAAATAATAGTTAAAATGCTGTAAAACGCAGAAATTCAAATGTTATTGACATGTATGTTTGTCTTTATTGAGATGACTGTCATTGACATGTATGTTTGTCATTGCTGAGACAAATGTCATTGACATGTATGTTTGTCTTTGTTGAGATGACTGTCATTGACATGTATGTTTGTCATTGTTGAGATAACTGTAATATGACCAACCTCTGATGACTTGAATACCATGAGTTCATCCAAAATCGGGTCCCCAGCTGTTGTTTGAGTTAAATAGGTAATTTGGACTTCAATTGTGTTTAAAATCTGACAATAAAATGTTCTAAAATGAAACAAAAAACTACAATCAATACTAAAATATAATGTCACGATCAATATAATACATAAAGATAACATCATAGTTTTTCAACGATTACGGTTTTATGGTGATACTGTAAGTATTAAACTTTTTACTAATACATACATAATGTATATTCTGTTCCCTTTTTTATTAACCTTTTGAAAAAAATATTGTATTATTATCAACTTGTTTTTCCCAAATTGTTTGTCTAATATCGTTGTATCTAATTATTACTTCCATTACATAAAATGTTGATGGAATACCTAATTTAGAAAAAAAATCTACGTTATTTTTAAATAACAGTCATGTCAATATATCACCGATCACCTGCTATATACGGACTTGCAAGTTTTGCTATATTTTTGTTTAGTTTTGTTCACTTAATATTTTTGTCATTAATGATTCAATTCTGAGTTCTTATATCAACTTATTTAGTGGACTAGAAATGAAAAGAAAACATGATTTATAAATCTTTTAATAATAGTATATTCATGTGAATACTAAGTAATGGTTTTTTCTATTGTGAAAACTGTATATGATCACTGTTAATTGATGTTGTTTTAATTTGTATACTTAAGTCTATTTTATTTACTTGATAAAATATTTCACAATCTTTGTGACAGTTTTATTTCTTATTTAAAAAAAAATGATTTTACGGAACGAATATTTGGTGAAATGGAATACTTCAAGACTATTTTTTTTTCTTGAAAATAAATGATGAAACACCATTACGGTTTGTGATTAAGATAACATTTGGAATTAAAACTTCACACTATTTGGAAAAATTGCAAACCGAAAAGCATAGTAAATACATTGTGAAACTCGAGACAAACATCACGACAGATATGATATTCTACCCTCATTCAAAAATTATCTAAATAATAGAATGACATGCCGTCAGTTGGAAAAAATCCAATCGATTAGTCACTTCCCTTTAGCCAATGACAAAACTACTACTTCATAAATAATTTTGTATATGGTTTTTTGCCCTTTTTGCACCCTTCGCTCTCTCCTAACCCCTTAGACCTATTATTTATAGATTAAAATGACATCCACTATTAATATTCCGTTTTATACTTCTCTCGGACTGGAGCAACGCTCGCTTAACCGCACATAGTAAAGCTCTCTATCCATTGCACTGTTAACTACCATGGGAAATATCATTGAGTCATTGCAAAATAGGTTCATTTTAAAAAAAAAAAAAATTTGACTTAATTAAGAAATTTATTCATCTTAAACTATATGAAATTATTACACATTTACAATAAATTCTCTACATAGAGTTGTTTAATTTACAATTCAAGCCAATAAACAATCCAGGGAAACATTTCACATATGGCACGTGAATCGTATTGATGGATAAAGCCATCGTATTGACGGATAAAGCACAAGTTTATCCGATGTACCGTTGAAAATGGACCCCCGATTAAAAATTACCCCAAAAACCGTTGAAAACTTAACTTTAAGTGCACTTTTCACAACGACCCGTTGAAAATGGACACCGTTGAAAGGTGATCCCAAAAGAACTCGTTCCTTTTTTATTACGTAACCCAACTTTCCCGATGACTGGCCTCAGTCGACTCGATCTATATATCTTAATTTGGAAGAATTAGTGCTAAAATTTAAGGTCAATATTTTCATTATAGCCCAAGATTTTTTTGTACATTTTTATCTATTTTTTAAAAGATATTATGAAGCAAATAAGTGCAGAAATTCAGAAAAAGTTGTCGGACAAATGCATTAGTTAGTTTGGTTTGGTTTATTTTTGTTTTATGTCCTATTAACAGTCTGGGTCATTTCAAGACGTGCCAGGTCTAGGAGTTAGTAGAAAGTCAGAGAACCTACAGAAAAACCACACCACACCAAACGCCACACACCACACAACACTAAAACACACAACACACAACAACACAACACAACAACACCATACGACAACACAATGCATCAACACACAACAAAACCACACAACAACATCACAAACAACAACAAAAAAAAAACACAACAACACACAATAACACACAACGACACAACAAAACATCACACAGCAACATACAAAACAACCACAAAACAACAACACCACACTACACAACATAACATCATACAAAACAACAACAAACAACACCATAACACAACACAATATTACACCATACAACTCAACATCACACAACACAACAAAAACATCACAAAATAGCACAACATCACACAACAACATACAACATACCATTACACAACAATAACACAACACCATACAATACAACACAACACACGACAACAAAAAACAATAAAACCACATAACACACAATACAACAACAAACTATCAACACAGCACGACAACACACACTATAAAACAACACACGACAACAGAACATTACACAACCACACATCACGCATTACAACAACACACCTACAATACAGACCGACACAACGCAACAACACAGAACACAACACATCAAAACAACATCAAACAACATCACACAACAACACAACACACAAACAAACCTGATCACAACACCAAACAACACAACACACACCACCACACAACATCAACACAACACCACACAACAGTAACACAACACAACAACACAATACACGACACCGCAACATCACACAATGCAACAACACACCAACACCACACAATATCGCAAATACAACAACACAACTCACAACTACACAACAACAGCAGCACCACACCACACAACTCAATAACACAAAATACCACACAACACAACACAAAACAACAACACAACACACACACACACCAAACCATACAAGAAATTGACACGACACATCAACACAACACAACATCACACAACACTACATAACACCACAACACACAACAACACCACAATACACAAAGACGCAACACACAATAACACCATACGACAACACAAATTATCAACACTCAACATCACACAACAAAACCACACAACAACACCACATCACACAACACAGTTCAACACATCATACAACTCACAACCACACAACGCAACACCACACAACACAACATCACACAACACCTTTACGCACAACACCACAACACACAACAACATACAACACCATACCACAACACAACACACAAAACAACATCACTACACAACAACATCACAATACACAACGACACAACACATCAACCAACACCATACGACAAAGCATCATATCAATCAACAACACAACATCACATAATATCAACATGCAATAACACATCACACAACATCACACAGCAACACACAACACAACATCCCACAACACACCAAAACATAGAACAACACCACAATACACAACGACGCAACATCATACGCATTACAGCACATTAAATCGCAACAATCATTACACAACAACACAACACAACGCAACAACATAACACACAACACATTAACACAACACACAACACATTAACACACCAAAACAAAACATTACACAAAACCACAACACAACCACACAACATCACACCAAAACAAAATATCACACAACAACACAACACAACCACACAACACCATACAGCAAAACACCAGTCAACAAAACAACAACGCAACATAACACATCAACAACACAATTATATCATAATACATAACGACACAACACCATGCGACAACACAACACCTCAACACACAACACAACAGCACACAACAACACCAAACAACAACACAACACACAACAACACACAAACCAACACCACATAACAACACATCACACACGCAACAATACCCAACAACACAACACAACACCACTCACCATCACACAACAAAAATCACAAACACACAACAGCACACAAACAACAACACACAACACAACAACACACAACACTTCAAAATACACAACAACATATCACACAACACAACAACACACAACAACACAACAACAAACACAACACCACACACATCACACAACACAAAATCACACAACACAACACCACACAACCCATCACACAACACTAACAACAAAACACAGCAACACAACAACACACAATAACACAACACCACACAACAACACAACACACGACAACACAGCACCACACAAATAGGTATATATTACATGCATTATTGTATTGCAGTGAATAAATATATATTAACATTCGCCGATTACCTGATAAAGTGTGTGGACGCCAAAGCTATTCAAGTAAGAATGTACATTTCATCTAGAATCATGGTGTTCCAAAAAATCTTATAACCTAGCAATGGTGCAAATTTTGCAACGTAATAAAAAAGCCCCTTACAAAAGAATGGTGATACAGCATCGAATAGCTTCTCCTTATCACCCACAGACCGGGGGCCTTACAGAGAGGTATAACAGGATACTATGTACAATGATTTCGTTATATACAAACGAAAATAGCAACTACCGGGAAGAAAAGTTGGATTTTGTTCTGTTTGCATACAGAACGGCGAATCACAAGTCTACCAAAATGGACTCATTCTCATTAGTGTATGGGGAAAAAGCTGTGCTTCAAGTTGAACTGGATATATCTGTTGTTGGAGAAGATTTACCAAATGAGCCGCTCTGCAGTTGAGGGTGGAGTGTTTTGTCAACTTAGGTGCATAACGGAAACAGGCATTGGAACACGTGAAGCGGGCACAGGGTCGACAAAAACATTATCATAACAAGAAAGCGTCAAAACAATATTCCATAAGTCCTTCTTCATAACACCAGGAAAAACACGAGAAAAGGAAGAAAGCTTGATTCCCGATGGCTTGGCCCATACAAGATTGAATCTGTTCTTCCGAAAGGGACATATCGCCTTGAAGGTTTGCGTAGCATCATCAATGCTAGTAGACTGAAGCACCACTTGCAGGACACCCGATGTTCTGACGCGGGTAGTAGTAAAATTTCGGAAAAAGGAACAACTTATCTAATACCATTATCCAAACATGGGAATATGGATATGAATTTTAACTCTACACAGAAGGAAAGGGATCCTTCTCCGGATTCTGATTATTCAGGAAAAACTTTTTCGTACGTGTACCAGTCAGATTTACACCAAGGAGATGATATAATTACTTTCACGCATGTTGAAACGGAACTCGCAAAACTTATTTTGTTTCCGAAGATGGACAGAAAATGGCAGAGAGATAAATCCGCTCAGTTTGAAATAAGGGTAAAAAATTATCACCCAGACTCCACGTCCCAATACATTGATGTATGTACCCGCCCCGGGGATACGATTCCTAAGAGAGCAGAAAGAAATTGCCTATTTAGAGCATTCAGTTACGTGTTGTTTGGGGGAAAGTCGTTGATACGCGATTACATAATTAAATACATGAAACAAAACGAGAACGTTTTCAACAATATCACCTCTACACCAGTACACGCATACATTAAGGAAACTCCAATAGGAGATGTTGGCACGGAAGTAGAAATATTGGCTATGGTAACAAAACTGAACACAAACATATACGTATATTGTGAATAGGACGAGGATGGGGGATGTTCATGGCTGTTGTATGCACCACTTAAAGATACGGGAAATGTAACTGAATATAAAAACATACACGGACATTTTGAGCCCGTCGTGTATATCGATACCGAGGAAAACGCGTTGATGAAGAATTCGTACATTGGAGTAAAGCACAGTTTACTCGGGGACTCTGGATGGAATTCTTGTGGACAATTACCACGACGAGGATATTTGTATGGAGCAAGGCCATGTCCAGGATATCTTTGTGAAGTCGTACACAGATGTTCCATACAAAATTGAGGTAACGGAACAATAGATCCGAATATGTTTAACCTTCTATGTGACACTGAGAATTTTGCTGAGAAAGTTGTTGTTAAGTTGAAGTATTTGTAAGCTGCATGTACATATTTATGCTCAACAGCCATATTTCAGATTAGGGACTTCTATCTAAATATTGTGTGAATTTGAGTCTCGCAAAGATATTTGTGGTAAACGTCGAAATAGTTTTAAGTACATACTCATAAGTGATTTGTGCATGCGCATCTGTCACGAAAACATGTATTAATTCGTAATACTTGAGTGGTATTGTTGGTCTTGATGTGTTTATATATACTAAACATCTTCTGAAGAGCAGCGATAGCTGCGAAAGCGCTAGAGATTGCAGACTTGTTTTGATTTTTGTTCTTGCTTTAATGCCTACAAATTGTGTTCATGTTCGCAACCCTCATAAGGCGAGTTCAGTTGTTTGTCAGATACAATTTGTGACGTAAAATAAATCGTCGTCGAAAATATAATCATAAAACAAAAATTAAAAACCAAATTGATAATATCCCATAATTATAGTTTTGTAACACCATCCACTGATACCCGGAAGTGAACATCACACAGTACAAACTTTGCATGCAGTTTATAACAACATTCCTTTTTATTTACTGCGTTACCCCAGTGTTATATACCAATTCCTCAGAATGAGAACACTTAATAGTATCTACACGGACGGGCGGACAAAATGACTATAGCAAAATGAAAGTTTTGAAGTGTCGTATTCTTCCTAATAAAGTGAATAAACACACAAGCACCTAAAATATTTAAATGAGGTATTTGTTACGAAGATAACAATACAAAATTTCAATTCAAATCGCAGTGATTACGTAATTAAAATACCAGCACAGAAGGGGCGCTTATATTAGGAATGGCGATAACATAATTCGAGAATTATGTTTGTGCAACAGCTATATATGTGTTTGTACGAAAGTCATTTTTCAACAGACCATCCGTTGAGAGTTTGCCAAGGTCATTTTTCGACGGTCATTTTTCCAACAGACCTGCCGTTGAGAATTGACCCTCGAATCTGTAAATTTTCAAAGGCATACTCAATGTTCAACGGCATTCGGGGTCCGTTTTAAACGTTGAAAAATGACCCGAGGTCAATTTTCAACGGAGGTCCATTTTCAATGTCACACCGGCAGTAGTTATCGGTCAGTATGTGGGACAGTTGCAGGATAAAAGTTCTTTCTATGACAATGTGAGAAACATGTTTAATCCCACCATCAACAAATTTCCTATCGAAATCATTCGTGGTTCATCTGTTCTTTCGTCCGTTCTTTAATTATAATATTTCTCACCATTTCTCAGGAAGTACAGAGGGTTTTTGGAGTCCCTCGTACTTCACGAAGAAATAAGAAGACATTTTTGAAGCGTCCTTATGATTGTTCCACAAGACGCCAGACATGCAGTTCCATAGGGCATGACATGAGCCGAGGGCCACTACGCCGAGAGTTTGTAATTATAACGTGTGGCATGGAAACGTCATGTACCTTTGATGAAAGTTTGCATGACATTTCTAAGCATATAAGTAGGTCAGGTGGCAGAGTAAAATGTGAGGATATATTCGGCGTGCATGTTCGTGAAGGGGATTCTGTTGATATCGGACAACCGAATTAGTGCGATCTTATCATCCATCCTGGATAACCCGATCTATTTTCAATCTTATTCGAAGTGTATGTTTCTACAGAAAAAGGAACATATTTGACGGATCCAGGATATACAAATATAGGACAACTTAGAATCGCTATGTCGGACACGTTTAGGGTTTGGGTTTTATTAGTTGAACCTCCTTATGACAGCCAGGGTCATGTAAGGACGTGCTAGGTGTGTTGGTGGAGGAAGCCGTAGTACCCGGAAAAAAAACCACCGACCAGTGGTCAGTACATGGCAACTGCCTTACATGGGATTCCAACTCGCGACCCAGAGGTGGAGGGCTTGTGGTAATATGTCGAGACATATTTAACACTCGGCCACCGCGGCCCCTACGCCAAAAGGACTTGATAGATCCGTCACGGTACAGATGACCTTCATTAAAACTGAAGCTACCAACAAAAATACCGGAGAGTCGGTTACCGCCGCATTCGACTTTTTGTAATTGTGTAAACATCAAAAGAACATTGTGATGTGTATAAAAGTAGAACATCAATGAATCACAGTTTCACAGATTTTAATTACTGGCAGGTTCAGTCGGAAAAATATATTTATCTCTTGTATAACGCCATGTTTGTATTTATGCAATAAAATAAATGATGTATCAGTTGACAGCATGGATATCACGGAATAATCAGCATTATGATCAATAAACTGAAATTAAATCGAACAGATATGATCATTATTGCTATGTCATTAGGACATACCGTTACTATCAAAGACAAATGTGTAATGATACTTTTGCGATGTCATGGGTAATGACAACGTCATAATATGTACCATCAGATGATTGTCTCAGCAGGTGGAAAGGTTAAATCTGATTACGCCAGTTTCACATCAACACAAATGATAAAATAATTTTAATATATTCATAAAATACTACAAATTATTTTTCTTTGCTTTCACACTCATCGGACGTTCTTTTTTGGTCGATTCTTGTTCTTTATGTCTTCAATAAAGCTGTTCTTTGCTCTTTAGTTTTAATATTGTTGTTTCATAAGAAACCAGGAAAAGAAATTACACCTTATTGTCAAAATATGTTAGTTATTTATCTATAGTTCCAAAGAAAATAAAAGTGTCAATGTTATTCCATTATGTTTTATTTACCGTTTACCTCCATAGTGTTGACTCAGGACCTTGGGCCTTTATTTGATATATTTACTAACAAATGGTTAAGTTGTATTTCCTGTAATTTTCACAATCACAAACTGTCATAAAACATACAATGTGTGAAATTGGATGCTTAAATATATGTATGATGGTTCGGATATATACAAGCACCAATATACTATTAACATGCGGTAAATGTCACACGTTTTGAAAGAACTACTACAGTTAACGCCATATTTCAAACTTTCGGGTAAAATCGGAAAACCGAGTGGCATCAGGTGACCGACATCGGGGATACCCGTATAGATCGGAACAGTTCGGAGACGACCTCCGAGCTATCTTAAGCGTGTACACGTTAATAATCAATATTTAAATTTAATAGTTTAATAACTTTGCGATTACGAATTTTACAAAAAGTAGGTTAATGGGGAAAGTTTAAAATATGTAGAACACTTTATTTTGTGGTTTCATAACAAGATTTACATATATTTCCGGAAATTTAGTTCAAGTGGTTCTTCTTTCGCTTTTTTGATGACATTTAAAGAAGATATTAAAACAATACTCAACAAGACAACATGATAAGCATTATTATTATATGACTGGTGGTTAAACTGTTTTGATCGGCTGAGCCGTTTTTAGAAGTATTTCTCAAATGTAATATCATCCCCGATATCAGCGGAAAAAGCACGCAAGGTTATTGGACTGAGTTCAGATACCTCTCAAGATTTCATATACCAAAATAGATCAAGGAATGTGACGTCATGATCTCTTTGATCTCGTACCCAAATAGCTAAATGGACTTTCCAATGTTGACAACGTAAAAACCATAGTCATCAAAATCGGTAGCATATGATGGAAGGAAATAGGTTTCCTGGAGTCAACGGTGATCAACTGTAGACTTCAATAGAACGGAAAACGTACAAGAATGCCAGACGGGCCGTTGATGCAACGATAAAATTTTCTGATTCTATAAGATAGAAAAAAAATTATATTTATCATTCACAATATGGATTACGGATAAACTACATATATGTACTTACTTGTTAAACTCTTGGAAAAAGAACATGCAAAATTATTTAAATGTTTTCTTGTTAATTTTAGCATAGTTTCTTTGAAGGGGCTAATATCATGTAAATATCATATAATAAAACAGTTATCGACCTGTTTTCAGGTGGATACGGTGTCTTATCAACCCTTGCCTGCGGGGTCGGATTATATCAGTTACTCGGGTTGATAACTCACCGTATTCACCTGGAAATTCGTTAATGTATTATATTTCTTTAATTTAAAAAATGATGAAATATTGTATTGTAATATGCTGTATTTGATATGACGCAATTGCAAGAATATTTCCTTATGGCACAACGCTGACGAATGTAATGTTACGTCATATTTATAAGTTGATCTCGATGTTTAAAAAAATGGACACGCCCCATCAAGCTCTCTTTACTTATATATATGTACAATACATATACATGTATAGGCCCTACACACAAAGAGTATATCATTGTTGGTATATTTCTTTGTTAGAGATCGTCAATTCAGCCATTGTTCTTTTGTATATGTGGGTCGAGTCAACTACCGATTACCAAAACAATGCTTATATGTACAATGAGATTCTCAGAATCACAGAAGCGGCCGAAACCTGACTAATCGGTGCCCGACAGAGTGATTGGTCGCGTGAATCGTTGAAAAGTAAGTATATTGTGCTATTCCATGGAAAGTAACACTTACAAAGATTTGATATAATTTATTCCCACTTATATTGTGACGATAAACATTTTATTTTATAACTTTATTAGCATTGCCCCCGTAAATTGAATATTTTAAGACATGTAAGAACTGTGTAGTTGTCTTATTTATGACCTTGATTTTTCTTTCGATATTTATGTGAACATCCTAGGTCAAATGCTTTCTACGGCAATTGATGTATCGTTTTACATAAATAATTAAACCGTTATCATTATTCGATGATCAATAAAGATTTAGAAATGAAACAAAAGTTGGTTTTATCAAGATTTTACATGTACAAGGAAGTAATGTAAATTACTGTATTACGTATATATAAACCGAAAATGTTTCCACAAACAGTTAAGATGTGTGTTTAGGATGACATCAATGAAAGGAAATTGGTATTAATCATAGTGTATATGTGTGTTATTGTTAAAAGAGGAAGATGTTCTA
Organism: Argopecten irradians; assembly: GCF_041381155.1. Lineage (NCBI taxonomy): Eukaryota > Metazoa > Mollusca > Bivalvia > Pectinida > Pectinidae > Argopecten > Argopecten irradians. The sequence goes on along the minus strand of NC_091140.1, from coordinate 37,956,024 downwards.
TGATTGCTGTAAAACAACTTCCTTTCCATTTTAATTACATTTACGAATTTACCGAAGCATGCAAAATCGCAAAGGTTTATCTCCGCAAATTATTATCGACATCTGTTAAATTGATATGGATTTCCATTCATGTTTTAAATCTGCAAATGGTAATCTTCGCGAATTTATGAAATCGTATTTGCGAAAATTTAGTAGCCGCGAAAGAAAGTGTGTTTAACATTCCCTCACTGCACGTATAAGCTGTCATTTATCAAGTTCTGACGTAACCTTGAACTTAATTATTATCACAGGTACACGTCAGAGACCCACACACTCTTATTGCGTTATATATATCTAAACCGAAAGTGTGATTCATAATTAGGGTTATATATATCTAAACCGAAAGTAGAATTCATTATTAGCATTGTATATATCTAAACCGAAAAGCAGAATTTAAACAACATTAAATGCTGGTTTTACTATAAAGAATTCAAACAAAAGTATTTGCTTTAAGGTTTTAAACCCTGTTGAAATACTAGTAATACAACACATTGTATGTGTACATATATATTATATTAATTTATGAATATGAAGGACAGGAATTATCTACCCGAGGTTCGCAATATTTTGTAAAACTCGAGGCTTGCTTGTTACAGTAGAATCTGGTCAGACCAGCGCTCCTAGTAATGCTATAAACGCTAGTAAATACAATAGCATGATATTTGGTGACACAAATATGTACCGAATCCCTGGACTTACTAAACTGAAATGTACATTGTTTTGCATATTTTGCCAAAATTTTCAATCAGCAATCTTCGAGTTAACAGTAATACCTAAGGTTAGGCCTGATCCATACACACGTTTTATCAAGTATACATAAGAAGTGATATACATTGTATAGTCATACAAAATATCACTATTTAAAAAGGGTCTAAAACCTTAATGCAAATCCGGATATTTGCAATCTTCATAGTAAAAAATCAGCATATTTTTTGAAGATAAATTTAAAATTCATCGGGAAAACAGTAATTTTGATGACGCAGTTACATAACCTTAACCAACATGTATTGCATGGGATCAACCATTATGAGAAAAATATATGATATATATACGCATTCAATCCACATTATTGGACTTACTTCACATTTTAATACTTTTGTTAAAAGCTGATGTCGAGCAAGCATGGAAGGCATATTACTTAAATTTATCTTTTTAGCTTTTCTTTCCTCTGCTATTATGTTTTATGGCTCGGGTTATCATATGATTGTTATTATTGATGAGGCAATTAACTGTGACGTCATATTTACAATTTGGTCTCGATGATTCTGGGGTTTTACGATACAGATACATGTATGCACACATAGAGTATATCACTGTAATATATTCCTTTGTTAAAATTTATTTTGATATTTGAACATGTGGACCGTGTATACTACCGATTATCATCTATAAATTGATTTGATATTTGAACATGTGGACCGTGTATACTACCGATTATCATCTATAAATAGATTTGATATTTGAACATGTGGACCGTGTATACTACCGATTATCATCTATAAATAGATTTGATATTTGAACATGTGGACCGTGTATACTACCGATTATCATCTATAAATTGATTTGATATTTGAACATGTGGACCGTGTATACTACCGATTATCATCTATAAATTGATTTGATATTTGAACATGTGGACCGTGTATACTACCGATTATCATCTATAAATTGATTTGATATTTGAACATGTGGACCGTGTATACTACCGATTATCATCTATAAATAGATTTGATGTTTGAGAAAACTATTGAAGAGTTATAACTTTCCTATCCCCACTTGCTTTAACGAACAAAACGCTCGGGTGTAGTATCGGTATCACATTCCTGTTGGAACGTTTAATGTATTACCAAATAGTGAAAGAAAAACGGATTTGATTCTGCGGTATGTAAACAGTCGCATTAATTGATTGATTGATTGATTGATTTATTGATTGACTGATTCAATCATTCCCCGAGAAATAAAGAGTTTAATCAACAGATATATATGTATAATCAATAACAATTACACAATAATAGCAAAAAAGGCGAAAATACACAATGTAAGAAAAAGATGGAAAAAAAGATAAACAAAGGAATGTTGACAAGAAACGATAGAAGAAAGGATAACAACACCCTACATGTGATGGTCTGGTTAGCATTATATGTCTGTCTACTCACATGAATATAATAGGCGTTATATTCAATAAAATTGTCGGTAAACAAACGTCAAAGGTCAACTCAATTTTGTTTTTGGACCCGTTGATATATATATAAGTGCAGTCGGCATATATTGATCAAAACAATAAATATTTTATTTTAATATATGTACAGTTATTTGGGGTGTTTTGTATTAAGAAATTTTATGCTATTATAAACTTCGTAGATACATATAGAATTACACCCGTTAACATTTTCTACACATGTGGCCCGATATAAATGTATATAGTTTATATACTGACATATCGATTTAAACAATACAGTTTGTTGTAAAACACCGTCATTTAAACATATGTGTATTGTGCTTAATGGTCTGTAGTGTTCCTCACGAAGTGCGCCAAATTTGGCGACATGTGTAACGCAATTCTCAGAATATCACACCAGCCGGTACGAAGCGGCCACCCGGCTCCTTGGTGACCGACAGTGTCATTTGTCATGTTGATCGGTGTATAGTAAGTATTTTAACATAGAGATTTGATTGAAACTTTTAGCATTTTATTATGACGATTATATCATTGTTTGTTTTAAAACGTTATAAACATTAGTCCTCATAATTTGAATATATTTAAGACGTATAGGAACTGCGTAGATTGTGACCTTAATTTTTCTTCCGATATTTATATTAACACCCTAAATTAACTACAGCAATTGACTATAGTTTTTCATTAATAAATAAACCGTTATGATTTTTCCATGACAAATACACGATTTAGTTATCCAGAATTGAGATTTCGGTTGCGAAAAGTAAGTAATATAGATCACTGTATTATGTATATACAAACCGAAAGCGTTTGATATCACATTCTTCAATATACTTTATGCTGCTTTAAAATAATGTTGTACTATTTGTATTAACCGTGATATATTAACCCCATGAAACAATGAAAAACTAACAAATATCATATGAAAAAAGTATTTAAATATTATTTAGTTTTCATAGAGTATCTGTAAAAGTTGGTTATCGGTATTGTGCTGACACAATTAATTGCATAAAAATACTGACAGAAATAATGAAGTCGTTCACGCTTGAACAAAGTGTGTGTTAAATGTACAAAAATACAATGTATTTGATACTTCGTTACACACATGTGCACAATACGATTCTGTAACCATTTTGAATGGGTTTTGATAGATTTGTTTTATTCATACATTTCAATGTGATTGTATGGTATCACATAGATGATTTTAGATACTGTTGTAATCGGGGCATTGCATTGGGAGAAGGGAGGGGCAGGAACTAGTTACCTGGTTATTTTCTCGGGAATTATATTTTCGTGATTTCAATGCATATTGCTCTGATCCCCAAAAATAGAAGAAATGGTTGAATCAACAAATAAATGCAAATAATTTCCGAAACAAAAGATAAAAATAAACACAAATAGAAACATACCAGACTGCAAGCTCATCACACAACTTGGTACTGTTGTACTGCATACCGATACCAGTATGTAATGTTTGTATTACTTATCACACATTAATGAAATATACATGTATATTTAATTCAATTATTCCAAACCCCGTTGAAGGTTTTTTATAGAGTGATATTTAAGCAATACAACTGTGATAAAATGAAATCATCTTTTTCTCTTGAAGTCTAGCCACCTCTCAAATTGGGAGGACGAAAGCAATTGGTTAGGTGAGGCACATCTCATCAGCCATATATTTTGTCCGGAATCCTCCTGTAGTTGGGAGGTACTATATATCTATAGATGTGTATATGGATTATATAAAAATGATATATATATATTTAAAAAACAGGAAGGTTAAACTAGTATGTAAAGTAGATAAGGTTGAGTGAAAAAAGTATGTATGATTGGGTGTTGAATGAATCTCCTCCAGTGTGAGAAAACTAGATGTTATGTAATATTATGATTTTTCTTAAATAAAATTTGATTTGAAAAAAAAACGCACCATAAAAAATAGGAATTAATACAGTTTAATGCTTTAATATTTACATTCCGTGCCATTTATACTATATAAACTAACCAAGCTAAAGTGAAGTCTATGTAATTTGTAACCAAGGTAGGTAGATAAGGAGAAGGGATGGACAGAAATTAGTTAGCCGGTTATTTAACGGCACATTGTTGTGATCGCAAAACATGGGACAAATGCTCGAATCAACAGGCGATATTTCGTCATGTTCATTTCACTTAAACTGGGGCACAAAGTATATTTTTATGCGAAATTCATATGAAATTCACGTAAAAATGTAAATTTAAATAATTCAAATAACAATAACGAAATAAAACATAAAAAGAAAACAGAATTAGAAACATACGAGACTGCCAGCTCATCACACTACTTTTTAATATTTTAGGGAGCAATAAATATTTACGAAGAAAATATTCCATATCAACATACAATATCAATCTTTTCTTCAAAAATATCAATTTACTAATATGGTGTTGTATATCGGTTTGTATTACTTATCACACATTGATGAAACATTAAACATAGTGCAATTCAAATCAATTATTTCAAACCCAGTCGATGTTTGTTTCAGGAACGTGAGTATGGCTTCCTCAGAAAACCATCTACTAGTTGCTGCTATTGACTTCGGGACCACGTACTCCGGGTACGCCTTCTCGTTCCGGCATGAATATGAACTTAATCCATTAAAAGTTTCCTCACACAGCTGGGCAGCGGGAGCAGCTCTAATGTCATTGAAGACGTCCACATGTGTCCTCTTTAAACCCAATGGGGTCTTCCACTCCTTTGGATTTGAGGCAGAAGACAAGTATTCTGATCTGGCTTTAGACGAAGAACATGAGGGATAGCGATATTTTCGACGATTTAAAATGAAACTTTATGAAAATAGAGTACGTATTAAATTAATGTTTTGGTTTGATTGTTTGACGTCACATTGACAGTCAGTGTCATTTTATTTAAGGTCTTAACAGATTTACATTGTGATGGAAAGCCGAAGTACCCGATCATGTGAATATGGCTACTATGCCACGTATGGGATTCATATATGTGGTCAAGTGGGAAATGACTTGTGGTAATATATACAATTCTAATATGTGACCAAATATGAGGTGTCTTGTTGTAATAGATCGTGAAAATTCTAATATGTGACCAAGTAGGAGAGAACATGCGGTAATATGTCGAGACAATTCTAATATGTGACCAAGTGGGAGAGTTGATGCAGTAATATGTCGGGACAATTCTAATATGTGACCAAGTAGGATATGTCGTGTGGTTATATGTCGGGACAATTCTAATACGTGACCAAGTGGATGATCTTAACCTTCACACTGACCCCTAGATGAATGCCCTGCTTCACCCACTTGTTTACGTTTATTTTGGTTTAAATATTTAACTGTAGGCAGTTATATTTTTCTAGTGCTTAAATCGAGACTTTACCTTGGAAGATGATCAGGGCCAGTCAATGCAGGCTATCAAGGTATTCACAGCAGCCATCAAGTATCTCAAGGACCATATGATGGAGACATGCAAGAACCAGATGACAGGCATAAAGGCCTCCGATATCCTCTGGGCCTCACTGTCCCGGCAATCTGGTCTGATGCCTCAAAACAGTTCATGCGGGAGGCGGCTGTGGCAGTACGTATTTTATGTGAAAATCAATTAACATACAAACTATTGAAAATGAAACGATGACTTAAACGAATTGAAACTATAACATAATTATGTTTATAAAGTATTGTATTTTTTGTCGGAAATACATGTAATCAATGTCAAATAGATTTGTGAATACCGATGTCTACCTCACTTACATCTTTAGATAATCTTGGTTGTATCGTTCATATTTCTAGGCCGGTATTAAAGGAAATCACCTAAAGATCGCTTTAGAACCGGAAGCTGCATCTCTTTACTGCAAATACCTTCCTGTCGAACGGAAAGGAGGAGAGGGCGGAATGAAGGGCTTTACTTCCGGGTCAAAGTACGTTGTTCTGGACGCTGGAGGTAGGTATAATGTGATGAACGTAACATGACTGTTTATATCTTCTTTAACCTACCGGCAGTTATGTGCCAATGTTTTAATAACTATAACTCCAAACCTAGTAAAATACTAACTTCCAAAGATACAAACACATTGTAGAGAGTGTCACCGATATAGGTACGGTAATTTACGACTAATTATTTCTAAAATTTCATACTTCGAAATATGTATGATAAATGCGACAGATGCGAATTTTAAATGTCGGTAATGGTCTAAAGTAAGTAATTTTTGTAACTGAAGAAAATAATAAATCGTCGACTCCCGTTTTTGATAACAGACAAAATATCATTTGTCAGCGATGGTCCATCTTTAAAAACTAAATAACAAAAAACGGATGTTGTTTTTAAGTACAATTTAGTCGGTATCATATCCAGTTTTATTTGTTTTGTTATTAATACGTTTAATATTTCATGAACTATGTAAAGTGTTGGAACGGAATGGACATTATATTGACCTACTGTACTGGTCTATGCTTTAGTACCAGTAATGGACCTTACAAACTCTGATCGAAACTTTATAATTGTTGAACTTCGTGCTATGCTAACGATTGGTACCTATTTACAATGTTTAATTTAATAACAATTCACAACTCGATGCATTCTATATGATTTTAAAACAAAAATGCATATTTCTAGGTGGGACGATAGACATCACGGTACATGAGGTACAGCGGGATGGATCCCTGAAGGAAATCCACAAGGCTAATGGTGGCGACTGGGGAGGTACCAAGGTGGACCACGCCTTCCAACTTCTCCTATCAGGAATTATTGGAAACTGCGCATTTCACAGATTTATGGAAATCAACAAAGCAGACATGGTTGATTTTCTTCGCGATTTTGAAGTAAAGAAGCGCACAATAAAACCGAATGCTCCTTCCAATGACAAAACTACATTCAAGGTCCCAACTTCTATGAATGATGCATGTAAAGAAGAAAATGGCAAGGATATCGCTACGATTGTGAAATCGAAACCACAATTCAAAGGCAATATATCTCGTCGGGGACAAAGTAAGAGTAAGCGGAGACAGAGCAAAGGGATTGTTCAAGTACCCGACAAGGCATATCGTAGACCATTTGAAGAAGCTTTTAAGAGAGCCTTCAGCTAGAGGGGTGTCAAGCATCCTAATGGTCGGAGGATTTTCGGAGTCGCCCGTCCTTCAGGATGAAATAAAGAAAAACTTTCCAGATCTCCGAATGATTGTGCCACAAGATGCAGGGCTGGCTGTTCTCAAGGGGGCTGTTATCTACGGACACGAACCAATGGCGATCAAGTCGAGAATGTGTAAGTACACTTACGGGGTACATTCGTACGCTGATTTTGACGAGGCCTTGCATGACATTTCTAAGCGTGTTGTTGAATCAGATGGAAGTGTAAACTGTAAGGATATATTCAACGTACATGTACGGGAGGGAGATTCTGTTAACATTGGTGAACCACAGGTTAAAAAGTCGTATTGTCCCCTAAGGCCCGGTCAAACTTATATGACTTTCAACGTATACATCTCCAAAAAGAGGAACCCGATGTATGTGACAGATCCAGATTGTACAAAGATTGGACAGTTCAGGATCGATATACCAGATATGTCTAAAGGTCTTGACAGGCCTGTCCATGTACAGATGACCTTCAGTAAGACAGAGCTCGAAATCGAAGCTACAAACAAAAATACTGGGGAGTCGGTTACCGCGGCGTTCGACTTTCTGTAGTGACATCAGTGTAGAAAACTATTAACGGAGATTTGAAACGTTAACAAATATAAACTATTCGGGCCAGACATCATATGTTAAGATACGAATATATTTTGTCTGTCGCCGTTTAAATGATTGTGTATGCGCGAAATTATTTATGCCCTAACATGTTTGGAAGATCAATTATTCGTTACATTTGATGGATTTTAACAATGAATTTGCAATGGATTGGTCATTTACTTTTTAGTCATGAATATTGTAACTAAGATGACATGAGCGGTAGTCATATAAAGAACAAGAACATTATTGTGACGTCATCAATTTTATACCGATGGTAAAACTGTTCCGCCCCCAGGTATTGGCTCACCCCGGACGGACAGATAACAAGGCTCCAACTTGTATTCACAACTTTATTGGATCCCGTAAAAACTGTAACATAATTGATTATAGAACTAATTAAACACACCCTCACGTGTTTGAACTATATCCAATATGTGCACATTAAATTTGCTTATAATAAATGGCTAGCATAGCTTGTCATTACTTTGATACTAGTAAGAGTAGTAGATAGTATGTAAATGATAAATGCGAACATACACAACTTACATTCAACGTATCGATCAATCAATAATATCTCTGTACATAGTACTACAAACTGTAAATATAACGGATTGTCATACAATAAACTTAAGCATATTAACAAAGGCTTACGTCAGAGTGCACCTGTACTGATGGATATATTCACTCATTAGATGACTGTACCACACATCAACATGTCATACGTTCACTGAAAAAGTTAAATACAAAACTTTAAAATGAATGCAAACGCTGGGTCGAAAAGTCCTACGCAAATCCGACAACAACAATACGTTCATAAATTTAGACACACCTGGTGTCACACATATCAAATCCGACACGAAGATTAGTTATCGCTACCTGTATCAACCTGTCGATAGTCACATCACATTAAGTTCAGATAAACTTCCATAAAACAACAAATTGTTCCATTATTTACTCCATGCGCTCAGCGGCATGCGGCTGGCGAGAGTTCACATAAAGGGCGATAACTACCGCACGGTAGTGACTAAAACACAAAAACGGAATCCGGAATACTGTTCCGGAACACTCCCCGTCCTGAGAATATCAGTATATTTGAAAGCCTATAGCTATAATCGTTCCATCCTGGTTCAACAAGGCTGCTTCTCCACTAGCACTGTTATTTCTGTAACTGGTCGAGTTAGCAATGTCACATTTCCAGCCTTTGAAACTCTTACTTCTACCTTACGTACCCTTTTATCACAATCACTTTTGAACACTCTTTCTACAATACCCATGGGCCACTCACAGCGAGGAACTGATTTATCGCGCAGAAGTACGACGTCGCCCTCTTCCAAATCTCTGCGGTTGTTCTCCCATTTTCTTCTGGGTTGAAGGTTCTGAAGGTATCCTTCGCGCCACCTCTTCCAAAACATTTCAGAGAGAACTTGCACTTGCTTCCAATGAGACTTGTATAAATCCTTCTCAGAGAAAGTTAGTTTTGTCATAGGATCAGAGTAGTGAATCTTCTGATTTAAGAGTGTAGCTGGACTGAGAATTTCAGGGGTAGTCGCATCATTCGATATCGAAGCAACAGGGCGAGAATTCACGATAGCGCAAATTTCTGCCATAAGAGTGGTGAGCACGTCATGTGTTAGGTTTCTGGCTGAGACACTTGACATCATAGAATCTAGGATCCTTCGCACGAGTCCAATCATTCTTTCCCACACCCCTCCCATGTGGGAGGAGTGAGGGGCGTTGAACTTCCAAACAATGCCCGAATCATCTAGGTACCCCGAAATTGATTCATCACCCACGTTGACACTGGTGAGGCCGAGTTCATTAACAGCGCCGACGAAATTGGTGCCACAATCGGACCTGATCTCCTTTACATTCCCACGCAGAGCTACAAATCGTCGAAGTGCGTTAATGAAGCAAGCACTTGACATTGACTCTACAACCTCGACATGTATTGCCCGAGTAGTCAAACATGTAAATAGTATGGCCCATCTCTTTGAATTAGCTGAGCCTCCTCTCGTTTTCCTCGTTACAACAGACCAAGGTCCAAAGGTATCGATTCCTACCGCAGTGAAGGGCGGACCTGGAGTAAGTCGATCCTGAGGGAGGTCTGCCATCTTCTGATGTTCAAGTTTACCGCGTAGTTTTCTGCACGAGACGCATTTGTTGATAACCCTGCCAATCAGTCTTTTGGCGCCAACGATCCAATAACCATTGTTCCTCAGTGCGCCCTCAGTAATCACGCGACCCTGATGATGGACGCATTCATGGTAATGTTGTACAATCAGATGTGCCACGTGATGCTTCCTTGATAAAATTAGCGGGTTAGTCTCCTTGATGGACAGATTACTGGTTTTGAGTCGACCACCAACCCGCAACAAGCCGGCGTCGTCCAAATAGGGATCAAGTCCCTTGATTGAACTAGTCTTCGACACTTACTTGCCAGCGCAAAGGTCCGAGATTTCTTCCTCAAAGTCAGATCTTTGAGCTTGTCTGATGATCGTAACTTCAGAGTCGGCTCTGGTGAGAGGTGTCTCCACAGCCTGGTCTGCGCTGATCCGCTTATTCTTTCTGAATCGTTGAACCAGTTGTTTGATTCTGAGCACTACGTTTACAAGACGTCGCCACTTAGAAAATCTCTCAAATCGGTCACAGAAGTCTCCAACAACAGTTTTGCGTGACACAACTGCCACCTCAGGTCGGATTTCCTTGTCGTCCTTAGGTTCAACTAAATCATAGACATCAGAAGAAGCTGATTCAGTATCTTCTTGGAGCTGTTTTGGTCCTCGAAGCCATATGCTAGACTCGAAACCATCTACTCGCGCCGAAGATCGTGTCGCTTGATCTGCCGGATTCATGGCCGTTGAAACATATTTCCACTGGGAAGGCTGGGAACTCTGAAGTATTCTCTCCACCCTATTAGCGACGTACGTATAAAATCTTCTGGTTCTGTTGTTGATATAACCTAAGACTACACGGCTATCACTATGATATCTCACATCTTGTACACTCAATGTCCGACACACAATCTCGCCAACCTCGATGGCCAAGACCGCGGCACACAACTCCAACCTAGGAATTGAGTGTCCATTTGAGAGGGCTAACTTTGCCTTCCCCATGACAAACCCGACATGTGAAGTGCCGTCATCTTTAATCTTTAAGTAGGCAACTGCTGCCACAGCCGATTCAGAGGCGTCACAGTATACGTGTAGCTGAACGTCTTTGGCTGTGCTTGTCGACACAGGGGTGTACATCCTTGGGCTCTGGACGTCCTTCAACTTCTTTAATGACGTCTTCCAGTCGTCCCATTTCCTTTGGTGCTCGCCAGGTAGAGGCGTATCCCAATCCGTCCCGGATGTCAGCTCCCTTAACAAAATCCGGCCTTGGATGGTGAAAGGGGTCAGAAAGCCTATGGGGTCAAAGATGCTGTCTAAGGTAGACAACATCTCCCTGCGTGATTCTGACTGGTCTGAAAGATGTACATCAAACTGAAACGTGTCCTTGGCCATATTCCACGATACTCCAAGACTGCTCTGAGTAGGTAAGCTGTCTACTTGGAAGTCTAATGGCTTAAGGTCTTCCCCCAAGTCCTCCGATGGAAAAGATTTAACAATCTCAACACTGTTTGATGCCACCTTGTGTAGGCGAATGTTACCGTTTTGCTTCAGTACTCTTTGTGTCCGGTGCATGAGATCTGACACACATTTTGCTTCGGGTCCTGATGTCAGTGCATCATCCACATAAAAGTTGTTTGTAACGAAGCTCCTTACATCCTCGCCTGCTCCCTCGACTGCCTTACGAAGTGCAAATGTTGCTATAGCAGGAGAGGGGCTATTTCCAAATGCGTGAGCCCGCATCCTGTATTCAATCAAGTCAAGATCAGGGTTGTTGTCGCGGTACCACAAGAAACGCAAGTAATCCCGATGTTCTTCCTTCACTAGGAAACGATAGAACATCTGTTCTATGTCTGCAGATGCAGCGTATTTGTCTCGACGAAAGCGCAGTAGGATCGCGAGAAGACTGTTTGTGAGATTGGGGCCTGACAGCAAATGTTTGTTTAAGGAAACACCCTTGAACTCCGCCGAAGAGTCAAACACTCCACGAATTTTCCCAGGTTTTTTGCTGTTATAAATGCCAAAGATAGGAAGATACCACACCTCTCCTTTAGTTGGTGGCGCCACCTTGGCAGCCCCGGAGCTGATAACCTTTTCCATAAAGGATATAAAGTGTTGACGTTTGACTAAGTCCTTCTTCAGGCTGGTATCCAAAATCATAGCTCGTTTCAAGGCTACAGATCTGTTGTTTGGCATCGTCTTCATTCCTTTACGAAAGGGTAGTGGTGCGGTCCAAAATCCGTTTTCCTGAACACATTCACGATTCATGAGGTTCACGAACTCACGGTCTTCTACTGACCAGGCAGGTATCTCGTCATCCTTAGTTTTGAGAAACAATGGGTCATAGATGATGCTTTCCTGTAGACGAAGGTTGTTTGTACATGGCGTAAACAGAGATAAACGCCCTTTCATAACGTTAGTCTTAAAGGAACTTATCCTTACTGGCTCGTCAGGTGGGTGTACTTTGTTGAAGCAAACTTCTCCCACAATTACCCATCCTAACCTGGTCTTCTGGGCGAAAGGAGACCCACGGGGGCCAGTTATTTGTTGGTGAATATGGTGTGCTTCAGGAACATCTCTTCCAATTAACAAGCCAATTGAACAGTCTGACCGGTACTCCGGAAGGCATGAGGCGATGCTGTCAAGGTGACTGAAGTGACTAACTATTTCCGGTGTGGGTATTTCGGAATCATCGGAAGGAATGCTGTTACACTCAATAAGTTGAGGTAGGCAGAAACTGTCAGATCCATTGCTTGTCTGGACTACAAGCCCTTTCACCTTACGACCAGAACATTTGAAGTTTCCTGAGCAGGATGACAATGTATAATCAATCGCATCTCCTGTGACTCCCAAGGTATCCAAAAGTTCACTTGATGCCAAAGACCTGTTACTCTGATCATCGAGAAGAGCGTAAGCAGACACTGCTCTTTCTGGTTCATTTTCTGAGTACACACGCACCAAAACAACTTTAGCACATGAACGTCCATGAAACCCTTCACCACAGACTGCGGTACATTTACTGTTGACGTCATCTTGACCCTCCCCGCCATGCGGCTGTTTCGCGTTATGGTCGGAAACGTCCTTTCTCTCACTGTTGTTCTGGGGTTGATGTAAGGCTGTGATGTGTTTACGGCTACCACATTCAGAGCATTTCACTTGTACATTACAATCTTTCCTGATATGCTTGTCGCTGGAGCAACACCTATAACAAATGGATTTGTCTTTCAAGAACTGCCTCCGGTCCGATAGGGTCCTTTTGAGGAATTCTCTACAATCCTCAAGGGAATGAGTGCTGCTCTCTGGGTGGATTGGACAGCATCTCTCAGATGTCTGGGCAGGGCTCTCCTTCTGTATTCCTGTCTTCTTCACCTTTACACCTGGTCCACGGTCACCACGCGAATAGTTAGGACCACTGCCTCGCCCTTGAACATTATCCAATGTACTAAACATCAAACCAGGGTCGTTCATCATGCGAGCCATGTCCTTGATGAATGACACAAAATATGAAAATGGAGGGAAGGCAACATGTTTCGTAGCCTTGTATGAAAAGGCACGGTCTGTCCACTTGGATTGCACACGAGTAGGTAACTTGGTCAATACCTGTCTCAAACCCAGTGGAGAGTCATAGTGTGACAGAATCTGATGGTAATTTTGGTCGTCCTTCAGCACTAGAATTTCAGTGAGCACATCAGCCAGCTCATACATCTTGGATTTATCAATGAGTTTTGGGAAGCTCTCTAATTTTGTCCGTAGGGCTGCCTCCACTGCTTCTGGGCTCCCATACCTTTCGTCGAGTCGCTCCCATAATAGTCTTCTCCCAAGGACAGGGTCGCTACCATTGCTGCTCCTAATACTTGAAGCATAAGTGGACGAAATTGGCCCTAGCCACTTGACCAAGAGGTCAAGTTCTTCTCCTGGAGCGACAGATGCTTCTTTCATGACTGACTGGAATGTGGTCCTCCAGCATAAGTAGGAATCTGGCCGATCGTTAAAAGTAGTTAGTCGCGACGAAGCAAGTTCCTTTCGCATGAGAAAGTTCACAATAGCAGGTAGACCATCATCTTTGGTACTGGTGATATGGTGAGAAGGCATCTCGGGTTGATTGGTCACAAATTCCTGAGGTCTGAAGGGTTTTGCTGTAACTCGCAGTGCCGTATCAGGACCCTCAGTACTTTGATGTTTGTTTACATATTCCTCAGTCCGGTCATATGCACTTTGAACTTGTTTTGGTAGGAAAATATCTGACTTCCCTGACTTAGAGGCAGAAAACTCATAAACTCCAGCCTCAGCCTCTGCCTCAGCACATACCTTCTCTTCTTTAATGAGGTCAAGGTCAACTTCAAGTTCTTGTTTCATACGCTGAGTCCTGGCTTGAGCTAGGCTTTCTTGTTCTTTTAGCTCGGCTTGTTTTTTCCGAATAATGGCCTCCCTCTGAGAAAATTCTCTGGCCGCCTTGGCTCTCTCTGCCTTTGCTCTTGCTCTCATTGCTTCAGACCCAGTGTCTGATTTCGACGAACGCTGAGAGTTACTGCTACCAGAGCGTGAGGAACGAGTAGATCGTTCTGCCAACGCATCCGCTTGGTCATCAAGTTGTGCTAAAACAGCTTTCACTGTAGTGTCATAAAAATCATCATCCTTCGTGAAGGAAGTAAGATAACGAATGCTATCGTCCGTATAATTTGAATGTAGATAGCTTACATAGTGTCTGGCCTGTATTCTGTAATTTCCATATGCAAGATATAAAGTTGTTCTAGCATTGTTTATGACTGTTTTGTTGTTTTCGATAGTGTTCATAGTACCTATTAGCTCATGAACGTTCTGCCAAGTGGAATTTATGAGATCTTGGTGCTTCTTTATCGCATCATTGTAGGCTTCCAAAGCCTTAGGAGTGAGGTTTCGAACTCGCCGCCCTTGCTCGGTGGGTGTGGCTGGACCATTTCCTGTCGCCTCCTGTGGCTGCTCATCTCGTTTATCTCCATTAGGGACTTGATCTGTTCCCGACATGGTATGAGTAATGGCCACTCAATAAACAAACGATGAACAATAACACCTTACCTTGGACTACTGGACAGGTCTGTTCTGACTTTTTACTGTTCCGCCCCCAGGTATTGGCTCACCCCGGACGGACAGATAACAAGGCTCCAACTTGTATTCACAACTTTATTGGATCCCGTAAAAACTGTAACATAATTGATTATAGAACTAATTAAACACACCCTCACGTGTTTGAACTATATCCAATATGTGCACATTAAATTTGCTTATAATAAATGGCTAGCATAGCTTGTCATTACTTTGATACTAGTAAGAGTAGTAGATAGTATGTAAATGATAAATGCGAACATACACAACTTACATTCAACGTATCGATCAATCAATAATATCTCTGTACATAGTACTACAAACTGTAAATATAACGGATTGTCATACAATAAATTTAAGCATATTAACAAAGGCTTACGTCAGAGTGCACCTGTACTGATGGATATATTCACTCATTAGATGACTGTACCACACATCAACATGTCATACGTTCACTGAAAAAGTTAAATACAAAACTTTAAAATGAATGCAAACGCTGGGTCGAAAAGTCCTACGCAAATCCGACAACAACAATACGTTCATAAATTTAGACACACCTGGTGTCACACATATCAAATCCGACACGAAGATTAGTTATCGCTACCTGTATCAACCTGTCGATAGTCACATCACATTAAGTTCAGATAAACTTCCATAAAACAACAAATTGTTCCATTATTTACTCCATGCGCTCAGCAGCATGCGGCTGGCGAGAGTTCACATAAAGGGCGATAACTACCGCACGGTAGTGAGTAAAACACAAAAACGGAATCCGGAATACTGTTCCGGAACAAAAACAGTTTTACAGTACATATACGCCCCGTTTGAGGGCTCGGATTTAAGCGCGCTATGAGCTGTAGACGTTTAAGAAACCGAAGTTCTCGGAGAAATCAACGTGGATAGCGCCAAAGAATCATGATAACGCATGTGCCGAGAATTGAACTCAGATAGAAAACTTGATACTTTCTGAACATAACATCATATTTTCCAACAATATCGGTTTTGTGGTGATACTGTAAGTATTTACCTTCTTACTTATGCATGTAGATTATATGTGTTTTTTATTGCTTAACAAATGGTAATTATTCTCTATCAAAAACCGGATCAGATAAATTAGTATTTTTCTTCAGTTACAAAAGTTACTTACTTAGTTACTCTACACCATTACCACCATTGAAAAGTTTGAGCTTCTTATTTTACTTCAAGACAAAATCATCAAAAAATTCCTTGTATATGGAATGCAGTACTGATTGCGCATCCATCGAAAGCAAAATAGATTATTTTAGATTACTTTATGTGTTATACACGATTAAATACCAATTCTTGTTCAAATGATGGGTATCATTTATGCTCTGTCTGCGGTGGAGCATCTTTAACCTTTTGAAAACAGATATTTTAGTATTACCAACTAATTTTCCCCCCAAATTGTTTATCTAACATTGTTTTATCATGTTGTTACTTTCATTACATAAAATGTTGTTTAAAACCCTTATTTAGAACAAACAAAAACATTATTTATAAATAATAGTCATGCCAATATATCACCGATCACCTGTTATATACGGACTTGAGTGTTTTCTTATTTTTAAGTTTTGTTCAATAATCATTTTGTCATTAATGAGTCAACTTCGTTTACTGGAATAGAAGTGAACAGAAAACATAAATTTAATACTATATGCATTTGAATATTAAGCATATTAATTTTATCTACTGTGAGAAGTGTACCTGTCACTATTAATTGATATTATTTGTATTCTTAAGTTTATTTTGTTTACTTAATAAATATTTCACAATTTTTGTGACAGTTTTTTTGCTTCTTCTTTTAAGAATGGTTTTACGGAACGAATATTTGGTAAAATGGAATACTTTAATTTCACCTTGGTAGCACTAGGAGTCCGGTGACGCTTCCTAGTGCCGGCCAGAGAGGCCCCAGAACGGGAAGGTTCTTGGGGAGGGGGAGCCAACAACCCACCGAAATGCTGCTGAGTGGGAGGGACCAAACCCCAAGGGTGCCATGGAGGGAAACCATATGGCCCAAAACCAAACCCTTGGGGGCAATTAGGAGGTCCCGTGGGCTGGGAGTGACCCCAGGATTGGCCAAATTGACCTGTCTGTGTCTGGGGCTGGAAACCTTGTTCATAGAACGAAGGTAATCCGCCACTCCCTCCGGAAGCAGACCCGGACATGTACGGATTGGGACCGTAACTGCCGGGATTCTGAGTCCCCAAACCATTCACAGGCTGGTTTGGTTGTCCCAGAGAACCTTGCGCGCACGCAGGATTTACCCCAGGACTAGGGAAAGCCGTCGGATGAAAATCAACCGACTGATCGACCGACCCTGAGCCCGAATAAAAAGTCGGGTTCCCAGACACCGATAAACCAGGGCCAGTCACAGACTGACTGGAGCCTGGCAAGGAATGTCTGGGAGGGAAGGACGACTGAGGTCCTGACCGACTGCCAGCAACGCTGACCAAGGGAGCCAACTGCAATCCAAAGGAATTAGCAGGAGGAGCACCCAAACTTGATGGCAGAGCCATACAAGGAGCCGGACAAGGACCCTCCCAAGGACCAGAAGCTGCCGGAACACCGGAGCCACCAACAGAGTTGGTGACTGCAGACTGGGACACAACTCTACCTAACGGCAAGCTCTGAAAAGGCTTACTAGAGGTCCCAGACAATTCGGCGTCAGAGCGTGCCAACTCTGCGCCAGGCTGTCCAATCAAAGAACCAGACTGATGCTGGGATGAAGGGACCGCCCCCTGACTACCCAACGAAACCGCCGGGGCGGGGAGGGAAGGGTCAGAAACATAACTATCTGCCGGCGAGTCCATAGACCTGCCGGAAATAGCCTGCGTCTCCCCCTACTTCTGTCAGAAGACTTGACCTTCCTAGAAGAGGAGGGGCGCCGAGGAGTCGCCGCCGGCCTGTCTGAAGTATCACCGAGTAAACAAACATCACAGGGTGAAGTATCAGAGCAGGAACGGCACTGCGGACATGAAAGATGGGGGTCGGCATCACTATAAAAATGATCGCACCCATCAATAGTACCGCGATGTTGACCGACGTGAGACATGGTACACTTAATACTACGACTAAGTACGCAAATATCGTCAACAAAAACGACAAAACGAAAGCAGAAATAAATACACGATTTATTCACTTGCTGTAAAAGAAAACCGCAAACAAAGTGTAAAAAACGGCAGACGTTTAACACAGAACTAAGCGGTAAACAAACACAGTGTAACAACAAAAAGGTTACAAACTAGAACGTAAACACGCCGCCACGTGTCGGAACACGGGAGGTGAAAACGGGCCAAAAACTCGACCGAACGCTACACAAACAAACGGGAATAACAAACGGTAATAACTGCAGAAACTAGCAGTATAAAAAATAAAGGAGTGGAAATGACGCTGAGAATACGTGGACACGTCCAGTCAGTTCAGCGCCATGGAAAAGAAGGATGTATTTCCGGTCGTGCGTACGCTCGACAGGCAGGTAAGAGGGGCCTCCTACGGGAGGTTTATGGGGTTTAATTTTGTTCATATTTATATACAAATGAATGGGAAATTGTGGAAGATATGCATACTAAAGTTATGGTAACGTATTACTGAAATGAAATGGAATACTTTAATTTCACCTTAGATTCACTGTAAGAATATTTTTCTTGAAAATAAATGATGAAACACCAATGCGATATGTGATTCAAATAGATTGTATTTAAAACTTCACACTATTTGGACCAATTGCAAACCGAAAGCATAGTGCATACAATGTGAAACTCGAGGGTCAGACAAACATCACGACGGATTAATAGACCAACTGAGCGGATGTAAGAATGAGCTGTGAATGTGAACTCTGACGGGGGGGGGGGGGGGGGGGGGTCTCAAAACGTTATTTGTTTTTTTATGCTTTTAAAACTATATCATGTTGGGGAACGACAGTCGGTAAGACTGTCGTTCACCAACCCCTGCTGCCCTATGTCTAGGAAATTAAGATTATATTTTTAAGATATAAAAAATTGTCGTTCCGTGACACGAGGGTCTCTAGTTCGACGCACGTCCTTTGGAGATGAAAGATTTTTATTTTGTTATATAATGCACAATTCGTTTTAAAAAAATAAATTTGTATTGCATCTACTGACTGCCGTAGATTGATTCATAAATTACGTTAGTAAACAAACTAATTAACTGACGTGGGCTACTATGCCACATATATAGTTATATTAGAGTAATATTAGTTATTACACTATTACACTATTACGTATATATTTACATTTGATAATTTGTAAATACATGTTTAACAATTGTAATGAGGTTGTGATAGCACACATATGTCAAACTTTATATCACTCGATTAACTTTTGAGACGACTCCCGTCAGAGTTCACATTCACAGCTCATTCTCACATTCGCTCAGTTGGTTGGTGGAAATGTCTAGTAGGATCTTCCCAACCTTGAAGGTAGGACCGAGAAATCTCTATCCGAGGAGGAGATTCACGACTGTCTAACCCGAGGCTTACCGAGGTTTAGACTGTCGTGAATTTCCTTCGGGATAGATATTTCTCTGTCCTACTCTCTAAGTAGGGAATGATTCTTTTTTCTGCCCTTGTAATTTCCCCAAAAATGATAAAAACTACAAATAAGCAATTAAAAAATCCAAAGAATAATCAATAAATCAAGTTATAGATTTTTATTTTATTTCGTCAAAAACTTTCTTAAACTTGTTGCACTGTGACAAACAATGAAAACCAGTTAAATAAGCCTTTTCACCGGGTAAAAATCGACGAAAATATGTGATGATAGGTGGAATTCCGATTGCGATGATCATAAGGTCAAAGTTCAGCACGCGCGTGAATCACGAGCTCGAGTTCGAATGTGATATTGATTGTCCAATTGGACTATACGGGTTAATGTTTTATTTGCATATGACTTTTTCAACTTTATCCCGCGAATATTTTCTACGCTCCGATGGGGTGTAAATGATATTCTAATCTGATTCTAAAATTATTGAAATAATAAAATGACGTTCAACAACCACCGACATCTGAAAAGAAATCTGATCGTCTAGTCACTTACCTTTAGTCAATGACATTACTCCATTAATAAATTTGTATGGCTTGTGCCCTTGTTGAACCACCCTTCCCCCGCCGAAATCCGTCTCAGACCTTTTATTTATAGATTAATTTCAAATGGTTGAATTTCAACTGTCGATTACATCCTCGATTTGATAGGTATGGTGACTGTTATCAATGTAGCTGTAATAGTTGCTATGGTAACCATCCTACATAATTATTCTGAATAATTACATACTCGATACTCTACGGTTTACTTTCATTGTCATTATATCCATTTCATGACTATCTCTAAGTAAAACTGCATGCAGTTCGAGAGAAGAAAAAAACTAACCAATCATAGGCCCTTGGAATTAACCCATTGGAAATCGAGAATGGTATAAATGTTAAGTTTGATTTGGCATGTTTAATTTAACTTCCTATAAACAGAGAGGGTCATGTAAGAACATGCCAAACGTGATGGTGGTTTACGCGGAGAAAAACCATCGACCAGCGGTTAGTGCCTGGAAACTACACCATATTGGATTCGAATTCATGACCCAGACTTGGAGGGCTTGTGGTAATATGTCGGGGCATTTTAATCACTTGGCCCCGCACTTTTATTTTTCAAATATTTTTTAATTAAAAGTAGAAAGTACAACATAGTGGAAACAAATATTATACCAAAATTAAGGGCAATAAACCCCTGTATGGTCCCTCAATAATCCAGGGGTTAGTGTAACTGACATTATAGCCACCTCCGGACAGAACAAAACAAGTAATTTGATCCTTTGATGCACATCAAAAGAGCCGTATAACAATATACTGTGGTTTACTGTGTGGCTTTGAGGATAGTCCAGGAGCGGATATAACATGAGTTATAGTAACCCCTGCAGTATCATGAATGTCTTTCGACAAGAAGAATCTAGTATGGTTTATCCGTGATGTCCAAAACGAATGATACAACTGAAACCGTTTTAAATGACTTAAATGTTTGAAAAATATCCGCTAGTGAATAACAAAATTTCGAGTCGCTTCATTTTCAGCTTTGTGAATAATCCTAAAAAAACTAATCTATAAAATGAGATTATTGAATTAAATAGTACAATGGGACTAATCCACGTACCACGTGATACCTGATAACGTTGGCGCGGGACTTCTGTTTCTTTTGGTAATGAAATGACGTCAAAAGGTAAAATCCCGCTCTAACGTCATTTTTTGTGGGAATATATATTACAAAGAGTTATGTGACATCGCCACTGAGATACTAGTCCCGCACACACGTTATGGGGTGTCATTTGGTACGTCAAAATGTAATCCAAATACCAATATTATACTAGAAAATTAATATTAATATTAAAATCCCGCGCTAACGTCATTTGAGTGGGAATATATATAACAAAGAGTTATGTGACATCGCCACTGAGATACTAGTCCCGCACACACGTTATGGGGTGTCATTTGGTACGTCAAAATGTAATCCAAATACCAATATTATACTAGAAAATTAACATTAATATTAAAATCCCGCGCTAACGTCATTTTAGTGGGAATATATATAACAAAGAGTTATGTGACATCGCCACTGAGATACTAGTCCCGCACACACGTTATGGGGTGTCATTTGGTCCGTCAAAATGTAATCCAAATACCAATATTATACTAGGAAATTAATATTAATATTAAAAAGAAAATTGTACAAATACTAGGATCGATAATGAAAGGTGATTTACACAATGCAAATTCGTCTGCTGTGTAGAATTATCAATTTAAGTTGTTTAAAGGACATTGCATATGCAGGTAGAAAGGGGTCTTACATTATTAAACCTGTCGTAAAATCACTCTGAAAAAAATCCAGACTAAATGTAGTAATTGTTATTATCATTATTGCTTTCCAACTGTTTCATGTTTCCTTGTACCTGTATGGGTGTAAAAATGGAATTCATTACATGTAAATATCTTAGCTGGTCATTTTAAGATATGTAGGGATGTGTTTTTTTAAAACCTCCCTCCCCCATCCTCAGAGCGTAATAATGTATTGTTTGCCATTGGTATAATTATATACTCGAAAAATTGTAGCTTCAAATCTTTCTTTTATATACAATAAACAACAGTTCAATAATAACAAATCTCTGCTTTATTTTTAGATGTATTTTATTCGACAACTATGCCTTTATGAAAGTCATTTATATAAAAAGCACAGTTGTATACCACTTTTCTGACGTTCGCTATCACATTATGTGAGAAATCCTTCATGCGTGTCCATTACGCATCATTATCAAATAGAAGACAAACACAAAATTGATATTTACCAAGACTTAATTTTAATTGAAAATATCCAATCAATATTCAATCAATAACAACCTTCATTATAATACTTAGCCTTCAATGGGAATATTAAACTATACTTGAATATATTTTTAACCTAATAGGAATGGCAGAAGTTGGCCAAAGCTTCAACATGAGAATTAAAAACAGCTAATATTAAAATGGAAACTGGGAACAGGAAATTCCACAAAATAGAAGCTGTTGTATATAATAGACTTACAAATTCTATATCAGCATTTTCTGTTGCTCCAAGTGAAAACACCGCCAAATGGAATTTACACCGAGCAATTAATTTCACGACAAAGTTCAGATAATTCTTGCTACCGCAATATGTCCCAAACAATCTGTGATGCCCTGGAATAACTTCCACTGCACTCTGGGAAATCATGCTGAAGCCTACGACGAAGGATCTTCACACAGGAAGTGATGAGCTGAAACATACAAATTAAAAACCGACAGCAGAAACGCAAGATATCAATCAGCACACTAGCAATAGAAAAATGGGTGGGAAGGGTGGGTTTTTTGGCAAACAAATCTATGGGAGCAAATATTGTGCACCTTCCCTGTACGTAAACTAGATTAAAAAGGATTTTATTCACCTCCCAACAGGAGAGTTCCACTGCTATAGAAGGACAGGGGGCGTAACTCTTTTGTCTTCATCTGATAAACTGAACTAATTGAGAGACCATTAGTTCTTATTATCAAATAGAAGACAAACACAAAATTGATATTTACCAAGACTTAATTTTAATTGAAAATATCCAATCAATATTCAATCAATAACAACCTTCATTATAATACTTAGCCTTCAATGGGAATATTAAACTATACTTGAATATATTTTTAACCTAATAGGAATGGCAGAAGTTGGCCAAAGCTTCAACATGAGAATTAAAAAAAACAGCTAATATTAAAATGGAAACTGGGAACAGGAAATTCCACAAAATAGAAGCTGTTGTATATAATAGACTTACAAATTCTATATCAGCATTTTCTGTTGCTCCAAGTGAAACACCGCCAAATGACAACATTAGATGTTGTCACCGCCAACAGAAATGCGTTACAGTCAGGACAATTCCAAGTAAAAATGGCCAAAATATAAATAAATTTGCTGCGTAAAGCCATATCAAAAATGGCATATAAAATGCTAAAATAACAAGATGCACCATACAAATAAGTGCCAAGCCATATCAAAAATGGCATATAAAATGCTAAAATAACAAGATGCACCATACAAATAAGTGCCAAAATAACAAATATGAGGAAGAGCAGATGTCAAAATGAGCCAATTGCTCTGCTGGAAGCGTAACCAAACAAATGTACGCACAAAAATTATGCAAATCGCATAAAAGAGGACACCGACCCAACCAAAATTTGGGCGTATTAGGGCGACCACAAATAAAACCAGCAATATCAAACTCTTCCTCCAAAATATACAAATCAATGCAGCATAGCAAAACAAAATCAATCAATAAATTTTGTTATCATTTTTTTTTTCTTTTTTATTATTGTCCTGACTGCAAGCACCAACTTAACGAAACGTGCACCAAACAATTACCAACTACATTTGCTTAAAACTAAAGCAACCAGGCCCAAGTGCCTAATTCGCCAAAAGGAGAAGAAACTCTTTCTGTGCTAGTTACAAATGCTGCAAACGATACAAAAAACAGATTACTATCCGACTCAAGTGAACACCATCCGAAAACAAAACTTAGTTCTTATCAGTTATTTCTGGATGTCTCAATGTAACAACCACCTCACCTACCATTGCAAGACTCTATCTGGCTAATGATTCTCAATGGAATAAGTTTAACTGTAAATTAACTTCACCCCGCCAATTAATGCAAGGTAAAATGGCTGACCACACCAG
This sequence comes from Argopecten irradians, assembly GCF_041381155.1. Classification (NCBI taxonomy): domain Eukaryota; kingdom Metazoa; phylum Mollusca; class Bivalvia; order Pectinida; family Pectinidae; genus Argopecten; species Argopecten irradians. The sequence goes on along the minus strand of NC_091140.1, from coordinate 37,931,643 downwards.
TCTATTGGTAGGGAACATATCCTGAAAATTCGTCAACAATCCTTAATATCAGCCTATGCCTTAACTCGCATGAATTAACCTGTGCTACATCATTCACCCCACAATGTATAACTAAATGGGCTGGTGGTTCAACAATTGTAAAAGGCGAGCTGAAAATAATACCAACTACAAACCACTGATAATATCTGTATTAACTTAACTAACAACTCTGGTAATCATGAGATAGGAAGACGGCTATCAACTCTATCATATAGTCTTGACATGAATTACAGACATCTGTTTGTTTTTGACCAGACTTATTACCTACTACTCCCGAATCACCATACATATAGAGGAGCCACAACTCCTGGTACACCTGATACCATAGCAATGAATTGTGACGAACCTTTTTAAGGCGAAACTGTTCGTCATAAGATTTCCATGTCAGTCCCCCAGTTCTCCTGACCCCTAACCTAACTGTATGCATATACTTTAACAACCCAGAAATATCCTCAGGATGGGCAGATGTATAGACAGAAATGAAAATAGTAAAAGCATCCGTCCACATATTAATGTCATTTATCTTCACACTCTTTTGTTTTTCTTACATTACCAACTGCCCGTTAACAACAGAAAAATGTTTATCTTCAACAATTGGGGCAGGTTTTGACAAAAGCTGCCCAAGGCCAACAAATTCCCTAATGATTATCTTTTGTCTTATAGAGCACGATACTGAAACACCCAAATCATCACAAACGCTTTGAACCTGATGTAGGATTGGGTTAAAATGGCTTACATTTCATGCCAAAGATTGTAATGAATTCTGAATTACTAGTACCTTCAGGTCGGGGAGTTGTGCAAACCAGCTCAGTTGCCTGATGGACTGCTTCCACTAGCTGTTGGGCAACCCTGGCAGACACCTGCTCAAAACAGACTCCAGCTGATCTGCTGATAAAGGACCATGGACCGGTTCCCTGTTACCCTTTGACTTTTAAACATATCTTATTGTCATAAATGTACAAATTGATTAGGCAGTTATTTCAACTTAAGAAGCCTTCTTCAATCAACATGAAATATTTACAGGTGATGACATACATACTATAGGTATAAATAATAATTACGGGTATATTTGTCAGAGTATATAATAACAAGATATATACTATGTATTATAATATTATATAGAATTCCAAATCTTCTGCTGGACTTTATAAATGAATGCACAAGTTCAGATACATGACAGTTTACTTCCAAAGCCAAGTTTTCATTTCCATAAAGTAATAAATTTAAATTTACTTGTATATATAAATCATTTAAAACTTGGGAGCATTTCTGTATGGGCAGCAGCATAATTTTAACATACAAAAAAAAAGAAAAGAAATGGTTAGCATTTTCACAAGAGTAGCCACAATTTATACAAATAGAATTTGGTGCCAAATTTACACGGAAAAGGTCATCTTTTAGAGAACTACACTGATGACTTAATTTAGTATGTATAATATTAAATTTTCTTTCTCCATAATTAAAATAACATGGTAGACTCATAGATATAGGCTGAGAAAGAGCTAGTTTAAAGGTAAAGATTTAACTTTAACATCTAAGTTGTTCCAGCTTCTTTAAGTAGTGGGAAAGAAAGATTTTGTTGTAGTAGAGTCGATAATTGGAATTTGGAAACTTTCACAATTTCTTAAAGTATAAGGATTATGATAGCCTAGTAGGAGGTAATAAGTTTGATAGATAACTTGGAGTCATATTATTATTTATCTTATAAAGTAACTGTAGTTTTCTTTTAGCTCTTCTGTCCGAAAGGGGTTCCAAATTTGTTTCAAAATATAATGATTCATTTCTAGTATAACACGGTAATCCGCTAATAATTAGCCTGAGAACATCCGTCCCAAACTTCACATGCATATTCAAGAACAGGTAAAATAAAAGACTTATAAATTCTTAAAAGAGCATCACGCTTTAACATATATTTGATTTTCCTTAGGATATTATTATTATTTTTTTTTTTTTTTTTATATCTGATTTATAAATTTCATTGATGTGATCAGACCATTTAGCATTTGAATTAAAATGACCTCAAAATGTCTATGAAAACTACTAAAATCTAAAATGTTCCATCAAAAATTAAGTCCAAATATTTGTCAATGTTATCAAAATTTGATATAAAAATTACCTCAGTTTTATTAGGATTAAAAGAAACAAGCCACGTTTTGCCCATCGATTTGATTTATCTAAATCCCTATGTAAATCTGCTTCTAATTCACGACATGAAGATGATGACTTTATAAGGGTAGTGTCATCAGCGAATAAACGTGTTGTTGATTGAAGTTCATCAGCTAAATCATTTATATAAATAAGGAAAAGAAGTGGTCCAAGAATTGAGCCTTGAGGGACACCTTCTCATATCATACCAATATCAGAAGAATTGTCTATAAATACGTTTTGATGTCTTTCTCTTAAGTAATTTTCTAACCAGGACAATAGGTTACCCGATCGAAATACCATATGATTTTAATTTAATTATAAGACCTTTGTGGCAGACTCTGTCAAAGGCTTTAGAAATGTCACAGAATATCATACAAGTACCGGGTATGGTTTTTTTTTTTTTTTTTTTTTTTTTTTTTTAGATTTAGACAAATGTTATGGTATATTTCAATTAATTGGTATACTATTGAATGACCAGGCATAAATCCGGCTTGAAACTGGTAAAATAAATTATTATTATTATTAAATAATTATGCACGTGCTTAAACATTACCCTTTTAAACACTTTCCCAACTGTGAACAGTAGAAAGGAGAGAAATGGGACGATAGTTTGATATAGAATGTCTATCTCCTTTTTTAAAGAGAGGCATAACTTTAGCCATTTTCCATACATTTGGAAATATACAGGTAGATGAAAGAACCTTAAGAGGTTTACAAACTGTATCAGCCGTGTATTTAAGTCTATGGTGACTTATACCATCTTCACCTGAAGCTTTTCCAAGCTTTAAATTAATTAAAACACCACAAATTTCATTAGAAGTAACAAGTAGATTATTTAAAACACTATTAGTTTTCAACTGTAAAATAGGCACTTGCTATCGTCAATATTAGTAATCCTACAGAAATATTCATTTAATAGATTTGCCTTGTCTTTATCATCTACAATGTTACCCCCACTAGCTACTGCTGGAGCTGTAACACTCGAAGTACTGGGACCATTCTCACTCCGACTGGCTGCTGCACTCAACGACATGGAACCATTCTTGTTCCTTACATAGGGGCTGGTAGAGAGCCTCGAGGGTCGCTTTCCTTTACCCCGCACGACTGAAACTCAAATAAGGACATATAGAACACAAGTCGACATTATCCGACATACAAACATGCCCCTACATCCTCGGTAACTCGGCATTGGACATTTACCTATCAGCGTTAGCATATATAACGCCCGGGGCACCGAGGATGACAACACTTACACATGATCAAAGGGCAGCAACTCCCATCAACGACAATACCAAGGTCCAAACACAACTTAAACGAATTAATTATCGCCACTTACATTAAAAAATAATGACGACTACCAGTCTGAAAATATATCACGATACGAATAAAAATAGTGATACTCAAAATCAATACCTAATTCATGTCTCCGCTAATGCTAACTCCGTTTGCTATGAACTAGAAGTGCAAGATTAATTTTACAATAAAATAAAAATACCGAAATAAATTCCGGTATGGGATAATGCAGTAAAATTCCGGCAAAATATTAGCGACGATGCCAGGAACAAGACATTTCTTTTTAAACGGTGTTAACAACTGGAACCGGGACGAACACGTGTTCGATGGTAGGAAGGCCATGGCCGCACCATGCGGTACGGCTGACCACACGATATATCAGAATCGAACGACATCTGCTTCAATACAAACCAATTCTGTATAACAGACACACAAAGAATGTCCGTATGAACACTAAATTACTGCTAGCACCACAAAACTTCAACAAGCGATTTTTTTTTTTTTTTTTTTTTGGCAAACAAATCTATGGGAGCAAATATTGTGCACCTTCCCTGTACGTAAACTAGATTAAAAAGGATTTTATTCACCTCCCAACAGGAGAGTTCCACTGCTATAGAAGGACAGGGGGCGTAACTCTTTTGTCTTCATCTGATAAACTGAACTAATTGAGAGACCATTAGTTCTTATTATGTGAGGAGGGACATCAGCCATATACAACATGTCGGCCGTCTCAGTTGGTGTAAGAGGGTAACTTCGATTGTCCAATGGAGGTACGTAAATATATGGCTTTGGTAGTTTTACTTTGCATGCGTTGTTAATGTTTACTTTGCTTGAATGCGTTGTAATATCGTTGTAATAATGTTGTTCGGTATGTGAAATAGTCGATACCAGGAATTTGTTGGAAAACATTAATGTGATATAAAAATAGAAAACAGATTATACAGGTTTATATATATCCTAATAATTTGTTATAATAGTTGCTAAATCGTTTCTCAGGTTTTAAATAAACTAAACAATATATGTTATTAGTGAAATATAGAGGAATCCTTTGTGTATAGCGTCAGCCTATATATAGCTACGTTATGTGTATGACAAGGCTCGTCAATCATAATATGATCTTGTGGGTTTTCAAGTTGTTCTTGATCTTATTGTCAATGTCATGACTGCTAACGCTATTTGCTCAAGAATTCATGTTAAAATGTACCCTTTATTATATTCAAAAAACATAATGCAGTACTCAGGTATTGTACAGATTCGATAAAATGGGTACTTATTCAGTGGGATTTCAGGTGTAACGTAAAGATTTACCCCCGGTAGAAAGTACCCGGGATCATTATTCTTCGTACATGTAGTCATCTTATCCATGCAGCTGCCGAAGTAATATTAGCACCTTGGTTGAACAAACTGGTCAAATTTGTTCCGAGGCAAATAATTATACAATTATATGATTAGCTCGTTTCCATGGCAATGGTTAAACTAATAGTATTTATAGCCATTGGCATCGATATTAGCAATGTCATGCTTTCATGGTATATGTTCTTCAATAGTTGAGTTATTGCACGTTCTTATGTTTTATTGTATCCGGTTTTACAAATCCCCCGAAGGTCGATATAGAGGAGCCTTCTGCAAAACCATGGAAGTTGTTTTTTTAGCTCTCTGGAATAGAGAGATTACGCGATCAGTTGGGTTTTTTGGCATGTGTTACTTTATCTAGATTGCATTACTTTATTGAGCAAGCACTAAGATGTTCGAGGTTAAGGAATTCTCTAATTCCATCCAGCGTGTGACTCATAACGCGAGGGAACTCCGAAATGAGTCAAAGTCAAATATGTGTTAAATCCGAGACACGGCATAGCGTTTTAATAACAAATGTAAATCAAATTGGATTCTTTGCATGTGTTTCCATTTATAAAAGCTTAATCATGGAATTTATCGAAAAATTGAATATTAAATTTTAATAAGTTATTAATAGCAAAGACATATATAACACATAGGTAACTCTATTATGTCCCGATAACTTTTCCTACTTTTATATATTATCCTATTTCATTTCAACAAATTTTATTGCAAATAATATGCAAATGGATTTGGCAACAGGTAAAGCGTATATTGGCCATCTCCAAAAACATTATCCTATATTGGTATTGAATGATAATAGCCTGTATTATTTTCTGTCATGCACAAAAGGGAGAGTCAGGGGAGCAGTCGTTTTTCCTATATGAAGGTTAAATACAGATATCTCTATTTCATGTCAAATGATGGTATTTTTAATTCAAATAGAGATATCTGATTTTACAATAAAGATATCTGTATATTTGAAATATAGATATCTTCGATTGAATAAGTGATATTTCTATATCGTGTTTTATTTGAGATATTTGTATTTTAAATAGAGATTTATCTAATTCAAATACAGATTTCAATAATTAAATAAAATATATATATATTTAAATTAAAGATATATCGATTTAAATCAAAGATATATATATTTAAATTAAAGATATATCTATTTGAATTAAAGATTTGTTTTTTATATTAATAATAATATCTTTATTTTGAATACATATATCAGTATTTATTGATACCAAACGGCATTTAATGAGCTCAAACGGCTTGCTATAGTCTTTTGCCTGTAACCAAACGGTTGTAATTTGTCTTAACGAGTAAAGTGCCTGGTGAGACATGCTAAAACCTCCAATGCAATGACTTTTAACTAAGGTGTGCATTTCATCAGCAACAATGGTTTATACCGTTAAGTCAAACTTGATGAGTGAGGACTATTATATAATGGTAAACATGAACAAAGTGGATGACTCACAACAATTATAATGGTACTGCTGTATACCAATAAACAAGATGAACCAATAATTATTTATCGTTAATAATTTCTCAACTTTGCATTTCTTTAAAAGAATTAACATCATGAGGCCATTTCTGACAAGAACATAATTTCCAATATTCTCTTGCTACAACGAGATTAGTGTTCCAGAGAGTTACGTGCCCCTTGGGCTCTTGTTTTTAATTTCAACACGAAAGTTTTAATTTTTTTATCATTGCCAATAATACTAGAGTTGTTATATCATCCTGGGGGACATTGAGGCAAAAAGGTAAGATGTACTCAAGTAAACAGATAAGCTGTGTATTTCCCAGTTGTTCAACAGCGACGGCCACCACGAGTTGTATTTCGATGTTAACAACTCATTTCTGGTATTCCTTAGTGTGTTCTGTATTGACATTAGTGTTATAGTCGATGTTTCATCTATGATATTATTTCAAATTATGATTGATAATATACACCATTTGAGTTTCTTCCTGTTGTAGAGAATGCTTAAAATCGGCAGCGTTTTACAGTTCATGCAGATGACCGTAGTTAAATATGCCTACTGTACAATGTAAGTTGGCCGAGGACCACAACACCAAGGAAATATATAACCAGCCCTGTTTCAGACTGAAATACCTATATATATTACAGTGACACCAGCTTCCAAACCGGTAAGCGAGATACATTGTTTTGGTATTCAAATATGACAGAACCACAATTTTAAAATTACACCAACAGACCTATGGATGAAATTGAATTCCAGGTCTGTCGATTTGGGGAAGCAGAAAGAGTTGGGCCCACTAGGGAATTAGAGTTGAATCTTTAAATTCCTTCAGAAAGGAACAATGGATTTTTATTCAGAACATTACTTGGCATTCCAGCAGGTGAGCGATACAGGCCATATGGGCCTCATGTTAGTTTACCCGCAACGAAAATAATAAATGATAGTATTAATCACAACTGAAACTATAATGAATAACTTTGATAAATAATAACTTATGTTTTATTGCTTTAGGATTTCAAACCAGCATTCAACATGGCTTCAAAAATACCAGACAGTGTTATACATGCCCATAACGAGATGGTATTAGATTTGGACAAAAATATAGAGCATTGGAAGTTAAAGGAGCTTATCGACCACCTGAAGGACGACCCACTTACAGCGACAGATATAGGTAGAATAGACACGGTACAGCAACTGTTCTTGTGCCTGATGGGCAAAACATTCATTAGCTATGGAGATTACGAACAATTAGTACCAAAATTGAAACTAGTGAAACCTGTACTGGTAAAAATCACAGACAGATACACGGAGAAGATGAACAAATTGCTCAACCGGAAAAAACATTCAAGTGAGTAATGATTTGATGTACAACATTCTAATACGTTATTTTTTATTGACACTGGCAATTGCAACGTGGTAAATAATAAAATGATTTCAAATAATCTTGACATCATTACAAGCCAAACATTATGATTCACTATTTTAAAGAACAAGAGGCATATCATATTGACACAAAATACTGGCCCTTCAAGTCAGTGGTTTTATAGATTTGACTTTTTAAGGTCAAAGTCATTGAAGTTTTCTTTCGTGATTCTGTTCAATGCAAAATAAAAACGTTAGGTAAAATTTGTTTTTAAAATTAAAATTAAAACCATTGTTAAAACATAAGATATAGTGTGTCAAATTCATATAAAGTGTTAGATATTTTTCTGTCAATTTTCATATCCTGGTTGTCCGTTCAAAATTATAATGTGACCAGGATTTTTTTCATGAGTACTGACCTTCAGACTAATGACATCAACACTCCTACCCAGGCCCCGGACTACAGACATGGCTCCCTCACACATCAGGCTGTAACACAAATCAGTATTATTATCATTGTCACATTACCGTATAACGGCGTATTCGACCCAATAAGGGCCCATGTCCCTAAAATCGCCCTTCCCCCTTTTTGAGGCCTCGATTTCCATTGCCCAGGCATAAATAAAGACCAAAACTACACGAAACTGTATAGATTTGAAATAATTTAGTCTTAGAGCACCTTTTCATTTTTTCAATATTTATGGGCGCTTATTTGTTTGAATACGGCATTACTACTCCTGTATTTGAGTTTGGTGGCATGCAAACTATACTGAAAATTATTTTTATTGAAATATGGTAAATAGGAATGTCAATTTCAATTGTCAATCTACAATTTGGAAAAAAGAAAAATCCTGTTGGGAAAAAACCCACAGATACCTATGTTTAATATTTTTTTCAAAAACTTTGTTGATCTCATTATGATATGTTAATATTTACTATTTGTGTCACTGATTTCTTATTATTGATTAATAGAATTATGACTAAGTAGTCAAGTAAAGCATACAATGTAGAATAGTTGCGCAGTAATGGGAAAACAATCCATCATTGAAAGGATAATGAAATACAGTAGTTTTCATTCATATTTCACATTTGTGAAAATTTGGATCTTGTATGAGTTGATAATGACAATATGTCCTAATTCATTCAGTGGTCTTGTTTAGTGTTGTTCCAATTATTGATTGTAATCGATTTCCAATCAGAAAGGTAACCAATTACTGATAATCAATTATGATATGTAAACATTAATGATTATTTCAAAAGCAGAATCGCAAGTTTACTTTCATTTTTGCTCAAAGAGAGAAGAGGTGTTCTACATCATTTTATTCTGACCTATAATGTCTTACCAATCATCCTATTGAACCACAATTAACTGGAAAACACATATATGTTCATTGATATTGATATAAGATTATTATGTTGAAATGCGATGATAAAAATAATGTAAATCTGTATAATAATTAATTGTTATACCCCTATGAAATAGTTCCTATATAAACTCTATTCACAAAAATTTCAATAAATGAACTGTTCTGTCGAGCTGACCAAAGACCTGTCAAAATCGACTGATAAAATGTGCTGTTGGACCAGAGTGACGTCACACCTACAATTCGTGACGTCAATGCATTGTTTTGAGTCAATGGGTATAACAAAACAGTCATCGACTAAGTTTTCGTGTAACAAATGATTTGTTGGACCCTCACACAAACTGTTGGCCTCAGTCTTCGGCCTCGGGCAACAGCTAGTTTGTCTTGTCAGTTTAACCACTATCTTTTAAAGATTTATATCATATTATTATTAAACTAACTGATAATTAATTGAAAATTGATTGGATGACACTATTTTAAAACCAACATTAGCTGATCATCGATGACGAAATCTCAACCGACTCCAAAACTTGGTGTCATTAAACTTACAGAACTTGATCTTTATCTGCACCAAACAACAGCTTAGCAAAACGATTTTTGAGGCCAAGGGGGATAACTCCAACTGGAATGTTTTGTCTAAATGTCTGAAACAAGATTTTGAAGAACTGTCTGAGAAATACAGAAGACAATATTAAGACTTAGATATTATGTACGGTAAACTAAATTGCTTTATAAACTTGAAGCTCCATCATGATTCTCTAATAAAGAGTTTGATTACATACATTGTATATCAGAACACTTATTGCATATCCATCAATTTGTGTGAGGACAACATTTTTTGCAATTGTTTTTTTAACAAACATGGCTACAACAATTTAATTTGCAAAATAATCACTTATAGATAATAATCCAAATTGAGATTCGTTAAAATTCAATATTCTCATTGTAATTTATTTTTTCCATGAAAGTAACATGTTATATGGTCTATCTAATACAGTATCTAGTAAACTTAATGTTGAACATTTTTATTTGTCAGCCATTTAAAAGGATATGCCGTAATATAGGACATTCACAAAGCATAATATAGTGCCTGGAATTTTACTCTGTTAATATCAACATTAAAGTGAATAGTCGGGCAAAGAAAACCAGTCTAAATGCATTCATTGGCCTTTCAAAAGTTCTCACTTATTAGTACGACGGTCAAGTTATGCTTAGTTTCCCAGTTCTGACCATTAAAGTAAAGAAAAGTTGAAAGCATTGAAAACGAGACTGCGTGGAAATGTAACCACGGACATAGTGAGCCGGGAGGACGTTTTAGAATTCCCATACTTTAAATTAATTTCTTCGTACGCAGACAGATTTTGGCGAGAGATTTTATTTTTCTATTTCACAAGAAATTATACTGGATACATTCACACCATTTTTACCGACTTTAGCCATCCTTGCCCGACTGTTCACTTTAAGCGGTATTAAGTATTTTATCAAAAATCAACTTACCTTATCTTCTTTTCTCATAATTCCAGTAATTGTCTGAAAATTAAATAAATACACTTTATATGGAACTATATCTTATAAAAGCGATAATTTTAAATAAGTTTCAGGAAAACTAAAACAGAAAGTTTTCATAATTCAGCAATATTTCTTATTGTATAGATTTCTCAGATAATCTCTAGGTACTGCAAAGCAAATTCCATAAATATCATAAATATAGCACAAAAAACCTCCATTTTTGTTCTCTTCCATTAGCTACCAAGATTAAAAGCAAAAAAACATTTATGTTAGAATTCTAGTATCAATACACATTAAGTTATCAAGCCAATCTAATTTTAGTTTCGGAAAATCAAACTACCCCAAATAGATGGGAACATTGTTTCCATAGACCTCACCATAAACCAAAATTTTAATACCAAGAGATTTGATCAATGAAGATAGATCCCCATCATACCTTCAAATCTAAATACAAATGTCTGTCACCGCCTTCACACAAAAATATTAGAATAGATCTTTACACAATTGTGAAGAGTTATGCAGAACTTAAACAAGTACTGACTGTAATGGAAACCATTACAGATGTCCCCTGAAAAGCCCATAGTCATATCATTGTTTGATGTCCCTCATAAACCCTATGTTCCGATTTTCACATGTTTTTTTAAAAACTTGTTTTGCTAGCAAATTCTAAATTTCGACCAATTACAGTCTTCCATTTGTTACTATGGCGACAGATTAAGTTTCACGTTTTTTTTTTAAATTTTTTTGCCTGCAAATATCAAATTTTAGCCAATTAGAGGCTTCCATTTTGTTACTATGGTGACAGATTCAGCATTTTTACCTCAAGCAGTGTGCCATCCCCACCCGCCACCACTATACCGTCTGTGTCCGACCTCTCCATGATCGCCACTAACTTTTTCACCTGGCCTTCATATTCCACCTAATAAAGGGATAAAAAGTTCACTAAAAACAGATACACCCTCAAAACTTGAAAAACATTTCAAACCAAAAACTGTAGATCTATATTGTATAAAACAAAGAAAACAGGAAAATCAAAATAAACATCATCTAAGTACAAAATAAATTACATTTTGAGTTTTCCATTACTCACAGAATTATGGTATATTTCCACTGTTTCATTCACTTTTTCTTTAAAACTATTTGACAATTAAGCAATTAATTGATTTTGACATCAGATGTACATTTAGTCTATCTGTTTAAGTAACAATACGTTAATAAACATATGAGCCAAAGGGAGATAAGTCCTGGATGAAGACATATTCAAAAAAACAAAACTATAACAGATATATTTAACATGTTCATTTTGAATAAACTGTAAAAACAACTTTCATTTGTGGTTATGTAATTTCACAATATCTATTAAACAAAAACAACAACACATTTTTTAGATTAACTTTCATAGAATGAAACGCAAATAGAAGTATCTTTTGATCTTAATTACATGAATAGTTATTTTGGGAGGTTATTTTCTTTGATCTCCAAAACAGTCCTGAAAAGAGAGAAAAAATCAAGGGGAGGTAATAAAACTAGCAGGCAATGACTCTAACTACAATGGATCTAACATTAGTAACATACCTTTACAACGTTGATGTCCAATCAAGGGGAGGTAATAACACTACCAGACAATGACTTACTATAATGGATCTAACATACCTTTACAACATTGACGTCCAATCCCGCAGAGTGTAAGATCGGGGCTGCATTCTTCTCAAAAACCTTCACAGCACCTCTGACAGGGGAGACAATTCATAATTTACACAGGTCAGAAAATGTCAACTGAGAATGAAATGATAGCTTATGTGTTGAAAGCAAATTTTTCTATTTTTTCTTTTTATGTGTGGACGGAATAGTGTATTGTTCTTGAATGATTAATATAAGATGAAAGTATGAAGTGTGATAAATGACAGTATGATGAGATGATAAAGACGATGTGATGATGAATGTTGATGATGAAGATGAAGATGTTGATGATAATAATTATGTTGATGAAGATAAAGATTATGGTGGTGGTGATGATATTGATGATGATGATGATGATGATGATGATGATGATGATGATGATGATGATGATGAAAATCATGGAACAATGTTGGTTGTGATGATGGTGACGATTGATGATGTGATGATGATGATGATATGATATGAGTATAAGATGTTTTGAGAATGAGCGTGATAGTGATATTGAATGTGAATAAGAATGCAAGTACATGTATCTATTTATTATGTGGTGTATTGCACATGAAAATGAAATAAAAAATAAATTATATAAAAAAAATAATTCTAATTTAATGTTTTTTTGGTCTTTTTTTTCCCATTTTCAAGAGTTCAATGATTCCCATTAAAAACTGAGCTCACCACCAACATAAATAAAATATGTTGCCACATAAGATATCAAGATTTCTGAAGCTACAATTTGCATTTATTACACCATCTACATGATAAATCTGAATGAATTATTTGTTTGAACATACTTCGTCCCGGACCTGGTTACTGTTGGTGATATACATTTAAGTACCAGGATGTGCAAGAAGAAAGCCAAAGTTGTACATGTCATGAAAACTTACCAACCCATTTTATAAAGTTGTAACGATTCACCAATGCAACAATGTATTATATCACAGAGTTATGTATTAATGCATCATTTAGTCCAAATAACGGTTTATGTTTATTATAAGAGAAGTGTCAGCAGGCAGGCATTTTTTTAAATTTTTTTTCTTCTTTAAATTTTATTCCCTGTCTGAGTTATTCGAATACAAAACTTAAATATCCTTTAATACAGCCTTATATAGATCATGGTTTTGATTCTCAGAGTTCTCTTGGTATCTTATGACAAAATCTGTACCAAAAATCCTGATTTTGTGCAAAACAAAAAATTGCATGATGATAAAATTGAATTTTTTTGTGTGTAAGCACTAATTTTATAGGGATGGTTGGTTATCCTATGCAAAATGTATACTTGAAACAGTATAGTTGTCTCCCTTGGTCATATACACATTGTTTCATGATCGCTGTATTGTGATACGCATTTTATTACACACAGCCAGGGTAATTATACATGTACATACCCGCCTGAAGCTGCTGGGTTTAGGAAAACAGTTATCTTTCTAGGTCGCTCTTTAAGGCTGATCCTTGCGTTACCATATTTCTGTCAATTTGAATAATAAGAAATAATACTATAGAACAGATAATGAGAGATAATGATCATAGTCCTTCGGAATAAACCATTCTGGTTTGCTAGAGTTATTTCCCTTTGTTTGAATTCATCAACAGCTGTCGAAATCTGATTTTAGAATAGAAGGGGTAGACTGGCAAATTTTTTCCAAAACCAAAAGCAAGAGACCTTTGCTCCGTCAGTACTGACAGAGTAAAACAAAGGGAAACAACTTTGGTAGATCAGAATGGCAACATTAAAAATGACAGCATTTGTATCATAATGGGACTAATTCACATACCACGTGATACCCAATAACGTTTGTGCGGGACTAGTGTCTCCAGTGGTGATGGAACGTAATCATTTGTACTCTTCTCGCTGAAATGATGTTATCCCGCGATAATGTCATTTGACGTCATTTCATCACCAATATAGAAACGATAGTCCTGCACAAATATTACCGGGTATCACGTGGTACGTGAATAAATCCCATTTAATCTTATTGATATATACAGAGTGAACTAATGATGTAAAAATGGGCACAAACAGGATTTTAAAGAAAAGAAGAAATGTCGAAACATTTTCTATATATGTACATACCAAGGCCTCTTCACAAAACTCCCTTCGTATCCACTCTTGGCTGAAATAAAATAAAATCAATTATTACATGTAAACCTGATGATTGCTTAGAGACATTAGTAAAGCTTATAAAATTAATTCAACACAAACTGTAATAAGATTTCATAATTCAATTTTATATGTGCATAACTTTAAAATTTTAAGAGCGATATTTTTGTTAGCTTTTTACGATACAGATCTAGTTGCTGTAGTTATCAATACATACTAGAACGATGTCTGTCATCTGTCTGTATGTACTGAACTAAAAGAACATCATTACAGTAGTGGTTCATATTTTGCAAAACCAGAAATAGTCCTGTTTCTGATCAAATACATGACCGTTCTCATCAGCATTAGACTATCACGTGTCTCTATCAATATGATCTTGAGGCAAGAACATGCATCTACAAAATCTGACAATTCTTCTGTAGTGATATTAGTATGTTGCATTTGGCCAAGCATTAATTCTTGTCGCTTACTCGTATTTCCCTTTCGCATAGTTTACGCCATAAATTACAGCTCCAACAGCGACAACTGATTTCTTCCAGTTATTTCTGATAACTTTGGCATATTTTATCACGAGAGCCATCTGGGACCATGCTGTATTCAATGTCAGTTTAAAAACTCGACGTTGATCGCACGCTTTGTTTAAATGTTTGCTTGCTACAAGCGCATCAGGGCACAGATAGTCAAAGATCTTTTTCTAAGCAATGAAACGAATCCGGTGATCATGAAAAGTCGGAATGCGTGCGGACTTTGAATAGGTGATTAGTGACGTACATTGTACTTATAATTTATTTTATTTTTTTATCGCTTGTACCAGAAACATATATACATATATATATGTATATACACTTGTTTGTTTCTGCTCATACAAGAAAAAAAAAAAAAAAAAAAAAAAAAAAAATTCTTAAGTAATATCGGCACTTTTTCTAATGATATAAAATACATTTTGTATGTAACAATATATATATAGGCATAGGCCGTTTTCGATTATACTGTTTGACTGGTTTGACTAGTTGTTCGTTTATTAATAAAAGAAGGACCTGGTGATTTTAGAGACGAGCCTTGATAAAGCCCTCACAGGCCCGTATAAAAAAAACAAAAACAAAAAAACTACAGGTCCGGTCGAACCGGTTGTTCCGAATAAACGAAAACTAGTACTAGTCCGCTAATGTCTATATTATTATTTGCTTTTTTTTTTTTTTTAATTTTTTAATCATTTTTTTGCAAAAAAAAAATAATAATAATAATAATAAAATGAAAATAAAAATAAAAAAAAGCCTCAATAATCTATACATACACAAAATTGTATTCGAATTACACGTAGCTACAATATGGGAGGGAATCGTTATGAATTTATCTCGATAAAAAGAACGAGATCTAAATGATATGCCGATCCTTATTTATCTCTATTTCATGATACGTCAATGTACTAATATGAGGGCACTGTTTGTTTGTTTTAGTTTTATCAAATAATTTTTTTTGTAACAATAATAATCCATATTTAAAGCTTATCCCTTCCGTGCAAACTAAAGTATTGATCAAGAAATAAAACATAATTGTAAAGTACGACTTGACACCGATATCAACCAGTTACAAAATACACATATGTTACAATATCGGAAATACAGTCAAACCTCGATGATTCGAACTCCGATGAATCGAATTTCTCGCTGTATCGAACTTTTTGTCTGGTCCCGAATTTCTTCACTATATAACATTACTAACTAACCCATGTATGACTGTGCATTTCTAATGGAAATTTCAAAACAACATGTAACCTAATAATGTATGATTGGGATCTCTAGTAATTGATTACTATGAGATAGTCCAGGGGTGGATATAACGTCAGTTATAGTAACTCCTGGAGTGTCGAGGATGCACATGTACTTGTACATTAAAACCAAGTAAATATGTATTATGGAACAGATTTAAACCATGTTAATTCAAAGAACGAATTCAAAAATACACAGAGGAACATTTTTATTGCAAAAGATCTATATCAAGTGGGATAAATAAAGAGTTTCGAAAAATGCACTATAAACGTTAAATAACAACAACTGTTTAAATGGCACCATCTCAAACCACAGGCACGGTTTTTTTTGCCAACAGTATATGTATACTACAATATATATGGGTCAAGGAAGTAATATCAACAGTTATTTTCCATATAACACTTGATCCTTATAGACATATTTCTGTAGGATACGAATTACTTTAAGTAATAAATATAGGACAAAGAAGTAATTCTAACAGAGTGGGCAATTGTCGAATTTTCGAGGCGATCTGCCCCTTTGTCAAGAGTTACTACAATTTATACATATACTGTTGGTAAAAAAATCGTGCCAGGTCCCTGTGTTTCACACCTTAAACAAAACAATACTGACAAAAACCAGCTTAATAAAAGATTCAGAACAACAAGACATGAGATAAATGCATCAAGGAACATTTATAGATAATACACCATGGTCCATGAACATTTAAAACAATTACTGTACATGTAGGTCCTACTATAACCTAAATTTTGGCGTCTTAATTTCGCTCGCACACTTATCAAAGTACAGAACTAATAGAATCCGAGCTGGCGTTCGTATATATACAGTAAACTAATTACTATATAATTGGTCATTTTGCAGAACCCCCCCCCCCCCCCCCCAAAAAAAAAAAAAAAATACACATTGAAAATATGTACACATGGACACAATATATTGCCAATGAATAACCGAGTTACCGGTACTATTGAGTGAACTCTAAAAAGTCAAAAACTTGTCAGATTGCTGAAACAATAAAAATGTAGTTGCTCCCTAATTTAAAGTTCATTATAATCTATGGAACGTTATCTGATACCAGACACCTCTTCTTCAATGGTTAGCTGACGTCAGCTAATTCTGACTGATTTCAGCTTATTCTGACTGACGTCAGTTAATTCTGACTGATGTCAGCTAATCAAATACGCAGCTTTCTCATGTGATCACAATTTTGCAATACATTTTGAGATATGTACATGTATACAAATATATAATGCCAACTTATTTAGTTGAAGTTGACATACCAAAACTAATTATACTTAAAACTTCAATGATAAGATGATTCTAGATAGACTAATCACGATGTGAATTATATTTAAAATTCCGATAAATTGATCCAATGAAGAATTTTTCTAACGCTTATTTTTCTGCCCCTGTTTTCAAGAATACGGTTTGATGTTAATGGAAAATTGTTATGTTCATGAATGCAATTGGCAGATCACAATATGTTTAGACATCCGAACGTTATATGAAAAAAAAAAAAAAAAAATGACGATAAATTATAGAGAAACTGATTAAAGATATATGTTGTTAACAGCAAGCGACTTCTTATCACAGCTTTTTGAAATGCAATAATTTTATGCATCATTTAGGTTTATTTCCAAAAAGACACCAATGCACGATTTACACAAAATACCTCTATATGGACTCGATGAAGTATAATTGAGTTTGGTTTGGTTTGTTTAGTTTTACGTCCTATTAACAGCCAGGGTCATGTAAGGACGTGCCAGATTTGTTGGTGGAGGAAAGCCGGAGTACCCGGAGAAAAACCACCGATCAGCGGTCAGTACCTGGCAACTGCCCCACATGGGATTCGAACCCGCATCCCAGGTGGAGGGCTTGTGGTAATATGTCGGGACATCTTAACCACTCGGCCACCGCGGCCCCGTATAATTGATTATTCGGCCGCGTATAATTGAGAGTATATGCGGCCGAATAATATTTTTTGACATATAAGACTAATGAATTTATAAGAGTGACCTGACAAACTATGAAGTTCAGAACAGACATATTATTCATCCAGACTTTGAATGAATTACTAAATGTATATCAAATATCCTTTTAATAACCCAGGACATCTAATCAATTAGTGCGAAATATTGAATCTGAAATTAATACCAACATATATTTTGTTTTAAAATATATTTGATACATGTTAACGATATAAACACCGTGACTAACTGAATTACAGCATAATTTCAAAATAATTTTCTTAGCTGCAATATTGTAGCTCAACAGACTTCTAGACAGATAGTAGAGCTACAATTAATGCTGATGGAGCAAATCAATGATTATGAAAACAATTCTTAGAAAATTTGTTTGCATTTCATGCATATACACGCATAAAATACTTAAAAACCTACAAATATATAGAAAAGTGTGCCAAAGTGATTCTCTGAGGCAGTGCTGTTCAGTAGGACAGGTTACTACCACCATTTCGTGCCCCGCTGAAAGGCATAATATGCCGGGTATGTATATTCGTTCTAAATCTCTTCATTTGAGATTTATCGATGGGTGTAAATGGGATACAGTCTTCGTTACCTTCAGCTAGATGTGACGTAACTATACACCCATGCAACTGATGATAACCTTTAATGCGAAACCCGACATATGTAGTATTGACAATATTTACTGTCCCAACGTTTAAGGGTAATATGACTAGACACTCACAAAGTGCATTATACTATTTGTGTACACGTATTAATTTACAAAACCAAGTTCAAATCCTACATCAGTTTTATTTACTTTATTTCCAGCATCATATACATAGTAGATTAAAAAATGAATTAAGTTATCGTAAACAGATCTATTTAAAGGTTAGCGTGATAAAATTAATGATCAACATTAAGCCATTTCTCAAATTCCATACGAAGCTTGGTTATTATTGAACATACTTGAAATAAGTGTACATGTAAATACGTTAGTATCATGTGTTGCGAGCGGCGCGGTTTTGTACATGTCATTTCTTTTTTTTAACTGTATGCTACTTGTTTTGAAGAGGAGGCTGGGGAGCCTATAATAATGCATTGGAATTACAAGTCTAATTTTAATTCGATTGACGAGTCTACACACCCTGATATTTGGTAATCTAAACCTATCTAGAAATGATATTGTTCATAATTGTACTTAGAAATATATCCTTGATGCGAAGAAAAAAAAATCATACCCCACGCGTACTTTTACAGTTTCTCGCCATGATTTTGCAGTATTATTGTGTTTTTATATACATGTAGTTAGTTATCACAATTGTATATAATGTCTGCCTTCTTCATATTGTTGATTAACGATTGTAGTTTATGTTGTAGAGAGCTTCATATAAATTTAATAACATGTGCTCAATAATTTGCATCAATAGAATACAATGTTGGATTCATACATATTCTACATTTACCGACTGTCTGTAGGTCAATAAGAGAAATAGAGAGAAGGATGATATTTCCTGAAGCCATATGGCTATGGATGCACGTGTGTTCATGTTGATGGAAGTTCAGCTTTGTTTTGTATTATTATAAATTACTACCTTTAATATTTTTATCAACATTGGTTGTAGTTATAATTCGTTTAAATAGTTCTTTGGTTGGTATACTTATTCATTAATAAAGCATTACATTAAAACAGACCTTTAAAGTATACATGTATGATATCTTTTCTCGTGTATTGAAATATATATATAACATCTGCATGCAGTACCCCATTTTCGGTTTTTAACAAACTTGTGCAGGCATGTGGAACAGCTGTGAATGTAGCTCACCCAGTTCTCGGAAAACACACCTGTCGGTGAGAAGCGGCCGACACATATACCTTATCGGTGACCGACATTGTCATTGGTCGTGGGCTGTCGGGTGGATCCTCAAAAAGTAAGTACATTTACAACATCTTCTTAAAGCTATAGTTTAAGTCAGATATGAGGTAAATGGTTAAAGTATGACGATTTAATCACTAAAACATCTTAAAGATTTTGTTTGTAAGTTATATGGATTTGTAATACCTATTTTAAAGAAATGCGTAGTTGACAATTATTTCAGGTTTGATATTTTTATGAAATGCTGGGAGTGAATAATAAAATGACAATTAATAAAGTATCTTAAGTCAATAATTAATTCGTCGTGGTTGCAATATCACAAAATGTAATTTGGAAAAGACACGAAAGTAATTCAATGTTTTTGGCTTTAATCCAAAGTTGATATATCAAACAGAATTTCACCAGGAAGTAAATCTCAGTGTTACATGTATACAAAACGAAAGCGTTTAAGAAAACATACTTTTACACATTTTTCTTTACGTTTCTTTCTAATTAATCATGTATGCTATCCATATCCAAATGAGTATTTGTTAAATTAATTTAGAGATTTGTAACACTTCTGATCTACTGTATCGTGCGTGTATCAGCAGATATGATTTATCGGTATGGTCTATAGTTTACCATTACCGCAAAAGCTAATAATTCAGACAGACCAGAAATGATATTGTAGGCTAGTCTTGGTAAATATTTGTGTAACTGTAAAATAAGGAAGTAATATTGTCAAAACGAAAACACATATAAGAGTATTATATTATAAGCTATGATTTACAAGGTTATTGACGTAGGTTGCAGAGAATAATAGTTTTCTTATGCTACTTTTACCTAAACCGAAAGTAGATTTTACATTAAGGTAGACCGTCCCTTCTGGTTTCCTCTCAGGGATTTCGTTTATTTTTTGATATTTTGATTTTAGGTATATCCTGATCACAAAAACCACATAAAAATGATATGTCACCGGGTTAATTTTTCTTCCAGGGTTGCTTAAAGATATGTATTAACGACTTAATATTCCGGATTTTAAGGATTTTTAAATAAATAATATTTCCTCCTTGTAACATCACTTAACATATAAAGAATATGCTCATAACATCTTCATATCTTCAGTAGGTGATATATAATTCATAAATATATCAAATAAGCTGGGTTTTCCACAATAAACCAAAATATCGTTATTTCAAAAGTAATTCCGGACCCAATTTTAGTGAAAAATTGCATCCAAATAGTCATGTTTTCTTTTTTTCTGAAAAAATGATCTCAAGAAAAATCGTTAGAATTTTCATGAAGATTGACCTATTGGCAATAAGAAAAGCCAATAAAAACTATACCTCACCGCATTATTTTTCAAAATATGACCGATTTGCTTTCTAATACTCCTTAAATTTTGGCCTGAAAACGTTAAAAATAGGCGAATCCGTAGCATTTTCAACGTTTTATGTTATTCATTTACCTTTGTTAGTTTTCTATATTTATTATATTAATGGAGCATACAAGATAACATGATAATTACATATACCTTCATGATTTTATTCATCTATTATATAAAATATAACAAACCAGTTTGCAAGCTACATGTAGGCCTGACCTCAAACTTTCAAAAAGAGTCTATTTCAGCAGGAATTATATAAGCTTTTTCTGAGACAAATATTTTGCTCTGTGTGGTACTGTATTAAAATGGATTATTTTCCGTTATAGCATCTTTCAAATCGTAAGTAAATATTTTAACAACAACAAGAGATCCCAGAGGGATCTTGGCGCCCACCAAAGAATGATCTATATCTGACAAAGGAAAGATGGATCTTTTCTCTACTTTTTAAACTTTTTCAAACATACTACATATAAAATTTGAGACAGAACGCTTCAGTACCTTTTGAGAAATAGCGGTAACAAACTTCAACTATCAAAATCCAAGATGACTCCTTGGCGGCCATCTTGTTGATCAATCGGTCCCAAATCACAATATGCACAACTAGGGCCCTAGGGGAACCTACATGTGAAATTTGAGAAAGATCCATTCAATACTTTCTGAGAAATAGCGATAACAAACTTTGAATATAAAAATCCAAGATGGCTGCCTGGCGGACATCTTGTTAACCGATCGGTCCCAAAATGCAATATGCACAACTAGGTCCCTAGGGGAACCTACATATGAAATTTGAGACAGATCCCTTCAGTACTATCTGAGAAATAGCCATAACAAACTTTAACTATCGAAATCCAAGATGGCGGCCTGGCGGCCATCTTGTTCACCGATTGGTCCAAAAATGCAATATGCACAACAAGGGCCCTAGGGGAACCTACATATTAAATTTGAGAAAGATCCCTTCAGCACTTTTTGAGAAATGGGGATATCAAACCTTAACTATCAAAATCCAAGATGGCCGCCTGCGGCCATCTTGTTTTTCCTATCAGCCTCAAAATCTGTATGGCACAACTAGGGACCAAGGGTAACCTCCATGTGAAGTTTGAACAAAATTCCTTCAGTAGTTCTCAAGAAATATCGATAACAAACTTCAACTGCCAAAATCAAAGATGGCTGCCTGGCGGCCATCTTATTTTTCTGATCAGCCGCAAAATCTGAATGGCACAACTAGGGATCAAGGGTACTCTCCATGTGAAGTTTGAACAAAATCCCTTCAGTAGTTCTTAAGAAATATTGATAACAAACTTCAACTGCCAAAATCAAAGATGGCTGCCTGGCGGCCATCTTCTTTTTCCGATCAGCCTCAAAATCTGTATGGCACAACTAGGGACCAAGGGTAACCTCCATGTAAAGTTTGAACAAAATCCCTTCAGTAGTTCTCAAGAAATATCGATAACAAACTTCAACTGCCAAAATCAAAGATGGCTGCCTGGCGGCCATCTTGTTTTTCCGATCAGCCTCAAAATCTGTATGGCACAACTAGGGACCAAGGGTAACCTCCATGTGAAGTTTGAACAAAATCCCTTCAGTAGTTCTCAAGAAATATCGATAACAAACTTCAACTGCCAAAATCAAAAATGGCTACCTGGCGGCCATCTTGTTTTTCCGATCAGCCTCAAAATCTGTATGGCACAAATATGGACCAAGGGGACCCTCCATGTGACGTGTGAACAAAATCCCTGCAGCAGTTTTTAAGAAATAGTGATAACAAGCATTGTTTACGGACGGACGACCGACGACGGACGCCGGACGACGGACCACGGACGCAGGGCGATTTGAATAGCCCACCATCTGATGATGGTGGGCTAAAAAAATGAAAATATGTTCCAGCAATTTTAATTCCGTATATTATTTATCCATTTCCGGACGAAAATTAGTATCCCGGTATGTTGCGATTCGTATCTATCGTAGCTCAAAACTCGAATGTTTGCATTCAAAACACCGCTAACTTCCTTCAGCATTGATATACAGTGGGAATTAAGTTATATCCTGCAAAAACATAGGTACATAGCATGACGGTCATTCTGATGTTCAGTTACTAGGCCTACAGTAACTGATGCGTTTTGGGTCCCCGTCAATCCATGTGTATTCCATGTTATTGTTCAGCAACCATTATGATTCTTGGAATTTACTTCATGCACGAATCTTAAAAATTGTACTATATTTACCGATTAGCACACAGTTCACACCTTTAGATTGGCACACGTCAAGCACAGGGCCTCGTTACTATTGATGATATATATAAGATAGGTCACGTCTATTTACATACATTACCCTCGTTACTATTGATGATATATATAAGATAGGTCACGTCTATTTACATACATTACACGTGTAATGTATGTAAATAGACGTGACCTATCTTATATATATCATCAATAGTAACGAGGCCCTGTGCGTCAAGTAAACACTCGGAAAGCTGGCAGACGAAATATTTACGGATATCCGAAGCGAGTTATAATAGGTGGGTACGGAGAAATAAAATTTGTTTGCCGGGAACCGGAAAGCGACGTTACAATCGTATGACGTCATAGAAGGGACGGTCTACGTTAAAGTGTTATCGTTTCGTTCATCAATTTGGTTGAGATTTTCTTATTATGACTGTATATTATGAGTTATTGTGAAGTATTTTCTTGTTTAAACCGATACATCTGCGTAAATGTAAGAAGTATAGTAATGTGCTATTAAATAATCATTATTGTCTGAATATTGCTTTCAGCATTATATCATAAATATTAAAGAGAAATAAAATTTATAAACACAATCATCATAACTAGGAAGGTATCAATCTTAATTGAATAAAACATATCAACCGGTCGTATGCAAGACAACCGATACATTGCTTGACATATTTCATATTATAGTACATGATTTATATATTTATATTGTATACTGTATAAAATTTTAATCAATAAGAATAAAAACTCATAGCATAATTGATAAATTATAAAGATTTTTTTTTAAATAATTTTGTGTAATCTCTATTATTTTATGTTAAACAACAACATGTCCATTTAAACGTCGTTATATTTTTTTTTTTTGTGTAATCTCTTTCAGATAGTAAAAATAAGCTCATAACAATATTGTAAACATGTCTTTAGTATGTACTTCTAGTGGTGCATCTAACAAAACGGCAACTACAAAATAATGCCAGTTACAACGAAATATCGATTTGTCCAAACTCCAAACCGAAATCGTGATTGGCACATACTTCTTTTTTTGGACATCCGATGATTTAAATTGGTTTTTACAAATTTTGTATTTTCACTAAAAGAGTATCACAAACCTCGGGTACTTCAAATCAGTGTTGCATATATATATATGCAAAACGAAAGTGTTTCACGAAAACTTACTCTTACATATTTTCTTTCTCGTTGAAAGTTGTTCCTAATATATGTATTCTATTACGAAATGTTATTCATTTAACAATTATCTCTTATAATATTAATTCAGAAATTAATTGCAGTTTTGACCAAACTTTTCATGCATTAACCGACAAGACATAGTGGCACGACGATTTTTAAAAAGAGTATTCCTTGCATAGCTTATAGAAAGAAATTACAGGGCAGGCCAGGATACTGTGAAATCAGGAAGTTAAATTGTCAAACCGAATAATAGACTCGACTATCAAGGTTATTGGCGTATGTTGAATATCATTGTGTTATTTACATGTAAACAAAGGCAGATTTGAAATCAATGTTTTGTTATTCCGTCCATCATGTATTGTTTGGATAAAGTATTTTACAAAACTACGTCGACGTCTGTATATATTGTCTTAATATGAAGCCTCGTCTTGCTAAATAACGTGTAGTACATACTGTTACACAAAAAAGAAAGTGTGTACTTTTTATATCCATGTCATTTGCATCATGCTCACTGTATACTGTAACTTATGATATACAATTACTTACACATCAACAAAGAGGAACGCGAGAGAATAAGTACTTGTATCTTTTTTTTGTTTTGTTTTATGTTTTACAAAAAAATTGTTTTAGACGACTTTGCATGTTTCATTTGAAAATGAAGCATTTTCCTGCCATTTGAACAAAATATTATTTGATGAGATGCATTTCGCTCAATTTACAGATGTGGTGAAATCAAATACCCTTCATAGATTCTAGAGTCTTAAGGTTCTTTTGTAAATATCACGGCCGTCAGGTTTCAGATTTCCCCATTGGATGAAGGCAATTTTCTTTTGTTTATATAGGAGAAACAATTTTGAGCATTATTTATAGTTTCTATGTCAACTGAGTCAAATTTAATTTAAAATTTAATGGGACAATTCACTCAGGCTAATTCTTTTACATAACCAAGAAGCGAAATATGGCATAAATGTATTGTTCTACATTTCTTATGAAACATATAACATAAAATATTGACAAATTCCACGTCATTGTTTAGTATTTTAATCTATACCGTTGTAATTATAAATCGTTGATCAATACGATTCAGCAGGTAAAATATGTTCGCTGTATCTATACCTGAGCCAACGTCACGCACGTTTAACAAATGAACTGCATAACCACTGAGGAGGTGATAAAATGATTTTTTTAGACGAACCAATTCACCTAATAAGGTAAACACACTATTGTCAGAGCGATTTGAGCAGTTCTAGACAAAAGTAGCATTACTCTACGAGCAAGGGACAGGGTTCGGCATACAAGAAGTTCGACCACAATGTGTAATGGCGGACAGCGAGCGAGTTTGAACACTCCACACGCATTTCACCACCATGGGCTTTTCTGGCATATTACAGTAAAACCAACTGATCTAATTTCCATTAGAACTGGTTTTTTCCCGATATATGTACAAATTTTAATGTTCTTTTAGCCTGAATTGTCCCTTTAAAATTAAATTGAATATTCATGTAAAACGAAATTTAAAAAAAAAAAAAACTTGCCAGACCCAATTGGCCTGAGGAGTAGGACCAAAGTGGTCAAAATGACATAAATTGCACAATTCTTCTAAACTCACAGACACGGTATCTTATCAAATACACTTCAATGTTCTTTTGCAAAATTTATGCATTTCTTGGCTCTGGTGTCTCAGATATTCCCTTAGACAGGTCTACAACAGTTTTTTTTATATGGAAACACATTTTTGTGTATTATATGTTTAATTGCCACAGGAAATGAGACAAACATGATAAGAACAAATAGTAATATGTAAAAAATTAAGATATTGACCTAATGAAGTTAACAAGGTGATCGGTTGGTGTAATTATTAAGCCGCTCGCCTTTCACCTAGCCGACCTGGGTTCGATCCCCGGCAAGGACGTGAAAAGTTAGGGGTTACCTGCCCGATCACATAGGTTTTATCCGGGCACTTGCGTTCTTACATCGGCGCCATCGACAGTAATTTGCATAATTTGTACAACTTGTTTCGCAATCACTATTAAAAAAATTAAATCTATTTAAAAGATAGTCGAAAAATTGTAGACAAAAATGTTGTTCAAGACTAAATACAAAATTTGTCCTTCATATCTAAAATTCCCCTGCCCCATTCTTTCTCATATCACTCAAAACCACAATTTTAGAAACACAAATCTTCTTATCTTTTTCCGAAATTTTTTCTATCACCAATCTTTATTTTCAAATCCAATCAGAGACTTGCCTGAAACACTTATCATTAACTGACTTCTTCCCATCACCCTCTCATCTATTTACAGTCAAGCGTATTCCAGTTTCAAAATGCCTTAAAACATTGACACTTTTACAATATAGCCAACAATAAAGTCCTCGGGAAACTCATATATATCTTTCTATCCCGTCCAAATCATACTCAAATACTGTGTGCGCCCAAACATTTTCAATGCTGTTTGTCATGGACTTACTCTAAATGTCAATACATATACTTTTACCCTTGATGAAACATCAAATAAAATTGTATTTGACCACTTTTTAATTACATCGTACATATTTTTGATAAAATCCGCAAATCCGAAATTTTCTCTCTGATTTTCCCATTTCCTTTGTGTGCATGCATGTCTGTATATGGGTGTGAACATGTATGTATGTGTAAACGACGCATTTGTGAGAGATATTTGTAATACTTTATTTGTAATTCTAAATTTACATATAGATATTTGGTTTTTTTATATGTTGAGGAGCGTAGCCTTTTTCTCTATGTAATCCTCTTTAAACAAATAAACAATACATTAAGTCATATTAGCCTATTGGTCCTTAAAAGTCCAAAGTGATATCATTCGAAAAATTCTCACAGATTGAAGGGTCAAATTTACAAAACGATTATTCATTTCAAAAGTATGAGCAGGCTTTTACTAAGTAGTATTGTTATTTTATAAAAAATATTAGCTCTGATGATTTTATCTTTAATGGTGCTATCGAAATGCCCACATCAGTCCTGGGTGGTATTAAGATGCTGAACAAAGTATTCACACATATTGGTGAACGTTAAGACTCTTTGGCCGCATGTGAAATAGTTGATCAATGTTTGAGACCGACTCTTTAGTAACCGATTCTTTAGTAACCGATTCTTTAGTAACCGATTCTTTAGTAACCGATTCTTTAGTAACCGATTCTTTCTTAAATTGATTCTCTTTTAAAGTCACACTATAAGTAGCTATAGATAAAAAGTCAAGTTAGATTCGACCCCGATGTTGTTAGTATTTGTAATTTTAGTTGAAATTAAGTTTTATCTAAGAATATTGATAAGGATTTCTTAATAACTTTGGTGCAGTAGCTGTTGAAAGTCGATACTTGTAAACATGTCTTCATTTGAAACTGGTCACCATAGCAGTTACGATTATTGCCGAAAGGAAGTAGAAAGTTCATGACCCGTTCTCGGAAGACTTCGGACAGACGTTATGTAGTAACGGTAGTCACATGACGTTTTCGGCAACAACGTTACAATGTCGGCTATCTTCGGCTTGTTTGACTAAACGGGACCAACCTAGCGATGTTCAATATTTATTTGATTTTTTTTTTATCAAAAGTTTCCGAATCATTATCGCCGATCTTGAATTCGATTTAGTCCTGTCTTTGCATGATTTACAACAGGATTGTTTTTCAAATTCTTCTAAATCATGAAAAAAATAGACATATACGGATATGGGGACTTTAAAATGATATTTTTATACCTATTTATGAAACATTCATCTAGAATATACAGTATAACTTGTCTAAACCGGATGTGAACGGGACCAGTCTATTTGTTCGGTTTATACAGGTAACCGGTTTATAGAGGATAGAACCTTATCACGATATGTTAACATAAAAATCATCAGAAGAATTTTTTTTATTACAGCACCAAAATTTATTCTCACATATGTACATGGTAGAATACATAATTCCATCCTACGTTTTCTTGGTTTCTGAGGTGTACATGTACGATCCATTTTTCTCGGTGTGCTGCATTCAAATGAACTCTCAGAAGTTATGCGTATGTTTTATTGTTAGAATTGACCGTGAAAAGTATTCACAAATACAATGTACATGTAACAAAACCGTCGAATGAAAAGTGAAAAGTTGTCACTACATGTGTATCTAGCCCTTAGTATACTGGTACAGGTAAATCCCCTTAGGCGCCTCATGATCAGTCCCATGTTGTGAAAACATTGCTGCCGGTTTGCCCAAATTAATTTTGCAAAGAAAGGTATAGTAACATTACCTAGACAGTTCCGGTTTTCAGAGTAGACAGGTTCCGGATTATGCAGGTTTTAAGTACTATAGTTTGTTAAGAAATTTGCCGGGACCAAACACATTAATTGGTATAGACAAGTTTCCGGTTTATACAGGGTTCGGTTTAGACAAGTTATACTGTATTACTTTTCTTCACATTTAACATAATATACTTGAAATGTTTAATATACTCAATTGATTTATCAAGCACGCATCTACAGTACATATATATTACATTTTCTTTAACTTTTCAGATAATAAATGTTTGTTCTTTACTTTAGAAATTCCAGCATGGCTTCTTCAGAACATCTACTTGTTGCTGCGATTGACTTCGGAACCACGTACTCGGGGTACGCATTCTCTTCCCTAAATGACTATAAGCGAGACCCATTGAAAGTTTCCGCCAATAGCTGGACCGCGGGATCAGGGGGACTTATGTCCTTGAAGACATCCACGTGTGTTCTCTTTAAGCCCGACGGAACATTCCACTCCTTTGGATATGAGGCTGAAGACAAGTATTCTGATCTGGCTCTAGACGAGGAACAGAATGGATGGCGTTACTTCCGACGATTCAAAATGAAACTTTATGAAAACAACGTGAGTAGATTTATTTCTCCTCGTATAAACGTTTTTATGACACATACATTGTATATATAAATCCTATTGTTTTTAAAATTAAAACAAAATAATTGTGTATTACCATTTAGTGCTTACACCGAAGCTTTACGATAGAAGATGATCAGGGTCAGTCAATGCAGGCGATCAAGGTGTTTACAGCAGTAATAAAGTATCTCAAGGACCATTTGATGAAGACTTGTAATAACCAGATGACAGGCATAAAGCCCGCGGATATCCTCTGGGTCCTCACAGTCCCGGCAATCTGGTCCGATGCCTCAAAACAGTTCATGCGGGAGGCTGCTGAAGCGGTAAGAGTTTATACGCGTAATTAATATCGTTGAAAGTAAAAAAACCATCTGTTTGTTCGTTGCTTCTATGGTATCAAACTCACAATATCTAAACAATGACTTTCATAGTGTTCTGAGAAATTACGAAATATCTACCCTTTGAGTAAAAATCAAAAAACAGACTGTCTTTGTTTCAAGGCTGGTATCAAAGGGGATCATCTAAAAATAGCTCTGGAACCGGAAGCTGCATCTCTTTACTGCAAGTACCTCCCTTTAGAACGGAAAGGAGAAGGTGGAATGAAGGCATTTACTTCCAGGTCAAAGTACGTCGTGTTAGACGCTGGAGGTAGGTAAGATGTAAATGGTTTTGACTAAATGTCACCACCCATTCTGTTAAACCCTTCACCATTTCCATCGACTTTCTGTATAATGACAAAATGTTTGTTTTGAATTTTGAAAATTATTTCACACTAAGGGAAGCATTGATAATTGTTTAATATTGTTCAAAACCAATTTAACCGTGGCTGTAAATTAAGATGTAAACAATGCATGATTGCGCTTCTAAAATTGCCAATATATGTATTAAATACAAAAAAGTATATCTATTTTTAGGAGGGACTATAGACATTACTGTACATGAGGTACAGCAGGATGGATCTCTGAAAGAAATCCACAAGGCCAATGGTGGAGACTGGGGAGGTACCAAGGTGGACCACGCCTTCCAACTTCTCCTATCAGGAATTATTGGTAATGGCGCATTTCATCGATTCATGGAAAACAACAAAGCAGATATGATCGAGTTCTTCCGAGATTTCGAAGTGAAAAAGCGAACAATAAAGCCCGGTGCACGCTCTGATGAAAAAACTACCTTCAAGGTTCCATCCTCTATGAATGATGCTTGTAGAGATGAGAATAGACAGGACATTGCAACCATTGTTAAATCGAAATCAAATCTCAATGGGACCATGGCTCTTGTTAGTGATAAACTGCGGGTGACCGGTGATAGAGCAAAAGAACTCTTCAAGGACCCGGCAAGGCATATCGTCGACCATTTGAAGAAGCTTTTGAGAGAGCCTTCTGCGAGAGGAGTGACGAGCATACTGATGGTAGGAGGGTTTTCGGAGTCCCTCGTCCTTCAGGATGAAATCAAAAGAAATTTCCCAAGGCTCCGAATAATTGTTCCACAAGACGCCGGGCTTGCAGTTCTGAAGGGCGCTGTTATCTTTGGACATGAACCACGGGCAATCAAGTCACGGGTTTGTAAATACACATACGGTGTAAATGTGTCAAATCCATTTAAAGAGGGGTTGCATGACGTTTCCAAGCGTACTGTTAAGTCAGACGGTAGGGTGTACTGTCTTGACCTATTCAGCGTACATGTTAGAGTAGGCGATTCTGTTGATATTGGTCAACCGCAAGTTGTGCAATCTTACAATCCCACAGAACCCGACCAAACTGCAATTTTATTCAAGGTGTACGTTTCCATGGAAAAAGAGCCTATGTATGTGACAGACCCCGGATGCACCAAAATTGGACAACTTGAAATCGCTATGCCAGACACGTCAAAAGGACTTGACAGATCCGTCACGGTACAGATGACCTTTAGTAACACTGAACTTGAGGTGGAAGCCACTAACAAAAATACCGGAGAGTCGGTTACCGCCGCATTCGACTTTTTGTAATTGATGTAGATATCATAAGTATATTGTAATTAGAATAACAACGGACTATCAACGAATCGGAAGTTTCATGCAGATGTTCTTTTGGTGCAATTCAATGTATCAGAAAGCATTGGGTGAAATAAATTCACCTCTTTGACACCTCTTTATATTTATGACTTATTATCAAAGCTTCGAGCTTGCATTTAATCGTTTATCAGACACCCGTAAGGTGTTCTGCCATAACATAATGGGATATCATAATCGCCATAAGGCACAATGTGTACTTTTAAAACTATATTATAACACCACAGGCAATTCCTTTGGTATTCGTTACCAAAAAATGTGTTATCAGCTGTCAATCAATCATCTAATGACTTTGCATTTGACATTGTGTATGCGACATTTTCTCCAACATCGAATAGATTGCGCTTGCGAGCACGAGGTGTATCAACAAACCGCCCGGCGATCTTGGATACGAATGATTTTTTTTCAAACGACATATCTTTTTTTTAATTATTCATTATAGAAATTGAAATAAAAAGGCATATATATTATATATTAAATAAGACATCTTATTTTTTTTTACATTTGATATTGAAACAGTATTGGAATACACTGGTTTTCATATGCTTCAAGAATAATTTAAAAATGACACTACACTAAGGATATTGAATTTGATTCTAAAACTGGAAGAACTAAATCTACATTGAAAGTATCGAAAGGTCAAATTCATGTATTAAATACTTAATGTCATTTCGACATGACCCCTGTGAATTAACACAGCACAATCATAATAAAACCAAAATTAAGTCTCATAGATTGAATTAAGATAATACGGTACATGTGTTAGACAATTAATGATATTAAAGACATGACAATAAAAATAGCAACATCTGAGAGAGAAATTTCTGTTGTGATTGCAAAGAATAACTTTTTTATTGAAATGGATTTAACTAGTTTCAGTCCCATCAAGTGCTGTGATTAAAATAAGCAACCAATCTCGGTTAGCCAAATAATTCATAGAATAGATTGTTAGACTGTTTCGATATTTGTTAGACTGGTTCGATGTTTCTTAGACCGGTTCGATGTTTGTTAGACCGTTTCGATATTAGTTAGACTGGTCGATGTTTCTTAGACCGTGTCGATGTTTCTTAGACTGGTTCGATGTTTGTTAGACTGGTTCGATGTTTGTTAGACTGGTTCGATGTTTGTTAGACCGATTCGATATTTGTTAGACTGGTTCTATGACATGTGTTTCTACATTAAGAAGACCGACTATAAGGTAAACAGATCTTGATAAAAAATAAGCATATGAAATATCACTTAGTTCAATGAAAAACCTGTCCCAATCTGAAATTGATTATCATGTAACAGTATTGATACCATTCATATTAGTTCTTCTTTAATATAATATCAATTAACATTTAGATACGAAAGCTACCGGTCCACATTATTTCTGAAACAAAGGTTAAAAACTTCTTAGTAACATTTAAACGTCAGGGTCCAGTTGTTAAAAAAAGTGATTAGGCAAATCACAGTTTAACGATACTTTTCAAATCAAGATTAAATGATATCTGGTGATAAGAATTTTAATATAAGAATCTTAATATTTGCATACTTGCTGATATTAGTGAAGATATGATCACAAATTTCATTAATGATGTGATTAAGCTAATCATGCTTTGAACAACCGGGCACAGAACAGCAGAAGATAAAGTTACAACATTAAACAAATAGAAGATTTCCGGTATAAATCTATATTTTGACGCGTGTTTTAGTGGTAGTAGATTTCCATTTAAATAAGTCGTTTTGTTTAAATACAGTGTGTACATTTAAAATTTGTGAACGTAATGCAGTAATACGTAGTTAAGTCAATGGATAATGATAACATTTTATCATGATTTGATCTAACTATTACCACTAGTAGAAACTTATCTAACCATGTTATATTTCTTCCTAAAAGTAATACACATGTCAATTGCTCCTGGTGCACAAAACATGTTCATAAATACAGACATGTACAACACGCAAATTATATTGCAAACTTATTGAAACGCGAGAAGACAGGATAAATGGGCGAATCTAGAATAATTTTGAAATGAAGTGGATACAGGAGACAGTGATGCAGGTAGGTACTGTAAATTAGGATACATTCGTGTGTGGATATTGATGCTAAGTCAGTTATTCGTGAAGTCAAAATTATTTACATGTCGGGATTCACTTGTTGATATATTTGTGCATAGATCAATAAACTATTTGAGATGCAGGATTCAGGAAAACAAAAAGCGATTAAACTTGTTATATGCAGTTTATTCCTGACTTATAATTACAAGTGTTCATATAAATATTAAACATTTTGTTAAATTTGTAAACTTTTTTTATCATTTATTCTATCCTCTCGTAACTTCATTTTGTATAGATTTGTATTGAATTTACTATTTTTAAATATTCAGTGTAGTTTGGGGAAATACTTAGGCATGTATGGACTTATCGTAGTCTCCGAATCATTTTCAAATAAGTAAAGATTTAGATGATACATAAATATTCTAAACATCTGAATAGTGTAAACGTTCTTATTTTAGCACGTTAAGTTTAGTGAAAAAATGTAAAGTCAGCGCGAATAGCGTTAAACAGTACACCTAACTATAAATAAGTACATTCAAAGTATGTAATAGTCTAAAATAGAGTAATCCGAAATCATCCTAATGTGTGTCTTTTCACAAACACTGTCTACTGTTTTTTTAAATATGATCAACTGTCTAACTTGAAATAGATAAATACCATGGTCGCAAGATGAATAACCCATATTTGGTACTATTGGTTCGAAACTAAAGTGATTTGTTGTGCCAAGCAAAACAGTACAAAATACTCTAAAATTGTTCTGTCAATACGACGAAATGAGCGACCTTTAAAATAAAATGAGGTAGATATTCGTATATATATCGTTTGGGATACTTTTATTTTTTTTCTAACTGATAAGAATCCCTGCATTGTAGAACACTCCGTAATTTAAATTTCACCCGTTAATATTTTCTAAAGGTTGGTTTTACATCAACATAATAACCGACATATGCTCACAACAGTGAAGATTTCAGGGACATATCGCCTTTTAAATATGTGTATTGCGATCAATGGTCGTCAGTATATTCAATACATTATAGTTTTAAATCTCATGTGTTAGTCGCCAAATTTGTCGTTCTTTAAGCATGCAGCGACATGTAGAATATATGGAGTTCTCAGAATTACTTACCTGCCGGTATGAAGCGGCCGACACTCAGTTCATCGTTGGCAGGCATTGTCATTGGTCGTGTGAAGCGGTACATGGTAAGTATGTGTTACCAGGTCGTAAGGAATCTAATATTATATTATTTAGATAGATATTTTAAGTAATCATATTTTGACGATCTTGTCATTTTTCATTTCTGTAACTTCATCAACACTGTGCCCATAAATTGAATCTATTTATGATATATAACAGCTGCGTAGTTGTCTAGAATATGACCTTGATTGTTCTTCCGATATTTATATGGAATACTTCTATGGGGTAGTAAATATGACTGTTAATATAAAATTTTATATAAATTAAACCTTTAATACTTTTATTAAAAATTTACAATTAACAGAAGTTGTTCTGTGGTTATAGCTTAATATCGAGATTCGATATTGGTGAGAGACGACAAGGAAGTAATACGTGTAAACTACAATTTGACATCAGGGTATTGCATATATACAAACCGAAACCGTTCAACGAAAAATAACTTTTATACAATCTCTCTCTCTCTCTCTCTCTCTCTCTCTCTCTCTCTTTATTATTTCTCTCTCTCTCTCTCTGAAATTGTTCCTATTATTCAATATATAGTGTAAAGCAGCGATCTATAATCTTTCTAACTTTAACCACTTATAAGATTAATTAAGTAATTTATAAAACTCCTAATCGAATACATCACTTATTAACCAATAGGATTTCTCGACACGATCGATCTTCGTTTTAATATTCTCTGACCGCTAATCTTTGTGGTGTTGTTGTCTTTACTTGGTAAACAGGTATGTCACGATAAAATCAAAGTTATATATACGAGACCCCATTCATTCTTTCTTTCTTTCTTTCAGTTATTCATTTATTCTTTCTTTCATTCATTCATTCTTTCTTTCTTTCTTTCTTTCTTTCTTTCTTTTATTAATGTATCTTTTCATTAAAATTAGCAAACTCAAATTTATACATTTTGACAATTCTACACAAGTATTGTTATTACACATTGTCATATGAAGATGTTTGCATATAAACAATAGACAATTTGCAATCTGCCTGTTAATTAATCGCCGTACTGTACGTTATATAAACATGTTGTATACTGGATATTCTTCACACAAATAAATGTAAAAAACATACGTAGTAAAAGAAATACAGCGGCTGTATTATTTTAACCTAACAAACTTTCTGATAGTGTTGCATATGTCGAATTTTGTTCAGTGTTATTGATAAGAAAATACTATCTACAAGATGTTTTAAGGATGTATACCTCAGAGAAGTCAAAATGTTCTTGTATTATAGGGGTTCATACCATAGAAGAAAATGGTAGAAAATTATGCATGTATGTCCGTGAGATCGTTTTTGAGCTATTGTCACTCAAATTTACCCCATTGACATAATATTGGATTTTATGGTAATTTTGCCGTCTTTACCATACATACGTACGAGATATTATATCCATTATTTACTAATGAGGTGTTTGATATGCATAGATGTTTGCAGAATCATGCTATACAATACATGCTACCTCTACTCCTCTATTTTGAGGTACATAATGCACCATTTTCAGGCATTTTTGTCAGATTTAACCCTTTATAGAAAAAACTTATGGTATTAAACGTTTGTAAAGATTTTGCATATCAATAGGGAAAAGGTTGCTCTTTCTAAATCAGGCAGAAAAATGGGGTCCTTGTGCTTATTTTTTCTCCTATTTTATTATTTATTATTTTGCAATATTTTAGAGTAAAAAATAAAAGTGCTCAAATTACCATTAATGTAAAAATCAAGTGACAGATTAATGCTTAATATTTTGATAACAACGATCCTTGTATAGTAAAGATTTACGGCAAAAGTTAGCTGGATACAGCTTAATATGCCGGCGCAGTGATGATTTAAGTGAAAACAATTTAAGTAAAAAATTGTGAAACTTTGGCTCTACTCAAAGCGAAAAAAGACACATTTTCAAAATGGCCGCCAAATTGTCCATTTCTTAAAGTCCCGTATAGAAAAATATAGAATTATAATTTATGACAAAATTTGTAACAATTTTCAACAAATATTGATAAATTGTAATTCAAAGTCCAAAAATAAATGTCAAAATATTATGCAATGTATGCCTGAATACATGGTATTTACATGTAACATACAAATTATCTTATTTGCGTTAAAAACGACGGTATGTTAATTGCAGCCCACAGTAAATGAATTGGCCGCAACCTTTTCATAGGGTTTTTCGTAACTAAAACCCACTTTTTACGTAGAACGCCTTAAATAACCAACTTCGTCTTTGTCTCAGATTATTCAATGTAGTACAATACAACTTTAATCCTATCCTAAAAAGTGCTCCTCTGATGCGCTCGTATCGACAAATGAGAAAAACGTAGTTGACTATTTTAATTTATTATGAGCTAGACTGCATATAAATTTTAAATCAGAACAAACGTATTTATTAGTCCTCTTAGTGAATTATATGTAATATTAGATAAATTACTTTAACAGTCAAAATGAAACATCTTTATCAGAAAAATATATACACGTTTTTGTATCTATCCAATATACACCATATAAACACGCAAAGACGTTAACAGGGAGGGAAAGAGGGGTAAGTTGTATGAAATTCACTTTTATTTTCTCACAGAATATTAAGAATTGATGTCACTACGTGTATTCTTTAATTTCATTGGGGTATAAAAAAAAATTGCAAACTATTTGAATCCACATAGCGAATTTTCACCAACGTCTATATGCGACCAATGAAGTAGAGCATAACATTTTTAGAGAATCACTGTTTTTGAAATCCGTAATTCGTCACGTAATATTGTACCTGTAGCGTATTTTACCTCGGGCTTAACATATGTTAAAATGTTTTGACTTAAGTCAGTTTTAAACTAGACCTGACCGACATTAATGTGCTGATGAGATCATGGGGTCGAATAGTTTTGACACATGTTTTGGAAGAGCTCTGATCACCGTCAATGCCTCTCGTGGTAATAACAGGTAGAGGTGATCAATGCTGGTAATCGTGTAGCTCTTAAATGGTTTAAAGTAAAATTTGTCTAAACCGAATGTCGTCAGGACCAGTATATTTGGCTGGTATAGCCAGGTTTTAATAATTATAATTAAGAAGGAAACTGCCACACGATATTAAATCGGAATAGAAGGTGTTCCGGATTAGACAAGGGGTGGGTCTGTCAGGTTACACTATATCTCAATACCTATTTATCAAGCACGCTTCATGAGTATAGAAATTTTGTTTCACCTTTCACAAAATATTCTTGAAATGTTTAATATTCTGAATTGTTGTTTATTTCAGAAAATTCCAACATGGCTTCCTCAGAGCATCTCCTGGTTGCTGCCATTGACTTTGGAACCACGTACTCGGGGTACGCATTCTCTTCTCTGAATGATTATAAGCGTGACCCATTGAAAGTTTCCGCCAACAGCTGGACTGCGGGATCAGCAGGACTAATGTCCTTGAAGGCATCCACATGTGTTCTCTTTAAGCCTAACGGAACATTCCACTCCTTTGGATATGAGGCTGAAGACAAGTATTCTGATCTGGCTCTGGACGAGGAACAAGATGGATGGCGTTACTTTCGACGATTTAAAATGAAACTTTATGAAAACAACGTGAGTAGGTTTATTTCTCCTCGTATAAACGTTTTTATGATACATACATTGTATGTATATATTCTATTGTTTTTAAAATAAAATCAAATGTGTATTACCATTTAGTGCTTACGCCGAAGCTTTACGATAGAAGATGATCAGGGTCAGTCAATGCAGGCAATCAAGGTGTTCACAGCAGTGATACAGTATCTCAAGGACCATATGATGAAGACTTGTAATAAACAGATGACAGGCATAAAGGCCTCGGATATCCTCTGGGTCCTCACTGTACCGGCAATCTGGTCTGATGCCTCAAAACAGTTCATGCGGGAGGCTGCTGTGGCGGTAAGAGATAATACGCGTAATTTGTATCTTCGAAAGTAAAAGATTGATAGAATCTTACATGGGTCTGTGAAGTGGACAGGGATACCTCAACCCAAATGAAAGATTTTGGCCGGTCAACCAGAGGCTTGCCGAGGGTTGACGGCCAAAATCTGTCACGAGGGTTGAGATATCCATGTCCACTTCACAGACTCATGTTTGATTCTTTTTCTCCCATACTTGATAGAAAAAATAATAAAATTCCACTTGGTTTCCAGCTTTTTCATCGCGCCATTATCGCAAAAACGTCGTTATGCGTCAAAATTGATGACGTCATCTACAATGCGCGCCGCAGTTACGCCGCATGTATTGATGACGTCACGTTATTGTCTAGCGGGTGTGAGCTGTCTTACATCCCCTCCTGTGTAAGGTAGAGATATATTTTCCCTAGTAACCACGGGATATCCCTGTGAAGTATGGGAGAAAATATTTGTCTTCTGTTATTTCGTTGCTTCAAAGTTAATAAACGCATTATATCTATACAGTGACTTACATAATGTCCCGCGAAATCACAAAACTATTTCCTCTCGAAATAGAAATATAATTTCAACCTTTCTTTGTTTCAAGGCTGGTATTAATGGGGATAATCTAAAAATGGCTCTGGAACCGGAAGCTGCATCTCTTTACTGCAAATACCTCCCTCTGGAACGGAAAGGAGAGGGTGGAATGAAGGCATTTACTTCCGGGTCGAAATACGTCGTGTTAGACGCTGGAGGTAGATAAAATGTGTTTAATTTCACCACTCATTTTTTTAAACCAATCACCATTTTCCATTCAATTTCCGTATAAAGACGGCTAGCTAAAGACTCAGTGCAAGTCTGTCATAAACTATTAATTTGTAATTATTTGACGACATACAATGAGTAAATTTGTGTTTGAAAGTCTGAGAAACAGATAATATGTTTATTTGGAGATTTATTTGGAAAGTATTGTAAAGCTGAAGGAAGTATTGTAATGATTAAAGTAGTGTTAAAACCAATATAAAGTTGGCTGTACATTTGGATACAAAGAATGCATTGTTTCACTTTTTAAATCGCTGTTATGTATTAAATACATATATTTCTAGGAGGGACTATAGACATTACAGTACATGAGGTACAGCGGGATGGATCACTGAAGGAAATCCACAAGGCCAATGGTGGAGACTGGGGAGGTACCAAGGTTGACCACGCCTTCCAAATTCTCCTATCAGGAATTATTGGTAATGGCGCATTTCACAGATTCATGAAAGACAATAAAGCAGACATGGTCGAGTTCTTCCGCGATTTCGAAGTTAAAAAGCGAACAATAAAGCCCGATGCAGGTTCTGATGAAAAAACTACCTTCAAGGTTCCAACTACAATGAATGATGCTTGTAGAGATGAGAACAATCAGGACATCGCTACAATTGTGAAATCAAAGCCGTATCTCAAGGGGAAGATGTCTCTTGTTGGTGATAAGCTGCGGATGAGTGGTGATAAAGCAAAAGAACTCTTCAAGGACACAGCAAGACACATCGTAGACCATTTGAAAAAGCTTTTGAGAGAGCCTTCTGCGAGAGGAGTGACAAGCATACTGATGGTCGGAGGGTTTTCGGAGTCCCTTGTCCTTCAGGATGAAATCAAAAGAAACTTCCCAAGGCTTCGAATGATCGTTCCACAAGACGCCGGACTTGCAGTTCTCAAGGGGGCAGTCATCTTTGGACATGAGCCGAGGGCCATCAAGTCGAGAGTTTGTAAATACACGTATGGCGTGAACACGGCACGTGCCTTTGATGAACATTTGCATGACATTTCTAAGCGTGTTGTTAGATCAGATGGAAGAGTAAGATGCGAGGATATATTCGATGTGCATGTTCGAGTAGGAGATTCTGTTGATATCGGACAACCACAAATAGTGCGATCTTACTCTCCGGCAGAACCTGATCTAACTTCAGTCTTAGTTAATGTGTATGTTTCCACTGAGAAAGAACCTTTCTATGTGACGGATCCAGGATGTACAAAGATAGGACAACTGGAAATCGCTATGCCGGACACGTCAAAAGGAATTGACAGATCTGTCACGGTACAGATGACCTTCAGTAACACTGAAGTAGAGGTGGAAGCTACTAACGAAAATACCGGAGAGTCGGTTACCGTGGCGTTCGACTTTTTGTAATGGTGTAAAGATCAAGAGAACATTGTTATGAGTACAGTATAAAACCAGACCATAACTGAATCAAAAGATTCATGAAAAATTTAGTCACCAGCATGGTCAATGTAAAGAAAATATATTTTCCTTCTTTTATATAACGGCATGTTTGTGTTTCTGGCGGGATATCCAGAGTCATTGCTATTTCATGAAATGACAATCAAGAATAAAATACAAGTGCTTAGTTGACAACATGGTAACGCGGATAAAACAGTCAGCATTATGTTCAATGTAGCTGAAAATTAAACTCAACAGATATTTTCCCGATCATTACCACTATATCATCATGACATGTCATTATTATCGAAGACATGATAATATACACCAAAGTTATCAATAATATATTCATAGAAATTCGACTATATTTTTTTTTTCATTCTAATCCTGATTCGCTGATTCTTTTTCTTCATATCTCTACAAAGAAAAGAAATCACAGGACAATGTTTTTCAAAGTCCGATAAGATTAAAAAAAGATAGTGACATTAATGCTTAGATGTGGGGAAAATGTTTAGTGTAATAACATGCAATAACATAACATGCATTATCACATAATCCGCCTATATCCAGTGATTTAGCCCGTGTAATATTTTTGCATAAGTGTAATATGACCTGGAGCGATTTTCATTGGCTAGAACTTCATTGTGACATCAGACAGAAACAATAAAATGACGTCAGGAAAAATAACGTGACGTCAAGATTACGAGGACGGCTGGACAAAATGATGGCCTTTGCTGGATTTTCGGAATACATTTTGATATGACATTCTTTTTTATGGAGGTATTTGTAGATATGTGATAAAAAGTACCTTAAATTTGTGTTTATTTCATATGAGAATTTATGAAACTCGTCTCGAAGTTTTAATTTTTGCTCGCCAAGGCTCGCGAAAATAAAAACTTCATAGACTCGTTTCATACAATCTCATATGAAATGAACGCTCATGTAAGATTCTGTATATATGACATTTCTCTAAATGATATAAATGAATAGATATTTTATGAGGATTTATCATAATCATCAGTGTAAGATATCATGTTTAAATCAATTTACTCCCCGTATTTCAGAATCAAAGCTGGCATCAAATCAGTGTTAATCCTTTCTGATAATTCTACACTTTTCATTAAATCTTTCTTGTACTTATCAAAATGGGTACCAGTACTCATGATGCCAAATATTGACGTTGTGTTATAGTGCCACAGAACAGTCATATACATCCTTTATAATGATTGTTTGATTGTGACGTTAGAAAGACATATTGATAAAGTTTTACTAATGGTAGCCCATATAAATATTCATGTATACAGTTTCCATTACTAAGATTTATATTAGTTTACAAATTGTATATCACGCCATCAGTTAAATTGACAATTCTTTGAAAATATGTTTGTTAAAATCAAATGAATATTTTTTGTTACAATTTCACAGTAGAAATAACCCGACCTCTTTTTAAGTATTTTTTCTGGGATTGTCTAATTCTTTATAATCATCTTTTGTTGTTTGGTTCTATTACTGACATAAAATATCATAGAATTATTTTTTTGATTTTTTAAAATCTATTTATTCTACTTTGTTTTCCCAATATAGTCACCCCTACAAACATTATTTGAGGACTGGTGTGCTTAATTTGTGCTCATTTTTTTTGTTTCTCATATTCTTTCCTTGTGTATTACATATATAAAACAAAAAGCACGAATTTTGTATTAATTAATCAAATATCTCCTGATTATGAATTATAAAAATGGCATATCAAATCTTTCTCAAAGCTTTTCATACCCAATCTAAATCGACTTATATAAATGTACACACTTACTGTTATGAAAGTTTTTCTTGTTTCTTAGTTCTATTATTGTTGTTCGATAGGAAACCACAGGGACCTGGCACGAAAATTTTTAACCAATAGTATATATATATTATAGTATCAAGGGTATGAACTCGGCGGTCGAGAAAAACGGACCTAGTTTTTTAAAACCGTGATTATTTTAATAAATAGGTTTTATACAACATTGACAAATTTATCTTTCCATTAAGTGCTTGATGAACAAAATTGGCAAAGTATTGACGAAGTTATGGCTTGATGAATCGGAAAATTTACATCGTGTAGCTCTCTTACTTTAACCGTCACCGCCATGGTCATTTGTTCTTCGGAATGCTTCTCGAGTTTACTCACAATCACAACACAACATAATTTGCATAATGTAGTCAAGATATGTAAAGTCGAGAAGCGTTCCGAGAGAAAAATGAACATGGCGGTGACGGTTTAAGTAAGTGAGCTACACGATGTTTAAATGGAGTTTCTACAAAGTACGGGACATGACACCTTCAAAGGAGATTATGGATGAACACAGTTATGGGTACTGTTTACCACCACAAGCGTAGATTTTGTGATTTTGGCTTGGTTTTTGAGGTACCCATTAGAGCCGAGACGACATTTCGACCGGACAGGGAAATGTCTACCTAGCATATTTGTCGTAAATTTCCCGATTCATC
The DNA here is from genome assembly GCF_041381155.1 of Argopecten irradians. Lineage (NCBI taxonomy): Eukaryota > Metazoa > Mollusca > Bivalvia > Pectinida > Pectinidae > Argopecten > Argopecten irradians. The sequence goes on along the minus strand of NC_091140.1, from coordinate 37,888,202 downwards.
AAGTCAAATAATCACGGTTTAAAAAAAATAGGTCCGTTTTTCTCGACCGCCGAGTTCATACCCTAGATACTATAATAAATATATATATGTATACTGTTAGTTTAAAAAAAAAATCGTGCCAGGTCCCTGTGTAGGAAACCAAGGACAGAAATTCTAACCTGTTCTCCCTTATTATCAAAATGTTTCAGTCCAATTATCTATTGTTCCATAGTAAATAAAAGTGTGTTTATTATTGTATTAGGTTTCATTTACCGTTTAACTCCATATATAGTGTTGTCTCATGACCTTGAAACACGTTGTCGAGCAACTAAAATAAACTTTCATTCCGTTACTTGTACCGTACTTTGATTAAAAAAACTAATATAAACAAAAACATGTTTTTTTTAATTTCGTTATTGGTACCAAAGTTTCATAAGAAAATTAATATAAACTAATATATGTTTTTTTTTTCTTTTCGTTACTTGTACCACAATTTGATTACAAAACTCATATAAACTAATAAAATATGTACTTTCTCCATTTCGTTACTTGTACCACATTCTAATTACAGATGTGATCTATTTTTCCATTTCGTTTCTTGTAGAGAATCTGATAACATAACTGAGATAACCTGACATACTGTAAAATAACCTATTTTCACGGTGTAATAAATTCGCGTTTCCATGTCCATCGGTTTTTGACGGCGATTCAAATTCTTGATCTACATTAAAAACATTTTATTTCCTTTGTAGTTAGAATTTTTTGCGTTGATTTTTTTTGTGATTTCCTATACACCACGAAATACACATACTTAAATCGACGCGAAAATACGTTAATTTACTGTACGTGGTAATTTTTTTTAAATTGTGAAATATTTACTTATTGCTTGTAAAAATAAATCGTAGTCATATCAGCATATTTACTAATCATTTTTTTATCTTTCAATTGAAGTTGTAAACTGTGAATCAGAAAGACACTGTACATCTAAAGTGCATTTTCTAAATGATGATTATATAATATTTGAAATGAATTGAAACCTTAAGTATTTTTACAAAACACACATAGATGGATTAACATTATAACACAACGTACAAAGATTTAAAACTACCCAAATGAGTAAAGTTAATGAAAAATGTAAAAGAAATCGATAAGGACCTTAACCAAACATATATAAACATGTATTGTAAACTGTTTTGTGTTCTGAGAAACAAATTTCCATGTTATTTCGTGAGAAAACTCCAAGGCGCATTCGAATGCCTCATGAATAACTAAAGTGTAATACATGTATATGAATGCATGATCATCAATAAGAGTCCTTGGTCGCGAATTTATGTTGGAAAAAGACGCGAAAATATAGTATACACGATAATAAAGTGGATGTCTGTTATATTTACTTCTGTATAAAATTATCATTTGTTATATATAGTTATGACTGCTTGTTTTATTTTTGCCTTGTTTTTATATATTTACTAATAAAAGATTAAGGTAATATGTTTGCGTATATTATTTTTTATTTTTTACTTAAAATAATTTATTTGTGGGTTTTACCAATGTAATGTAATTGTAACTTATTACTGTAATACACTTTATTTGGTTTGGCACAATTTCAAGAAAAGTTATTTGATAGCATCACCCGGAGGAACGTAACGTTAGTATAGGAGATATTAATTGTGACGTCATATGTACAAGTTGGTCTCGTTGTTTCTAAAGATAGACAAGCTCAATTAAGCTCCCTTAACTATATATTTACAATAAACAGATACACAAAAAGAGAATATTATTTTTGGTATATCCCTTTAAAAGAAATCGTCACTTCTGCTTTTGTTCTTTTGTACATCCAAGATCGTCGGAGGAAACAAAGTAATCTCCAATCTATATAACGAATACATGGATTAACATTGTAAAACATTGAACGGGGATTGTAATTGTAAATTTGTATTGTAATACATTGTATTTGATATGGCGCAATTACAAGGAAAAATATCTTATGGCACCACCCGTAAGAACGCGACGTTAGTATTTGATATATAAATCGTCATATTTACAATTTGATGTCGATGTTTCTAAAAAATTGACAAGAACAATCAAGCTCCCTCTACTGTATATATTTACAATAAGCAGATACACAAATGGCATTGTTAGTATATTCCTTTTTAGCCATCGTCACTTCAGCTATTGTCCTTTTGTACATCCAAGAGAGTCGGAGGAAACAATTACAGTCTATATACCGAATGCATTCTAGGAAGAGTGTGCATGTTGTATATGTGTATCTATACAAACGATAAAATCTATTAATAATGATCTATTAACGTAATGTATTGAGCTTATGAAATGTTATTTATTTTAGTTAATTGAGCTAGTTTTTTGTCGTATGATAACAAAGGAAGCAATACCCCTTATGCTTATATATTTACATACTAACGCGCTACATTGAATATGTCTGTATCCCATTGCGTTCATACCACCTTTAACGCAATCAAAACACTGTTCAATCTCTTTATACATTGTTAAGGTAATAACTGACCAATAGGAAGAAGAGAAAAGATGAGATCCCACATCCTAGTCTTTCATGATAAAATGATGACACTATGTACTATCATTACGCCCTGCATGTATGGTAGTTTTTGCTCCTAGTTAATGTTCAGCGTCAAGGGAGTAGGACGGCTGGATCGCCCGTTGTCATTATAATCTGACCGGGTGAGGTGTAGTCTGGTTTATTTATCGGTATGTTTCAATGTGATAGCACTATAAAGAAGGCATGAGTTTCCACTATCGGAAAGAGACACAACATTGATATACTACAGCCTCCTAAAACATACAGACATTCACAAACGCAATGCACTGCATATATGAGAGACTGCCATTAAGTTCAGTATCCAGATCTGTATTTGGTCTGATACATAGAGTCACAAATACGTAATATAAAATATAAGAACTATATAGATCAACAAGTGCAAAGTAATTGCATATAAGACGAAAAAACACACAATTTTAAAAAAGGGGAATGTAGGAAAATAGAGTTTGTTGTATATGTAATATTATATGCTGGTATATATACCTAAGTTTACTCGCAGAAATATATAAAATTGTTTTATCGAAGAATAAATTGGACCAATTAGTGTATCTGACGATTTTTAAATCGAATTATATCCTGAAGAGCCATCAAGAAATGGCGAAAGTACTAGAGGAAGGTCGTTGAGTTTTATCTTTTATATATATATATAGTAGCTGGGTATACAGATGAAAACAAGTGTCTTGTTATTCTCATTTGTTTTGTAATTGATGTAATTTTTTATGCGTTATTAAACATTTTGTAGATACACTTCCACTCGTTAAAAGTTTCAAACGGCTGCTTTTACACCTACGTATAATACTATTATCATATCGATCTAAACTATATATATTGAAGTAATGGGGTAACTTTTATATATAACATACCTTGTTGTAAGTGTAAAAGATATGTAATGTGTAACCTATATCTTTGTCTCGTCATTGTTAAACATGTAAAGACAAGAGGAGTAGAATTCTCGGAATTACACAGCTGCGATAAAACGAGGCCGACACCCGGCTCATCAGTAGCTGACATTGTCAGTGGTCGTGTGAATCGGTGAACAGTGAGTATATTTTACGATTTCCTTAAAAGTGATACTAACAGAGATTTGATAGAATTTGGTAGCACTTATGTCACGACGATTATATCATTTTTATTTTTTAACTTTATGAGCATTGCCCCGTAAATTGAATATATTTAGGACATGTAACAGCTGCGTAGTTGTCTTGGTCGCCACCTTGATATTTCTTTCGATAAGTATGTGGAATATGTAGATGGGGTGGAAAATATGGTTATTGATACACAATTTATTATCAATAAATCCGTTATGAATTTTATGAATACTCAACAAATAACAAAAGTTGTTCGGTGTTTATAGCTTTGAACGAGATCGAGGGTTGAGATTCTCCTGTCCCACCCCAAAGGGGTGAGCGATTTTATCATTCTTTAACAAACGCTAATCTATACATTATAAACGTTTTGATATTAACCTGATTATTCTGATATATCAGTATAATATCTGTCGGAATCGTTCATCGGTACCCAAGGGCAAATTTTGATAAGTCGAATAACAGACGGAGACTTTTTCCGCATTTGCTTACTACTAGTCATTAACTTAGATCAGATTAATCTTTGTTATGCCAAAAATAGCTGTTTCGAAATATGAAAGTGCCAGCAGTTCATGTTGAATTTGTTTCAAGAGCAATTCACTTCATCACCCCATGAAATTGACCATATCATGATTCAATACTTATATTTCAATTCAATCGAATTAGAATTTCGTTGATTTTTGTTAAAAAAAATTACGAGTTTCTTGGCTTGTGCAAGTCTACAACGAGAGACGTAAGAAAATAGTGCGCCATTAGAAAACAACTAATTAAAAATAAATGGCGCAAATATTACAATTTGTCATATATTTATTTAGAAACAACTTTATTATCAATGAAATTCAGATGAAACATAAAACATTAACAATAGATTAAGAAATGATTGCAAAAATTCGTCCGCCGAAGACGAGGAAGGATAATGTCTAGACGGTGTGATACGGTTGTCTCCCGCTTTGATTCAAAATGGAGAGTCACCGTACGTAACGTGATGGGAACGGAAAGGTTCTAGTGGTTTACAGGCGCAGATCCAAGAGGGGGCGGACCCGGCGTACGCCTCCCCTAAAATAGGAGAGAGAAAAAAAGAAAAAAGGAAAAAGAAGGGAAAAAGAAAGAGGGGAAGGAAGGAAAAGAAGGAAGAAAGAAAAGAGGGAGAAAGGGAAAAAATTAAGGAATTAGATAAAGAGTGAGAATTAGACAGAAAGCTCCATTTCCTACCTTTACCGTTTGATGTTATCATTTTAAAATCTAAATGTATTTGTGGTACATACATGCATGAACATACTTGTATCCAGGCACAATGGAATAATTATATTTTTTTCGTGTAAGTTAAGGTTTTATCTCCATCGCTTAAAAGGTACAATGTAAATCCCTTCAAGTATTTACTTTTTCCAAAAAAAACCCCGATAAAATCCCAATATATTAGATAATTTATTGTCATTAATATTCAATATTGACAGGTTATATCTCGATATCCTTAGCAATAAAAGAAAAGGGGGAGAGGGTGGGTGGAAGGAATTGTAGCTGGCCATGAGTCTTCGCTGGTTGACTATATGTCATGCCCTTCGTTTTCCAGGTTGTAAATGATATATACACATTTTTGAATCAGCATTAAATCCGACTATCAATTCACAAATGTGTGCGTACTTTCAAAACGCCAGTTACAAGATCACTACTGACGCCGAATGCTTCTAGACGCCTTTTAATTGTCCTAAGAAAATGTGTGTAAAGAAAAAAGTGGAATGCGACAGAAAATGAGAGCTTCTAGGGTCTGGGTGCACCCCATGCTAGATGCCTTCCTTTATTGTTTCAATAAAAACATATCTTAACGATAATGTTATAAGATAGGCAAACGATGTTAAAAAATTAATGCACATGACAAAAGGCTCCCTATTAGAAAACAGGATGATAGCAATGGTTCCTGGCACCGTATGGCCATAGACAAGACCACTAGCCTTCTTTTCTTTCGTTGTCCAATACACGAATTATGAAGATTGTGTAAGTTAGGGAAAATGAATTATCTAATCTGACAGATAATGTATACAAGTAAAAACTTATATCGTTAAAAAAGTTCACATACACTTTCATTAGTCCTATAAAAACCTTCAATAGGCGACCCCTAGCTGCAATATTGTAGCTCAAAAGACTTTTAGACTGAAAATGGTGTCTTCTTTAGAGCTACAATTGTTCCCTATTACTTCAAAACCTTCAAAAAAGTATGAAAAACTGTGCACGAGTGATTTTCGGAGGCAGTGCTCCACTACGATACATAGGGACCAATTCGTACCCGGCCTAAAGGCATAGTAGGCCGGGTACGTATATTCGTTCTAGGCGGCCCCCAGACCCCCATCCTTTTCTTTGCTTCGTGCCTCTATGAATAGATATTCAGATTTTAGGCAGTGCAATTCTGTAACTTTATATTCAAAATATGACATTAGACGTCAAAAATAATAAACGAACATTTTTACATGGCTTCAATTATTTTTTGGAAAAAGTGTACATTTATTCGAGGGCTTCTGGGGGCCTAGGCGGCCCCCACCCAGACCCCCGCCCTTCTTCGCTTTATGTCCATGTAAATGTTAAGATTTTGTTATTGCAATTCTGTAAGTAAAAAAAATTAAATCAAAACTTCAAATAAAAAATATGACACTTGACACGAAAACCATAAATAAACATCCTTAAATGGCTTCAATTATTTTCTGGAAAATGTGTTCATGAAATCCTCAGAATGCAGGATTTTGCACCATTTATTCGAGAGCTTCTGGGGGCCTAGGCGGCCCCCACACCCCTCGCCTGATTTGCTTTGTCCCACGCCCTCTCTAACCTCAAAACCTAAATCCGCCCCAGGTTTATGTAGCCTTTAGCCTTGATACAAGTTAAACAACTGATTAAAGGTAAATCGACACTCATTGACTTTTATATAGTATTTCTTATCGCCGTTTAGGCTTCATGATTTGTTTGTAACTGAGACGTTCTAACGTAGTTTCGAAACGCGTCACACCGGGACATGGTACATTTTATTTTGATTCGGTAGGCAATGTTGCTGACTCGAACGATACACAAGAGTCATGGAGTCAGTAAAACGAGAGTTCATAAAAATGCTTTTAAAATTGTAAAAATATGTCCGGAATATTTGCATCTTTTAAGCCATCGCTGTTTAGATCTATGCCTAGGCCTAGTAGGAAGCTTCTTAGGAAAAGGTAGGTCTAGATAAAATATTTTCTTGCGCGAAAACCGATGTTAAGATATCCAAGTTCATGCGTAAATAAAACCGGATTTTTTAAGTAGTTTCATTGAGTCCAACCTCAGTGAAAATTGAAATATATATAGATCCAGCAACAATGAAAACCTAATGTTAGGTATGAAGCTTTATCAATATAAACACAACCCTGAAATATTGGTATCCAATAAAATGATTAATAGGCACACATCTAATTTTATTCATGTTAGCTAAAAAGAAAGACTCGCACAGGTAACGTTTTTCTCAGGTTGACAGCACATACCAGAAGTGTATGTTTATGTAACGCGATCAAATAATTTACCCGAGAGCACAAGTTCACATACCTAATAAATGACATATAAATGTACTGATCGTTATATACAAATAACTGAATACGTAGCCAAATCCTTGTGTGTTAAATTTTAGAGCTTTCATGCCAACGCCAAATAAGCCAAAATTTAACCACATCCAAAATATCCCAATTAACGGTAATACCATTTATAGATTGAAAGGACGAATTGATATGCAAGTTTTGCGGTGTAATTTTACCCAATTTTAGATTTTATGACATTCGTTCTTTTTGATAGTATACATAAACCCAATGCAGTCCTGACTGACAAATGTGCTGATGGGTACATGGAGTCAAACATTTTGAGACAGATTCTGGGACAGAAATCTAGTTACCATTAATGCCCGATGGGTCTCTCGTAGTTGATCAATGCTGGTAATTGCTTCGATCTTAAACTTTTATAATGTCGTACGGTCGTAACCGAATGTCATCAGGACCAGTAGTAATAACATGAGGTACAGTTGATCAAGTTGGTACTTGAGTAGCTCTTAAATCAGAATAGACAGGGATCCGGATCAGACAATAACCGGTTTTGACCATTTAATCTGTATGTTAATAGCGATTTATCAAGCACGGATCCAGAGCATATTAATTTTATTTCACCTTTCACATACTAATAAACTTGAATTACTTAAGGATGTACTCATATGAGAAGTCAATATTTTCTTGAATTGAACTTTTTTTTTTTCTCAAATAAATTTGTGGAAATAGGAGTTCATACTATACAAAATGAAAGAAAAAATTATGGCAGTGTGCTCTTTTTGAGCAATTGTCACTCAAAGATACCTAGTTGACAAAATTATTGGATTTCATGGGAATTTTGCCGTTTTGACCATATACATAAGAGAGTAAAGCCATCATTTCCTAATGAGGTGTTTAGTATGGATGGATGTTTGCAGAATTTATTTTCCAGTTTCCATTTTTGCCAAATTTAACCCTTTATTGAAAAAAGTTCTGGTATTAAACTTATAAAAAAAATTGTATATCAATTGGGGAAAGGTTGTTTTTTCTAGATAGGGCAGAAAATGGGAGGCCCTTGTGTTTACGTGTTTTGCCCAATATAAATATTTGTTATTTTTCAATATTTTCAAGTGAAAAATAAAAGTGTTAAAATACCATTAAATGTAAAAATTGACAAAAGTGCATAATTTCACACAATAATGTTCAATATATTTAATTACCACGCACCTAGTAAAGATTTACTGAAAGAAATACGATACGAAAAAGCTGGTGCAGTGATGATTTAAGTTAACAATAGGCCCAAAGGGCATTAACGGTCATCTGACTATCTTGGCAATAGTAAAATTAATTATATATGGTGTCACGTTGTCAGGACCATGTCATGATCATTTTCAATTTCTTTCAACAAATTTTATTTCAAACAAGAGGCCCAAAGGCCTTAACATATAGGAAATTAATTAGATATAGTGTCATGTTAGCCATCTTCGATTTGGGATCAACCAGAGATGTAACAATACTTTGTTGGGACCATGTCTGGATCATTTCATGCAAGTTTCAGCCAAATCACACCGGTAAAACTTGAAAGAAGTTCAAAATGTGTTTTAGGCTTTGGCGGCCATCTTGGATTTCAGATCAACCCGAAAAATAACAACACTTTGTCGGGACCATGTCAGGATTATTTCATGCACGTTTGAAACTTGAGAAGATGTTCAAAATGTGTTTTCAAGATGGCGGCTGTGGCGGCCATCTTAGATTTCGGATCGAACCGAAAAATAACAACACTTTGTCGGGACCATGTCAGGACCATTTCATGCAAGTTTCAGCATAATCGCACTGGTCAAACTTGAGAAGAAGATTGAAATGTGAAAAGTTTCTTTGATTTATGTCGAAATGAGACTTTAACGTGACTGAAACCGCAGAGGAATACATCCTTAATAAACCGAATTGAATTGATTTTTTTTCCTTCAGAAAATCCAACATGGCTTCCTCAGAATATCTACTGGTTGCTGCCATTGACTTCGGAACCACGTACTCGGGGTACGCATTCTCTTCTCTAAATGATTATAAGCGGGACCCATTGAAAGTTTCCGCCAACACCTGGACAGCGGGATCAGGGGAACTAATGTCTAAACAACCACGTGTGTTCTTTTTGAGCCTAACGGAACATTCCATTCCTTTGGATATGAGGCTGAAGACAAGTATTCTGATCTGGCTCTAGACGAGGAAGAAAATGGATGGCGTTACTTCCGACGATTTAAAATGACACTTTACGAAAACAACGCAAGTAGATTTATTTCTCAACCGATGAACCTTCGTTTGTTAATACATTATTTTCGTATGTAAATATCCTATCGTTTATAAAATTAAAACATGTGTATTATATGCCATGGGCTAGGAGGGTCCCACATGCAACCCCATCACCCCAAACCTCCGAATAAATATTTTTTCCGAACTTTATGACCCAATGATCTCAAATCAAAATGTTAACATTTATTAGTTGGGACGAACTTCCGGCTTTGATGTCGTAAAGATGGCCGCCATCTAGAATTTCATTAAAATTTGAAAAAATAGTCATAATATTGACATTTTTCAATCAATGAAGTCGACAAGTGAGATATAAATATTGGTTCGAAGTTGTTTTTTTTTTTTTTTTTTTTTTTTTTTTTTTTGGGGGGGGGGGGGTGCATTTGGGACCCTCCTAGCTCATGGCCTATTATCATTCAGCGCTTACACAGAAGCTTTACGATTGAAGACGACCAGGGCCAGTCAATGCGGGCGATCAAGGTGTTTACAGCAGCCATCAAGTATCTCAAGGACCATATGATGGATACATGTGATAAACAGATGACAGGCATAAAGCCCACAGATATCCTCTGGGTCCTCACTGTCCCGGCTATCTGGTCTGACGCCTCAGAACAGTTTATGCGGGAAGCTGCTGAGGCGGTAAGCATTAATTCACGTAATAAATATATTCCAAAGTAAAACAGACATTTTGTCTTCTGTGTTTTCGTTGCTTTGACATTTTGAAACAAATTATTAATGACTAATTACTTCCTAGGAAATCACAAAAATATCATCCCTCAAAATAGAAATATAAAAAATAATTCTGTCTTTGTTTCAAGGCTGGTATTAGAGGGAATCGTCTAAAAATAGCCCTGGAACCGGAAGCTGCATCTTTTTACTGCAAGTACCTCCCTCTAGAACGGAGAGGAGGATGTGGAATTAAAGCACTTACTTCCGGTCAAAGTACGTCGTTTTAGACGCTGGAGGTAGGTATATAGATGGAAAGCATTAAGCACTAATGGCCCTGGTGGCAGTGTGAACATTTATTTACCAGAAGGTGTAATATTTTCCGAGGGTTTGTCTTGGGGAAATATTATATCTAAGGGAGAATAAACCTTCATATCACACTAGTTGGGCGCCAAATGGGACACTTGAAATTTTGTACACAAAACTCAATTTTGTGGAAAGAATGGAACTTGTTTAACAAAACTGATTTCAGATCAACATTTTTTGAAAATAAGTCAGATTAATTTTACTTTAACTTGACAGAAATATTTCACTAAATGATATATTTGCCCGAGACATTCTGGTCCCAACACCAGACTTAGACATTATGACAAATATATGTCTGGTTTTTGGCCCGAGCGCGGTGCTATATCAAAAGCTGGAACTCGCCGGCGCTGTTTGGTATTGTGCCAGGTCATCTCCTATTCCGACTGACCACCGAGAGGCGCCACTTACCTAGGTGTTTTCAACAAATGAAGTATTTATCTACCCAAATATAGCAATTCGTCGAAATTTGATGCGATTTGCATACTATGAAAAAATGGCGACGATGAAGAGGGAAATTTAAAGTTACGGAAAAGAAACTACTATGTTGACACAATAGAACGTGCATGGGTTATAAATTGGATGACTTCAACTAGATAAATTATTGATTTGTTGAAAAGACTAAAACCGACACGTAGTCTGACAAAAGTCAATTTTGTTAGGCAGCTTTTTTGGTACAAAATTGGATTTTGTGAATACAAAAATACAAAATTGATTTTGTCCCACAAAATCACTTTTCTCACACAATAAGTGTTTTCGTATAGAATAACATAAGCTATTTGTGGATATAATTCATCTCAGTGTAACAAAAATGAGTTTTGTAGTTGGAGTCTATTTCTGACATAACACTGTAAGCCGCTCACAGATTGGCTGGAAAGGAGGACATTATCCGAGATTTGAATTCGCATTTTGGAAACAAACAATGTGATACAGTGTAATGTTTACGGCCGCGTCTGTTTAAGTTGATATTTATAAATAAATGAGCTTACATTTTATGTAAAATAGAGATACATTTTAACAGTATAAAAATATATATATATATATATATAAAGATATGAATGGTATAGAAAATTTCCATCTTATCTCTTTGAATGCACAGGGATTGAGAGACTCATCTAAAAGAGAACGTCTATTACAATATATTAAACAACAGAAATGTGACATAATTTTTCTACAAGAAACACATTATACTCTAGAGTTATTTCCCTTGATAGAACAAGAATATGATGGACACATCTATAATAGTATTGGGAAAAGCGATAGTAGAGGAGTTTCAATTTATATTAATAAAAATGTGCATTATAATTTGATAGATCAATTTAAGTCTGAAGATGGTAGGATTTTGATGTTAATCTTGAAAATAAATAATAACACATATACATTAACAAATGTTTATGCACCAAATGAGCCGATAAAACGAAATGCATTTTTAAAAAAAAATTAAAAGAAAAGTTGAATGAATTAAGTGTTGGAATAAATATCATTGGGGGAGATTTCAATGAAACTCAGAAACCAATTGACAGAAAAACAAATAATATCAAAAATAGAAAACCGGTGTTTGGTCTGACGGATCTAATTAAATCATTTAATCTCATTGATATATGGCGAAGTAAACATTCAAATACAATACAATACAGTTGGAGAAGAAAAAATGGAAAAGAAGCAAGCAGGATAGATTACTGGCTTATAGCAAAAGATTTCTTAAATAGAATTAACTCCTGTGATATAAGACCAGCTCAGATACGCTCAACTGATCATATGGCTATATCAATAAAACTGATAAATGTAGGCGAAACACGCGGAAAGGGAATTTGGAAAATGAACAACAGTGTGCTAAAAGACATAAACTTTACTGAAAAAAAATTAAAAATGTAATTGTAAATGCGAAAAAAGAATGTGGAAGGAGTAAGCTAAATAAAAGGCAAACATGGGATTATATAAAAATTCTAATTAAAGAAGCAACAATTGGTTACTGTAAAAATTTAAGTAAACAGAGGAAGGATAAAGTTATATACCTTGAAGAAAAACTTAAAATGGTTCATGAAAAAAATGAAAGTAAATCAGAAAAAGAAAATGAAGAGCAAATCCTTATATTGGAAAAAGAAATAGAAGAATATTATGAACACAAAGCACAGGGTGAACAAATTAGGTCAAGATGTCAATACATAAAAAAGGGAGAGAAACCAAATAAATACTTTTTAGGCTTAGAAAAACAAAGACAAGCTAAAAAAGTTATACATAAGGTTAAAGACAAGAATAATAAATTAGTAACGAAAAAGACTAAAATCCTGGATGTTATTCGTCTGTTTTACGAGGACCTATACAAAAGTAAAAATCCTAATGAAGAATCCATAAAGCAATATCTCAGAAATACAAATTGTCAAAACACCCTAAATGAATCGGAAAAGGCTATTTGTGATGGACCCCTAACAAAATCTGAATGTACACATGCTATTAAAAATATGAAAAAAATAAAAGCCCTGGTTTAGACGGTCTAACAGTAGAATTCTACGAGCATTTCTGGAGTATTATTGGATATGATGTAATCAACGCCTTAAATGAAGGGTATTATGCAGGAGAAATGTCAGTCACAAAAAATAGGTTTACCTTCTTCAATATACAAAAAGGGTGATGAAACTTCATTACAAAATTGGAGACCGATCAACTTACTAAATATAGACTATAAATTGCAGATTTATATTAGCTCAAAGATTGAAAAAAATAATGCCTAAAGTTATACATACAGATCAAAATGGTTACATCAAAAATAGATTTATTGGGTTTGATATACGACAAATACAAGATGTGATAGACTATGCTGAAAAATTTGGAACAGATAGCGCAATTTTATTTTTAGATTTTAAAAAGGCCTTTGATACTATTGAATGGGTATTCATGCTAGAAGCTTTAGAAAAAATTGGTTTTGGAAAATCTTTTATCTCTTGGGTACAGACACTGTACTATGATATATACGGGTGTATTTCCAACAATAATTATGTATCTGATACATATAAAATCTCACGAGGAATAAGACAAGGCTGTCCATTGGGTTGTTTGATCTTTGTGATTGCAGTTGAAACTATGGCAATAAATATAAGAGAAAACCAAAACATCAAAGGGGTTAAAATTTAAAAGAAAAATAATGAAAATTTCCCAATTAGCAGATAATACAACATTATTTGTAAAATCGAGTGATATAAAAGAAGCAATAAAAGAAATTGAGAACTTTGGTATACATTCTGGGCTTGAGCTTAATAAAGAAAAATCATAAGGTCTTTGGCTTGGTAAAACAAGAACAAAAAGAGGTTTATGGTATAAAGATGACAAGAGAAAACATCAAGTCTCTAGGTGTGATTTTTGGTGTTAAAGTTGTATGGTCTATAACTTTCGCTCTTTTGGTCATAGTGAAAACTGTTTAAGTGTTATACAAATTTTTCTCCGTCTGCCTGAGGTTTAAACTTTCTAATTTTACCACTTTTTATAAAGTTGCAGCACTGGAAGTATCTTTAATTATAAAACTAAAAAATCTTTTTAACGTGTACACGTGAAAAATAGGCTCGAAAGATGCCGAATCATTCCGAACTCTTCCGAACATCGTCGCGACAATCTCGAAGTAAAACGAGAGTTGTGAAACCAAGAAAAAATATCAACAATTTTTCATAAACAAAATATGTGGTCTACAAAGAAAATAATGCTCGCACATTAAAATATTTGATACACACAAGATTTTACGGTAATGTGTAAATTGGATGTTTCAAATACTCAATATGTGGACATATACTAGCATGATTTGCTCATATAGGCCAGAAGGAAAGCGTAAACAAACACATGTGTGCTTACGCTAGTTACCTGGCTCACCACGTGCAGGTCGTGTCGAACGTCAGTCACGTGATACGATAAGGAATCCGACAAAACCCGAAGTCACTGAACATGGCGGTGATTGAAGGCGCTTTATTCAAAACCAGGAATATATGATTCCTAGATTTCGGCTCTCTTATAGGCCGACATATGCTTTTGGGGAGCCAAATCATCAAGTTACATGTCAATGTTTAAATATCAAATGTTTAAGTTACATATCGTTACAGTGAAATAAGCAGCAATACAACTTTAAAAATAAAGAAGTAGAGCAAATGAATTGGGAAAAAAATATAAATGCTATCAATTATCTCATAAAAAACTGGAAAAAAAGAAAACTGACACTAATTGGAAAAGCTACTATAATAAATGCATTAATCATACCTAAAATAACCTCCTGGCAACAGTTCAACATATAAATAAATATCAAATAAAGACACTGGAAAAAATAATATTTGGATATCTATGGGATGATAAACCAGACAAAATTAAGTGAAATGAACTGATAAATGAAAAAGATAATGGGATTTGAACATAAGAGATATTGAAACGCATATAGAAATGCTTAGGATTACATGAGTGAAAAGACTATTTGACACAAAAAATACTTTTTCGTACTGGACAATAATACCTAAACTCTATTATGATAAATTTGGTAAAAATTCACTAATATTCAGAATGAATATCAAATCACTTAAAAAGATACATGATATTGAAGAGATCCCAGCTTTTTATAAAAAAAATACTACAGTCTTGGATTAAATTTAGATCACAAGAGCGAAATGCTTCACCAACATACGTGCATAATGAGATAATATGGGGTAACTCCAGCATTACTTACGGGGGTAAATCTATTATTGTTAAAAATTGGATCGACAGTAATATAATACAAATAAAAAAATTATTTGATGAAACCGGAAAAATTAATGATGCTAGCATTTATGAAAAACTAGTTTGCAAAGCAAACTGTATCGCAGAACTGATCAAATTAAAAAAATCAATACCGAAAACATTGATAGAAAAAATGAAAACACAAGTAAGAACAGAGCCAAGTAAAGATAAAGATGAAATTCAAGTATTGAATGGACATACAAACAAATTCTGATATAAAACCTGACTTAATCATAAAATAAAAAAAAAAAAAACCTATTAGAAAAATGGAGATATCATTTTCGATGTGATATCAATGAGTTCTGTGAAATTTTCAAATGGAAATTGATTCATAATTGTACAGCGACGAAAATTACGACACGAGACCTGGTCTTGTTAAGATGTAATTTAATGCTGAACGAATCAAGTAAGGCTGAAATACAGAAACATAATCTGTATCAGCAACGATATCATGATATTGACATATCTTTAGAATTACACAATTATTAGCTATTAGATCGATTAAACATTACATGTACATACATATGCATCATATAATACCAATATATCTTTAGAATCAACCTAATATTATCTAAACTTACATCATATGGGGCTATGCACTTTAACCGTGGTCGTCCATGTTTCGGATCGTTGTATCAACGTTTTACAAAAGAGTGAACACAAGGGAGATCACTCTGAAGAATAATTATAAAATACAAGCAAGGGAAGTAACTCTAAGCAACTATCCTATTTTAAAGTTGCACACTAATATTTGAGGCAACACACTCCCCGTCTGATATTCAAAATATCACAAACAATAATCCACATCTTACATATGTATATGATGACAATTACTTGAAAGTCCTCATGTAAACTAACATTTAACTAAACTTTAAATTCGAATATGATTCAAACACATAAATGAATTCGAAATGTCATCAAGGCGGTTGTCTCATACCGCAAATGTTCGCATTTTAACATTGACACTCGCAAGTCACTGTTGCACGTCAATAAGCTTGACTAGATCAACCACTGGACGAATAAAGTTTGAAATCTTATCGTCGCGACTGATACGAACTTCCACTTTCCTGACCAAGCCGTCATCTCATGGAAAGACGCGCGAGACAACTTCTAGGGGCCAATGATTACGTGGTAAGTCTTTGTCTTCCATCAAGACGACATCACCTTCCTTAAGGTTGGGGCGCTCCTTTTGCCATTTACGTCTTTGTTGAAGAGTTGGCAGAAACTCCTTCTGCCATCGTTTCCAAAACTGTTCTGAAAGAACTTGGACATGCTTCCAGTGTGACTTATATACTTCTCTCACATCCAGGTTAGCAAATGGTTCCACAGAGGCGTCTGTCTTCTGAGTCAAGAGTATGTTTGGTGTCAATATAAATGGTGACTCTGGGTCTGATGAAACTGGTGTGATTGGCCTAGAGTTCACGATTGCCATCACTTCGCACATAAATGTAGACAATACCTCGTGTGTGAGGTTTTTCCTTCCCTCTTCCAGGAGCAGAGAATCCAATACTCGTCTGATCACTCCAATCATCCTTTTCCAGCTGCCGCCCATGTGTGATGAACATGGCGGATTGAATTTCCAGACTGTTCCTGAAGCATACAGATGTTTCCGCAAGGGTATGTCCCCGACATTTATGGCATTAATATGGAGGTCATCGGAAGCACCGACAAAGTTAGTTCCCCTGTCGGATCTGAATTCCGTTACTTTCCCGCGTATAAACTGAAATCTTCTGAGGCTGTTTATGAAGGAAGATGAACTCATATCTTCAACAAGTTCTATGTGGACTGCACGGCATGTCAAACATGTAAACATGACAGCCCAGCGCTTAGAATTTGATACTCCTCCTCGTGTTCTTCTAGCTACAATGTTCCATGGCCCGAAAACGTCAACCCCTACATAGGTAAAGGGTGGAGCAGGTGTAAGACGAGCATCTGGTAGATCACTCATTTGTTGTTGACACATCCTTCCACGGAGTCTCTGGCATTTAACGCAACGGCTGATTAATTGGTAAATCAAGCGTTTTCCTCCTGTAATCCAATAATCCATCTGTCTCACCTACCTTCAGTGAAATGGCGGCCCTGGTGGCTGACTTTTTCATGACAGTCTGTAATGATTAGCTTTGCAAGGTAGGCTTTGCCAGGTATCAGTAAGGGATTCTTCTGTGACGAAGGTAGTTGAGCCTTGCGTAATCGACCACCGACACGTAGTAATCCATCGCCATCCAAGATAGGAGACAGAGAAAGAATATTGCTGTCCTTTGGTATAGGTTTTCTTGCTTTCAAACGCTCTATCTCTGTGCCATAGAACTTGCTTTGTACCTCCTTGATTATGAGATGAGTAGCACGTTTCCCATTGTCAACGCTGAGGAATGAGGAACAACGGTGCCAGCCACGACAGTTCCTGTTAGGAGTCTGAAAACTATCAGCTATATGGATGATCCACGCGATAGCCCTTACTAGACTCTGAAGACTAGAGAATCTCTCAAATGTTTCTATCCCGAGACTAGACTGACAAACTTGTGTTTTGGCAACTGTAACCTGAGAGACGACCTTGACTTGTGGACGTACTTCTGCATCCTCGTCAGGGTTGACTAATTCAAAATCTGTGCTGACTGGTTGGACTTGATCCTTCAATACTGATGGTCCCATTAGCCACATGCTTTCTTGTAAGAGTTCTGCTTTGAGACACCTGGTGCCTTGGTCAGCTGGGTTGAAATTTGTTGGTATGTACGTCCATTGGTCAGGCTGTGAGAACGCAAGGATTTTGTCGACGCGGTTTGAAACATAAATGTAGAATCGACGAATGCGATTATTCAGGTATCCGAGTACGACCTTGCTGTCTGTATAAAAGTTCATGTCCTTTGAAGGAATGCCAAGCTCCTCCTCTATTGTTTGACCTAGTTGAACTCCTAAAACAGCTGCACAAAGCTCTAATCTCGGCACGGTATGACCATGCTTGGGTGCAACTTTTGCCTTGCCAATGACAAAACCAACATTGGAGATATTTTCATCACACACTTTCATGTATGCTACAGCAGCTATAGCTTCCTGAGAAGCGTCGCAGAATATGTGGATTTGACCAGTAATTGCAGATGATGACATCTTGACGTACTGCCGTGGAACTTGTACTTGGTTGAGAGAAGAAAGAGAGTTTCTCCAGGTTTCCCATTCTTCGGGTAGGGGATCATCCCAGTCCAGCATACAGGCTACATGGTCCCGAAGAAGCAGTTTTCCTTTCAAACTGACAGGTGCAGCAAAGCCTAGAGGGTCATATAGACTGTTAATGGTGGCTAATACTCCCCGCCGTGAATACGGTTTGGGTTCTGCAGTAGAGTGGAATGTGAAATAGTCTGCTGCTATATTCCAACAGAGACCAAGACTTCTATGGACAGGAGGGGTATCGACATCAAGGTCGAGATCCTTGATACTGCTGGAAAGATCATTGTTTTCGAAGGCCTTTAACACTGCTGTGCTGTTAGACGCAATCTTATGGAGGCGCAACTTTCCGACGTGTGAGAGTGCCTTTTGAGTTCTTTGCACAAGACTGATGATTTCCTCTGCCGACTGAAGAGAGACAAGTCCGTCGTCGACATAAAAGTTGTTGTTGACGAAGTCCTCAATATCCTTCCCATAAAGTGACGATGCACACTCAGCTGTCTTACGTAGACCGTATGTCGCTACAGCAGGGGAGGGACTATTCCCAAATACGTGGACTTTCATTCTGTACTCAATTAGATCTCCATCTATATTGTTGTTCCTATACCAAAAAAAACTCAAAAAGTCTCTGTGTTTCTCATGCACGTAGAATTGGTAAAACATTTGTTGTATGTCTGCCGTCACTGCAATGGTGCCTTTACGGAACCTTAGTAGGACGCCGATAAGGGTGTTGTTCAGATCTGGCCCAGAGAGAAGAACGTCATTGAGTGAAACACCGTTAAACTTCGCTGAAGAGTCGAATACTGCACGTATTTGGTCTCTTTTCTGTGGATGATAGACCCCGAACACTGGGAGGTACCAGCACTCATCACTCGTTTGTATGGGAGGGGCTTCCTCTGCATGACCATTCTCAAGAAGTTTATCCATAAACTGGAAGAAGTGTTGTCTCTTAACTGGGTCCTTCTTAAGTGACGTGTCCAAGATACGGGCACGCTTTAGGGCTTGTGGTTTGTTGTTCGGTAACCTTGGTCGTGATTTCCGAAATGGCAAAGGTGCGGTCCAATGATCGCTCTCATCCTTCTGGAACTCCTGGTCCATAATATACAGAAACTCCTTATCCTCTATAGACAGACCAATTTTGTCATCATGTGCTGTTCTCTCAAACAAACCGGTTTCGTAGCTTGGTTGGTCCTTGACCGTAAGACTGTTGTCACATTCTTGGAGGGTAGTGGGGCGACCGTTATGCATCACGGTAGTCTTAAGGACTTTCAGTGAGCTAGGTGTAGATGGTGGCAAGTGTTGACCATCAAGGCATACTTCTCCAATTATAGTCCAGCCTAAGCCAAGTTTTTGAGCAAATGGAGTACCCTTGGGACCGGTGCGCTGTTCTATGATATGGTGAGCCTCTGGTACGTCTCTACCAACGAGAAGGAGAATGGAGGCATTGTCATTTAAGGGTGGAATCTCTACATCAGCCAGATGATCGAAGTAGTTCTTAACTTCAGGGATAGGTATTTCTTCCCTCGAACTAGGGATATATGCACATTCAGTAATCGTAGGAAGATCAAGACTAAAACTACCATCAAGCGACGAAATGATAACATCTGTAGCTTTCCGTCCCTGCATATCAAGACCACCTGCACACGAGATAAGTTTGTAAGGAAACATGTCTCTGTCCGAAATGTCTAATATTTTGAACAAATCAGGGTGTCCTAATGTCCGATTACTCTGGTCATCCATGATTACATAAACTTGATGTTTTTCGTCCGGCTTTCCAGCTAAGTGAATATTAACTAACACTGTCTTTGCGCAAGATCGCCCTGTAAAACCTTGTCCACATAACTTTGTACACCTTGTAGAGACGCTGACCGTATTGTCCTCGGTTTCCGTTTTTTCTCGTAGTTCCTCCTTATTATGTAATGCACCTGGATGTTTATCGCTACCACAAACACTACACTGCAACTTTGCAGTACAGTTCTTGTAAATATGAGTAGAAGTCTCACAGCACCTGAAGCACAGGTTGTTTTCCCTCAGAAACTGTTTTCGTTGGGTGATGGTTTTCTTCCTGAATCCTCTACAATCATTCAAGGAATGCTTAGTTTCGTGGATTGGACACAGAGGAGTTGATGATGTGTTTGCAGATGTGTTGCAATTGTCTATCTGTGTTTTTTCTGACTGTGACAGACGAAATCTGTTTTGTTCCTGCAGGCTTATGACTGTTCTGTTTGTTGTAGGAAGTATTATTTGTAGTATCTAACCTACTAACAGATGCTGGGGTACACACTAGACCTGGGTCGTTCATCATGGTGCTCTGTTCTCTAATGAAGTCACAGAACTCTGTAAATGGGGGAAAGGAGACTGTATGACGCTTTTTGTACTTTGAAGCTCTGCTAGTCCATTTGTTCTGAAGACTAGTCGGTAGTTTGTTTACAATTGGGAGTACCCCCATTGAAGAATTGAAGTAACTCAACAAGGTTTCATACTTTGGATCCTCCATAACCGATTCTATCTCTGATAATATATCAGACAGTTCATAAAGTTTCTTCATATCTTTTCCCACTCTCTGAAAGTTTGCTAGTTTTTCTTGTAAGGCTCTTTCAATAATCTCTGGGCTTCCGTATCTTTCGTCCAATCGCTGCCACAGTCTAAGTATGCCTCTAGTAGGGTTCGTTGGATTAGATGCCCGAAGACTTTTTGCATGTTTCACAGACTCAGGCCCAAGGTACTTAATCAGCAGATCAAACTCTTCAGAAGGGCATAGGTTTAGTTCAGATTTTATTCTAACAAAGCTGGTTTTCCACACAGAATAATGTTCAGGTTTGTCATCAAAACTGCTCAATCTCTGTAGAATTATTTCCTTTTTCATTAGAAACTGAGTGAATTCTGTGAACCCTGTGGACGTATGGCGTTCAGGTTCATGAAAGGTGGGGCGCAATGGTTCAAAGCCGGCATGATTTTGAATGTCTGGTGATACGTGTGCTGGCTGTATGGCATGAGTAGCACTATTCTGTTCAGGATGTGTAGAGTTGACTTGTCCCTTAGGCATGATGTAGCCCTGTGTCGACAACAGAGTTTGTTCATGTTCAGGTGTATGGTAACTATAGGCTGGTTCGTGTAGCACAGGTTGAACTTTACCATAATTTCTACTTTGAGGGATTTCAGTAGAATAGTCGTCTGGTTTGTTAGACATAAGTCTATCAGATTCATGATGTGATAGATGAACTGGTTCACAAATCTGTTCATGGGAAAATGACTGAACAAGTTCTCCCTGCCTCGATTTGTATGTGTGAGGTTCGGGTTGACTAGGCCTTGCTAGCTCAGTATTTTGAAGTGGTTCTGGAGTCAAATAATTACCTTGTTCAGTAGTGTGAACTAGTTCAGGTTCATGATGGTCTGATCTGGCATGATCCGGTGAACGACTTCTCGTGTTCTGATCTAAGACATATTCTTTAGTCCTCTTAGACTTATAATTAGTTGATTCAATGTCTGTAGGAAAGTCTGAGTCGTAGGCTTGAAATTCAGCTTCTGCTTTAATAACATTCTTTTCCTTTTCTAATAAATCAAGATCTGCATCGATTTCAGACCTTTTACGTTCATTTTCAGCACGTAATATTGCATTATCTTCATTGAGTCTAGCCCTTTCTTTCTTTAATTCATTTTCACGTCGTTCAAACTCTAGTCCAGCTCTTGCTGCTATAGCCTTAGCTCGTATCTGTATTAGATCTGATGACCTACTAGACCTATAGGATTGTTTACTACTGGTACTCCTTGCTGACCCCTTACTGTCGTTTGGATCCCGAGCAGAAACATGTGGTGACCCTTCATGGTCGGGGTGAGCTACTACGCTCGATGGCTTGGACATGGTTTATATGCTCATAGCTGATGAAATGATCCTTTACTGTACAGCGACGAAAATTACGACACGAGACCTGGTCTTGTTAAGATGTAATTTAATGCTGAACGAATCAAGTATGGCTGAAATACAGAAACAAAATCTGTATTAGCAACGATATCATGATATTGACATATCTTTAGAATTACACAAATATTAGCTATTAGATCGATTAAACATTACATGTACATACATATGCATCATATAATACCAATATATCTTTAGAATCAACCTAATATTATCTAAACTTACATCATATGGGGCTATGCACTTTAACCGTGGTCGTCCATGTTTCGGATCGTTGTATCAACGTTTAACAAAAGAGTGAACACAAGGGAGATCACTCTGAAGAATAATTATAAAATACATGCAAGGGAAGTAACTCTAAGCAACTATCCTATTTTAAAGTTGCACACTAATATTTGAGAGCAACACATCATAAACCTAACAACACTAACAGGTAATAAATAATGTAATTAACAAAACTTATATGATTAATTTACAGTTCCAAATCGAGGGCATTGGCACCATAAACGGCTTTACTTCTGATCTCATTTCATTGCTGCTCTGAGAATAAACCGAATGGTATGCTTTCTTCAAACTGAAATATTAGTGAAGGGACATATATATCATAAGTGTTAACAATACGTAATTCAACCAAGGACGTGTATATGCTTGTTAAAGGCGCAAATCGTTGTGTACATGTATCATAAAAAAAACAACAGGATTCCAAACCACAAAGTATGTTTTTTACAAGGGGAGTACTTGATTTGGGAAACCGGACGGAACTGCGACTGCCTTCTGTAATTATACCTTAACTTATTTTTTTAATTCTTTTGTTTTATGTTTTGCAGACTGGGGAACTAGAAGAAACAGATAGAGGAGAGCTTTATGACTGATGACATTACGATTAGCTTTCGTTACAAAATCCTACTACTTATTACTGCATCGTTTTCATGACGTCATAATCATGCTCACAAATAAATAAATATATCAAATAAATAAATAATATCTAGATATAACTATGGTGTGTGTTTTTGCTTTCTTCTTTTTGTAAGAAAAATGCACTTCATCAAATCAACTACAGCAACTAGGAACATAATATGGAAAATATATTAAGTGTCTCTGAAAGAGGAACACGTCCTCTAAATACTCTATATAGACCTACCATATGATATGTATGCCTAGTCAAATAATAGAGGGCTAACATTATGTCTTAAAATATATGCTGTATTTTTAGCGAGGATTAAGGGAGGTAAGAGTGGCGCGGTTAGTGCCGACATACATAGCAAAATATATATGCGTAATAGGGTATATATTTCGACAACTTCAATGTTGATAGCAGATTAAAACATATGTTAGATCTTAAATGAATTCCCAGTGCAGCCTTGTATTGTTTTTCCCATAGTATGAATAATGGTACACAAATGATTATCATTTGGTACGAGCAATAATGAGTATTATTGTATTGTTCATTACATATTTTTTCAGTGTGCTTAATATGTTTACATATAAAAAAGTGGCAAATTGGCGTTTAGAGAAATCAAATACCTCTACATCTTGGACATTGTGACTGGTTAGGCTGTTTGAATTCAATGTAAGGTTACAGTCGTATTACAAAAGCATAATGAACTCATAAATTGCCGATACAAAAAGTCATGATTTATATATAGTAAAACGTTTTACTGTAACCAAACTCACTAGTGCAGACGAATTAACGTATATTTGTATACTGTAATTATAAAAATTGGAAAACATAAAAACACAACAAAACTTCGAATTATTTTCTAGAATGTAGACGCTTTGTTAAGCCTTCACTATGGTTACACTATCAGAGTGCCAACACATGGCCCCTAAGGGTCAGGGATGCTGTAATCCTATAGTATAACATTCTATTTACTGTAGATTGTGTTGTACCCTCTATATAGGTACAATGTATATGTGCTACAGCAGTAATCTGACAATATTGTACAACCTGATATAGTCTATAAGTGCAAATCAGTTTAAAAATCAAAGCGTATTCTTATTTTATGAGTTTATGATAGAGTCATCAAGATGTCACGACTTTTGTTCGCACACACCATTCCGTCATGCGTGTGAGAGTCAATAAAAGAAGGCCTGATTAACCTCTGACCCTTGAAGCTATGACTTGAAATGTTATCAAATTATGTAAAACCTGCACTCGATATCTATGAATTGTTCAAAATTTAATTGTTTTAAAAGTCCATCACTTTTATATCTAAGAGACAATAGGGAAATTAAAACGGTTTGACCCCTAACTTAGAAGTCAAGGTTACAGTCAAACTTTCAAAAATACACTGCCTATTTATCTTATACAAGAATAGTTAACTTACATAACGCCAGCACAGGACGGAACATACACATGCACTGGGTTTTAAAAAGTCGATATATATACAAGCTTAGACAAATTCATTTCATTATGAGATTGTATGTAAAATAAGTTTTTCCTTTGAGAGCCTAGACGTGTATCATAAAATATCATATGTAAATAAACACAACCTTAAGATGCTTTTGATCACATAACTACAACAACCTTCATTTCGAAGAATCTAAACTTCAAAATGTGTTCAATAATCCAGTGGGCGCCACTAATCTGTCATAGCGTCTAATTCTGACACCATGTCATTGTTTAGTGACTTCAAGTCAATAAAGCGCGCGCCAGGACCAAGTTTCATCGACATTTTTAAATTCTAAAGAATTTCTTAACTTAAACTTCTCCATAGGAAACCCTTATAGAAGTTTAAAGGAAAATCTAAGTTAAGAAATTTTCCTTAACTTATATAGTGATTTCCTGTGTAGAATTTTAAGTTAAGGAATTTCATAAGTTAAAGAATGTTAGCTGAAAGTGAATTCAAGCTAATATCACATGGTCGAAAATCACAGAATGTCAGACGGACTACATGATAAAACTCCAAATGCCATAGGTGTGATTTCATGTAATCGAAACGTTAGCTACAATATCAGTGTATGTGTATGTATACGTACACGACCTAACATGCTTTCTGGCCGACAAATACGGAAACCATTATCTGTCTAAAAGTCTTTCGAGCTACAATATTGCAGATGTGCCCCATTGAAAAATATAACCAACTTCATATTCCTCTTTTCAACATTAACTTTTAAGATCACCACTGATTACGTTATTCGTGGGTAAAATAATGATATAAATGTATTTCGAAACAAAAGACGATAGACCTCCGATTAAGCAATGATATGAGTAGTATAAACGACACGATAACTCCTGAAGTAAATTGGGTGGAGTACCAATGATTTGTAAACAGAGACCAGGAAGTTTGTGATATTCAAATTAATAGAAAACCGGTTTCTTCTCTGTTATTTAGAGATACGGTAACACAATCTAAAAATAGGAATACATTTATTGTAAGTCCTTACAAATGTACTAAAATGCTGCAAGCACATAACTTTACAAATTATACAATGCAGCTTTATTTCTAGCGTGTTCTTTGAAAGTAGTACATATGACACGATCAACATAATAAGCTTTCCATTGTATACACCAGAAATACATTACTTCATTTTCCATATTTGATTTAATTGTTTTACTTCTGTTTAAATGTTTGTGTTTCAGACATCACTGTCACCACAATGTCAGATAATCCCTGGCCAAGGCACATTAACTAGACTATAAAAGTGGTAGTTTCTGGTCCTGCTTAGCGCTCAGCATTAATTAAGGGAGTGAGACGACTGGTTCGCCCGTTTTCAGTATAATGTGGCCAATAGGGCGTGTTGATTAGTGTCTTCGGCAGCATGCTTCAGTGATAAAGCACTACAAAAATGGTAATACCGCAGTCTCCAAACACACACACCCGCATTTCATAGTTCATACACGCTACACACCGCATACACGGAAGGCCATCCTCAAATTACCCTGGCTATTATTAGGACGTAACTATAATAAACCAAACCAATTCAAACTAAAGTGAGAAAATACGGCAAAACAACCGTATGATGGTGAATACTTTTTCGTTGGTTGGATGGTTGATTTGATATCTGGGCTAATAATAGACAGTGTCATTTAAGGACGACTTTCAATGTATGTGGTGTGTTGTATGTGAAGTGCGTGCGCGTTTTCGGAGACTGCATTATGATCGCGTTGTGTCTCTTTGTTATAGTGAAACTTTACTGCTATCTCACTGAATATATAGAAAATATGGCTTCGTAAACCAGTAATAGCACGAAAAGTCTTCCTGTATTTGATGATGAGGGGTTATTACGAAATCATAATAGTTGAAAAAAAAGAATTTACCAAGTTATTTGATATCCTAATCGACAACGTTGCTCTTGTTGGGTTTTATTTTACCCAATGCCTCCTAGACCTATGGATGATCTCCCCTTTATATTACACGGATAGCTTTTGTTAAACCGAGTATAATTTTGAAAGCTTTTTGAAGACAACAAGCTTAAGGATAGCCCTCCCGTCAACTTATCACATGTGAATGTCAGAAAAGGGTTCCTCACAAGGGAGACGCTTCACTGTCACTCAAAGAGGTGTCGTTGGTTTCAAGGAAGACATTGGGAATGATCGAAGATGTAAGCTGAATAGTGACATTGTGATGGAGGGCAACAGACACATTAAATGAAAAAACGCCGAAATAATAACACAATACAATATATAGGGTAGTTGATTCATTGGAATAGCCGCCATCCTGCCCTGCAGGTAGGGCGTTAGAATTGTACCTGCTGCCCCTATTGCATGATCGTAAAAGGCGACTAAATTTAGGATCTTATCTTTTCTCTTCTTCCTAACTGACTTTATCTTTCCTAATGCCTCCCTTGGCAACGCCTCACTTTTGGCCTTGAGTTGAGCGTTCGCCCCTGTGAGGAAGGCTCTGGGTTCTGTCCCCTGGCCGAGACACACCAAAGTCTATAAAAGTGGTAGTTTCTGCTCCTGCCTAGCGTTCAGCATACAGGGAGTGGGACGACTGGTTCGCCCGTTGTCAGTATAATGTGACCGGGTGGGGTGTGTTGCTTGGTGTCTTCGGCGGCATGCTTCAGTGATATAGCACTATAAAAAGGGCAACAGTTCCACTATACAAGAAGACACAACACGAACATACCGCAGTCTCCCAGTACACTCACCTCGCACAACATACACGCAACACACCGCATACATGGGAGGCCGTCCTTACATGACCATAGCTGTTAATAGGACGTTAATAAATCAAACAAACAAACAAACAGCCGCCATCCTCGATTTCCAGGGATTAGAGATCATCCCCGATTTCCATGGGTTGCTATCGCTTATATGTAGAGCTCCACTGTGTCCTCGATTTCCAGGGGTTACGATGATGTAGGATCTCTTCGGATCTCATCCTCGATTTCAAGGGGTTACGATCACTTAAGATCACTCAATGTCCAAATTCAGGAATTTATAAGCAATTATAGAAACTATTTCGGATCCATCTAAAAAACATAAACCTCGCCTCATCTTTTAATACTTTAAAACTACCGCGGTTTGATGAACTCTAATTATTAGTAATACTTTGAATAAGTACATGTATCCCGATTCTGTAATTAGATCAGGGAGTGTTATAGGATATTGTGATAGGAAATAAATATAACATTAGTTCAACAGGCTATGACGAATAGATGATGTTACTTCCCGTATCAATTAGCAGGAAGTTAAACGTGATTCATTTTGGCATCACTGGTTTGTGTAATAAAAGAGAAATAAAAACTACGGTTTTATTTATGTCGACCAAACACACTGTCTATTTCATTTCCGGGTTATGTTGTACCATACCTCCTATCCCAGAGAGTCACTTACTGTACATCTATAACCGTTATTTAGAACAAACTTACATAACACGCTAGCCTATCTACAACCGTTATTTGAAATAAACTAACCTAACACGTTGCCATTCGCAACAAAACTGGCTAAAAAATATAATAACAAAGAAGGCCACTCAGTGATAAGCAAAATATTTTGCATGAAGATTCATTATGGTCAGCAGCATATTGTATGCTATTCAGAATATCCTGTTTTTCTGGGCTCATGGTAATTTCAGAGGTCAAAGGTCAAAGGGTGAAAATTTACAATTTCATTATTTTTGCAGTTTTTGCCTGTAAATATAGGGTTTGTGAAGTTCAGTTTAGAAAACTGATGAAAGTAGGTCACAGTGATCTAGTTAAGCATTTGTTCTATTTTAGCATTAAACACTTAATACCGGTATTTTTGCTGAAAACTTTTTAAAGATTTAGTACTGCATGTAAATCTTGACATGACTTGCTTAAGATGACCCTAGGGTCACATTGGCTAGGTCACGTACATAAATTAAGTCATATCCAATGAATAGTATCATCTGTCTACTAAGCATATGCTTTTTTCCCATGTTTAAACCAGGATTTTAAATTATTTAGACTTGTTTTATGAGCTTAATTTCAAGCAACGCCTTCACTGAGGTAAGATGTTAGAATTATGCCTGCTGCCCCACTGCATGATCGTAAAAGGCGACTTGGGATATGTGAGGGAATGACGGCAACTTGCCAATAACTGGTTGTTAGGTTCATTGCAACCTGCCCAAACCTTATGCAGCTTCACACTTTGTTTGATTAATTAACGTCCTATTAACAGCTATGGTCATGTAAGGACGGCCTCCCATGTATGCGGTGTGTTGCATGTATGTTGTGCGAGGTGCGTGTTTTGGGAGACTGCGGTATATTCATGTTGTGTCTTCTTGTATAGTGGAACTTTTGCCCTTTTTATAGTGCTATATCACTGAAGCATGCCGCCGAAGACACCAAGCAACACACCCCACCCGGTCACATTATACTGACAACGGATGAACCAGTCGTCCCACTCCCTGTTTGCTGAGCGCTAAGCAGGAGCAGAAACTACCACTTTTACAGACTTTGGTGTGTCTCGGCCAGGGGACAGAACCCAGAGCCTTCCTCACAGGGGCGAACGCTCAACTCAAGGCCAAAAGTGAGGCGGTGCCAAGGGAGGCATTAGGAAGGATAAAGTCAGTTAGGAAGAATAGAAAAGATAAGATCCTAAATTTAGTCGCCTTTTACGATCATGCAATAGGGGCAGCAGGTACAATTCTAACGCCCTACCTGCAGGGCCATTATGCAGCTTCACACACCAGGTATAAACACCCTCCATCTGAATTGCAGAAGCTTCCAGCTTCAACCCTTTCTCTTTTAATAAGGCTTTCTTACTGTCCGTGACATTGAAAAGACCATGACACTTTCTCCACCGCACGTCATTACCCTTCAGTCCCACAAACGCATTTGTTCTCTGGTATGAAAGTAAAGTTTCTTCATGGGATGTCTCTCTGATGCTGGTGCATTGTTTTCTCCTTTCACCCCTCCCCTTGCCGATAACATAAAGTGTATCCGGACCATCGGCGACATCAATAGGACCAGAAGCGACCCCCATTTCCTCTCTCATCGACAGCAGTAGCTTCAGATGGTGGAATGGGCGATCTGGTGAATCAACATCACCCTTCTACATCTACTTCCCCTGCTTCTTTGGCATGTTGTTGTAGTATTGTTGTAAATAGTGATACCGAAAGTCTCGATAGCTCTTCTTCTTTTATGAATACTATGCAGATGCCCAACATGCGCAACACATCCGTTGTTTCCGCTAATGTGCGCAATGCATCCTCATAATATCCGTAACGTTTCCGTAATATTCGCAATGCTTCCGACCTGTTTCCTCAATACATGTAGTATACATTCACAGTTGTTTGTTACATATCCGCAATATTGGAGAAATTTACCGATTGTACCCCTCATGGGAGAGCATCCGTTATCGTATTCACTTTTATTCGTGAAATATCCGCTTTTGACCGTCATGAATTTGCAGTACGTTATTGATATATCCGTAATTCAAACGTGAAGTTAGCACCGAATTCAGGATTCGAATAACGAATCCGGTGCCAGCACTTAATTCGTTATTCAAAAATGAACAAATACAAAAGCACTTTCAAAACATAAAAAACAGATCAAAACATGATTTCACAACCTCAAAATAAACTTAATATCTCGATAAATTGTTTTGTGTTTGAACAACGAATCTGGTTTCAGCACCGTATTCGTTATTCTGTTTTCAATTTTCAACAACGAATCCGGTGCCAGCACCTTATTCGTTATTCAATAAAACTTACATAGGCATTATTTGAGGACTTGAAAACCGTAAAACACCTCACTATATCGTTTTTCTTTATTCAGTTTGAATAACGAATTTAGTGCCAGCAAAACGCCTGTGATTAGCCGAATCTGGTTAAATACATGTAACGTTAGCTGTAATGCTTTTAAATTATTTCCATCTTATGTAAGATAAATAGAAACTCTTAAGTTGTATGTTTACATAAAAGCTTTAACATTTTCAGTGTTTTGTGAAATTTTTGAGAATCGGAATTATTGTTATTATGCATAAACCCAAAACTTCCTCGTGTTCACAGCACGTTAATTGTACTACAGAAATAGAAATACAAAAGGTCTAGCGTATATAATAATATGTGTAGTGTACAATGTAGTTATATGGACTATAGGTTGACTTCCTGGTAGATAACCAATATTATATAGCCTACCTTCATTGTGGCAAATTATATCGTTTTATTCTGAAATTTGAGTCGCCCTGTTGAGGCTCAGTCGTGTGAAGAAAATTCACCAGCTGAGATAAATGAAACTGCTGTAAGTCTTTCGGTATAAGTCAGGGGCACAGGGATATGAGAATTAGTTACAGTTTATATAGTTATGGACCGATCCGAGTGCCGTCAGACCATTTTTAGACGTTTTAGAGGTCTATACTCTGCATATTAAGTTAGTGTAAACGTGATATAGACCTCTAAAACGTCTCAAAATGGTCTTATGGATCCATAATTATGTAAACTATAACTAATTCTCAAATCCCTGTGTCCCAGACTTATAGCTTTTCCCCGAGGTCTGGGGCTACATGTGTACAGTTCTGTACATGTATAAATACGCCATGCCCCATGTCCCTAATTATACTACAATTTTATCTGCAATTTTAGTTTGCAAGTTACACAATAATTACACGCATGAATAGTAATTGTAATTAATTAAAACAAACACAATATCAGCTATTTATTTATTGATAAATGATCTGATAATTATATATTCCCGTGTACAGTCAGAATCGATTGATTTACAAGGAAAGGACTCTTTATAAAGAAACACTTTAGCATACAAGCGTAGTTAAAATGGCGCGAATTTCAAAAGTATGGTCATTGACCTATACATGTACCTTTTCCACTGTGTAACATGTAGTTTTGCTATACAGTGATGGTGAAATACTAAACAGCGTGAAAATTATAACAAGTGTTCAACTGTTCATGGAGCTACAGGTTGGCTCAGTTGAATCAGAAACCAAAAACATATCCATGTATAAATACAGGGGCGGTTTTCGCAGAAACTTATGTTTCTGGTTGAATTACAATTTACATAACCCACCAGAGTATCCACAAAACCGTTTTAAGAGCTCTTATGGGTCTAGATTAAAAATCGGTAAAAGTTATATTCTAAATGGTACATATATTGGCATACTCGTATATATGTAGAATGTCAGTTTCACCTACTGCAGTTTTTATCTAGACCTCGTGGCCATTATAAGATCAGAAACATTTAAGGGTAAACAAAAATAATTGTGTCTTCAATATCAATGCATCCCTTTCTTTCATCTAGGTAAAATAATTATACATAGCATGGAATGTGTGATTCCTTCTCAGAGCAGAATCGTGTATTTAATTAATCTCCAGTTGCATTGACTGCCATGCGAAGTCTAAGCCGGAAAAAAGGATACGGTTTTCCGGAAACCGTTCCGGAGATTATATTACTACAAAACAAGTTTTGTCGCACTGGCTGAAACAGGAAGCAATATGCACAGTAGAGTGAACAAGAAAGACGATTGCTATTAATACCAGGGATTTATTCAATAGAACTAACTTCCTGGTTCCCAAAAAGTTTGCTTCTTTAACCATAGTTTTCGATCTGGTTCTGTGCCATTCTGGAAAAGTTAGAAGAAGAAAGTTAACCGGCTACAGTGTCGTCTGTTTGCGATCGGCTGCAGGGCGTGGGTCACTGGGTGGACAAACATTCTCTTCTGTGCCTAAAACTTACCGTTCCCGGGTACTTCCTGGTTATGTAAGACGGTGGTCAGGTTAGCCATTTTGTGATCGCCCGAGGGAAGACTGATAATGGGCGGCATCAGAACATCATGGGCTGTGTTTACATGCTTTATAGTGATGGTATGTATCAAGTGTATGTACTGGACGAAGCTTAAATTTGTAAACACAGGCAAACAGAAACACGAAACCTCAAGTAATGAGTTTGCTGATTGACATAAAAGGTTTAATAACCGATTACTGACCAGTACCATGTATAAAACCAAGATACATATAATAAGACAACAGTGCAATCCCCGTAATTGGGGAAAATTCTTACAGCATTTATATTAATTTCAGGATCATTGACAGAAAATTAAAGGAAATCTAAGTGATACTGAAATATATAATTTATAATCATTTTGATGGGTATCTTATTAATTAAAACAAGGAATTATAAGTGAGAAGGATTTGTCACTGACTGTCTCTTTACACTACTATATATAATTACATTATTCACCACGCGAGATGTCGATAAACTAGGAATAAAAAACATTTTTTTCAACAAATACTTATTTGTCTTATCGAGTTAAAAGAAACACCAATATAAATTTAAAGCTTGGTAAATTTTACAATGACATCATGTCTAGTCCTTGGTTTAAGGACGGAAGATTTAGAAAAGATATGACAGCTCATGAAATGACGGCCCGTTTCAGAAATTGAAATGGTAAGTCTGGTACCCACAAGTTACATAAATTTTAAGGTTGCGGCAGCGAAATATCAAAGGAAAATGAGTCGTACCGCCACCCAACATCAGTGCCCCAAACACAAAAGAGCTTGGAGCGTATTCATGCATCCAAAATGTTAATCAAGAGTGATAAATCCATTTCACAGTCACTTATATATCTTTGATTAAAATAATATCATCCGGACCCATTGGAATTCTGCTTCATTACTCTTTATTATATTCAGTTTAATATTTCAGTTTTATACAATGTAGTCGTGTGCTTTGAGGTACGTATTAATGGGGAACCTGCAACAGGTATTGTAGTAAATTAACACTTAATTACTTAAATGATTTGCAGTTAAGGGAGCTCATGATCAAGAAAAAAGTTTTTCATGTCAACCAAAGGATCAAATCTTAAAAGTCAAAATATTTTTTGGGAGAACCATGCATACAAACCTGTAAAATATTATATATATATAGGCCTATATATCTAATGTTGCACAATGCATACATATACATTAATCAGAGATCTCATTTGCCAATTTAATTTATACTGTCAAAACTGACTTTAAAAAAAAGACAAATTTAGGGCCTATATATATAGCTATATGTTTGTAAATGGAGCACATCAGTGTGGTTTGTAGTTTGTACATAGTGTTAAATACGGTCTCTGTCACTCAGCTTATAATTATGGAGCATGCTTCTTTGGCTCAGTTGATCATAGAGCCGTACATATAGTTTTTCACACAAGAGATCCAGGTTTGATTTCTGGTCGGTCGCGCGCTCGACAGGAATCATATGTGTGTTAATCATTCCCTGCTCTTTTACTTGGGTACCTAATATAACTAAATAACCCATGGAAGGTTTTTAGATACAAAATGTACATTTCAGGGTTCTCACTAAGTTTTTTAAATAGATGGTTGAAAATTAATAATAGGTGGTTGCATTGAGGGCTACAAGCCCCATGAGGGCCAATACTTATTTCTGACAAAAATAGCAGGTTGTAAACAAGGAAATACACGACTGTTTTTTGCCGGCAACCAGCTTTTAACGAGAACTCTGCATTTAATTTTGGACAATGGTACTTATATGATCAACCCATTTAATAACTTGCCACCAACTACACCATGTATGTATTAAATATAATGCTCATGGTCCATCATACCTAATTAAAAACTCCTGCATCAGAAATGTTCATGTAATGCTTACAATATTGACCCTCATATTTAATTAACTTTGCCATGCAGTGTGACTTTTAATTAATTAAAGCTAAGGAGATTTTTCTTCCTGTATAGATATATGTTAATGACAGCACACTTCAATCATTTGGTGATTAAATTGTTTCATTTGAAATATTTAATACATCCCTGATTCAACTATAATGACTGTTCTACTATTTACTTGAGAATATGTATGCACTTCCAATACATCTTAAGGAGAAATACAAAGTTTGTTCAAGGATGCACTCTATGGTTTCTTTGACACAAAGTTAGCAAAAAATTGTCAAAATTGTAAAAATTCTACATTTTTATTAGGTCATCCGTGAGCCGGCGCCGTCCCTCGTGCATTGAAAGGACAATTCAGTGAGGCTAATTCTGTTACATAACCACAAAGCAAAAATATGACATAGATGTATTGTTCTACATTCCTTATGAAACATATAACAAGAAATATTGACAAATTCCACGACATTATAAAGTATTTTGATTGATACGTCCGCGTGATATACCGTTGAAATTCCTAATCGTTGATCAATACAATTAAGCCAGTACAACATGTATGCTGTACCCATACCCGAGCCAAAGTCACATACGTTAAACAAATGCAACTTTACATAACCACTGAAGAGTTGATGAAATTACTTTTAGACAAGAACATGCACCTAATAAGGTAAACACACTATGTACGTATATACTGAAAGAACGATTTGAGTAGTTCCAGACAAAAATTTCTTTACAACATGTACACTAGGAAGGGCCAGGGTTCAGCATACAAGACATCCATGGACCACGTGCACCATGTGTAATGGCGGACAGTAAGCGAGTTTGAACATTTCGCGAACATTCTCTACAATTGGATTTTCTGGCATATTACAGTAAAACCAACTTAATTAATTTCTATTAGAACTGGTTTGTTTCCAAAATATTTGCAACTTTTAATGTACTCTTAGACTGAATTGTCCCTTTAACTTTTTCACATTTTGAACTTCTTCTCTAGTTCAAGCAGTGCAATTTAGCTGAAACTTGACTGAAATGATCCTGACATGGTCCCGACCAAGTGTTGTTATTTTTCAGGTCGTTCCGAAATCCAAGATGGCTGTCACAGCTGCCATGTTGAAAACACATTTTGAACTTTTTCTCCAGTTCTAGACCAATGCGATTTAGCTGAAACTTGCATGAAATGATCCTGACATGATCCCGACCAAGTGTTGTTATATTTTTCGGTTGATCTGAAATCCAAGATGGCCACCACAGCCGTCAGCTTGAAAACAAATTTGAACTTCTTCAAAAGTTATACCAGTGCAATTTAGTTGAAACTTGCCTGAAATGATTCTGATATGATCTTGACATTATGACAAAGTGTTGTTACATCTCGGGTTGATTCCCAATCGATGGCCGTTACGGCCCTTGGGCCTCTTGTTTGTTTTATTTATATTATTAGTAAGTTAATTTTATAACCATTCAGAAAATGTTTTAATTATGCACACTTTTTTCTTTCTACAGACAGTTTTGTTGTTCAGTGGAGGATGTAAGGCAGATGTTGGTACAGCCTGTACAGACACCACTAACTGTACTACAGGGGAGGTCTGTAATGGTTCATCATGTGTCTGTGACACATCGACTCATTACAAAAATGGTATTGACTGCCTGGAAAGTAAGTTATATGCAGATCTATATAAGATACATGATTGTCTCATCAGCATGGACACTAAATTGTAGGCTAATGATCGTTATATTATATAAATTACTGTTGTACATGTATTGCACCATGATCAGACATCCATCATATTATACATAGGACCTCTGTATGATAAAATGCATTATTTAAGTTATAGGATGATAACAGCATACATTGACTGCATGCGTGTATACATGTAAAAATATGTGGCTGTGAGATTTCTGTCTCTTATTGTAAGATCTTTGGATGTGTATAATCTTTCCTACTGTAATAATGCTGGGACATAGTTTGCATTTACCAGTATGTGTGCCATGTATTTTCCAATACCTATAAAGAATTCATTAAACCTCCCAGCCATTCTTGAGTAGTGGGGGTGGGGTAAATTATAGATACGCTTAATTGTGTTACATTTTTCAGTAGAATATTGACAATAATCAAATTAGAGCTGGAATTAATTTATTTAGTTATTTAGATTTAACTGCCGATATACTCATGTTACCCTGCAGTGTTGTATTCAAAATAATATTCAGGAATTAATTTCCATGAATGATACAGAAAGCAAAAGCTAATCATTACTTTTATCATATTTCTAAGAAACAGTAAAAGAAGAATATATTTAGTGATAAATGTAACATAACTTATAGAAGGTCTGAGTCATAATCGATCAGTGTCAGTAATTTTTGCCTGTCTGATGAACAAGTGCAGTGCTGTCGATATTTACTTTCCTATGGTCAAATCCACTACTTGTTTGGATGAGCGAACTGGTAATTTTCCCCAGCTCGGACTTATTGGTACGTCCCTAGCTGGTTAAGTTAGAACATCTAACACGTTATCATACAAAATATGGCTGACAGCCAGGCAGATGATCATAACATTTAAAGATGCTCCACCGCTGACAAATAATATTTTTTCATTATCAAAAACAGGGGCAGACGATTTAGTATTTTTCTTCAGTTACAAAAGTTACTTACTTTACACCATTACCACCCTTGAAAAGTTTGAGCTTCTAATTTTACTTCAAGCTAAAAATATGAAAAATATTTAATTGCATCCCGAAAAAATTCCGTGGCACTATATCCTATATGGAATGAAGTACTGATTACACTTCCACCAAAGGCAAAATGGATTATTTTATATTATATTTTTGTGTTAACTAGACATATATATACACGATTAAACACCAATTATTGTACAAATGATGAATATCATTTACGCTTTATGCTCTGTCGGCGATGGAGCATCTTTAAAGTGTTTTGTTTCTATAACATTATATTTATCTAGAATAGTTGATTGTATGTGGAGTTTCCCAAGCCTGTGGTAATCAAATGTTGAGGTAAAGAAGCTTAAGGGAAAACTTAACATTTGTCTTATAAATGGATGGTACCAAGATCTTTCTGAGAGCTTGCTCTTTACAGTTCTTGTCATAATACCAATTCTTTGACCTTAAGTGTCTATG
The DNA here is from genome assembly GCF_041381155.1 of Argopecten irradians. NCBI lineage: Eukaryota > Metazoa > Mollusca > Bivalvia > Pectinida > Pectinidae > Argopecten > Argopecten irradians. The sequence goes on along the minus strand of NC_091140.1, from coordinate 37,850,719 downwards.
TTCAGCTATTTTTAAAATTCATTATCATTATAATACATACAATACTTCATATTTTTCCATCCATATGCATGCATCATGTGTATAAAAATGAAGTTTTGATTTCTAAACATATAGTTTTCAATATCAATCTGGTCACCGATCACTTATTTCTGGCAGTTTTATAGAGGAACTGAGTTCTGATGTTCATCTGCTTAGACTATATTCTTTACACTGGTAACCCAAAAATGTGTTAATTCTTGCCGAAACTTGTTAGAATAACGGCAGAATACTTAATTTTTAACAAGTTTCGGCAGGATTAGCATATGTGCTTTTTTATTCAGTATTAACCCTTTATATTAAGACTTTTCCTCAGAATTCCAATTCGATTAATAAAATTAAGTATTTCTGCCGTAAAATTAAGTATTTTTCTGTCCGCCGTGGGTCGTGACGGCTGACGGCCGAATAACAGAGGGTATCAGTCACAATTACCCAACTTCGTTACGTGCACGGCTATTTATTGCTACATTGTCGGAGGTTGGGAATCGCCAAACTTTTCCGATGCGACGGTGAAATTAACAGATTCGGCGATAGAATTAAGAGTTTCTGCGTTTATATTCAGTGTTTCTGCGTTTATATTCAATGTTTCTGCGCTAATATTAACACATTTCGTCGCTTACATCGAGCGGGCGCGCCGAGCCGTGACGGCCGAGCACACGGCTTACACAGGTAAACTTTACCTTGTGAAACGAGACTTACAGTACGTACAGCCGCCAGCCGATTGTACCTGTAAAATAATTATGTTTACAATTCTCTTTTCCCCTTTAAAAATACATATATCCTCATTATCCTATTCTCCTATCTTTTGTTGTTTTCTTTCCCGCGTCTCGTCATTTGAGCTATGCATTTTGCACCTTTTTTCGGAAGAGTTCCGATACGAGCGGTAACAAATGAATAACTGTCAAGCGGTAACAAATGAATAACTGTCTAAAATATGTGTATATGCACGGGGATTAACTATGACAAACAAATTATGTGTTTGATTATGTGCAATTACATGTATGTATATTCTTCTCACAAATTTGAATTGTTGACGATATTAAAATAAGATCGTTTTCCATAAAATAAATAAATATTTGTTATTTACAAACGTTTTGAAAGATATTTTGCTGTTGCCTTTAATTGTAAAATGCTGATTAAGTGTTATACATAATGATCTGCTTTTCAGGTTTGCTGAATTGATTTGATATACATAAAACGACTGATATCATATTCTGGTAATATTTGATGTACTTTGTTGCATGTAATTCCAGTATTTATTTATTTCTGCGTTTATATTCAATGTTTCTCCGTTTATATTCAATGTTTCTGCGTTTATATTAACACATTTCGTCGCTTACATCGAGCGGGCGCGCCGAGCCGTGACGCAAGGTAAGCCTAGTACTATACATGTATACAGCATATATACGTATACGTTAGATCTACAATTTGAGTTTTTCGAGTAAATGGTTATTCTAGCTTTATGATGTAGATATTTTCAGTTTCAAAACATTCCATTTACACCACTTCAAAAATTCAAACAAGCATATATTTAACTTTAGATTAGATAATCAGTCCAATTTGATAGCGATATCAAAATGATGTTCGGATCAGTCTGGACTGAGATTTAGATAGCATATGATGTAAATTTCAGTGTAATAAAAAAAAGTATAATGTAACACTATCTTTTTACGAGTAAAATCCCAAAATTTAGCATGAATATATCTAGAATCCGTGTTTTTATTTCATTCAAACTTCTGCTATAACGATATGATGCAAACACGGCACCGTTTTTGAGTAAAAATAAAATGTGGACGGTTATCAGTTATGTGATATTGGAGTTACAGTACCGAACTTATACCGAAAATAATATGTATATCTATATTGTTGCCTTTGAAACTTTATCCATAACGTTTACTAAAAAGCAGAAATACATCAATGGTATTTCTGATATATGTTCCTATATTACAGTTTAAGTGTAGATTTAAATTCATTATTTCAAAATTATACTAAATCCTTAATAGTATATTCATTGTCGACCGTTTTGTATATCATACCGAGATTTAATAGTATGATATATGAACATTTATCGTATAATCCAAAAAGTAACCACATACAGTGTTCAAATGAAAATTGAAATTACTCGTATACAGGCATTAAAAATAGATATAATATCTTGTACCTTTTTAAAAATATACTAAGTGATATTTAAATAAGTATATTTAGTGTGATAATGTTGTAACCCTTCTTGTATGACTATACATGTACATTAAGATTCGAAACGGTGAAAATACATGCTTAGAATTTTTACTAATACCTTAGAAATTACTGGAGATTGCTATATGCCACGATTCCGTAATTACAGTCTAGACTGGAATAATTTTTAAGGTTAAACCTTTAGTTGAACTAGTTCTTAGAACCATTTTTGTTTCTGAATAAGTCACCTTCCATTTTTGTTTTACCTGCGTACGACATATATATATATGTGTATGTAATATGTATTCCTAGGTATGATCAGGTATATTTTATTTCCATTTGCTTTTACATCTTCATTCTAAAAATGGAGGTGACAATAAAAAAAACCTAGAGCATAGATGTACGGGGTTTCCATAATTCAAATCACAATCCAATTAACGGATGTCCTAACCTGATTGACAGTAAGACAATAGCAAATACCCGATATAGTCCACCGAATAGCAAATTGCCCGCGGCCAGGTAATTACAGGTGAGTTCGATGAATGGCGTTGTGTACAGGTAAATAACATCCTGGTCAAGGTATTACATAACCATCAAACCAAAGGCATGGCTAATTATATATCTATAATGTCGGTGTATCTACTAGTATATCGATTAAAAATTGAAAGCGACCGCACGGTCTGAAAAAATAGTTTGTTTTGCTTAATATCTCAATATTTAGATCTTTTATAATATCGAAAGTAAATTCTTTCTACCACATGTTGAAACGTTTTACGGTATTGTAATAAATGTATCTCGATTTATTCGGTTAGCAACACACAACACAATGTTTGTAATGATAAATCATCGGTGTGTACGTATGTCAAGCATCATATCCTTGATGCTTTAATCAAGAATTTCTTCAATTGTTACGTAAAATTTCATTCTACAGTCACAAACTTTGCAATTCACAATGTATCAAAGATACAGACTACAGGAAAATATTATTTAATTAAAGCGTATTCGTTGCTGAACTCCTCGACAAAAAATCGGAAACTTTTATTTCTGTGTGGATTTTCTTTCATAATTACACGAAGATACCTGCTATTAGAGCACAAATTAGAGTATTTGAAACATCGAATTTCACTCTTTTAGTTATTTATATTCGAGACAAAGTTATTGTACGATTAACTTCACTCAAAAGTAATCATAAAAAAATCTTTTATCGGCTTTTCCTGTGACCGTCGATGTAAGTGATAGCCAAGGCCTTGTAAGTGATAGCACATCAGTTAAAGTACAGCAATAAGCCACGGACTATTGTGACGTCACACGGTTTAGGGCTAGAAAATATGCATAATCGGGCGGTCAGAAAATTTGACCTCGATATCGGCGGTTTACAGGTTATTCCGGTCGCGCGCGGCACGGAGAGGTTTCTACACGGTCTAATAAAGCCATTTCCAGCATAAACTGAAATTATCATTTTTGACTGCACAAATCCTTTAAATATATCATGGAATTATAAATGCTTATAAATCCTTATAAATCCTTGTATATATGTAATCGTGTTCCGTATTTTATTAACACTTTTTGAACTTGATTTAGGCCTAATAGTTATCGGACTAACGCACCATTTTATCATAATAAAAATGTAAATGTGTACAGATTACCGAGTACCCGGATGTACTGTTACGTGAATCTCCTAAAATTGCTGACTTGCAATATGGCGTGTGTGTCAATGATTATATATATTTAAAGTCAAGTGAATGTATTATATATGCCAATTCATAAATACTTGGTACTGAAACCACCCCCATTTTGTATCCCAACATCGTCAAAAGTATCATCAAGGATTTATAAGTGAGAACTGTCTCTTTACCCTACTAAACACCACGCGTAACGCTAGACGAACCGGGAAATCGAGTCCAACGAAACACCAATGTAAAGTTAATAAAATTTCACAACGTTTAGTACTTGCTTTAAGGACGGAAGATTTAGAAGATATGTCTTAAATTTTTGTTAAAAAATACGACAACTCATGAAATGACGCTTCAGAAAGTAAGACGGTAACCCTCGCACCCACAAGCTACATCAAAGGCTGCGCCGGCGGATATCAACGGAAAATCAGTCGTCGCCCAACGTCACGGTCAGTACACAAACGCAAAAGCTCCTACGTCGTACTTGCCCAAAACCCAGCGTGACTTATTCACCTCACATACGTCCTTGGTATCATCAAGGATGTATTTTAGACAAAAATCCTTAGTATCATATTATCATCTTATTATAAGCGACCGCGGTGTGAAAAAGTGCTCACAGAAATTAGACATACACTACATATGAAACTATATATACTATGGTCTCATTAAATTATTAGGTAGCTGTATGACTGTGTTTCTGGTGTTAAAAATCATACACATATGATCGCATTGAAAAAGTGTATACAACTATCGTCGGCCATTTTTCTCACTTCGAGCTCCCCAAAATGCATACGCATCCCCTTCGTAACCCCGCAGGGTACCGCTAGCTAGCTCCTACCCGTGGTGTCAGGATGGCCCCAATAGGGCAAGCAATATAGCTAAATTTGTCCACGGCGTCCGTTATCTGTGGAGTTAATTAGTCGGATGACACGTGTGCGGTACACAGTACACCTGAGAGGTGTATCTATGGCGACAACATATAAGTAAATGTACAGGTAATATAATTCACCTGACAGAGAGAGAAGAACATATACTGGCAATAAGTTTTTTTTTTTTTTTTTTTGTAAAGTTCATTCTTTGTAAACCCCCATTAAAGTGTACTGGGTTAAAAAGGGTCTTCCCGAACTTCACTGACAATCTAGTCTCTGTCTTTCGTTGATTAGCATTTTGAGTATATAATTTTTAACAAATGTATAGCACAGTGATCGTTCATATGATATTTTATGTTTATCATAGTGACGTTGTGTATCGATTACGTCACGCACTAAATATAGCCTTGAAAAAATTGCTAGCCGTTGGTCGGTTTGTGTTGACACAATATTCCATGTTAATGTGTATTTTATGGTGTAATAAATAACATGCCAGCTATGATAACTCCCAGTAACTGGGTTTCGAAAGGTGTGCTCTTAAACTGAAAATTGTATGAAAATTCTGTTATTATGTGACCTTCTTATTAGTGCTTTATTCGATTCGTGCCATGACGGTTCATCAGGATATTTATTCAAACCAATATTATTTTCACTTTTGTGTCTCTTTTTTAGAAATAAGATATGATGATTAATACAGACACCGGTATATCCCGATGTCATTTCCTATAACGAGTTGTACATAGATCTAACAAATATCCCCAGCTAACCAGTTGCTTTTAAAGACGTTTTTAATATTGTCCAGTGATAGTAATATTAGGAAAAAAAACCTTTTAAAGATATTTTTAGGTGTAACGACGTCACGAGTATAAAAAATGCATACTGAATCAGAAACGTATAAAAAATTAATGTATGTCGTTAAGTTTCAGATTCAATAAGTTAATCGACAAAGAAATAATAATTTTAAAAAATTCGTTGAAACCTCACTACCATTATGTGTAAACTGGAATATGAAGAAATATACACGTTTTATCATTTAACCAATCGATGAATACAGCTCCCTATACTACTCTCCTTATGGTCGTATCCAGAGTACCTCTCTTTGACGACACAAAAGAAATCATACATGACCAAGCTAAGTTCGCTTCGTTGTAATAACATAGGCCTGGGCATGGCCTCGTAATTAGGGTAGTAGTAAAAACCTTTACCATAACACTGACTAATTAGCAAAGACAGTATATCACCATTGTTTATTTAAGTCAAACATGTAATTATGTAATATCAAATAAAAAAAAAACAATTGTGAGAAAGAGTGATCTTTTTAATGACCAATTAAACTTCTTAATTGCCGGAATCTTGTTTTGATTTTATAGTCTTTGTCATTCCGACAAAAAATATCAGTGGCCAAGGCTATAAATACTCCCTCACACAATCCTTATAGTATCATACAACATGAATACCTTTCAAGAAGCAACCTACCGATACCTGTCCAGCGACACCAAGAAGACCTGCATCCTCGGTCACAGCTTTATCAGACGCCTCATCGCCCGATGGAGAAAAGAAGAAATACCACTACCCAATTGGTCATTCCATGCCTTCGGACGAGGTGGTTTGAAGCTTCGACAGCTGAGAGACATCGTACTAGCCGAAGATTTTTCCATCTATCACTCCGTCTTTGTACAGATAGGCGAAAATGACATCGCTGACCAGTCAACGGCCCGTACAATTGGACTTCTTCAAGAAATCCATCAACTGTTTATCGCCCAGGGTGTAGAAGTGGTGATGTTCGGCGAGCTTTTTCCGAGACACGATCGCAAATTCAACAAGACCGCATCACTTATCAACAGAATGATGAAGAAACAACACCCTGACATCATTTGGCAACACGACAGAGACTTGTTGAAGACAACCTCAATCCGAGCTAAAGATGGTACACACCTGAAACCGTCGGCGGAAGTTGCTTTCTCCAACAGCATTGACCGGGCCATCAGACACATGAGGGCTTGATCTTATAATCAGCCAATCCTTTATAAAAAAAAGCCATTTTCATGGCTACCCAAATATCACAAAAAGACCCATGAACACTCGAAAATACGCATTTATATATTACGAATTATATATCTTTAGCATGAATAAAAACAACTGAAAATTGACACGTGTATACTATTTATAATTTTATTATAAATAATTGACGAATACTTCTTAAAACTAAACATGTATTTAATCAGAAACATATATGTATAATTGTTTCTGACAATATGAATTAAATTTTATCGTATTAGTTCACCAGTTAAGTTTGGCCTCTATACTGGCATTACGTGCAACAAAGTACATCAAATAATTACCAGAATATGATATCGGTCGTTTAATGTATATCAAATCAATTCAGCAAACCTGAAAAGCAGATCATTATGTATAACACTTAATCAGCATTTTACAATTAAAGGCAACAGCAAAATATCTTTCAAAACGTCTGTAAATAACAAATATTTATTCATTTTATGGAAAACGATCTTATTTTAATATCGTCAACAATTCAAATTTGTGAGAAGAATATACATACATGTAATTGCACATAATCAAACACATAATTTGTTTGTCATAGTTAATCCCCGTGTACATTTGTTACCGCTCATATCGGAACTCTTCCGAAAAAAGATGCAAAATGCATAGCTCAAATGACGAGACGCGGGAAAGAAAACAACAAAATATACATGTAGGAGAATAGGATAATTAGGGTATATGTATTTTTAAAGGGGAAAAGAGAATTGTAAACATAATTATTTTTCAGGTACAATCGGCTGGCGGCTGTACGTACTGTAAGTCTCGTTTCACAAGGTAAAGTTTACCCGTGTAAGCCGTGTGCTCGGCCGTCACGGCTCGGCGCGCCCGCTCGATGTAAGCGACGAAATGTGTTAATATTAGCGCAGAAACATTGAATATAAACGCAGAAACATTGAATATAAACGCAGAAACATTGAATATAAACGCAGAAATAAATAAATACTGGAATTACGTGCCACAAAGTACATCAAATATTACCAGAATATGATATCGGTCGTTTAATGTATATCAAATCAATTCAGCAAACCTGAAAAGCAGATCATTATGTATAACACTTAATCAGCATTTTACAATTAAAGGCAACAGCAAAATATCTTTCAAAACGTCTGTAAATAACAAATATTTATTTATTTTATGGAAAACGATCTTATTTTAATATCGTCAACAATTCAAATTTGTGAGAAGAATATACATACATGTAATTGCACATAATCAAACACATAATTTGTTTGTCATAGTTAATCCCCGTGTATATACACATATTTTACACATAACCTAGACAGTTATTCATTTGTTACCGCTCGTATCGGAACTCTTCCGAAAAAAGGTGCAAAATGCATAGCTCAAATGACGAGACGCGGGAAAGAAAACAACAAAAGATAGGAGAATAGGATAATGAGGATATATGTATTTTTAAAGGGGAAAAGAGAATTGTAAACATAATTATTTTACAGGTACAATCGGCTGGCGGCTGTACGTACTGTAAGTCTCGTTTCACAAGGTAAAGTTTACCTGTGTAAGCCGTGTGCTCGGCCGTCACGGCTCGGCGCGCCCGCTCGATGTAAGCGACGAAATGTGTTAATATTAGCGCAGAAACATTGAATATAAACGCAGAAACATTGAATATAAACGCAGAAACATTGAATATAAACGCAGAAACATTGAATATAAACGCAGAAATAAATAAATACTGGAATTACGTGCCACAAAGTACATCAAATATTACCAGAATATGATATCGGTCGTTTAAATGTATATCAAATCAATTCAGCAAACCTGAAAAGCAGATCATTATGTATAACACTTAATCAGCATTTTACAATTAAAGGCAACAGCAAAATATCTTTCAAAACGTCTGTAAATAACAAATATTTATTTATTTTATGGAAAACGATCTTATTTTAATATCGTCAACAATTCAAATTTGTGAGAAGAATATACATACATGTAATTGCACATAATCAAACACATAATTTGTTTGTCATAGTTAATCCCCGTGTATATACACATATTTTACACATAACCTAGACAGTTATTCATTTGTTACCGCTCGTATCGGAACTCTTCCGAAAAAAGGTGCAAAATGCATAGCTCAAATGACGAGACGCGGGAAAAAAACAACAAAAGATAGGAGAATAGGATAATGAGGATATATGTATTTTTAAAGGGGAAAAGAGAATTGTAAACATAATTATTTTACAGGTACAATCGGCTGGCGGCTGTACGTACTGTAAGTCTCGTTTCACAAGGTAAAGTTTACCTGTGTAAGCCGTGTGCTCGGCCGTCACGGCTCGGCGCGCCCGCTCGATGTAAGCGACGAAATGTGTTAATATTAGCGCAGAAACATTGAATATAAACGCGAAACACTGAATATAAACGCAGAAACTCTTAATTCTATCGCCGAATCTGTTAATTTCACCGTCGCATCGGAAAAGTTTGGCGATTCCCAACCTCCGACAATGTAGCAATAAATAGCCGTGCACGTAACGAAGTTGGGTAATTGTGACTGATACCCTCTGTTATTCGGCCGTCAGCCGTCACGACCCACGGCGGACAGAAAAATACTTAATTTTACGGCAGAAATACTTAATTTTATTAATCGAATTGGAATTCTGAGGAAAAGTCTTAATATAAAGGGTTAATACTGAATAAAAAAGCACATATGCTAATCCTGCCGAAACTTGTTAAAAATTAAGTATTCTGCCGTTATTCTAACAAGTTTCGGCAAGATTAACACATTTTGGGTTACCAGTGTACAGTGGTGCAACATTCTTTTTGGTCAGAAAATTAGTACAAAGTAATGTTTAAATTATCGCCTTCTCAATAGCCGATATTGTGAAACTGGAATAATTTGTCATGGTATCTGGTGTATTAATCTAACCAATGGTAAATGTGTAAGCATTGGCCATAACTATAATATTTGTAAAAAGGGCCAATATATTTTCTGGAAATAGGTCCACTATAAAAAATGAAAGAACTATTGTTTTTAGTGATGATATATGTTATGGGAACAGCTTATTAAAGAATCGGGCTCACGCTTACCTATTTGCATTTTCGTTATTATCGAGATCTTTCTTCTTGCACAAATTGGCGATAAATAAATTCATCCCTAATTCAACAAATTCAATCCAAAGTTTTTTCTTCACTCGGCTAATACGTACCATAAGGTTGTGCACAAGTTCCTACAATGGCTCGGGGTGAACATTTTATTGCACTACTACCCTTTCAATCCACTTTCCCTCTCATGCCGCTTATCATACGAATACCTTTTTTGCTCTTACAAGGCTGCTGTACAATATAAAATACCCTCTTTTTTGGAGTGCACGTATGCTTTTAACATAGCAAGTCTCAAAGAACAGATGATAAGTTAATCAGTTTACGTACCATGATATGTTTTAATGTTTAAAGAAATATCAAGTAACACACTACAAACGACCTGAAGTTGTGAATCGTAAGGAATGATCGGGATTTGTATGTAATGTGCTTTTCAATTGATTCATACAATACATTAAGTTTAGTGTTTTTAAGTGATTTAGATAATGTGTTTTTGCATTAAGAGAATGCTGTAAATGCAACAATTTTGCTAAATGAAAACTCTTAATTTGCTAAGGAGACCAGTCTGAATTTTTTCGCAAACTTTTGGTTATGAACGGAAAACCTAAAGCGCGTGAACAGTGTGAGGCCCAGAAAAGGACACATGAAAAGTATAGCTTGTATATATTTATAGATATTATCTGCTTTGGTAGCGTGGAAATATAAAAAGGTGATTCCTGAACGTTACATCAAATTCCACCTCTTCAGAATTGCAAATGTCTAATACACTGAAGTTAATGATTAGTAAAACTAACGAATGCGGAATTAATAGTAAATTATATCTGGTAACAGGTCTGCAAAACAAACAAATAATATTTATTAATATGATAACAATGATGTGTATTATTTTTGAATTGACCACAATACACAAAATTATAAAAAACCAATTTTGTTTTTACTGATTTTTGGATAGAATAATATTTAATGACATGTACAATGCATACCGGTATAGTAGCAAGGGATAGCAAGCATAACGAGAAATATCTAACTTCAGAAGACGTACGGCTAAACGGACCCGAGCAGCGTAGCAAAACGATTATTAATTAATTATGAAATAATTATTTATTAATATTAAAGGTATTTTATAAATCTACTCTTGTCGATTTTGTATGTTAAACAATAATATAAACATTTACAATGTAAATAATTACCAGTTTATTAATATTAGCATATCTAAACAGAGATTTTCACTTTGAGGTACAAAAGAGAAATGTTTAGGAATGGGGTAGGTAATGTATATTTTATAGCGTACAAAACCATTAAATATGAAATTGCAAGTCAATAGGAAATTGAAAGTGTGTTACTAGAAAGAAAAAAATAAGTAAACAACCATTTTAGTCCTACATTTTCTCTAGGAAAGTCCATGCATTGACTCACTAAATGATGTCTGATATTTTTCACTCAAAAATTTTCCTTATATAATTAAGAATCGTTTTAGACTCAGACCAATACCAAAGACCACAACAACACTCAAAAGAATTGAAAAAAACACCCTTCACTAGCCTACAAATTTGAAATTACTATTTTTAATGAAAAATAACACCAAAACTAACCATAACACTAAAAGAAACAATGCATGAAGTTTTCAAATTAACACATTTTTGGATACATCCACCATGCGTTTCCTGTAAAGAAGAGCGTCAATTCTTTAATCAAAAACAACCCCTCCTCTACAGATGGTGGTGGTAATGCCGATCATGTGAGACCACCTCCTCTACTGTCGTTATCAAGTAAGTATCCTTTATGACCATCCTGCCGTTCAAACCACCCACGGTAGACCTCCTTTAACGTCAACTCTCAAGGACAAAACATGTCGCATCCTTTAAAATCTTCATAACTCTACATTCTGAATCCCCCCCCCCTGTAAGTGGTGCGGGATACCGTTCCCCTGTTTTACCGAAAATAATGTAAATCCTCCTCTACACTGGCCCGAAGTCTGACCGGTGTAATGCTGGTTGCATCCTATGTCCAAAAACCACCTTATGTTTGGTCCTCACAGGGGAACCGTCGATCCAAATCCTGTAAGTGTCGTCTCCCGTTTAAAACTGAACCTGTCCTTGTTAATAGTTAGCCGGGGCTCCCTGTAAGTGTCCATGCCTTTAAAACCACTCTACTCTACAACACCTCCATAGGTGTTCTGCATGGATTAAAACCAAGATCTTCTGGAACAGCCCCTCAACGTCCCAACCTCCAATCTGGGGTTTGAGGGGGAACAACCCAACTTGTATAAATTTTGTCAACTGGTTCATTCCCTTTACCTCATTCCTCTAGCAGCCCGTCTCTAACGAAGGGTCTGGAAGGGTCCCTAAGATCCTTTAAAACCAGAGGTCCAAATCCTCTCCTAGCCCCTCTCACGGGCTTTACTAGTAAAATGTCCATTCCTTTAAAACCAATGTAACCCTACAATTTACATGCCACAAACCAAATCCTCCCTAGGGGCGAAGCCCTCTCCCAACTGTCCATCCTTTAATACCACTTCCTCTACAAAAAACCCCCTCCGCCCTAGGGGGCCATCCTTTTAAAACCAGGGCAACACTAGTCTACAGCCCCTCTAAACAGTAAATAAATCCATATAAAACGCGCTACTGACTGTCCCTGAGATCCCCTTGTATTTCCTTGAAACCATGGATTGTAATTCCCTTCCCCTTAAGTGTATTCCGTCAAACCATCCTTGGGGGAGGAGGTCTACAGGAACCCTCCCCTGTACATTGTCCCCATCCATTAAAACCATGGCTCTACTGAGCCCCTCTCCCCAGGGGGCAGTAAGGTCCATCCTTTAAAACCACCCCCCTCTACAAATCTCCCCTGGTAAATGTCCTAAAATCGCTACTCCTCCTCTACAGCCGCCTCTCCCCTGTAATGTGACCAACCTTTAAAATTTACCCCTCCTCTACAGCCCCTCTCCCCTGGGGGGAAGGTGTCCATCCGTTTAAAACCACCTTCCTCTACAGTGTCCCATTTTAAAACCACTCGCTCCTCTACAGCCCCTCTCCCCACTGTAAGTGTCCGATCGTTTAAAAACCACCCTACCTCTCTTAAACTGCCCCTCTCCCCTGGTAAAGTGTCCCAGTCGTTTAAAACCACCCCTTACCTCTACAGCCCCTCTCCCCTGTAAGTGTCCATACGTTTACAAATGACCCCTGATAATGAGCAGAAGTAGGAAAGAGGGGGGGCAAAAATTGCCACAAACTCTCCGATGAAGGTGGGGATTTTTTATACAGGGTGGCATAATGTGTTATATACAGACATTTTCATGGTCTCTGGACAGCCCTCAGGGGGGTGCTGGCAGGGGAAGAGGGGGCGCCAAGTTGAGTGGGGAAATAAAGGAGTAAAGTCCATGGTAAATCCATATACAATGTTCCTAGAGTGGTAAATGCAGTGGAATGTCAACCAATAATAGATTCGGCCAGATCTATTCTACCTTTGTGGAGAAATAGTAGAACATGTAGGTTTGTATAAAAATTGTTATTGAGCTTCTGGATCCTAGGGAGCCGTGGAGGGGAAAAGCGGGGCCCATTAGGGGGAATGTAATTTTAAGCGTAAATCCCTATAAATAGCCTACTTGGTCCCTAGAGTATTTCATCTGTGCATGGATTGTGACCGAAATTCTGGTGCCAAAACAACCTTGAAGGAAAGGGGAAACAGAACTATGTATAAAATTTGGCTAGCTGTGACAACCGGTGCTCGGGTGGGGGCATGGAGGGGGATGGGGGGGCCCCAAAGGTTTTAATTTTAATTTTAAAAACAAATTTTACCTAACGTTTTTATTTTGCATTGAAAATCCTTCTTGGTTTGGTTGCTCCCCTTGTTTTTATTTTTTAGGTCACCGAAGAGAAAGCAGAATCACGAAAGAAAACTTCAATGACTTTGACCTTTCTCTCTTTATATAAGTAACATATTAGTAATTTATCTATCTATAAACTTAACTATATGTTGATGAATCACTTTTCTACGTGATAAGGCATACATTTTGTGAATTACATGTGATTAAAAACTTCTTATTTGTTTATTTGTTCATGTATGAAATCTCAATGTTTAGCCATGAGAGCTGAAAAAATATTTGATTCCAGTAAAATAGAAATTATTCTACATGCTTAAAAAGAAAACAAATTTAAGAAAACTCAATATGTTTATTTTTACAAATAGGAGGATAATGGACGAACAGCGTATGCATTATGTGGACTTGAGACAGGTGCTTTCTGGGAGGCAGAAAACCGAAAATCAAAGTAAGTACCCATAGTCAATCAACCTTTGTCAGTTAGGCAGTTTTACTAGGTCCAAAGTTTGTCAGTTCTGTAGAATCTTTTTAATATGAAAGTTATCTGCTGTTGTGAACAGGTGTTGATTATTATGTTTTTTAAAGACGTTGCATTAAAATATATGAAAGTGATGTATTTTTCTTCTAAAGTCAACAGATGTAACAGCTTCAAAGAGAAGGAAATTCTACCATACAAAATTGTTACAATGAAAATAATTTTTTGGGGAAAAACAAGCATCCCTTATACTCTCTGCTAATACAGAAACTTTCCATATTCTCTGTGGTAAAATAGAATTATCACTAAAAATTGCAACTTGGAAAATAATATTTCATCAGCTTATTTAATGTTTAAAGTATATGCCATGGTTCAAATTTTAAAAAGTGATTTGTTTTCACGTTTGACAGATATTTAAAAAATGATACAAAATATGTTCATTATATTTTTAATTCAAAAAATGAATGATAGAAAACTTGTTTTATGATGATATCAGACATCCAAGTAGTTGAGTTAGTACAGGTCATTGATATCTAAACTAGAAATAGATATAATACCTATCTACACTTACTTCTCTCAGAAGTACCCTAGGTATAGGAGGAGAGAAGACACAAATTGTCCCTCATGAGTGACATTTTCACGTAATATGATGCTTTCTGTACATTTCATTTCCCCTTGAACTAAATAGATATAGAAGGATGGGTATTTGTCTTTCAATTGACAGTTATAGTAATGTGATGTATTCTTTACATTTCCATTTGAACTAGATATTGGTACTTTGGTCCTCTGAAGCACCGAATGACTTACTTACGGACAGCCTTCTCAGACTGGCCTCCATCCCTTAAAGCTAAAGTGTCATACGTTCTAGCTACGGAGGAGAATACACAACTCAAACGACCGATAGAACCTCAAAAACAACAGCCAAAGGGCAGTTGGCTGTCAATGTTGTTCAAACCCAAGGTTATCAAGCCAAAAGGTAAATAGATGTGTTAAGGTCATCCTTATTCAGCTCTGAAATAGGTTCATAAGTCACCATGCAGTAACAATTGAAATCACTGCTATTCAATAATTAGCCATCTAATACTATATGTAACAAAGTGGAAGCCTGTTTGTGGCAGCTGCAATGTGCTTACTTCAGGTCAGTCTTTTTCTCCAATTACAATACTTTACCGCCTCGGTAACAAAATGGTTAAAATGACCATAGTTGTATCGGTGAACGATGAAAACGATACGCCTGACTTCAATATACTTTAAAGATGCTCCACAGCTGACAAATGGTATTTTCTGTATTAAAAAACAGGAGCAAACGAATCAGTAATCTTCTTTAGTTACAAAAGTTACTTAATTTACACTATTACCACCATTGAAAAGTTTGAGCATCTAATTTTAGTTCAAGATAACATATCAAAAATAATTAATTGCATCCCAAAAAAAAAAATCTGTGGCACTATGTCTTATATAGAATTAAGTACTGATAGTACATGCACCAAAAGCAAAATCAAATACTTTATAAGCATTTTTTGTTAATCAGACACATATAAACGGGATTATACATCAGTTATTGTTCAAATGATGGTTATCGTTTATGCTCTGTCGGAGATGGAGCATCTTTAAATGAAATACATGTATATGAAAAACTCTAGTTAGAGAGGAAAGATGAAGAATAGGTAAGATATATGAATTTTGGCTCTGGACACCACATTTTCATTTAATGCCTGCTGACCTTAAAGGCCCAATATCCGTATCTTTCTTATTTTTTTCATGATTTAGAAGAATGTTGAAAAAAAAATCCTGTTGTAAGTCATGCAGAGATAGGACTAAATCGAAGTCAAGATGAGCGATTATGATTTGGAATATTTTGATAAAAATCAAATAAATATTAAACATCGCTAGGTGGGTCCCACTTAGTCAAACAAGCCGAAGTTAGCCGACATGGTAACGTCGTTGCCGAGAACGTCATGTGACTACCGTAACTACGTAACGTCCGTGCGAACTCTTCCGAAAACGGGTCATGAACTTTCCGACTTCCGTTCGGCAATAATCGTAACTTCTATGGCGACCAGTTTAAAATGAAGGCATGTTTACATGTATCGACTTTCAACAACTGCTGTACCAAAGTTATTAAAAAAAACATTATAAATATTCTTTAATATATCTTAATTTCAACTACATCTACAAATACTAACAACATCGGAGTCGAATTTAACTTGAATTTTTGTCGATAGTTACGTATAGTGTGGCTTTAATTTTTCTTCCTCTATAGCTGAAGTGGTCGATGAGGACACAGACGATGAAAATGACGTATTGGAGACCAAGGAATTATCTACAGTTGAACTGACCACAGTGTCTACCAGCCTACAGGACCAACCTCAGGTCAGTTCAACGGACAAGGTTCTAAATGTGCATGGTTCACAATGGTATTATGTATTCTAAATAAACTAAAAGGTATATCTTAAGCAAACAGAATGACCATGATCTTAGCTAGTTACTTTAATTAAATGCACATGCTTTATCCTCTGTTGCTTTAGACTATGAAGGGACTAGAGGTAGGGATTGGACCGGCAGATCCTTCTATCTGGGAATTCATTAAAGAGGGGTAAGCTTTTTTACATTACTTGCTGTACATTAACATCAGAACCTATGTAAGTGTTACATCTAGCAGTTAGAAAATGATTCTTTGTTAGATCTCTACCAATAGGAAACTGTTTCTTAAATATATCCAGCATGATTTAAACACCTTCAACATCCATCAATCTATTCAATATAATGTTGCACTGTCAAACCACTTTATAATTGCATAAGCAATATTTTCAAGATATTGTGACCAAAGGCGCTTACTGACAATAATGCATATATGTTGTTAAACTACTTTGTATACATGTATATGCTTATACAATTATTCGCCTAAAATTTGAATTTGTGTTCAATCGTTCTCGGGAAGCTATGCGAAAAAATGTAACTTAAGAAGAAAATATATTGGTTTATCTGAGTATCATATAGTAGTATATGAAATGAATATGTCAGACAAACATGATTTCATGTATTATAATAAATATGTTGCAATTATGTGTTTCAATAACTGTGTTCATTCTAACTTAGGCCAAATAAGAATATGTCTGTTTAGGGTTACATTGGCAAAACAAAATACGGTCAGTCGGTCGGTCGGTCGGGAGAATTTTTTTTTCTTTTTTTTTTTTTTTAAATGTCTTCCACTTAAAACTGATGTTTGGAACCAGAGTCTGAGATCGAAATCCCGACTTTTTAAAAAAATTCTTAAAAAAAGTGGGGAAAAAAATTAGGGTCGGAGGTAAAAAATTAGGGTCGGTTGGGTAACCCTAAACAGATATTTTTTTGACCCTAGCTATATTTATTATATATTTCTTCCTACTGGTGTGTCTATTGTAGCTGGCGAAGGGTTAGCAACCCTACTCTGAGACTGGGTACAAAAACAAACGAGATGATGCTCGTTAAGAAAATCCGTATAGAGCCTGAGGTAAGCTTCAGACTGAACCTTCAGTTCTTTTTCATGTTGGTAACACCTGAAGTACTATCAAAAGATCTAATTTTATCTTATTTCTTTTATTTATAAATATGTTTGCATTACTATTAAAGGCCCACTACCTTTCCGAAACAAAAAATGAAGATTCTTAGAAACAATGATAACACAAGAAAATTGATATCGATTTCGATTTAAAAAAGTATAGGGCCTTTAAGTTTTCTGTCCCCTATTGTTTTGACACTTGGTAATAGATATTGTATTATACAGTTTAAAACCCGTCAACAAAATCATCGATGGGTTACACAATGGGTTATTATATGTCAAAACGCTGGACAATAATCCGTTTTCATAAACTGAAGTAGTTGCTTGGAACAGATGATTGTCTAAAGCAAGTTTGGAAGAGATTTATATGACTTCAAATGCAGAGGATCGGTTATGCATAAAAAGCTTTGAAGAAAGCATGAAACCTTTTAAATGACTTCTTTATAGCATATGATAATCTGGATCGCAATGACTTCTTTATAGCATATGATAATCTGGATTGCAATGACTTCTTTATAGCATATGATAATCTGGATCGCAATGACTTCTTTATAACATATGATAATCTGGATCGCAATGACTTCTTTATAGCATATGATAATCTGGATCGCAATGACTTCTTTATAGCATATGATAATCTGGATCGCAATGACTTCTTTATAACATATGATAATCTGGATTGCAATGACTTCTTTATAACATATGATAATCTGGATCGCAAAAGATAATGGCTACTGACAGTCAATTGGTTTTCAAAATGACCGCCAAAGCTCCAATTTTATATTTAAACAAAAGTTATATCTTACATATCTAATGTTAGTGAAAGAGGGAAGGAGAATGGAAGTATAGAAACTTTCGCCGATAAATCAATCACTAGGAATGAATGGGAATTATGAAGCTTTTTTAGTTTAAAAAAATACTCTTTACTTCCCAGGATCCAACAAAGTTCTACAGCATAGATGGTGAGCTGTTTGAGTCTGTACCAGTGACAATAGAATTATTAAGGAAACGAATAAAGTTCTTTTGTGTGGACCCAGAATTCAAAATAAGCTGATGATGGATCAGACGTATAGACATTTTAATATTACATACATTTTATACCATTCTTTATGCTGAGTGAAGGAAACTTGTTTGAAGAAACTGTGGCGCGTTTGTGAATGGATATGAACATTGTTTGTATATATGAAGTACTATTACATCTTACAAGTTCGATGCGCAACTAAAGGTTATGAATACATATAGTTACAATTCTCATTATGTAAAATGGTTTCTTGGTTGACTGAACAATATACTGGATTTTAAAGATTTTGTGACGATTTTTACAAGAAAAGAATGACGCATGCTACTGTTATGTAAATGGACTCAAGTATGCATGCATGCATCGCGATTTAATTGATCAAATTATGTTTGCATGGTAATCTGCTTAATTAGCATATGTGTTGTTTAAAACTGTATCATGTATGCTGAATATTGTAAGTATTTAAATAATTATTTGAATAAATACATATGTATATTAGAATAGAGACTGAGTTAAGTGTAGTTTGTTAGTAATATAAATTTTATAGGGAAATTGGAGTGTGCAGAAATATTTTCAAATATTTAAAAAGTCATATTCAGTGACAGGAAGGAAAAGTTCAAAATGCCAAAAAGATTGCATGTACTCTACATTCATGCGCGGGAGGTGTACGGTACAAAATAAATATGTTGAAACAGACATGTGTCTTTCTTTGACTTTAAAATAATAATGGGCATGGTTTTAGGTAAAGCATTTTAACAGGAAATTGTAGCACCCGAATTGTTAGCTGCAATATTGTAGCTCAAAAGACTTTTAGACAGAAAATGGTGTCGTCTTTAGAGCTACAATTGGTGCCTATTACTGCTAATGGAGCAAAGGAATGATAAAGCAAACCGTTATAAAACGTTTATTTGCATTTCATCTTACTTGTTCGATATCGCTTACTTACTAGGCAATAAAACTGAACCACATAGATTATCAAATTCCCACCGAGGCATTATTTTTTTTACGTAATACATATGAAGGTCTTTCTGAAGGGGATTTTTACGGCTAGTCCAGAAATTGTGAACATGACGCCGTGTGAGCGGTACGGTAGATATTATGAATGGTAGTTATGTTTGTTATGGACAAAAATAATATGTAAATGCAAGTATACGCGTAAAATAATTGGAAACTTACAAAAAAGTATAGAAAACTGTGCCCGAGTGATTTTCGGAGGCAGTGCTCCACTACGACACACACGGACTAATGCGTACCCGGCCGAAAGGTATAGCAGGCCTGGTACGTATATTCGTTCTACCTAATTGTATTATTATATGATAATTTTCAACATCAACTGTGCATACAAAAGAAGTAAAAAAGAAAACAACATTCTCTTCATCACTACAACTATGCGATACACGAAGCAAATTTGATATTTATCTCAGACATATATGTTAAATTAAAAAAGGTAAAAGTAGATATATATAGGTTAGTGAATGTTATTAATACGTTTAGAAATCGCACAATGAGTATGGTTTTAAAAAGGTGAAAACTTACAGTCGACCTATTGCTTTCTGTACTCAAGTTCTGCGTCTGTTTTGATCTGCCAATCGATTTTTCTAGTCATGTGTTGAATACTTTCATTCTTCGGGTGTTTCGTCACCAACCACAAATTAAGTCAACACCCTAATTATGCAGTGGGTGAAACGTAGAACGAATATACGTACCCGGCCTACTATACCTTTTAGACGACACCATTTTCTGTCTTAAAGTCTTTTGAGCTACAATATTGCAGCTAGGTGAAACGGTAATGGCCGAACCGCTACTGGATGGATCTCAACTCGCAGTCCCCTACAATCAGGTTTTACCATTTCCAGAAGGAGCTTCAAGAGCTACAGAAATATTGTTACCTTTTAGTCGGCACAATGTCCATTGTCATGAAATCCCCAAGTGAACATTAAATGATGCGAGAAATAAGAAAATTAAAAGCTGAATAGCAAACCCCACACGAAGGAATATGCTGCAAAGAGATATTTTATTAAGAAAAGGTTAATGTAACAATGTAGAGGTGCAACATTTCTTAAATTCGATTTCTTTTTTTAAATTACCTATAGTGTCAAAGTTTCTTGGATGTTCATCATAAGGCTCATCCTCGATACTCCAGGGGTTCCGGTCACTAACGATATCTACACCCCTGGACTATCTCATAGTAAAACTGGGGCAACAGAACAGAACAGGTAATTTAGTCCTTTGATGCGTATCAAAAGAGCCGTATAACGGTATACTGTGGTTGACTGCGGCTTTGAAGTAGGGCGTCACTCTCTCTGTAGTCTTCAAAGAAATTTTTGCAGGCCTGTGATTGTTTCAGATTTGTTTCCCTGAGCTGTCTTCAATTTTACTATGAGATAGTCCAGGGGTGTAGAGATCGTATGTGATCGGAAACCCTGGAATATTGAGGATGCATAAGGCTAGATACGTATAATTTATATATTTACCCACCACACCTTGCTTCTATCCAATCAGAGATTATCTATGTTTCACCACTCAAGAGTTCCATTTCTTCTACTTCTTGTAACCTGTCCGTGTTATGTACTCTGCCTTGTTTTTCAAATGTTTCCCTTTCGTTTCACTTTACTTCCTTTTCTCTTCTGTCTTTAAGATTCAACCCACCTTACAGGATGCGCAATCATATTACCGCTGGTAGACCTCCTATTCACATTAACCGTCTTTATTTTTCAACCCCCATGACAGGTAACGATGTATGTGCATGGAGTGCTGCCTTTGTTTTTAAGAAAAATCTTCCGAATATTTTCAAAATGTTTCTTTTCAAACTCATTTGTGTCCATTTAACATATGTTTTGCTTCTGCAGTTGTCCCACTTCATTCTTAATCCATATAATTCGTTAGAAATTATTTTTCTAATAGCTGGGGATATTCATCCAAATCCAGGTCCTGACTCTGATAGCAGTTTATCTGTTAGTGCTCTGAGTATCCTAAATTTGAATATCCGCAGTCTGCGGAATAAAGTGAATTATTTGAATTCATTGGTAGACGATATTGATATTTTATGTGTTACGGAAACACATCTTGATGACTCTATTCCAAACTCTGACATCCGAATAGATGGTTTCTCTGAGCCTTTTCGAAAGGATAGAAATATGTTTGGTGGCGGTGTCGCTATGTATATCTCAGAATCCCTTTTCGCCAAGCGAAGACTCGAACTTGAATCCGATAATCTGATGCAAAAATATTCTCTATCTAATTTGCAACTTATACAGACCCCCTAGTAATAATAGTACTGACCTGTGGCAGCATCTGCGATATTCGATTGATGCTGCATTTGAAGAAACTTCATATGTAATTATCACAGGCGATTTAAATGTTGATTTTTCTGTAAATGTCAGAGGTGATTTAGGTTATATTTTGACAAATTATAATTTATTAAATGTAATTACCGAGTCTACCAGGTAGTCTGCTACTTCTTCCACACTTCTTGACCCTGTTATAGTTAGTGATTTGGTTGATGTCATTTTTTCTGATGTTGTAAATATTGAGCGAGCAATTAGTGACCATGATGCAGCATTTGTAATAATTAAAATTCCAGTAAAAGTAAACCACTTTTATAAAAGAAAGGTGTGGCAGTACGAGCATGCTAATGTTGAGGAACTAAAGACCACGTTAAGCAGTATCCCGTGGTTTGATATTTTGAACAATATGCCAAATGTTAATCAAATGTGTAGTTTTTTTACTGAAACATTTCTTGATGCTATAAGTAAATGTATTCCTTGTAGAGAAATTCTGGTCAGAGATACAGACAAACCGTGGATGAATAGCCCACTCCTCAGATTCTATATGAGAAAAAGAGATAGACTTAAAAAAATTTTTTAACCATAGGACAGATCGAAATAGGAGTAATTATAAGCATATGAGAAATAAAGTGAATAACATGATAAAAAGGGCAAAAGAAATTTTCTACGATAATATTGATACAGTGATAGATAATAACAATAACAATCCCAAGATATATTGGAAACTTCTTAGAAATATACTTAAAGGACAGAAGAACACAGAGATATCCCCGTTATTGGACTGTACCACTAACGAAATGATATATGATAACGACAGTAAATGTGAACTTTTGAATAATTATTTTAGCTCTGTTTCCAACTTACCGGCAAATGAATTAGATAAAGATTTACCATTATTTGATAGTCGTACTGGCTCTGTTTTATCCGAAATAAATATTGCTCCCAGTGAAATCTTAGACATCTTAGATATATTAAATGTTAAAAAAGCGTCAGGCCCTGACGGTATAAGTCATAAAATGTTGAAGTTGGTCTCAAATGAAGTTTGTGTGCCTCTGTCTATTATATTTAATTATTCCCTTTCGTCTGGTGTATATCCTGACGCATAGAAAATTGCTCATGTTATGCCTATTTTTAAATCTAATGACCCCAGCATTGTGTCTAATTACAGACCAATATCTCTTCTAAGCTGTATAGGTAAATTATTTGAGCGTGTAGTACATGTATATAAATACATCTATAATTTCATGATTGATAATGACTTAATCTATAAATACCAGACAGGATTTTTATCCATGCATTCTACCTCACATCAGCTTATTGAAATCTACCACTCAATAATTACCTCCTTAGAAAAGTATGAACATTCCATTTTAATATTTTGTGATTTTTCGAAGGCTTTCGACAGGGTATGGCATAAGGGTCTCATACATAAGCTGAACAATTACGGTATATCAGGTCAACTTCTTCGATGGATAAGTAACTACTTGTTTAACAGAAAACAAGCGGTTTTTGTAAAACAATCATTATCTTCTTTTAAAACAATACTTGTTGGTGTTCCTCAAGGTTCTGTACTCGGACCCTTGTTTTTCCTGATATACATAAATGATATCTCTTGTAATCTTGCTTCTCTAACTAGGCTTTTGCAGACGATACCTCACTCTCTTACTCATTCTCGAACTTATTTCTAATCGAGAACGAAGCACAATCGGACTTAAGGAAACTAGAAATTTGGTCGAAAGATTGGTTGATGAAATTCAATCCCATTAAAACAGAGACTCTAGTCATATCTAATCGTCAGTTACCGTACAACCCGTCCCTTACTTTCGATGACACTCCCATTCATTTTACTAATAATCACAAACACCTCGGTGTTATTATAACTAACGACTGTAAGTGGAGTATCCATATAGAATATATCACAAGTAAAGTAACTAAATACATAGCAACTCTACGCAAACTTAAACTAAACTGTATTTCACTTATATACGACCTTTGCTTGAGTATGCGTGTGAAGTATGGGACAACTGCGGAGTAAATAATTCTTTAAAACTTTAAAATATTCAGTTAGAAGCGGCAAGGATTGTTACAGGGCTTCCAGTTTTTACTAAAACTGAGTTTTTATACCGCGAAACCGGTTGGCTGCCACTTTCTAAGAGACGAGAAGCTCGTAAACTTTCGATGTTATATTCAATAGTCCATGGTATGGCACCAAGTTTCCTCATAGATATATTGGCTGATGATGTTGGTAATTTAACCCCTTATAACTTACGAACTGCATATCAAATAAGAGAACACTACTATCGTTTACAATTATCTCTAAGTTCATTTTTTCCCTCTACTATACATCTTTGGAATGTTTTAGACCATAACATTAGAAATTCTCCTTCCATAAATTCTTTTAAACTCAATATAATGAAATCCCTGAAAACAAATACAAACTTTAATTTTCCTTTTGCAACATATGGACCAAGAAAACTTAATATCCTCCATTGTCGTCTAAGAAACCGAGCAAGTTCCCTAAATTATGACCTTTTTAGAGCAAATCTTACCGATTCTGCATATTGTCAGTGTGGACATCCCTGTGAGGATAGCTATCACTTCTTTATTGTTTGCCCTCTGTATGCCAATCATCGAGCAATTCTCAACACTGATTTATCGTGGTACGAAGGCGCCATTAACATTGATATTCTATGCAAAGGTGATCTTAACATTTCAATCATTAATAACATGAAAATTGCAAAAGCTGTACAGCAATTCCTGGTAAGAACGGGTAGATTCGATTGATCGACTCTCTCTCTCTCTTTTTCTCTCTTTCTATCTATCTCTCTGTCACACTCTCTCTCTCCCCCCTCTCTCTTTCGCTCTCTTACTTATTTCCTATATCATTACAAGTTGTCAAGATTTTTTTTCATTTTTCATCGCTTGTTTTATATATTATAATAGTATCACACGACCACTAATAGCACAATTCAATTTCTTAACCCAATGAATGGGATTAATCTCTATCTTTCTCCCTCTCTCTTACTAGTTTAATGTTCTTGGTGTTTTATGTGAATTCATACTATTTTGTTCCATGTAATCACGTGACTATTCATTTATGTATGTTTATATTTTCTGTATTTCAGGAGAAGTCACTTATAAGTTGGAAAAACTTAATGACTTATCCTTTTGTCATTTTATGTCAATAAAATATGTTTAAACTAAGCTAGATACGTATAGACTAAATCTTGTGAAGAAAATTCCGGGTGATAATGTTATCTTTAAATTATTTTCATGTTACCTTGTCATACATGACAAGTATAGTGTATCATCAATATGAATGTTTAATTGTGTTATATAGAGGGGCTTGCATTTGGTACCTAACCTTATCCTTATGATAACTGCGATAGTACTAGCCTAGTCATGTTTATTTTGGGCAAGGCATTCATAATATTTTCATTATTCATCAGATTCGATAAAGTTGTTTAAAGTTTAAGCACGACTTTTAATAGTGTCGTGTTCAGCACAGTTACTTAAGTTGATTCGGAGTATTAACTCTACAGCTATGCAAACGCATATCATAAATGTCAATGTTAATTTAGACAGTCTGGCCACTCAAACGAAGTTATGAAAATGCTTTATTTTAGTCAAACCGAATATGATAAAAATTGTTAAAAGTATTTTACGGCTTGAAATTTGAACTATAACCATACAAAAAGTAAAGGGAGTTTTTAAAGATAGGGATACGGAAAGGCAGAGGAGTAAAACCACATCCCCTGCGTTTGGCCTCTAACATTAAAACCAGTTGTGACATAGAATATTTACGTTATCATTAACTAGTTCTTCCTGTGTCGCAAGGTAACTTAGTCGAGATACAGAGCAGGTTAAACAAGAATGTCTGGACGCCCGAAGATATTCGCTACCCGGGGTATTCCCTCGCCTGGCATGGAAATGCTTTATGCAGAATGTGACGTCACCGTATGGCCACATGATCGCATCATCAGCCATGAAGAGTTGGTGGAGAATGTGGCAGGTGTTGACGGGATTCTCTGTCATTACATCAACACAATAGATGCCCGGGTACTAGACGCGGCAGGTAAGCTGTTTTATCTTATGCCTTAGTGACCTTCATATGTAACACGAGTACCTTGAAATCGTATACCTGTACATATGTATCTGGTGATTCAAATATGTATACTGGCTACTACTGAGCGTTCCATGTTCTGGTTGAATGGCTGTGCATTGTCCTCTTTCTCTGGGATTTCCAATCGTTAGGTGTAGCGAAATCGTATAACCTATCACGATACTGCAAACGCATTAATTTTAGTGCAGTGAAATTTTAGCAAAAATGAACAAAAAAATATTTTGAAATGATTTATTAGCACGATTTTTTTTCCTTTTTCTTTTTTTTTTTTTGAAAAAAAAAAATCTCTTATCATACGGAAATGATACATTAACCACACAGGAGGGAAACCATTCGACATATTCACTTTCATACTTTCATGTTTAAAGATGCTCCACCGCCGACAGAGCATAAATGATGTTAATCATTTGAACAATAATTGGTATATAATCGTGCATATATATGCCTAATTAACACAAAAATAATATAAAATAATTTATTTCGGCTTTGGTGCATGCGCAATCAGTACTTTATTCCATATAGGATATAGTGTCACGGAATTTTTTCGGGATGCAATTAATTATTTTTCATATTTTTAATTTGTAGTAAAATTATAAGCTCAAACTTTTCAATGGTGGGAATGGTGTAAAGTAAGTAACTTTTGTAACTGGAGAAAAATACTAAATCGTCTACTCCTGTTTTTATAATGAAAAAATACCATTTGTCAGCGGTGGAGCATCTTTAAATTTAAAAGGCATATTGTTTTTTTATTGCAGGGTTCAACCAGAGGAAAAATCATTCAGAACAATTTAATTGTCTTTTCTTCGCTGCTTGAACCCTGGTTCAAAAAGCACATGAATATGTTTGTTTGTACACTAAATTTGTGTAGAAAATTAATATAAGCGCGAATTTGGGACTGGAAATAGTACTCCTTTACGAACATTAGGTCTAGACCTGTGCGTGAATTAGCGTTCAACGCCAGTACAAAAAGTGGTAAATTAAAAGTACCGCTACAATAAGTTTATTTATAATATTGCACATCAGAATAGACATAACACATAAGTACATATAATTCAAATATTTCAAACTGTAATGTTAAAATAGAACAGAAAATGCTGGTCCCGAAAACTGATATCCATAGATATTAAGTATAAAGTGTAAAATATACCACTTATGCCATTTTGAGATAAAGATTCGCGAAAATATGTATTCGCAAATAAGTCCAAACGGTTTAGTTCGCAAAATTAAGTTTATTCGCGAAAGATAATTTGATTGGTCAAAAATGCAAATGTAATATTTTCTTTACATAAAAATAGAACATTCGATTAAGCTGAATAGTTGTACCTATAAAAAAATATTTAAGTCTAGATTATACTTTTCAATTTTACATGTTCGAAAAAAAATAGTAGATTTCCCAATGAAGTTTCTTTTTGACATCTGTTAAAAGGCTTCAACCAAAGCAATACCTCTTTAAGTTATCTCAACATAACATGACTGTACGTGATCCAAATGTTTTTTTACTTAATATACAACTCTTACTCACTTTACCGCTAGGTCCAAATCTCAAGATCGTTGCTACATTTGCTGTTGGATACGACTTAATTGACGTGGAAGCATGCCACAAACGTAACGTCCAGGTTGGCCACACCCCCAATGTGCTGTCTGACTCAGTGGCAGAGTTAGCCGTAGCCCTTCTCCTTGCAACGTCACGGCGACTTAGAGAAGGTAATTAGGCCTAATGAAGTCAACGACGTCATCTTTTTCAAACGAAATATAAAGTTATGTTTGTTTCAAGCATTTCCAAAGTGTTACCAACTACTTATGTACCAAATGGTGCCCTAGCTAGTTTGTAACGCCGCTTTTGATTGGACAGCGCTGATATAAATCCATATACATGGGAAGTAATTAATTAAGTGGGTAAATTGAGGTCCTGCGTGTGTTGAATGGTAATTTGCGTAGTCTTTGGGAGACTGGAGTATATATCGTGTGATAGCAACCACTGGCCTTGGACAATGGGTGAACCAATCGCTCTACTTACAAAGTAACTAGCGAACGCCATATAGAAGGAAACATAGCTGCTTTGCTATGATAAAAAGGACAAGAGGAAAACATTAGGAAGATAAACAGAAAGTAGCTTAATAATACATGTCAAGTTTCCCGCATTGAACTGGAGAGTTCTGAAATTCAAAAAAAAATCAAAGTCTTCGGTTTAATAATAGTTAGTAAGTGTAAATGAGAAAGCTTTGCTGGAGTTCATGAGTTATGAGACAAATGCTTTAATTCCCAACTATGTGCAAAAATATGTCTTTTAATTTTCCTTATATTCTATATATTCAAATTTCCTAATAATGTTTTTTTCATGTTTTAATTAATGGATATTTTTTCGTTTCAAAATGTCTCACCATGGTCAATGCTGCCTTTGTGTTTCAAGGTATGTCAGCCATTACAAATGGCACCGCTGATGGAAAATGGGAGAGTGGCCTCTACCTGTGTGGACCGGAGACAAAGGGCTCAACTGTTGGGATAGTTGGCCTAGGAAGAATCGGTCTGGCAGTTGCTAAACGTCTAAAGGGGTTTGACGTCGCCAGGTTTCTCTACTATGACGTTGCAGAGGTTCCATGGGCTAGCGAGGCCTCTGCCGAGTTTGTTTCATTTGACAAGCTTTTAACTGATTCAGACTTTGTCGTAGCTTGCTGCTCAAGCAATCCGGACAACTGGGGCTTGTTCGACAAGGCGGCATTTAAGAAGATGAAGAATTCAGCCGTTTTCGTGAATGTGACCCGCGGGGTTTTGGTCAATCAAGAAGATTTATACGAAGCCTTGACAACTGGTCAGATCTTTGGCGCCGGACTGGACGCAACAACCCCAGAACCAATTTCCAAGGACCATCCACTGGTCAAGCTGGACAACTGTGTTATATTGCCGCATATTGGAAGTTCGACAACCGCCACCAGAAACAACATGGCAGTTCTTACAGCGAAGAATATCATAGCAGGCCTGAAAGGAGATCCACTTGTTCAGTGTGTGAAGATGCAGGTCTGATGGAGCAATGAAGACAATAGATACAAATAAAATCGTCACTGTATGATTGATATTTGTTAGTTTTCTACTGAGTTATATCAAAACTGGAATAAAGAAAGCAAAACATTTGATTAATCCAAAGGATTGAACATAATTTTGATACACAATATATCAAGCACCTTCAACAGCATAGAAAATGTTTTTCCTTCATTGGTTCCTTATTGTTGCTATTTGTCCAAAAAAGAATAACCAAAAAATCAAGTTATATCCCTCATCATATAATGTTTGCACCAAGTTACTTAATAGCTCTAGGATCGTCTTTCCAACCATGAGGTGACATACTATGTTGTATTATATCGCCTTCGGTTTTGGGAAATGCTGGTCTTGAGTTCATGTCTTTTATGTCCAATGGACGAGACGTGCTTATACGGCATACTTCAGCATGTTTTTTTGTTAGTTAGTTTGTTTGTTTGATTAATTAACGTCCTATTAACAGCTATGGTCATGTAAAGACGGCCTCCCATGTATGCGGTGTGTTGCGTGTATGTTGTGCGAGGTGCGTGTTTTGGGAGACTGCGGTATATTCATGTAGTGTCTTCTTGTATAGTGGAAGATCATTATGAAAATTATGAGGCAAATGTCCCCACTATTACAAAGAGACATGGTACAAACACACCGCATCCTCGATACTCCAGGGGTTCAGATCACTTACGATCTTAGTGATCGAAACCCCTGGAGAATCGAGAATGAACATACCGTAGCCTACAAAAAAATACGGCAATCGGTTCATACACACAACACATTGCATACAGCTTCAACCACGTTTATACAATTCACTTTAACAAAATATGACGCAAAAAGAATGACGAGATTTCTGCTCTATGACAAGGAAACTAATTAATGGGTTCCATCCATTTTTAACTCGCAATGATTCAGTCTTTTATATCTTGTCAACAAAGCTTTGCCATTGTCGGAAAGAAATACTTCGTTTACAAAAGATATTGCGACAAAATTGCACCATATCAGTTAATATATAAATGTATCATTAAAATGGCTTTGACGGCATAAATTTATCAAGATCAGATGACTTTATTTCCTACAAATTGTTTTGACGACCTACAACAATATTGCATTGAAAGTCGATAACTTTTCTTTCTTCAGAATTGCTTCGTCGGCAATTTTATGCCAAAGTCGGATACATTGATTTTCTTGTTTTAATACAATATTAAACTAGCTGCTTCGTCGACAATACTGAAAAATATCTACGAACTTTACCTTCATAAAATTACTATGTCGACAGTACTCCACCAAAGTTTGCTAGCATTACTTTGATCAGATTACAGTTCCGGTGATTTCAATATTCGATTATATAGAATTTGAGCTGCATTCATGTCTGTGACGGATGAAAACATCGAAGCATTTGTTTTTATCATGAAGAGGGTTATCTCTATAAAAGCATCTCTATTCTAATTAAAAATAATCTAATAAAAATCGCTCTTGGTATTTTTATGCGGTTACATTTTCATTTGTATTGGTATTTTTAAGTAATAATGAAAATAAAAATAAATGGTAGCATGATGAAGACTTTAGACTGTATTAATAGACAGCGTGTGGGTATTTAGCAAAGAACCAATGCGAAACTCAATCAATCATTGATTTTATACTTAAAATGCGGTCAACATCTTTTGACAAACCAACTAAAAGTGTGACATTCCTATCTGAACGTCTCGTACAAACATTGAAGTCACAAATCAATCCAAAACTGATTAAAGAACGTAAAACAAAAGCAAAGGATTTGTATGGAAACTTCTTTAAAGTACAATCCAATTTAACCAGAAGTTCCGCAAGAGTAAACGTTCTCTGCTTCATCCATGACACCACCCTCGATACTCCAGTGGTTCCGATCACTTACGATCCCACATCCCTGGACTATCTCATAATAAAATTGGAGGCAGCTCAGCGGAAAACATCAGAACCAATCCCAGGCCTGCAAATATTTCAGTTTGAAGACTACAAAGAGAGAGACGCCCTACTTCTAAGCCACACAGTCAACCACAGTGTACCGTTATACGGCTCAAAGAAATGCAGCAAAGTGTCTGGTAAGTAGAATGGCTAGTCTTTAAAATACACTATTGTATTTTTGGTGTTGAGATGTTGCTAAATAGCTAGACATTTTAGCATAAGGCCAAATAAATATGTTTGTATAGAGTTACATTGGCAAAAAAATAGGGTCAGTCGGTCGAGAGGATTTTTTTTCCCAGTGTTTTTCACTCTAAAATGGTGCCCTGAACCGGAGTTTAGGATAAAAAAAAACCGACTTTTTAATATTTTTCGTAGAAAAGTGGAAAAAAAATTAGGGTCGGAAGTAAAAATTTTGGGTCGGTCGGGTAACCCTAAACAGACATATTTTTTTGCCTAATTGTGTTATGTAAATGAATGCATATTTTATAATTATCGTTGATAATATTTTAGTAATTTTCACGTTAGTAAAGCAATTGTTATGACAGTTCGAATTAATCGCTGTGCTGCCCTGTTCATAATTAATTTGGCGTAA
Organism: Argopecten irradians; assembly: GCF_041381155.1. Classification (NCBI taxonomy): domain Eukaryota; kingdom Metazoa; phylum Mollusca; class Bivalvia; order Pectinida; family Pectinidae; genus Argopecten; species Argopecten irradians. Next base: position 37,819,036 of record NC_091140.1, on the reverse strand, counting down.
AAAGTGGTTGTGCGGAATAAATAAGATGGTCAAAGTAATTTTATATTCCATATAATGTGAAAATGTAAACGTATATTTGGCCACTTACTGGCTATATAATATTCGGCTTTGCTGACGTGCATTACTGCTGATATACTTCAAGGGTCAGTGCTTGGGCCCTTATTTTTAATATCATTTCATACTAACAGTATGCGGCAATGTAACGTATATAAAATAGCTATATCCTGTTTTTCAAACGTGCAAAACTTATTTTATGTCCATATTCTGTTCAATAAATATAGGTCCATCAGGTAATTTTTTTTCTTTAATACGTCACACAACATGCGTTTAAATCTCGCTTTCTTCATCTCATTAAAAAACGCGTTACACCTTCAGAACCTAAATGTTTTTAAAGTATGATGTTTAACGAGGAAAATCATATTGACTAAATTATGCTAAAACGATACTTATATTTCCTAGATTGTCATGAAAAGGACATAATTAAATCTCAAGGTGTATTTAAACGCGTAGGTGGTCTTGGGAGAAAACCAAAGTGCCCGGAGAAAATCAGCCCAGTAGCTAAAGGGCAGGTGCCCTGTCTTAGCATATTTTTACGTCAGTGTTGTACTTTTGTGATGGTAACTTTTAAAGATGCATGACTCTTTTTATCGAATTTTGAATCTTTAAAAAAATGATCAAAATGTTCAGTGGCAAAAGAATTAATATTGTACAGAAAATCATCTCGTCCTGAAAACTTCTGTTTCAAAAACATCATTTTTGCGTCTTCACTCCAATAGGTCTAGGCAAGCACTGTGAAAATGACGAAATCTAACTCATAGGTTACAGTAGTATGTTTTAAAATATAACGGGGATTTATTTTTGTTTTGTTGACTGAATTAGCTATCACGGTGCGTGTAGAAATTAAGTTTCACATGCGCGTACGGTGATTAATGGAGTTGGAGATCTGCAATTAATGCATTATCATTATGATCAATATGACTTTTTATTCTATTTTGAAACATTTTGAAAAGTTTTTTTTAATTATATCCGATTGATTATGATATTACTTTAATTAGGTCCAAAACAGGTAAAACGTCCGTACTTTCCCCATTTCCTCCGGTTTTTTTTTTTTTTTTTAATTTTTTTTTTGTTCTTCTTGAATATTTTGATTAACTTGAATATATTATAACAATTAGAATTTTATGTTACATATACACAAAAACATGTATAACGTCTGAATTCCAGAATAATTGATATTCTCAAAAGATTTTTGGGCTGATACTGTCTAAATTCATTACTGTACCGGTATATGAAAAATTGAAAAAATATGATCGATTCAACATAATTATGTTTCTAGTTATAAAGAATTATTTTTTTATTTTTACTTTTGTGAGATTCATATAAACATTATAATATTTGAATATATTATATTGTTTATATGGACAATTACTAATCTTGTGCTTGAAATATTAATTAACAGAAACTGTTTGCGTTGCCGACTGTGCATGTCCAATTATCCCGTTGGGTGCCCCTCAGAAATCACATACCGGAAGTTAGTTTGATTGGCTAGTTTTTCTGAAACCAAACATTGTTCAAAATCTTGGCGGTGTTGTGTGCAAGTGCAAGTGACCCTTCTGCAAAGTGTTTTGTACATTTTAATCGTACATAATGTCTTTTGCGAAGGGGAAACGGTTTACGGAGGTGAAAGGTTTGTATTTCTTTGTGCTGCAAGGAAGAAATAAGTCAACAAAGTTACGAACTGCGAAAAAAGGGGAAAACCTTTAGGCCTTCTCTGTAGGCCTACAACAATTCAAAATCTGACTCGACTACTGTAGCAGTACTCTTCAAATTCCTACTTTCTTGCCACTATACTTCGGTGTTGTCGTTTTATTATATGATCGGTTCGATTTTATCAATATATCCACATTACATGTACCATATCATTTCAAGAAATAACACGCCCCTCCGTCCCACATACAATGTAGTATATAATAAGCTTAACAAATATTACATTTTACTCCCTTCACTTCAGTGCCCGGTTTGCTCCTTTGAATTGCGTTCTCAAAGTCAAGATTAACATTATTTGGTTATGCCCGGGCCTACCAGGTACTAGACCATTTAGTAACTTTCGTTCAAGCAAATTCTAAATTAACATCAAATTATTGTCAATTTATCAATTAGCATCTCAAGTTATTGTCAATAAAAAAAAAAAAAAAAAAAAAAAATCTTTATCTCCACACCGTTTGTAACTACATAATATGTACTCTGTAACATACAGATCAGTTTGGAGATCAAGACATGATTAATTTTTAAAGTTTCAGTCAACAGGCCAAGGCCAACGATATCGAAGAGGAGGATAAGTAAATAGGGGTTTTGGACGATTACGTCACTTTTGTGTTTGTGCCCCGACTGCAACATGTGGCGACTGATTTTCCTAAATAGTATCCATGCACCAGGGCAACACTTGATGTAGCTTGTTGGTGCAACGGTTACTGTCTTACTATCTGAACAATGTTATGAAATTTATTAAGCTTTACATTGGTGTTTATTTTAACTCAATAAGACAATTATTTTTGAGAAAATGTTTTTCGTTCCTGATTCATATATAGGCATCTCACATGGTATTTAGTCGTGTAAAGATCATACAGTGATAAACCCTTCTCACTTATAAATCCTTGGCCTAGGCCTATTAGGACATAGAATTATCAAGTAATGATTAAAGGCCGATTACCTTTCTGAAACGGCTTTTATTTTTTTTAAATGGGATTGTAAAACATCACGAGATCGATAATTTTACCAATTTGCAAAATTTATTTCCGTTATGTTAATACTAAACATCTTGAACCAATCTTCTGAACAGTTTTATGAAAATAAATTAACGTTTACTAAATACGAATCGTCTTATGTTTCCCGCTGTCATCCCAATTACAGTGCGTTAGATGACTATAACTGCATGGACCAGACGGCAAAACAGAGAAATGAATCTTACATGTTGAACTAGATCACGCACAAGAATTTGCATTGTTTGGTTTTGAAATCTCATCTTAAAGATTGTTCTTATGTTATAAATGTTTTAAGAAATTTTCAATTTTTGTTTTGGAAAAGTAATGCTGCAGGGGTTTCATTATCTTTCAGAAAGCTAGGCTGTACAATTACAATTTCAGGGGGTACTTTTCTATACCATCTGTATGCTATCTAATGTAATTAAGCCCAAAATCAGGCAGTACCACAGGCTGACAGCCAGGCTCAACCGACAAAAAGTACCTGGTACCACCTGATATTAAAACCTCTGTTATGGGCTTTTAAACTAAGCAGGTTACAGACTGTAGAATACTAAACTATTTCTATTTTACATGTGTTAATATGATACAGCTTTAAATCATTTGGTGATTCGTCAAGATGTGCTACTGATCTTACTGACTCTTATTTGACTATTTAGGTTGTGCTCCTCCAGTTGGTGCCTATGAACCCAAAGATCTTGGGAAGAAGAAGGGAACTGCAATTATCCATTCTTCAACAGAAAGGTTCAAGGAGCCAAAAGGTATTGCTAACCTTCTTTTTCAATCAAATAATTACCCAATATTGATAAATGGAAGAGCTGGACAAGATTATCTCGATGCCCACAACAAATGTTGTAGGAACAAGAGTACACATTGCTGGTGACAGCTGAACAACTTTTTACATTTTATATATATATATATATAAAGATTTATCGATAAAGATCAGTTTTATATTCTGTTAATTTTTTTTAAAGTGTCTCTTTTTTCATATTTTCAGCGATATCCCCTGATCTGTATTTTTTTCATATTTTCAGTGATAACACCTGGTCCTGGAGCTTTTGATATTTCATCCATTACTCCTGGAAAAAAAGGCCTCAATGACACTCGCTGTAAATTGAATTCAACATGTCTGGGAAATCAAGTATGACTCTCTGTACCATATCGATACCCAAAGAACAACTGTCATAAGAGTATTTGTACAGTTAAATTCGCAATGATTTTATTTATTTAGTATGCAATTATTATCTGCGTTTTGGACTCTCTAGAAATTATTGACTTGAATGAATATGTATAAGAATTGTAATTGCATCAATGAAATTTAATTTTCATGTTTGATTTCCTTTGATTTTTTTTTCATTTCCTCTTTTAATACTGAAGCAAGGGAAATTTTCCTTCTAGTCACAATTTTCTTCCATCGCAAATTTTGCTTGTAGTCTACAGCATCAATTACTTGAATAAAATAGTTGCTTTTTATGCAGGGATATTTTTATTCCATCTTTGCATATTACAGAGTTAGCTCCCTTGCGGGTAGGTATCGATCGTTAGGTCATTATTTTGTGAGCACAATTCACATCATTTTCTCCGAAAAGTATGACGTTACGCTCAAAATCACATGACGTCACAATCAATACCTACCCACAAGGGCAGATAACTCTGTAATATGAAAATATGGAATACAATGTTGTAATTTTTCCTTCGTTTGTTTCAGCCTCCTTCAGCATCAAAAAGATTACTTAGCCAGTCGTCATCCATATCGTCATCACTTGAAAGTTTGTCATCTAAGGGGAAAAACAAGGTACCGGTAGTATCATACTTATGAATGAAGAAGAGATTTTTGTATGTTTTTCACCACAAAAAGTTAGCAACATTTTGAAAGATACAATACTTTCAAAATGTTTTAATTTTACATACAAATAATAGCTCAAATTGAAGTTTGGCAGTACATGTATTCCTTTAAGTTTTTTGAAGTCCAGGGCTTATAATTTATATTTATTCATTTCACATTATATTTGTTGAATTTGATAGATAACATTTTACAGATATTTGCAAATTTTTTTATCTTTTAGAATGACAAAAATGGTGGAGAGTGTGAGCGTTGCAAACAATTTGCAGAACATGACTCAAAGGATTGGTCACAGTCCCTCAAGAAATGCAAGTAAGTTTACAAGGATTTGACTTAAAACATATTTTATCGTAAAAACCAAAACTTTAATCAGTCAGACACAAGTTATTTCAAATTTAGATGATAAGAGGCCATCTACAATCAACATAATACATATAATATAACAGTGATGAGGCCATACAAAAAAATATTTGTGTTTCCGGTAACCCGACCGACCCTATAAAATCAGTGCCTACTCAAAAACTTTTTATCAGTTTTGCCCTCTAGCAAACAAATAACAACCTAAAGTTTGGTTTTTCACAAAATCAGGAATTTTGGTACTAATTCTGTAAATCTAAACACCAATAATCTCCTGGGAATCAAATCCATGGTTTATAAAAGGTTGAATAAAGTATACTTCAGTTTTTCACTGCAAGAAACTGATATGAACAGAAAAAATATTAAAAAAAAAAAAAAAAAAATCTCTTCGACCATTCATTTTTTAAGGGTGTTACGGAAACAAGAATACTTTTTATTTGGCCTGACTAAGATATGTACAAATTAAACAATTCAAAGAATTTAATACAATATTAAAAAATCTCTGAAAAAAAGCATATTAATGTTTGTCATATGCTAATATGATATATAATGTATGATCAGAATATCGAAGCTTCCATCTGACTAAATATAAGATTGTGCAGGCCTAAACATTTTACAATTTACTTTAAAAGCCAAATTTTCATAACGAACTAATAACAATCAATATATATATGTATATGTATTTCCAGCTTAAGTCATTAATTTCACTAGATCCATTTAATTGATATCAGATTCTATATTTATGGGTTTTTTTGGCGTTTTTTTTTTTTTTTTTTGTTATTATTTACAAAGAAGGAATATCTGTATGATATGTGTGCACAGGAGAGATTTTGATGATCTTTAAATACAAAAATGGAAGCATTTTGGAAAAGTCCTTAATGACAGTTGATTGCAAATAAATGCGCAATCATTTTGATATTATCAAGGCTTTCACCTATGCATGCTTTTGCTTTTGAAATAATGAAAGTTTCTTTGTTTATATAAAGGGAGGCTCTTCAAGCCCAGAAGTCACGACTACAAGAAAAACTGAGAGAGCTAGAACTGGATTCTTGGAAGAAGGATGATTCTATCAGGTTAGAGATCCATTGTCTGTTTTGAACTCTCATTCATGTTATTTCATACCTAAAAATCTAATACCTGATTTTCATCATTCATATAAATTGGTTGTAAGAGTCTTAATGCTTTTACACTCCATATCAGGCATACTGCAAGTCACTTACAAGTCGTATTGAACAAGTATTAATTAAAAAAAAAGGGGGGGGGGGGAATTAGCTTTAATTAAAAAAAAAAAAAAATCTTTGAGCTTTCTTGAAGTAGATCCATGACTCAAACGGGAAATTAGTGTAGAGTGTTCTAGGTTTATTAATGGGGGACTAGTGTGTTATGATTTGTCTGTTTTGTGTGGTGCAGGTTCCTGAAAGGAGAGGTTTCCGCCACCACTGATCACATGCTACAGGGAGAACAGGCTTTGTTTGAGGCGAATGCCGAGATTGCAGAGTATAAGGAAAAACTAGATCATCTAGAAGAGTAAGTACCCAATACCATTTTAGTTAATTTGATCGTGAAATTTATTTTTTTTTGACACCAGGACTTTTTTTTATTAACGCCACAGTCTATAAGATAAAAGTTTTTGTTTCTTTTCCTGCTTAGTGATGTGCACAAAGGAAGTGGTAGGACTGGTTTTGCCCGTTGTCAGTTAAATGTGATGGATGTGATGTTCTTGTTCTGTATCTTTAACATCGTGCCTCAGTGAGATAGCACTATAAAAAGGCGAGAGTTATCATATATTACGCAGGAAATCTTGCATATGTTTGGTGTTGTGATATAATCTCATCTTAGGCCATCGGTATATATTTTCTGGTGTTATTAATGTTTTTAAGAAACCATTATGTTTTGCTCCGGAAAGGTAGTGGGCCTTTCATGAATTGATTTGATGAAAAAGAATTCTAGAAAAAATATACGATGTTACAGAGGAAAGTATTCAAGCATTGTTGTTTTCATTGTAGCCAAGAAAAGACTCTCAATGAGAATATCCGCTTATTGTCAGAAAAGTATGAGGTGATAGAGAAACAGTTGGGTGAGTTATTAAATAGCTGTCATTTCTAGATCTAGAATAACTTTTTTTTTCTAAATACTCAGTTCTGAATTTCTTTTGGGTTTTATATTAAGTAAAACATAAAATGATAAATCGTTTCATAAGAGGGCTACATATGGTACAGTGGTTGAGTGCTTAAGGTATCTGATTTGCTCCCACTAGCCCTTGCCCTGTGTTGTCAGTTGGTGGTGTGGGGTTTCAATATCAGGCGGTACCCGGTACTTTTTCGCTGGTTGAGCTAGCTGGTGGTACCGCCTGATTTGGGGGAAATTACATTAAATAGTATAAAGATAGAACAGAAAAGTACTCCCTGAAATTGCAATTGTACTGCCTCTCCTGAAAGATAATGAAACCCCTGTATACCTCATTCAATCAATGAAATTATAAACTGGATTTGATTAACCATAGCTTTCATTAAGAATTTTTAAAGAAAAAACTTTGTGGTTTAAGTGAAATAATATCACTAATAGACAGTTATGAAAAAATAGCAAAACATTGATTTAATCACCAATGTTTTAGTATTGTAATAATATTAAGATATGATATTCTGTTTACAATTATGGGATTTTAATCTTTTGGCAGCGGATGAACAAAGTCAGGCAAAGGAACGACAACATGAGCTTCAGTCACGACTAGAAGTGACACGTACCAATCTGCAGGAGGTGGAGGAAGATTGTGTGGAACTTCAGAGAAGGAATAGCGACCTTCTCCGCCACCTCAACAGTGAAAAGGTATCACTATCCATGCATTCCATTTGCTGGTTGTCATTGAAATGTTTTCTTTGTTGAAAACAAGACAGAGAGTGTTTATATCGCGGATTATTTATTTCAATGTATGTCTTAACTGTTTAGGTATTACTTTTATATCCATTTTATTGTTAACACTGAAAATACTTGGCTTTTGTATTCAAAGCTTATCATTCATATGGGTGCTGCCATCATGGGAAAAATCTTAACGAGTTCATTTTGGTGGTATCAATTTAGTACAACTGGTACGAATCCACAAATGGAATGCAATTAATTAACTTGGGATCAGTATTCAGATCAAGAGAGTTTAAAGTGTTTGTCCAAGAATTCAAATACAATTGTTCAGCTTTATTTGAATTTTTCATTATGTTACAGGATGAAGTAGAAAAACTTATTTACCAGGTTGACGAGCAGAAGAAGTTATCAGGAGATATTGGAAGCCTTCTAGATAGCAAAGAGGAAGTGATCACGGACCTGGAGATACACCTAGAGGCAACAAAAGTAGAATTACAGAATACCAAGGACATCGTGGAAAAAAATGCTTCCTTACTACAAGAGCTTCGCGACAAGATTACAGATCTAGAGGCGAAAGAAGAATCATTAAAGAACCAGATTAGAGAGGAGAGTACAACGAGTAATGAAATAGCCCGGTCCCATGCTGACAGGATTGTGGACTTGGAGCAAATCGAAATGGTTCTCAAGGAGGAGGCGCATCAAAAAGACGAAAACTTGAAGTCGGCTGTCAGGAAGTGTGAGAGTTTGGAGGTGCAGGTGGAAAGACTGACGGCTCAGGTCAGCGATATCAGTTTGGAGTTTGAAAGAACTGTGAGTGAAGTTAAACACACAAAGGAGACAGAACTGCAGGATTTGATGGAGGCTGTCGACAGGTAAGTCAACATGTGGATCCACATACCAGGTACATACTGTTAACGATTTATCTTTCACAGCTAATAAATTTTGCAATGTCAATTTAAATCAAGTTCCCTAAGACTAACATCCACATATATAAAATTTGAATGGAAATTCATATCGATATAAATCATGAAAATGCTAATTCACAGAGATAAACATTTGCAAATGTGCATAATTGTGAAAGTTAATTGCAAGCGAAAGAAAGTTGGCTTACAGTAATAAAATATAATTTCTTGGACATAATATTTGGCTTTCCAAAAGATAGCCATTAATTCATAATATGCACAAGTTATTACCATACTAAAGAAAAATTGAAAATTTGATTATGGTAATATAAATACATATGATATCTGAATAATTTGCATCTAATGATAAATAAGCAGGATTGTGCTGTTATATTGAAGGATGAGAGCAGAAAGAGATGGACTTGAGAGGAAAATCGTTGAACAAACAGACCAAATTTCAGCTCTGGATGGTAAAGTCACACTTCTGGCTCAGGACAAAGAAACCATGGAAACAAAAATGGCTGCCAGTGAGGCTGATTACAAACAGATCATCAAGAACCAGATTGGAAATATTGAAGACATGAATACCCAAATCGAAACTTTGTGCGAGGAGAAATTGGAACTCCTGCGACAGCTGGAACAAGTCGCACTTGATAGAGATACGGTCAAACAAGAATTGCGACAAAATATCGAGAGTGCTGCAGTGACTGTAGCCCAAAAAGAGGCTGAGTGGTCATGTGACCTACAGCGCCTGACTAATCAGCTGCAGACTATCACAGAGGAGAAGCAAACACTGGAAGAGAAATTAGCTCAGGCAACTGCTCAGAAGGCAGGAGTGAGTGAATATGTCGAGGAGATAAAAGCAGAGCTGGAATCGCAGAAAAGAACGCTGGAGGAGGTGACACAAAAGATGTCCGACAATATAGTAACACTTACAGAGGGTCGTGACAAGTTAGAACGTCAGCTTCAGACAGAGCAGACCAACTGTAAGAGTCTACAAAGTGAAAACAACAGTCTGATGAATGAAATCGACTACCTTCAGAAATCGTCGGAACAGCTGAAATGTGACATGACAGAGGGAAAAGAACAATACCAAAGCCAGATAGATGGACTGAAGGAGGAGAAACAGAGGTTTGTAAGAATGCTTTGATAAGATTATAACGGTCGCTGCACATGTAATTTACAGTGTAGTGCTTTAAATTTGCGGGGCAAATATTTTGCATAAATATGAATTCTATTGTTCCTTCATTATGATTCATATAGAACATCTATGAATGTTACAATTATTGAGAATGAAAACTCTGATCACAATGGATCATTATTTTCCCTTGTTGTTTAAAATTACAAGGGATACATATCAATGAAATATGAAACAATTATTAAATTTTTCCTTGTGTTGGCCAAGCAATTTATTCGGTTATAAAACTCATAGTTTTCTCTTTTTAGGGAAGAACAATGGGCCTCCATTCCCAAATTAAATTATTTCCAATTTTTTTAAAGTTTCCAAATTATGCAGGTTACTTCAGAGAATTCCGGTCCTAATTCAGCAAGAAAAAAGCCCTGACATCAATCCGCCATTGTCTTAAGTTATCTTTATTTTTATTCAGATTAGTGGATCAGACAGCAGAGGTTGAGAAACGGTTGTCGACGCTGAAAGAGGAATTACTATCAAGAGAAGTAGAGAGATCTTCAGCATTAGAAAGAATGGCCGATCTAACTGAACAAGTTTCAAAACTAACTGATGAACTGAGCAACAGTCAATCTACAAATGATAGTATGTCAGAAAAAGTAGCAGTTTTAGGTAAGAAAATAATAGACCTGGAAGAAGAGATAGTCTCGGCAAAATCTGTGAACATGTTTCTTAGTAATCAAGTTACTGGGTTAACTGAGCAAGTAGCAGTGTTTGAAAACAAAATCAGATCCAGTGAAACTGAAAACCGACAGCTTGTCAGCCAAGTGGAGGAGTTGAGTTCACAGTTAGTGGATTCAAAAGGACAACTAGAGTGTAGTGAGGAGCACAATGACAGCTTGACACGCCAGGTCTCGGGACTGAAAGACCAGCTGACTGCTTTGGAAGATAATCTGAAACTAAGCCAGTCACAGAATGAAGCAAATTTGGTAGAAAAATCGTCACTTGGTGAGGAATTGATTTCAGTGCGAGCAGAGAAAGAAGCACTATCAGAGCAAATCTCAGGACTTGTAAGCAATTTATCTGCAGTGGAGATAGAAAGAGAGTCATTTTGTAAGCAGGCTGATTTGCTTGCGGAAAAGCTTACGTGTTTGCAGTCAGATTATGATGGACAGCGTGAAACTGTAACGGTACTCAGAAATCAGCTTGCTGATAGTGAGGCTAGCTCGATGGCAGTCGCCCAGAAAGTGTTGTGTTTGGAAGACCAATTGAAATCTAGTCAAGTAGAATTCCAGGCAAAGATTGAGGAAGCCTCGCATTTAAAAAGGTATAGTGTAAAAACATGTCTGCCTCATTGGCTAAGCTTATGCTACTTAATGGGTATTGATCACAATAAGAAATTGTAAAAGTTTTCAGTCCAGAAGTATGACTCTTTAAATTTAATTATTTGCATGAGAGGCCTTTGGAATATGTTGAGACAATAATACAGCAATTGTTTGAGAATTTTTCACTTTTTATCATGATATCGATAATAGATTATTGTAAATATGTTCACTTCAATTTTTTGGGGCATAGTTTTTCAAAATAATTTAGAGATAATAAATGGAATTGTTAGCAGGTTTTCTTAATGTCTATTATAATCTGAAAGTTTGACAATTAGAATTCAGTTACTGTTGAATGTCGACGTCATATTGAGTAAAAAATTATGTCTTAGTTTTAAGATTTATTAGTCCATCATTTGACCACAAGAATTTGTAAATTTGAAATTTTTTGTGCTGTAGCTATCTGTCCCATTTGGAAAGTAAGGACACGAAGAACAAGGAGTGTATTGCTAGACTACAGGAACAGTTATCAGCCGGAGCAGACAAACAGGAACTAGAGCAAACACAACAGGAACTGGATAAGTAAGTGTACCACGCGTTACATTTCTGTTACATCTAAAAATTATTGTACCCTTTACATATTCGACCCGATAAGCGCCCAGGGTGTTAATTAAAAAAATTGAGAGAGAAAAAAATGAACTGATGCTTAATAATAAGAAATTATTGCAAACTTTTACAATTTTGATAGTTTTGGTCTTACGCCAGGGGGTGAAATGTCAGATACATACTGTTAAACATATATGTTAATGATACAAAGGATGAAATGTGACATATTTTACTCACAGTTTTAGGCCAACATATCCTAGTCGCATACACCAAACAATAAGTGTACGCTTACATTGAAAGATCGACAGTAACATTTTGTAGTTCCATCCGAGAATGTTTTGTTTTAATATAAGCTATCTTTGAAACTACGTGTGAGATATCACTGAGAAACAGTTACAATCAACTAACAAAACTTCTCCCAATGTCTGTATTATGATTTCGATCACCGTGATCATTATGTGCGTTAACATCAAAATTTTATCATACATATGAAAAACATTAGCTTTTACTTACAGTTGTAGACAAAGTTTATTTAAGGATTAATTTGAATATATTTTTTATGTTATGGAGATATAACACAAAAATCTAAGTGTACTCTAAATAAACCGCGAAGCGGTTTATGATGAGAGTACACTCAGATTTTTGTGTTATATCTTCATAACATTAAAAATATATTCAAATTAATCCTTATAATTCAATTTAATAAAGATAATCTCTTCAATACTTAAAAATTCATTTTGGGACTCTTTTGTCTATGAAATCATTACGCCGTATCTCAGCCAATCAGAAGCAACGTCATAAACGGCGACGCCATTTTTTCCTTTATGGGCTGATAAAGTAAATTTTTAAGCCAATGAAAATGCTTGTAGCAAGCAAAATTGAATTATTGAAAAATGAGTTAATATCTTTATATATATATAACATATTTCTTCCTTCTCTATAATTACTGTCACTAGTACGTGTATTCCCTATTTTGAAAGCTTGCTTCAGCTAAAAATCACTTGTCGAAGCAGGCAAGTGAGTATGAAGATATACCAGCTGTTTGACGGAGATTTACCTTGGTACAAACAAGTTGGATAAGCGTGATTATTGAGCCTAGAAACTCTTTTGATTACAGTTTGTGATGATTATATATAATAGGTGGAGAAATTTGTACAAGGATCTACAGGCCAAAGTGGAACCATTCATGGAACAGTTGGATGCTTTTGAAATGGAGAAACAATCCCTTCTAGGTAATTATTACGAGAATATTTATAAAATACCGTAATACCTTATCATTAGTGGTATGGCACTTTTACTAGGTAGATTATTTTTGTGTCCATCCATGTCTGGGTTCTGCCTAAAACCATGTGTACATGTCACACATCAAAATAAGGTCATTGTAACATATTTGACCTTTGACCTCATTTTCATTGGAAAAAATCTTGTCTGGACTGTGGCATTACTTTGGCACCGGAACACTATTATTGTCGTATTGATTAAAAAGAATATATACCTGGTACTTGCTTTTCTGAGTCCAGAGATCCGCATTTTGTTAAAGTAAATTAAATTGGATTATTTTTTAATGTTTAACAGGAAGAAATAAGAATGCCCAGGCTGAAGTGGACAAATTGAGTAAAGAGTATGCCAGGCTGCTGGGTCACCAAAACCAGAAACAGAAAATCCACCACATCATGAAAATCAAAGAGGAAAACAATTCACTTAAAAAGGTTGGTGTTGTTTGTGTAGGAATAAAATTTAAACATTTTATTATTATTGTTATTGAAAAATGAGGCCATTTTGCTATAGCCATGAAATTGAAAGAACTTAAATATTAAATCATGATCTTGTATTGGTTATGTGTTGATTATTATTTTGATCAACATTGTTTCATTTAAATCAAAATCAAGCCACCAAAGGAGCCAACGAATGTACAACACAGAGTCCAATGGGGCTGTTGTTAAATAAGAATAAACAATTTTTTTTTTAAAAAGGAAAATGGGAAGACAAACTTGGCCATGGGTTTCGGTTACCGAAGATGGTTATGATTGTCCTTCTGTTGCTGAACTCTTCCTGTTTTCTTTTTAATGTAGTTAGTAATAAAGACTTAAAGAGTAACCTAAGTAGAGGGGGGGGAGCAGTACATGATTGGGGAATCATGTAATGGGAATTGCTATGAAAGAGCCCAAAAAAGACGGAGGGAAATTGACAGAGAGATAGCTGCACTGCGCCAATACCAATCTTGCCCTGTAATGAAAAGGCCTATACTGTGTCAAGGGCTAACACCTATTATACTGCCATTGTGTTCAAGGGCTCTGTCATGTCTCACATACTTTGTTAATCATCATACTAAAGGTGAGTAATGTCATGTGGTCCCCCTAGTTATAGACCTGGACTTAGTATTACACATTGAGGTATCTATATAACTATAAAATCAAAAGCCTGGGGGTAGAGAGAAATAACTTACTCCTACATTACAATGTTACCTTTTCTGTTGACAGGAGGTTGCCTCCCTTTGGGAACAGTGCAGTAAACAGAAGAGAACCATCAGTAAGCTAGAGGACAAGGTTAAGGCTGCTGATGGAAAGAAAAGGTTTGATCCTTCCAGGGCATTCTCTCACTCGAAGGAAAATCTAGTTCCTCCATCCTCTCCACTCCGTGATGGTAAGGTTTAGTGGATTGTATTACAGTATGCTGTAATATTAATTAGCAGACATCAGGAAAGTTGGAAAAAATGGCTGGACCGAACATTAATGCAGCTGCTTTCATGATTATCTTGTGCAGTTTAAATTCTACATTCCTTTTGCCACATTTGGCACATGCATAATACTTCAGAAATGCCATTTCTACCTATTTCTGTTACTCAATAATTGCCGGACGGACGGTCGGTTCGGACCGAATTTAAAATAGATGGCCAGCTTCAATTTTTTCTGGACATGTCCGTCTGACCACCACACTTCACGATGTCTGAATTGGCGTTAAAATATTTTAACAAAGAGGTGCTCTTTATACAAATTTTAGACTACAAAACCTCCAAAACAATGGTAGATTTTAAATCTTTCTGTACTCATGGCACATTAATCTGGTAGAAAAAATATGCATATGCCTTCTTTCTTTTGAGATACTTTATTATGCCATGATTCACCTATGAAAAACTCACACAAGTTCATGCAATATGGGATACAATGCAAATGTTATAAGCTTGGAAAGGTTATAAAACATTGTTTAAAGTGGCATTTTAAAACTTTAGAACTCATTCTCCAGAAGAGGGGACAGGGCACTAATTATGGCAAATATGGTAACGCAATATTGTTTTCCTGCTTAGAACTGTTATAACTTCTGCAGGCGATTAGAATACATGAAAATAAAATTTCTCCAACTACAATGCTCTACGATAGACTCCAATACAAGATCTAACAACTTCCTGTTTGGGGTCACCTCAACATGACCCCTATGGTTAGCCAATCAGTGTGTCACCTTTGAAATCTTCAGTGTGATTGAATCTTTTGGAAGTGTAAACGGCTACTTTACTAGAACAGCGGTCATGCTGAGGTGATCTCAAACAGGAGTTATTAGATGACTGCAGTTCTTCTATGACCTTAACTATAATTAGGACGTTAATCTTCAGATGATCAACCAACCAAGCAATATTTTCAATAGTAAATTGTATTGATGTGCTGTGATCAGAAGTACAATTTCTATGCAATAAGAATCTACATTTATAGCCCTTCATATACATATAGACATTTATGTTAAGAATTTGCTTTGTTGTCTCTTTTGATAGATTATTTCTAGGACCTGTTCTTACCTATTTTTTAATCTCTTTCAGGAAATCGTTGCTGATTGTTTGAAAGTGAAGATTTAATATGGCAGCTGTTCAACGCAACTCAACCAATTCCAGTTTTTTTTAAAATTTTACCTCAATATCTGATATGTTCTTATCTCTAGCCTTTAATGCTCTTAATGACATTTTTCTCAAAATAATGTTTGACAATTGAAAAATTGCTGTGCATATCATTAATAAGATATTTAGTAAGACTTTGCTCAATATTACGAAACTTTTTTGTAAAGAATGGTAAATTTGAACTCGTTAATACATGTATTTGGTTGACTCTTTGATCCTGTACATTAGTTTAGACGGAGTAGATGGTGTAGACAAAGGGATGCATTCATCACAACTGACAATGCGGATCAACTGATAACTGACTTGAAATAGTGTTTATCATTAAGTTGAGAAAAATTGCAATATGTTTTTATACTTTGGTTAAAGTCCATATTCTATGTGTTTTAGTAATGGTTTTATCTATTATTAAGGGCTATTCGAAGATCCAAAAGATTTGATGTTCTAGGAAAGTTATTCCATCAACAATGTGGTTTCTCGTTTAAGCTTGTGCTACCCCAAGCATAAGTTGTACTGGAATAGCCCTTAAATTTGTATTCTTGTACTATTTTTTTTTGTTTGCAAAATACAATAACTGGCTGGTAAAATAGATTTGTTACACCCCCCTCACCCCCCACCCCCAGCTCCCCAAACAAAAATAGTAAAACTCAGAACACAAGTTTGCTTGGATACTCTGTGTTTGTGGAATTGTTTTAACTGCTTAAAGTGATTATTATATTGTTTTGTTCGACAATGTCACAGAGAGAATGATGAAAACAAACACATCAACAGTGCTTACAAAATAGTCCCATAACTTTCTTAATGTGTTAATTTCCGTAGTTCATCGTTGTAAAATACTCCTACTTTTATTTCTGCTGACTTGTTTGTTTTTTAAAGGAGTCAGTTTCACTTGATGTGCAGTCAATGGTCATTTTCCAGTTGCACATCTTCGGTAAACACAACATTTTGCAGAAACATTTATTCCCAATTGTGAACTATGCATCCTTTTTGTGTCATTCAGCAACATAGTTCCTCCAAATTTTTAGAAATACTTTCATATATTTTATCTACGTATGTATTTAAGATTGATGTGTTTTAAATTATTTAATATGATTCTCTATCTGTATGAATGCAAATGTTATTTGTAATTTCTGGGAAATATGGAAAATTAAAAAGATCTTGTTATCCTCCGATGTTTATGCTAATGAGATGTTGGGCTTCATTATGAATAAATTAATGGTATAATTCTCTCTTTTTTTATTTGATAATTAACTATATTTTGAAAATGAATCAATTTCTCAAATATGTTTTTGATTTATTGTAAAAAAAATTTCCTTTTTGAGAATAAAAGAGCTTAAATGTGGGCTGTGAGTAAGATAATGAATCATGTTAAATACATACTTATTTCAGCGCAGTTAATAATGATTTATTGTCGAGGACATTGAAGGTCCAATAACGGAAAAACTGTTTTACAAACTTTAGGACTGTACATGAATCAGCGCTTCAAAGACTGCAATAAGTTCTTAAAAATAAAACTACTGCTTAAATAAGCACTTTTACAGTAGTATATCTTACAGCCAAAAACGACATTTTTGTCTTAAGGATGGTTTAATTACCTTGCACGAAAAAATAATGTGAAATAAAAAAAAATTATAAGTGTATTAGTTGTCTATATAGCTGGCAAAGCTTTGAGGTGTGAGATCAAGTTGTCAATATAACATTTTTAGTATATTGGTTATGTCAGCATGTTGTATGATGCAATTTCGTGAAAATAGAATTGCTGGATTGAAAAATTGAATTGAGATTCCTACCAATAAATGTGTTGTAGACGGTTATTTTTCGGAGACAATCTTTTGCCGATTTACTTGGATCATGAAATTTACAAAAGTAAATCACATGGGAAAGAAAATTGGTTATCACTGGTTACATTTGACAATAAGGATTGACATTTTTATAAAAATTACGTTGTACCTTAGAAAAACTAAGAGAGAGGAGTGTGCATTGAAAATATTTTAGTGAATGAACCATATCATAAGCTTTCACCATGTGGATAGGTTTGAAAATAATCTGTAATTTAATGTACAACAGTCTATTTTTGTTGTGAATGAAAATTGTAAGCATGTATTTGTATACAAGGTTGATGATGTTGATATATGAGTGAAACTAATTTCAGTAAAGATGGAAATGATGAGCAAGGTTCCTGATGGTTTGTGTTATCCTCGATATTCCAGGGGTTACTATCACTGCCGCTATATCCACCCCTGGACTATGTCATAGTTGGGGCCGCTGTGGCCGAGTGGTTAAGATGTACCGACATATTACCACATGCCCTCCACCTCTGGGTCGCAAGTTCGAATCCCATGTGGGGCAGTTGCCAGGTACTGACCGCTGGTTGGTGGTTTTTCTCCAGGTACTCTGGTTTTCTCCACCAACAAACCCGGCATGTCCTTAAATGACCCTGGCTGTTAATAGGACGTTAAACTAATCAAACCAAAATGTCATAACAAAACTGAAGGCTCTATTTTGACAACATATAAAAAGGTAGTTGGGTCCCTTGATGTTCATCAATGTATGGAATAACAACACCATGGTTGATTGTGATGATTTCAAGTTGGTGTAGCTCTACAGTAATCTTCAAAGGAAATTTATTCAGGCCTGTGATTGGTCAGTACAAATTTATTTAGGCCTGCGATTGGTCAGGTTTGTTTCTGCTGAACTGCCTTCAGTTTTACTCTTAATATAGGGGTCAATATAATGACAGTGAAAGTAACCCATGGAGTATCGAGGATAACTGATAGTATGCATGACTTTTTGACATGTATAACATGAAATGTTAATGCTTTCTGATTGAGCTTGAAAAGTGTTCTATAGGTATATAATTCTCCATGATTGACCTGTGGAATAATTATTTTGATTCTGTAAAATCTGATATCTTCCCTAAATGAGTAAGTAGGTACATTTCAGTAAAAAATGTAAGAAATTAGTTCTTCAGGAAATTATAACTTGATTTGGAGTTTGTCTTTATGATTAGCCTTATCTCCATGGGAACAACTTGGACCTAGTGTTGTTCACTATACTCTGTCTTTCAATATCCAACTTTTCCAAACTCTAGATCTATGTCCTATATGTAAAGAGCTGTGTTCTGATTTCATGGCCCAGTTTTATTAACTATCATTCCATTTAAGGAATCACTCAACTAAAATTCCTCATATATGGAAGCATTACAGATGTTAAGGAAGGCTCCTTAACTTAAGATTTTTCCTTAACTTCTGTAATGCTATCCTATGGAGGATTTTAAGTTAAGGAATTCCTTAGAGTTAAGGAATGATCGTGAATCTGGGCCCTGTTACATGTGGAGATTCATACAAGCAGCTGATCTCATGTTCAACATCTCCAATCTTATACGGTACAATATATATGTATATGCTGTACTTTTAAATTGCTTGAATAAATACACCAATTTCTCTATAAAAGTAACTATTTGTTACCTTGTATTTTTAGTCAAACAAGAGGTCAGAAGGGCTGAAAGGGTAGCAAAAATACTTCGTTGTTAATTTCTTATACACTTGAACCAGTATGGCCTTAAAGTAGGTCACAGTCATTCATATGAACAAACTTGAAGAGCTTTGTTCAGCATGCTTAAGACCTAATATCTGAATGAGAACCTGTTTGAAGAGTTTCGCCTATTTAACCTCTGACCTTGAACGAATGGTAGCCGTTCATCCCAGTTTTCTACATGCCTAATATCTGAATGAGAACTTGTTTGAAGAGTTGCACCTATTTAACCTCTGACCTTAAACGAATGGTAGCCCTTCCAGCTTTCTACGTGCCTAATATCTGAATGTGAACTTGTTTGAAGATTTTTGTCCACTTGAACGAAGCACAGGGACCTGACACGAATGTCTATCCAACAATGTAAATAAATTATGTATACTGTAGGCCTATATATATTAATTATACCGATTCTATAAGATATTTTATATATTATACATTGTATATACTGTTAGTTAGAAATGAAGGTCACAATAACTCAGTAATATAAAAAGCCTGTTTTTGGCCATCCTCGATACTCCAGGGGTTCCGATCACTTACGATCTCCACACCCCTGGACTCTCTCATAGTGAAATTGAAGGCAGTTCAGCGGAAAACATTTGACCAATCACAGACCAGCAAAGATTTCCTTTGAAAACTATGTCAGAGAGAGCGACCTCAAACTTCAAAGCCACACAGTCAACCACAATGTCATCCTCGATACTCCAAGGCTTCCGATCACTTACATGACCATAGCTGTTAATAGGACGTTAATAAATCAAACAAACAAACAAACCGATCACTTACGATCTCTACACCCCTGGACTATCTCATAGTAAAACTGGAGGCAACAGAATAGAACAGGTAATTTAGTCATTTGATGTACATCAAAAGAGCCGTATAACGGTACACTGTGGTTGACTGTGTGGCTTTGATGTTAGGCGTCGCTCTCTCTGTAGTCTTCAAAGGAAGTCTTTGCTAGCCTGTGATTGGTCAAATGTTTTCCGCTGAGCTGCCTTCAATTTCACTATGAGATAGTCCAGGGGTGTAGAGATCGTAAGTGATCGGAAGCCCTGGAGTATCGAGGATGCCACAATGTACGTTATACGACTCTTTTGATGTACATCGAAGGACTAAATTACCAGTTCTGTTCTGTTGCCTCCAGTTTTACTATGAGATAGTCCAGGTGTGTAGAGATCGTGTTACATGAACGAATAACAGAAATGAGAAACCAGCAGCTAAATTCAAAACACAATTTAATTATATTATCTAAAGTAATTGGTACAAGAGCAATACGATGATTTAAAGTGTTACTTATCTGTATGCGAATGTCTTGGTATAATCCTTGATCCTTCCAGGTTTCAAATTAACAATAATCACCAATCCACGAGGAAAATGAATGTCCACAGATGATTTGTAAAGTTCCAGGCAATATGAATAAATCCACACAAAGTGTTGTAATAATCCACAGATAAAGTCACAATAGCTCTCCCAATAGAATCTAATATGGCACTGTACAATTCTTGATATGTCTCATTACAGGTCTCATTACAGTTCTGATTAGCTTTGGACAGTTGGAGTATATATAGCTAAACCCTAATTCAAGAATATTGGAGAACCTTCTACTTCTAGAAATATCTAACTAAAAACAGTAAACAAATAAACACACAGAATTTTCTGGAAATAGATCATTCTAGATCTCTACTTATAATCAACATGTTTACAAACATATTTGTTTATACATGATAATATTCTAGAAAGTTCTATAACCTAAATCAATGATATGACCTTTATAGGATTATTGATAATAAAGCTATAGGAGTTATCTCCCTTATCTCATAACTACATGTATTTAGTGTCATACATAACAATCGTAAGTGATCGGAACCCCTGCAGTATCGAGGATGTTTTTTGGCTAGTCTGTTAAGATATCTTGACAGAAGAGCTTCTTAGGTGACCTTGACCTTTATCATCAAAGGTCCCACAAAAAAACTTTTTTATAATGTCTCGATATCTAAGATGTTCAGAAACATTTTCGTTTATGATTATGAATTTCCGATGAGCCGTCAAGCAGCGTTACCTTTTGCAGTTAAAACTATCGGACGTTCGGTAAAAAGCGTTACGATCCATGGCAAGCGAAGATACATTAATCCATGCATGCTTTGTATGAAGGGGCTGTGAAACTTGGGGATGCTAAACCACGTCGCGCAGACACTAACTTTTTTTAGTTCCATTTCCCAAAAACCATGGCATTCATCAGCCTAACATTACCCAAAACAACAACTGGTAATTTATATGTAGACGGGGTATGTAATTGATAACAACGTGGATCTTCCAGTCTACGCTTTATTGGATCGAAATATACAAAAACATAGCACGATGGTTCAGTTAATTAATGTTCAATGATTGGTTTTGACTAATATTCTTGATTATCAGTCATATACACTGTTTAAACTAATAATTAATTAGGACAATTCAAATGACCACTGGTATTTAATTGTTATCAATGTTGGTATTAAAACAATCATAAAATTCTTTCAAGACAGATGTCATTCATCAAATGTTAAGTTATATATAGATCAACAGTTTTATAAAAATATTGATTTGTGCAGAAAAGGTTTTTTTTCTGAGCAGGATTTTTAGTGTGAGCGTATGCAGAAGCAGCATCTTCTTAGTAAGAATATTGTTGGGTATGGTGGCTGATTACGGCCATCTCGTGTTGTTGTGTTGTCGCCTTGTCGTGTTGTCGCCTTGTCGAGTTGTCGCGGTCTCAAACTGCGACAACCCGAGATTTAACAGTTAAAATGTCGACTTGTCGCGTTTTCGAACCGCGACAAGTCGACAACACGACACAAGTCGACATTTCAAACACGCTAATTAGCGCGTACAGAATATCGTGTTGTCGCGGTAAAATGTCGACTTGTCGTGTTGTCGTGTTGTCGACTTGTCGTGTTGTCGAGTTGTCGACTTGTCGCCTTCCTGTTACTCATGCGCAAATCATATGAAATAGCCACTATCTTTGAATATAGAAAACTGAAGTCAGTGCTTGTACCATAGACCATATTGGTGGCATATTTCTGCCATCGAGTTGCCGACTTACGACTTAATGATGTCGACATAATTAAGGCATTAAGTCGACATCATATCGGAAGATGTCGACATAAACAGAAGAATATGTCGACTTACCACATGAACCTGCCCACATAAATCGTGTTTATGCTCGGGTGTGACACCAACTTGTCAGTTATTGATGTCGACATCTAAACTAAAAGATGTCGACATCTGGTCATGAAAGTGGAACTCAAAGGCCATCCTCTTTCATAGGGCACTGTGTATATGCAGCAAGGCGCCATACAGCAGAGTTCGACGTTGATTTTGTTAATTCAGAAAAGTTTTTATATATTTGATTACAAAATTAAAAATTGTGATCCTGCATATCCCGGCCATGCAGCTGTAGCCTGCGTGTACGTAGCTGTTAGTCCGAGCTGAGGAAGTTAGAGTGCAAAAGGACTCTGCTTTGTACAACGAATTTCCATCCTCTTGGCCATAATCATTTATTAATATATATAACCGTGGGTTGAAAATTCGTTTAAAAGCTGTGTGTGTGCTTTGTGGATTAGCATTCGTACTAAGTCCATGTGGTACATACCGTACTATACTATATTACAATTATTCACGAAAAATACCAGTTACGTAATTTAAAAGCCAAAAAGGTCACAGTACAGATACGCAATACCCATTTGGAAACCAGCTTTACTTGTTAGCTTGCCCTGTCCATATATATACATAAATATTTACATCCCTCGATACACTTATATAAAGGCACAACGAATTTTTGTTACGGTCTTAATGGCCAGATTCAACCTTTGGGCTAAAAATCCTCCCGCGGGACGCGGTTTTAGCTCCAAACTCGGGATATATCTGCATCTATTTTTTGTAGTAAAAACGTAGTAAAAAAGTCACGTGCTTATACCTCATTCATGCCATTGGCCGGAATATACAATTGTATTATGGGTAACTAGTGATCACGTGATTGTGTGTTTACTTCCAAATATGGTGATAGTTTGCTTGCCATTTCTTCGGAGAAATTGATTTATTTGAAAATATTTAGACTCCAAAATGTTATTAATATTGCATGCATATCATTTTGACTTGCACATATGTATTATTTTACCATAAATAATAATCTGAAATGAGTTATAAAACTGTCATTTTCACGTTTTGTAAATAAATGATATAATGCGAATTGACCAATTCAATAGGTGTAACCGTCTAATCTAGGATCAGCGAAGATCGTCTACTCCCGGCTAAATTCGTAGAATTCTAATTGTATATTTATATATATTATTACCTGCTTTAGGTTTCAGAACATATACATATAACACAGAGAAAAATAAGTATGTATAAATACCAGGTCAGAGAAATCACTCTATTTGGAAGTAAACACACACTCATGTGATCACTAGTTACCCACTAATACAATTCCACATTTATTTCGGCCAATGGCATGAATGAGGTATAATCACGTGACTTGTTTTACTACGTTTGACTACAAAGAACGCGTGTTTTGTGCCATTCATTTCCACCATTTGAAACAGGAGGCTTAGAGTAGACTTTGATTGTGAAACATTGATAAATTGAAGATTACATGTTGTGTCATGGCAGATGACAAAGTTCATGTATATATACTCGACAATTACTTGAAACATCATCTAATAAGTTTGTGTTGAAATTATAATTGATGTTGACCAGGAAATGTACCAGTCTAAATTTTGGTTGAATAATGCATGGAAAGTGAATTATTCAAACACTTTGGATATCGAATTTTTAATCATTAATTTCTTTTGAACTCTGGACTTTTTGGGTGTGTAATTAGGGGAAAGTTGATAACTTTTTATAATATATGTACCCTAATTTTCTTTTGTTGATTTACGGACCCTGAAAGATACGGATTATGCGGCTTTAACTTTTCCACTTTGTGGAAAATCCTTCAAATCGGATTTATCTCCCTTGATTAAAATGACAAACTATGCTATGCTATGTTAAAAAGTTTTTTTTTCATTTTTTTAGCTCACCTGGTCCGAAGGACCAAGGTGAGCTTATGCCATACCGTGGCGTCCGGCGTCCGTCGTCCGTCGTCCGTCGTCCGTCGTCCGTCGTCCGTCGTCCGTCCGTCCGTCCGTCCGTCAACAATCGACTTCTTCTCCATAACCGCTGGTCGGATTTCAACAAAATTTGACTGGTAGTATCCTTATGGGCTACTAACTGAAAATTGTACAAATGATGGGGCTGACCCCCCAGGGGCCTGAGGGGCGGGGCCAAAAGGGGTCAATTTGGCTATTTCCATATAAACGACTTCTTCTCTGAAACCAAGCATGGGATAGCACCCATAATGCAATGGTAGCATCCTTATAGGGTGGGGATTCAAAATTGTACAAATGATGGGGCTGACCCCCCAGGGGCCTGAGGGGCGGGGCCAAAAGGGGTCAATTTGGCTATTTTCATGTAAACGACTTCTTCTCTGAAACCAAGCATGGGATAGCATCCATAATGCAATGGTAGCATCCTTATAGGGTGGGGATTCAAAATTGTAACAAATGATGGGGCTGACCCCCCGGGGGCCTGAGGGGCGGGGTCAAAAGGGGTCAATTTGGCTATTTCCATATAAACGACTTCTTCTCTGAAACCAAGCATGAGATAGCATCCATAATGCAATGGTAGCATCCTTATAGGGTGGGGATTCAAAATTGTACAAATGATGGGGCTGACCCCCCGGGGGCCTGAGGGGCGGGGTCAAATGGGGTCAATTTGGCTATTTCCATATAAACGACTTCTTCTCTGACTAAGCATGAGATAGCACTCATAATGCAATGGTAGTATCGTTATAGAGTGGGGATTAAAAATTGTACAAATGATGTGGCTGACCCCCCGGGGGCCTGAGGGGCGGGGCCAAAAGGGGTCAATTTGGCTATTTCCATATAAACGACTTCTTCTCTGAAACCAAGCATGGGATAGCACCCATAATGCAATGGTAGCATCCTTATAGGGTGGGGATTCAAAATTGTACAAATGATGGGGCTGACCCCCTGGGGGCCTGAGGGCGGGGCCAAAAGGGGTCAATTTGGCTATTTCCATATAAACGACTTCTTCTCTGAAACTAAGCATGGGATAGCACTCATAATGCAATGGTAGTATCTTTATAGGTGGGGATTCAAAATTGTACAAATGATGTGGGCTGACCCCCGGGGGCCTGAGGGGCGGGGTCAAAAGGGGTCAATTTGGCTATTTCCATATAAACGACTTCTTCTCTGAAACTAAGCATGGATAGCACCCATAATGCAATGGTAGGCATCTTTATAGGGTGGGGATTCAAAATTGTACAAATGATGGGGCTGACCCCCAGGGGGCCTGAGGGGCGGGGTCAAAAGTGGCAATTTGGCTATTTCCATTTAAACGACTTCTTCTCTGAAACTAAAGCATGGTAGCACCCATAATGCAATGGTAGCATCCTTATAGGGTGGGGATTCAAAATTGTACAAATGATGGGGCTGACCCCCAGGGGGCCTGAGGGGCGGGGTCCAAAAGGGGTCAATTTGGCTATTTCCATATAAACGACTTCTTCTCTGAAACCAAGCATGAGATAGCATCCATAATGCAATGGTAGCATCCTTATAGGGTGGGGATTCAAAAATTGTACAAATGATGGGGCTGACCCCCCGGGGGCCTGAGGGGCGGGGTCAAATGGGGTCAATTTGGCTATTTCCATATAAACGACTTCTTCTCTGAAACTAAGCATGAGATAGCACTCATAATGCAATGGTAGTATCGTTATAGAGTGGGGATTCAAAATTGTACAAATGATGTGGCTGACCCCCCGGGGGCCTGAGGGGCGGGGTCAAAAGGGGTCAATTTGGCTATTTCCATATAAACGACTTCTTCTCTGAAACCAAGCATGGATAGCACCCATAATGCAATGGTAGCATCCTTATAGGGTGGGGATTCAAAATTGTACAAATGATGGGCTGACCCCCTGGGGGCCTGAGGGGCGGGGTCAAAAGGGGTCAATTTGGCTATTTCCATATAAACGACTTCTTCTCTGAAACTAAGCATGAGATAGCACTCATAATGCAATGGTAGTATCTTTATAGGGTGGGGATTCAAAATTGTACAAATGATGTGGCTGACCCCCCCGGGGGCCTGAGGGGCGGGGTCAAAAGGGGCCAATTTGGCTATTTCCATATAAACGACTTCTTCTCTGAAACTAAGCATGGTATAGCACCCATAATGCAATGGTGGCATCTTTATAGGGTGGGGATTCAAAATTGTGCAAATGATGGGGCTGACCCCCAGGGGGCCTGAGGGGCGGGGTCGAAAGTGGCCAATTTGGCAATTTCCATTTAAACGACTTCTTCTCTGAAACTAAGCACGGTATAGCACCCATAATGCAATGGTAGCATCCTTATAGGGTGGGGATTCAAAATTGTACAAATGATGGGGCTGACCCCCCAGGGGCCTGAGGGGGGCGGGGCCAAAAGGGGTCAATTTGGCTATTTCCATATAAACGACTTCTTCTCTGAAACCAAGCATGAGATAGCATCCATAATGCAATGGTAGCATCCTTATAGGGTGGGGATTCAAAATTGTACAAATGATGGGGCTGACCCCCCGGGGGCCTGAGGGGCGGGGTCAAATGGGGTCAATTTGGCTATTTCCATATAAACGACTTCTTCTCTGACTAAGCATGAGATAGCACTCATAATGCAATGGTAGTATCGTTATAGAGTGGGGATTAAAAATTGTACAAATGATGTGGCTGACCCCCCGGGGGCCTGAGGGGCGGGGCCAAAAGGGGTCAATTTGGCTATTTCCATATAAACGACTTCTTCTCTGAAACCAAGCATGGGATAGCACCCATAATGCAATGGTAGCATCCTTATAGGGTGGGGATTCAAAATTGTACAAATGATGGGGCTGACCCCCCGGGGGCCTGAGGGGCGGGGTCAAAAGGGGTCAATTTGGCTATTTCCATATAAACGACTTCTTCTCTGAAACTAAGCATGATATAGCACTCATAATGCAATGGTAGTATCTTTATAGGTTGGGGATTCAAAATTGTACAAATGATGGGGCTGACCCCCAGGGGGGCCTGAGGGGCGGGGTCAAAAGGGGCCAATTTGGCTATTTCCATTTAAACGACTTCTTCTCTGAAACTAAGCACGGTATAGCACCCATAATACAATGGTAGTATCCTTATAGTGTGGGGATTCAAAATTGTGCAAATGATAGGGCTGACCCCCCGGGGGCCTGAGGGGCGGTGTCAAAAGTGGTCAATTTCCATATATATATGACTTTTTCTCTGCAACTTAACATGGGATTACGCTCATAATGCAATGGTTACATCCTTATAGGGTTTGGATTCAAAATTTTGCAAATGATGGGGCTGACCCCCCGGGGGCCTGAAGGGTGGGGTCAAAAGGGGTCAATTTAGCTATTTCCATATAAACGACTTCTTCTCTGCAACTAAGAATGGAAGAGCACTTATAGTGCAATGGTAGCATCCTTATAGGGTTGGGATTTGAAATTGTACAAATGATAGGGCTGACCCCCGGGGCCTTAGACGGCAATAGATGCGAGGTCAAAAGGTCAATTAGGCTACTATTTTCATATAAATTACTTTGTCTCTGAACCTATGTATTGGATAGCATATTTGTATGGTATCAATAGCATCATTGTATGGTTGTGATTCAAAATTAAACTTTGGGAGTCAATTTTGCTTATTTTTCTAATTGTCAGAGTCTTGTGATAATTACTAACAAAAAACCAGGTGAGCGATACAGGCCCTCTGGGCCTTTTTTTTTTTTTTTTTTTTTAAATTCAATAATGAATGCAGATCAAATATAATTATCAAATATGTGTATTAATTTAATTTGAAACATGTTTGTTTTGCTGAAAATTTGCAAAAAAAAAAAAATAATAAAGAAGAAGTTTGTTAAAATTTGAATTTTTTACAAATGGATGAGAGTTGAGAATGTCTAACAGTCACCTGAATTCCGATATGCACAGTTATGAATAATGTTTTGCTTTTAAACAAACAAATAAATATGTCTCCTATATAAACTATGGTAAAGATCCTTTCCCCTGGGGAAAATTCCGAGACCCCAGTGCCATGAAATTCACAATATTGGTAGAGGGCCTTGAAACCTGCCATGTAAGCACATCAGCCCGTGTTTCTTAGTATATGTGTACATATGTATTAGATTCCCAAAAAGCTAAGTGGGCTATGCGGAAGCTTATAACTATTTGTTTGGAAATAATATGGAAAATAAACTATGATATGATAGTATTGCTAACAATTTCAAATGGTGGAAATGAAACCACGATCCGCGGAGGATTTTCCCCATAATTGTACAAAACACGCGTTCTTTGTAGTAAAACAAGTCACGTGATTATACCTCATTCATGCCATTGGCCGAAATAAATATGGAATTGTATTAGTGGGTAACTAGTGATCACATGAGTGTGTGTTTACTTCCAAATAGAGTGATTTCTCTGACCTGGTATTTATACATAATTTGGCCTTATTTTCTCTGTGTTATATGTAAATGTTCTGAACCCTAAAGCAGGTAATAATATATATAAATATAAATTTAGAATTCTACGAATTTAGCCGGGAGTAGCCGATCTTCGCTGAATTTAGATTAGACGGTTAGACCTATTGAATTGGTCAATTCGTAATTATATCATTTATTTACAAAACGTGAAAATGGCAGTTTTACAACTCATTTCAGTTCATTATTTATAGTAAAACAGTGCATATGTGCAAGTCAAATGATATGCATGCAATATTAATAATATTTTGGAGTCTAAATATTTTCAAATAAATCAATTTCTCCGAAGAAATGGCAAGTAAACTATCACCATATTTGGAAGTAAACACAAAATCACGTGATCACTAGTTACCCATAATACAATTGTATATTCCGGCCAATGGCTTGAATGAGGTATAAGCACGTGACTTTTTTTACTACGTTTGACTACAAAGAACGCATGTTTTTACTACGAAAAATAGATGCAGATGTATCGCGAGTTGGGAGTTTAAAACCGCGTCACTGGAGGATTTTTAGCCCAAAGTTTGAATCTGACCATTAAGACCGTAACAAAAATTCGTTGTGCCTTTATATAAGTGTATATTGTAGGCCAAGATAACAAGTAAAGCTGGTTTCCCAACGTGTATTGTGTACCTGTACTGTGACCTTTATGGCTTTTAAATTACGTAACTGGTTTTTTTCGGGATTCACAAGTACAACATAAAAAAATCTTTTTTTTATTTTATTTTTTTATTTTTATTTTCATTCATTCTTTTAATATAGTATAGTACGGTATGTACTACATGGACTTGGTACGAATGCCAATCAACAAAACACACACACAGCTTTGAAACGAATTTTCAACCCACGGTTATATATATTAATAATTCGTTGTACACTTCCTTAGCTCGGGCTAACAGCTACGTACACGCAGGCTACAGTTTCATGGCCGGGATGTGCAGGATCACATTTTTTTTTTTTTTTTTTTTTTTGGAAATCAAATGAATAAAAACTTGAATTAACAAAATCAACGTCGATCTCTGCTGTATGGCTTTTGCTGCATATACACAGTGCTCTATGAAAGGGTGGCCATTGATTTCCACTTTCAAGACCAGATGTCGACATCTTTAAGTTTAGATGTCGACATCAATAACTGACAAGTCGGTGTCACATCCGAGCATAAACACAATTATCGCCGAGTTACCGACTGTCTACATAAATATCTTGGATTCATTATGTGGGCATGTACATGTGGTAAGTCGACATATTCTTCTGTTTATGTCGACATATTCCGATATGATGTCGACTTAATGCCTTAACGATGTCGACATTATTAAGTCGTAAGTCGGGAAATCGATGGCAGAAATATGCCACCATAAAATTGCAATATTTTCTAATTTTCGGATTAACGGGCCTTCGAACTATTAGGCCTTAGCGGTTCAAGTGACCTTAAAATTAACAGATGACGATTACTGCGTACTAATCAGACGGCGTGACCAGACCTTATTACACGATTATCATATAATAAACAAATTATTGAAATTCATAGTCCAGAGAAAAATACTTTGACAACTCTCGGTAAAGAAATTGCTATCAAATTTCTTCATCTAGGTACAAACACATGGACACAATTATTTTCATTAGCAATCCAATATGGCGAGTGTTATCCATTGTTTGCGCATGTGTAACAGGAAGGCGACAAGTCGACAACTCGACAACACGACAAGTCGACAACACGACAACACGACAAGTCGACAACTCGACAACACGACAAGTCGACATTTTACCGCGACAACACGAGATTCTGTACGCGCTAATTAGCGTGTTTGAAATGTCGACTTGCGTTGTCGACTTGTCTTCTTGTCGTGTTGTCGACTTGTCGCGGTTCGAAAACGCGACTAGTCGACATTTCAACTGTTAAATCTCGGGTTGTCGCAGTTTGAGACCCCGACAACTCGACAAGGCGACAAGGCGACAACACAACAACACGAGATGGCCGTAATCAGCCACCATAATTTTAATTTACAATGCAATCCGGTTTAACATCACTCCCCAAAATATCATTATGCGGACCATTTCTGTCATTAAGGGTAGAATAAACAAGTCAAAGAAAGGGGAAGGAAACGCAAAATACATGTACTTATTGTAAAATATAACGTATATAAGGTATAATAAGGGTCATTTTTCGGTAAATTTTGATTATATTCATCATTTATTCATGGAGCAACGTTAACCCTAATGCAATCAAATTACAGTGTACATAAGGCTTACAATCGAACAACTTTAAAGATGCTCCACCACTGACAAATGTTATTTTTACACTTTTAAAAACAGGAGCAGACGATTTAGTATTTTTCTTCAGTTAAAAAAGTTACTTACTTTACACCATTACCACCATTGAAAAGTTTGAGCTTCTAATTTTACTTCAAGTTAAAAATATGAAAAATAATTAATTGCATCCCGAAAAAATTCCGTGGCACTATATCTTATATAGAATGAAGTAATGATTACGCATGCACCAAAGGCGAAGTAAATTATTTTATATTATTTTTGTGTTAATTAGGCATATATATACACGATTAAACACCAATTATTGTTCAAATGATGAATATCATTTATGCTCTGTCGGCGGTGGAGCATCTTTAAAGCTTGTATGCTTGTGAGATATTTTATAAAATATAACATATAAACCTGTTTTAGTATTATTTTTTTATTTTGATGTAATTTTGAACTCGCAATGCTTCATGAAGAAATGACAACTTGCCGTCCAATCGTCCATATAAATTGTCAGATCAGCACTGCAGAAAAATGTATTCGTGAAAAATACAACTGTACGTTAATTATAACAACTATATAACTTGCAATATTTACTAATTTTCGGACTAACGGGCCTTCGGACTGAAGGGCCTTCGGACTATTGGACCTTCGGACTATTGGACCTTCGGACTAACGGGCCTTCGGACTATTAGGCCGTAGGGATATAAGGGTGTCACCGTTTAGAATGTTAGTAATGTCTTTGGATAGAGCGGTGCTCAATAGTTGTAGGTTACGATGCGCTTTCCAGATAGCACTATCATCTGCAAATTGTGATATATTTTGTTTAATAGTAATAGTCAGATATGTCATTTATACAGATGTTAAATAGTGTAGGACTGATCACTGAGCCCTGGGGGTACCGTTTTCAATCGGGTATACTTCCGAGTACGTCTCCCCTATACGTACTTGTATAGTTCGGCCCTGTAATTTTTTTTTAATAAAACCATACATGTTTCCATGTATACCCATATTTTTCATTTTATATAATAAACCATCTTTCCACATCATATCGAATGCTTTTTCAAAATCAATAAATACAGCTAATAGACTTTCTTTATTAAGGTTGGCTTTTTGAATTTCGTTAGTTAGTTTTATTAGTTGGTCAGTTGTTCCACGGTTAGATCTAAACCCACACTGATTGATTGTAGGTTAATTGTTGCACTCAATGTACCATTTGAGGCGATTATTGACCATTTTCTCCATAATTTTGCAAAGGGTGGATGTAAGTGAGATGGGCCTGTAAGAAAGTGGTATATTAGGATTTTTTCCTTTTTTAAATATTGGAACAACAATGAAGTGTTTCCAGCTATTAGGGACTTTTTGGCTTGTCCATACCTGGTTGATATAATCTAATAAGACTTTCTGTGCTGATACACTTCATTGCTTATACATGTTATATGTTATTTTATCTTCCCCAGGACTTGTGTCTTTAGTTTGCGCAAGCGCATCAGTAAATTCCTGAAATGTAAAGATATTGTTAATATAATTATCACAAGGTTCAGTATTATTAATAAAATCAGACTGCTCTTGTTCGAATTGTGTTTTGTGCTGTAAAAAATCTTGATTATTGTTTTCGGTACTACTTACAGAGGAAAAGGAGGCTGCAAATAAGTTTGTTTTTTCTTTATTTTCTGTAATGTACAGTTGGTAGTAGACTAAAGGTTACACCCTTGTGCACACGGAGTGCACTACGTTTAGACTACAGGTAGACACGGAGTGCACGAGGTTTAGACTACAGGTAGACACGGAGTGCACGAGGTATAGACTACAGGTAGACACGGAGTGCACAAGATTTAGACTACAGGTAGACACGGAGTGCACAAGATTTAGACTACAGGTAGACACGGAGTGCACGAGGTATAGACTACAGGTAGACACGGAGTGCACAAGATTTAGACTACAGGTAGACACGGAGTGCACGAGGTTTAGACTACAGGTAGACACGGAGTGCACGAGGTTTAGACTACAGGTAGACACGGAGTGCACAAGATTTAGACTACAGGTAGACACGGAGTGCACGAGGTATAGACTACAGGTAGACACGGAGTGCACAAGATTTAGACTACAGGTAGACACGGAGTGCACGAGGTTTAGACTACAGGTAGACACGGAGTGCACGAGGTTTAGACTACAGGTAGACACGGAGTGCACAAGATTTAGACTACAGGTAGACACGGAGTGCACAAGATTTAGACTACAGGTAGACACGGAGTGCACTACGTGTGAACACGGTGTCCACTACAGGTGGACATCGTGTCCAGGTACATTGAGACCTAGACAGACAAGGTGATGTGTTACAGTTAGGGATCGGGGAAGAATAAGTTCTTCAATTTGAAATAATACATAACTATAATTTTTAAGTGTTTATTTTTTTTTTAATTACAACATCTACAATTTAATGTACAGTATATATAACTATATAATACAATATGTTTTAGTATACATGAATAAAACCTTTTCACTGCAAAAGTAATAAAGATTGATTTATATTCATTAAGTATATGTCTATTTAATATTATATCAGTAGTTTCCATTTCTTATCTTAAATTGTCTATATTACGTTTTCAAAAGTAAATGTTTTATGGGTAAATATATATATCATTTACATCAAGCATTTTCACAAGTCAAAAACAACTTTGAATTGCAGCAAAAAACCAGTCCTAATGTGCTTTTGAGACACTTTTTCTTTTATAATAAGCTATCAGTAATACAATCATATACCGGGTAATACATAGCTTTTAAACAAAAAGATTTGGTGCCTATCAATCAGTTGTCTAGCGATACCCTTGTAGATCGTCTTTCATTAAAATATATACACTTTTATAATATTTTTCTTGCTATTTTAAGTTCTAAAAGTATTGTACGTAAAAAAAAACTTAATTACATATTCTTTATTAAAAACTGAACGTCTTTAAAAGATCATGCAGAATTAAATCCACTTCAAACTATATGACGTCCTCCACTAATTGGTGGCTAGTCTACCTACAAGTACCCAATTCAGCTTGTTTTGATTCTTAATTACCGGTACACACAATAAGTTTATGATCCCAACCCCGCAAGTTATCTTGACCGTATATTGCGTCATGGTCCAATAATTATAACTTGTCAAACATACAGGTAAGCCACAGTATCCAGCTATACAGGTGCCTCAAGGTGACCATCGATAGATGGCCAGAGGGCAGAATCGTTACCTTCTGTGTTTGCACGGCTTTAATGAGAATGGGGGCAGTATCCTTATATAATATGTGATTTTAGAATTGTTTCTATGGAAGTTTGTTAAGACAAACAAATATACTTTACCGTTTAAAAATCACATATTTTCATGAGTTTGAAACACATAAGTACCATTCTTCTTAGATACATGTACATGCTTGTTGTAGAGCCTGGGTAAACATGTACACCGGTTCCTGGGGGGGGGGGGGGGGGGGGGGGGGGGGGGTGAAGTGGAGCTGACGGTAGCTGTACAATGCGTAAATCATGCATGTCTGTCACAACCTTGAATTTACCAATAATACATGTATATATTATAATCAAAATTAATGTAGATTAGGTACTTATTCAACATTGTAATATGGTATTTTATATACATAGTCATGATAATCAGGTTTCTGATATATGTAAAAAGCCAGTGTAAAAAAATTAAATTAATGAAAAGATATTGGATGAAATATGATATTCCAATAATCTTGAAATAAATGTTTTAGTTAACTATACACTTGGTATTTAGATTATTTTTAATTTTAATATATAAAGCTTCATTAACAAATAAATTAAAATGCACTACCAGTTAAAACACATATCCCTATTGACTAGCATTGTTGTATAACTGTACGTATTTGTGTGATGAGTACAATGTATGTATGTAGAGAGGCTGCCACCTAAGTACATGCATGCTATAAATGGACCTCCTGGGGTTGGGATAAGGTACTACATGTATACAGGTGTTGTTAGTCTGTGATACACTTGACTGAACATATTGAAGGGTGCCCAAAGAAGGCCCCAGGCCCCTGGTCCCACTCTGGCCAATGTTAGGTAATTTAGATTATCATACCCGTGTGGTTGATGGAACAGTATGAAGTCCAAGTGACCATGGCAACTGCAGTCCTAGCCTAGGGGTCTACCTTTCGAGCAGGCAAATTTAAGTGAACAATATACTACATGTATGGATCATACATTAATATATATATTGTTATCATATAACTCACGCGGTTTGTAAAAGAAGGTCAGAATAGGATATTGTCAAATTATCAAGGTTTCTAGAATTAAAATAATTATGACAAATTCAGAATCTAATCAACAACTATGAATCTACAGTTTAAATGGGTAAGAAGTTGGATTTATTTTGATTCTGTCTGTTTGTTATCAGACATGTGACCTACATTTTAGCGATCGGTCCTTTGAACATAAACAGTGTTGATGGCTAACGAGCGGCCACATGCCCGATAATAAATTTTTGCTTTCTTAAGCCAGTGCTTACAGGTTTCTCAATCGATTGAGTGTAATAAAGTGTAATTTCTAATGCCGATTTTTAACGTCTATGAACGATTTCTCATTTTTTCCAATGCTTTGCAACGCGCCAGGTTCCATGTAGCAAATATATACGTATTATACAAACTATTTCGCGCACCTTGCCGTTTAGAAAACTATATTCCAAACATACATAGTTAAACATTTTATGAAGAATTTAATTTGTTTATGTTTATATGTCCTTGCTTTTATTATGCCCATCAATATATTCTTTTTAATCAAAATAATTTGCCGATCAAAATATCTCTTTGGCGACGATTTGCTTATACTAAAAATCTTACTATTCCACGCAAGGTTCATCACTTTATGCGTACGAAAAAAAACATTCATCTTTAAACTACTTATCACTAGCTAAAAAAAAAAACAGTTTTTACTGGGAAACTATCCATTGATGAGACATAACCGGTATGTGGTTTACCGTACGCAGTTAATTTTCAACGCAGTATAATTTGCTTTTATAAATTCTATAATTAACGTCCTTATTTATAAATTAAATTGTTTGATAATATATATTGATACATTTTACTTTATATGTATCTATTCAAATAAACATTGCAGTACAAATGATTTCCAGTAATTAACGGCAATTTTTATGTTGCAATGAATATTTATGTTTCTGATCGCAATAACTATTTCTATCTGTCTCAAAAGTCCATATAGACTGCAGAATCAATACATATTTTCTCATATTTCTGTGGCACATCATCTAGTCTGTCTGTGGTCTGGATGTAGTGGACATTTTACCTGGACACGATGTCCACCTGTAGTGGACACCGTGTTCACACGTAGTGCACTCCGTGTCTACCTGTAGTCTAAATCTTGTGCACTCCGTGTCTACCTGTAGTCTAAATCTTGTGCACTCCGTGTCTACCTGTAGTCTAAACCTCGTGCACTCCGTGTCTACCTGTAGTCTAAACCTCGTGCACTCCGTGTCCACTCGTAGTTCACACACCGTGTGCACAATGTGTAACCTTTAGTCTACTACCAACTGTATGTATTGTTGTGTATGAGTGCAGGTATTTCTTTACATGTGTTTGTGTTTTTCATGTCCTTGACAGCTTTCCAGACTTTTGCCATAGAAGCGTCTTTGTTAATGGTGTTACAGTAGTTTTGCCAATGTTCTTTTTTTACTGTGTTGATTACTGTTTTACTAGCCTCTCTTTTCTCTCTGTAGTCCTGCAAGTCAAAATAATTAAAACTTCCCCTGGGTTTGTTATAAGCCTTTCGCTTGGCACGTACTGCCCGCTCACAATCCCCATTCCACCATGGTACTGCAGAATATTTATAGTTCTTTTTCTGCTTTAAAGGAACATTAATATTAGTTATATTTATTATGGCCTGGGTGATATTTTTTAGACTTGACTCGACATTGCCGTCCAGTAATACCGGAGTTACTTCCCTTTCACTAGATGTTGTATAGCCCACCCAGTCAGCCCTGTTAAAATTCCAACCCGCTTTATTTACCTGTATTATTTCTTAGCTGTTTACATTTATAGTGTATAATGATGGGGAAGTGGTCACTGTCAAAATTGTGTTCGTGAACCCTCCAGGTACACTGTCCGGCAATGTCTGGTGTAGCTAAGGTAAGGTCTAATATTGACATTTCAAAAGTTGATATATTTACTCAGGTGCCCGAGCCATCATTTAGTAGTGTAAGGTCATTATTTTCTATATAAGTGTATAAGGCATTGCCTTTGGCATTACAGTGATTGCCTCCCCATAGGGTATGATGGCTATTAAAGTCCCCACACATGATATATGGGGTACTTATAAATTGATTTAGATGGGTATAATCCTCGTGTTTATTGGAAGTAGCGGTGTTGTAAATATTTACTATACTTATAGCTTTGTCGTGTAATAATTTTATGACAGCATCGACTACTTCCATTACATTACTTGTGATATCTAGTTCGTGAAACACGAGGTTATCCCGTATATATGTAGCTACACCTCCCCTCTGTTGATGTTCAGGGCGATTTTTTTAATATTGGAGGGTAAAAACCTGGAGTAAAAAAGTTGGTATCTTTGGTAAGCCAAGTCTCTTGTCGACATATAACATTAATTTCAGGTCTACTTTCTATATAATTTAATAACTCAGTGCCATTTTTATTAATGCTCCGGGCATTCCATTGCAGAATGCCTATTACCAATGGTGGTGTTGTGGGTCATTTAAGTTGTTATTGCAGCGGGTACACAGGGACCTGGCACGAAATTTTTTAACCAATAGTATACATATATATATATTATAGTATCAAGGGTATGAACTCGGCGGACGAGAAAAAACGGACCTATTTTTTTAAAACCGTGATTATTTTAATAAAATCGGTTCTATACAGCATTGACGGATATCTAACCTTAAAGAAAAATAATTTATCTTTTCATTGAGTGCTTGATGAACAAAATTGGCCAAGTATTGACGAAGTTATGGCTTGATGAATCGGGAAATTGATACTATAATATATATATACCTATACTGTTAGTTTAAAAAAATCGTGCCAGGTCCCTGTGAGCGGGTACTATAACGGAACATCCAGATTGATACCGAACTGTGTATCGATCTGAGCAAGTATATACACATGTATATCTGACCAGCTGTCGCCAGATTGAAATTTCGTAATTACGGAGACCAGTAACGACATCGGTTTTTTGATTGGTACCGTTACCTGTGGTTCCTGTGTTAGAATAACGGACGGACGGACGGACGGGTTGTTTTTGGCGGCGGGATGTTAAAGTCGGCCACACCGGTATAGGGTACACGATTAACTTCTGTGGCTTCCGCTGCAGCTTGTGCGTAGGATTTTTAACCTCGGCTATTGCCTCACGACGAGAGCATTTCTCAGTGGTTTGAATTTTAACAATTTCAACTGCCTTTTTCCTGGCAGGACACCCACCCATATGCAGCACTATGTTGTCCACCACAGTTGACACACTTTTTTGTCTCACTAGTACAGTCTTGAACTTTATGTTCTCTCCCACATTTTTGACATCTTTGGGTGCCTCTACACTTGGCCGCTATGTGGCCATACCGATTACATTTATAGCATCTGAGCGGTGGTGGTATGTATTGTTTTACATTGTGTGAGCGGTATCCAATGGATACCAGCTCGGGCAAGGTTTTACAGTTAAAAGTTAATTTGACAGCAGTGGCGTAGGAAGTTGAAACGTAATGGGGGGGCAAAGGTTCTCAATATTTTGTAACCCCCCCCCCCCCCCCCCCAGGAGGAGATTAATTCAACTCCCAACCATATATGCTTTATTAACATTTTTCATATATCATTAAATTTAAAATCATTAAATTTAACCCTTGTACACATTTATAGACAGTGGGGTCGCTAAAAGGAAATTAACGAATACGCAAATTGGCCAAATTAGCGTGTGAGCGTCGGAGGCGCGAGATTTTGGTGTTTTAGGGGTCTGAGGGTGACCCTCGGGAAAAAATATTGCAACTTAGAATGACTGATATGAGTTTTACAATGTATTTTGATGATTTTGCGAGCGCCCGAAAGCGCATGATTTTGGTGTTTGGGGGGTCCGAGGGTCTCCGCCGGAAAAAAAAATTACGATTTAGAATGGCTTAGATGAGTTTTACGATGCATTTTGATGAATTTGAGAGCGCCGAAAGGCGCGAGAATTTGGTGTTAGGGGGGTCCGGGGGTCTCCCCCGGGTAAAAAAATAACGATTTAAAATGGCTTAGATGAGTTTTACGATGTATTTTAATGATTATATTTAGCGTTCTTAACATGGTAATTTTTCGATTTAAAGTTACCTGCATTTAGAAATGATAATTGTGTCGTCATAACATTATGCAACCCTACTCGATCTGAATATACCGGCTTCACACCATCGGCACATTGTTGTGTAACATAAAAAAAAATTAATTGTCTCGCTAAGACATATAGACAAATTGATCTTTTAAGAGAGACTTTTTTAAATAGTACATAGAATCCCTTGATGGACATTTTTAGTCTAGTTCGTGTGTATTGAATTTTTACTATTTAAGGTTTGACATGTGCTTGAACGTTTTAGGAAATGCGCCGCGCAGCGGAAAATTTTGTAGAATGAAGTACGAAAAATGTGCAGGAGGACCATTTTTTCTTTCAAATAAGCATTTTTAGAAAATTTCAGTCGGCGGAAATGGGGGGGGGGGGGGGGCAAAAAGACATGTTTGCCCCCCCGTCCTGGGGAACGGGGGGGCAGTTGCCCCCCCTGCCCCCCCGCTTCCTACGCTCCTGGACAGTTGTACTGCCTTCAATACTATCATACTGTCTGCCTTTCATGCGGGTGACTTTACCAGCCTCTGCCTCTTCGAGGCATTGTAAAATATCAGCATCTGAGATGTCTGGTGAGACGCCGTATATTACGCCTTCAACTTTGTCTGTTGAGACTGGTTCCTTTACATATATCTTATACTCACCAAATTGTTTTTCTTTAAATAGTTTCTTTTTCTGCATGTCATCAGTGCATACTACCATCAAATCTCCATTTCCCAGGCCCCTGATGCTTTTCACTGGGTATTTTATAACACCTGTAATAAGTTTTTGGATTTTAATATGGTTACATTGGGATAGTTTCACAGTTTTGCAATGTATGATGAGTGCGTCTTTACTTACGTTGTCTTTCGGGGAGTTTATTCTTTTTCTCTTAGCATCCTGTGAGTATTGCATCTTATCAGGGGTGTCGAAGTTTAGTCTTCCTACAGAGGTAAATGCATCAAAGTCCTGGGACGATGTAGTTTGGTATAGATCTTCGACCTCCATACTGCTACTTCATGGAAAACCGGGAAAGACTGATAGTACAATGTACGGAGAGCTAACGGGTTTACAAAGACTGACGACGATCAAGAGACACGGACGATGGACAGCGGACGATTCGCAGAGAGCACAAACGACAGACAATAAACGAATTACAACACACGGACAAGTGCAGACGACGGACGTGGCACAAACCACTCACTAATACCAGTATACCACAATAAATGGCGATCAGGGTAACAAGCAATTTTGATTGGATCGTCGGAGACCCACGGGTGACGCACAGGGATCTGAGAATTGGTTACAGATTATGTAATCATGGACCCACCAGAGTGCCCTAAAACCATCTTTAGATGTTTTAGATGTCTAGATAAAAAAAAACCGATAAAAATCATAGAGTCTACTCTACATGAATTAAAGACGGTTCTGGTGATTTTCTATTGTTTTCAGACGAGCTTTGAGAAAGCACTCACAGGCCTGTATCATAAACTGCAGGTCCGTCAGGATTTATACTTGAAAACGGAAACGGCCTCCGTGTAGTTTGAACGCATATTACTTCCCTTGGCGGAACTCTCTTGTTGTGGAGGGGTGATTAGGATATTTACCCGCCAAGTTGTAAGTTGCCGATGCGTGAACGATGTCGACGAATAATGCCAATATACAGCTTACTGGCGTAAATGGAAATAAGGATAGTGGAGAAAAATAAGTAATGTAACCCCTTTTGACCATTTGCAATGCATGATTAAGCGATCATACGATGTTTTCATAAATTAAGCGAATATTTATTTATATGTTGACTGTTGTTTAGTGTTGACTATCCTCGATACTCCATGGGTTTCTATCACTGTATCACCACTGGAATTAATCCATTAAGAGTATGAGATGCACCGTATACGTATTTGACACGACTTAATGATTCAAAAGTGCTTCGTGCTTTCTAACATTGCTGAAATACAGCTGTATTTGATTTTCATAGCAAAACAGAAGGCTGTTAGGAGATAATCCAATAATTATAATATTACCTAGACACGTACGTCGATATTGAGAAACTTCTGATTGCCAATATACGACGTGGGTCTAATGATCAAAAGTGTCTCTCGTCGTGCTATACCTCTAACATTGTTAGAGTGTTCAGTAAAAAGAAGTCAACTAGCTAGTCAGAAGAAAGTATTTTCCCCTACAACAGTAGCTAGAAAATGAACGTGATCATTCATTGGTTGCAAAGACTTCCTTAGATGACTTACTGAAAGCAATCTCAATCTTCAAGGCCATACACTGTTATTCCGATGTACATCACTAACATCAAATTTAAAGGACAAAACTACCCACTCATCCGCTGTTGCCCACTGAGCCTTAAGTTTTGGCATATTCCAGTGAACTCCAGGGTGGATATGGGGACAGTGATAGTAACCCCTGTAGTGTTGAGGATGACTAATAAGCTAATCATGATGAGCAACTTACAGACCTGCTAATTAAGTTTGTTAGTGTCTGTTTATGTATCTTACATTACTGTTACATGTATGTAAATTGCACCAAATATGTCATTACATGTGGTAGGCGTTTTCCTGTGACACAGAATTGCATGCATATATAGTTACACAAAAAAAATTAAAGTGAATAGTCAGGCAATGGAACCAGTCTACATGCGTTCGTTGGCCTTCCCAAAGCCCTTGTATATCATAAATATGGTCAAGTTCTGCTTAAGTTGTCCAGTTTTGACCATTGAAATTATGGAAAAGCCTAGTGTACATTTAGCACCATTTAATAAATAAATTTTGAAAGCGAGGCTGTGTGGGAATGTCAATACGGACATAGCCAGCTGGGAGGACGTTTAAGGATTCCTGTAATATAAAATTTATTTCTTCACATGCAGCGCGATTTGATTGGAAATTTTATTTTCCTATTTCAAAAAGAAATTATACTGGATATATCAACACCATTTTTACCAACTTCAGCCTTCCTTTGCCAAACTATTCACTTTAAATATTTGATTTAGCCATAGACCAACATGTGAACTATCTTTTAATTTTTTGTTTTTGCCAATTAATTTCTTTGTTGCTAAGTCACAAAAAATCAATAAAATCAATATTTTACAAATGTCCCTTAAATAAAAGTGACTTATCTCATATCTTAAAGATGTATCAGTTGTCAGCAAAAAAAATGTTATGCACTTATTATTTTTTTAGAGATCCCAGTAACAAGAGGGGAGGGTTACCTGGAATGGCCTGAATATTTCATGGCCATAGCTTTTCTGAGTGCACAGCGGAGTAAAGACCCCAAAACACAGGTACGAAAAATATATTGCATAATTACATACATGTACAGTAGTACTTGGAAATCATAATAATCTGTAGATAATGAAAAGAAAAAAATATCAGTTTTGTGAAATGTCTTCATATTTATTAGATGAATATATCATATATTTTTCCTTAATAGGAAACATTATCAAGGGTGATATGTAAAATATATCAACTGTACTGTATCTACCAGACTCCAGTCTGTAATTTAGATATTAGTTTCCATCTCTTGACCTCCTTGATTATTTCAAAATCATTGAACATGTACAGGTTCCATTAATCTGCTGACTAGTACTGTTTCATCCTAAAATACTAGCCAAAAAACATCATCGATATTCCAGGGGGTTCCGATCACTTACGATCCTCTACAACCCCTGGACTATCTCATTAGTGAAATTGAAGGCAGCTCAGCGGAAAACATTTGACCAATCACAGGCTAGCAAAGATTTCCTTTGAAGAATAAAGAGAGAGCGACGCCTAACATCAAAGCCACACAGTCAACCACAGTGTACCGTTATACGGCTCTTTTGATGACATCAAAGGACTAAATTACCTGTTCTAATCTGTTGCCTTCAATTTCACTATGAGATAGT
This sequence comes from Argopecten irradians, assembly GCF_041381155.1. Lineage (NCBI taxonomy): Eukaryota > Metazoa > Mollusca > Bivalvia > Pectinida > Pectinidae > Argopecten > Argopecten irradians. The sequence goes on along the minus strand of NC_091140.1, from coordinate 37,775,800 downwards.
CCAGGGGTGTAGAGATCGTAAGTGATCGGAAGCCCTGGAGTTTCCAGGATGGTACTGTTCAATCAGGCATAATTTCATATGCCAAAACTGATTTCAAGAAAAATGTTCAAGACAGAATTGAATACTGTATTCAACCCAATAAGCGCCCAGGGCCCTAAAAAATTGAAGCAAATCAGGGGGGCGCTTAATAGAAAAAAATTTGGACTTGCCTTTCATAAAATGATTCTAAAAAGTAAGCTGTAAATCAAGTTGCAAAAGAAATAGGTAAGAAAACCAACAAAGTTTTCATATTTTCAGTCTGCATTTAATTCAAAGTAAGTGACATTGAAGCCTAAAAAAAAAAGAGGGAGGTGCGCTTATACGGACAGGGGTTCTTATTGGGTCGAATACGGTAATATGTATTGCTAATAGTAAAGCAGTTGTGTCTGTTTTAGGTTGGGGCGTGTATAGTTAACACTGAGAATAAGATCGTGGTATCGGTTATAATGGAATGCCACAAGGGTGTAGTGATGATCTGATGCCTTGGAACCGAAGTGCAGACAACATACTTGATACAAAACAGCTTTATGGTAATTTCCTACCTTCTTGAAAGAAAACATCTGTTATTTTAAGTTTAATATAAGATTATTATGAATAAAAGCAACCTGATGCATATTCCTTCAGAAGCAGACTGATCTACATATGAGCGTATTTTATAAAATATATAAATGTATCAAAAGTTTTTATAAAACTGCTGATAGATTTTTAAAAAATAATGTGGAAGACATTTATGAGATATTATTTATTTATCTAGTATGCCATGCAGAGTTGAATGCTGTGTTAAATAAGAACTCTACAGATGTGAAAGACTGTATAGGTGTATGTGGCGCTCTTCCCCTGTAATGAGTGTGCCAAAGTTCTCATTCAGTCCCCGGATCAAGGAAGTGGTGTATTACTCAGACAAATATCATCACAAAGTAGAGTTTAAGGCTTCTAGAAGGATGCTTGACCATGGCTGGAATAAAAAACACAGGTAAAAAAATCTTAACTGTACTTTTAGACTACAAAAATAACTAAACAAACAGACATTTCTAAGAATTTCAAAGAAAGTCACCGAAAATCAGGCAAATCCTCCCAATATCTATTGATATATCACCGTGTGTAATAGTTTTTCATGTCACTAGTGTAATATGTAAGGAGGGATTTTCATTGGCTGGAAATTCATTGACGTCATGACAAACAATAAAATGACGTCAGGAAAAATGATGTGATGTCTGGATTTCTAGAACGATGGAACAAAATGATAGTGTTCACTGGATTATTGCAAAAACATGTTGACGCAAGATTCCTCAAATTGTAGGTTGTTGTAGTTATGTGATAAAGAGTGTCTTAAAAGTCATCTGAACGGTTTGATTTTTGGCTTGCAAATACTCTCAAAAATAAAAACTACTCTGAGACTTATTTCATAAAATCTCCTATGAAATGAACAATTATTTAAGATCCTATAGATACACATATATTGCAATCTGAAATCATATTCAAAATTTTCATAAAACAAATTACCAAGTTTTCTGATCAAAGTGAGGAAAAAAATCATTTCTGTTTAATTTTTCAGACAATACAGACCTAAACAGGGAAAATTTGTCATAGACTTTTCATCAATAGAAGCCGGTTACCAATGGCTCAAACACTTCAACTGATGAAACTAAGGTCGTTGATGACGGACAAGTGGCTTCTAATGGAGATGCAAAGTAATGGAACACACAGAGTGAAAAGACAATCATAGGAAAACTACCAGAGTTATAAAATGTATACCATTCGAAGTAAGGAACACACAGAGTAAAAGACAATCATAGGAAAAACTACCAAAAGCTGTAAAATGTATACCATTCAACATTGTAAATGTAGCGTAACATAATGGAGTTGATTTCATTGGTAAAATTTAGAGATCTTCTGTTGAACATTCTTCAAAATAAGGTCAAAATTAGATTAGGAGCAACAAAATACATTTTTTACTTCAAATTAAACACCATATTTGAGTTATACTAGTTTTAGTGTACTGTAAGCGTGGATATATTTGAGCGAAACATTCATCTCTCTATGAAATATTGTGCCCAAAAGGGGATTTCCAGGAATCTATTTTTGGTTTGATTCTGCGGTCCCTACTACACTCTTTATTTAGGTAACTATTAGTAAATAATCATTTTTAATGTTTTATATACAAGTAACGAATCTGTTTTCACACGTACCAAAACGACTTCTGCAGGTACCGAAACGACTTCCGCAAGTACCGAAACTACTTAGTACCGAAACTACTCGGTACCGAAACGACTTGAATTCGTGTTTATAATGGTGTGCAGAAATGTTAATACACTCATTGTAATTATGCTGCTTTCATCTTTGTATTTTTAACACAGATCCTGTGCTGGGTATTTGATGCTCCCCCTTAAGAGGGGTGATCGCTTGCAATTTTAGGGTTAAGAAAGGGGGAGGGGGAGCGGGGTGGTGGTCGCGGTTCGTTTCGAACGTATATCATCCTGATTTAATCATGACAATTTATCTCAAGGAATAGTCCATTCTTAAAATTATGCAAAATAGCGACCCCTTGACACCACCTCGTTTTGGCCTTCACGTTAGCACTCGACCCTGTGGGGTAGGCTCTGGGTTCTGTCCCCTGGCCGAGACACACCAAAGCCTATAAAAGTGGTGGATTTTTCTGCTGCTACTTAACGTTCAGCATTAATAGAGTGAGACGACTGGGTCGCCCGTTGTCAGTATGATGTGACCGGGTGGGGTGTGTTTCTTGGTCTCTTCGGCAGCATGCATCAGTGATGTAGCACTAAAATAAAAGGGCAAAAGCTTCACTATACAAGAAGACGCACCACGCACTGCCTACACACCGCATACAGGGGAGGTCGTCCTTACATGACCCTAGCTGTTAATAGGACGTTAATTAATCAATCAAACAAACAAAATAAAACATATTCTAATAATTTCTAAAAAGTACATAAAAGAACGTGGAAACTTTGTGGAAAAACAAAGGGTAAAAGAAGCACCCTGTGGGACACAAGCAGTGAAATTGCTATAAGCGCTGACAAGTCGTGTTATAATTATGCGGCCAAATAATTGCCCGCGTGTTTGTATTGATTTTCGATACAATGTTTGTTTGCCTGTTTGTTTGATTAATTAACGTCCTATTAACAGCCAAGGTCATGTAAGGACGGCCTCCCATGTTGTGTACCATAACTATATACACATTATTTTAATAAGTTTTTCCTTGATATTTTTAACTAAGAAATGACCAAGAATGGATGATTATATGATTAATATTTTCCTTCAGTTCAAAACTAGGACAGTTTATTCACGTGTGGATTATTATTGTCTTGCAGGTAGGGCGTTAAAATTGAACTTGCTGCCCCTATTGCATGATCGTAAAAGGCGACTATTTAGGATATGATCTTTTCGCTTCTAATCTTCCTAACGTACGGGTCTCCCTTGACACCGCCCCATTTCTGGCATTCTGTTGAGTGCTCGCCGCTGTGAAGTAGGTTCTTGGTTCTGTCCCCTGGCCACCAAAGTCTATAAAAGTGGTTGTTTCTGTTCCTGCTTAGCACCCATCATTCACACTGTATGGTAACGGGATCTGGCCCCGGTTGTTTGGTATCTACTTCCGGAAATAAAAAAAAAACAAATGAGAGGGGTACGTGGTTAATCGCTTTAAAAACTCGATAATATTTCATTTGTTTATTGAAACCTTTCAAAAATTAGAACAGTGAAAGCTTAACATTTTAATATGTCCAACCATTGTATGTGAAAATGAGAATAAAGTTTCTCAGGTTGTATTCAAACATGTAACCCGTATGTTTTTATTTGTGATTCAAATTTTTAACCAGATTGTTATGCCAAACCGTATACTAATGAATACCAAACCGGAATATACTAATGAATACCAAACCGGAATTTTGTACGTACCAAACAAGTACACTATAGTCATAACTATAGTCATAACATGCTCACTAAACATCATCGATGGCACACAGGATGTATTTATGATAAATTTGAAATGATAGATAGTTTTTTGTTCTATCCTAATTCTTCATTCAACATCTTATCTTAAAGAAATGCATCCGATATCTTGAGATATGTTCATATCTTTTCTCGCATTTTTCTCAGTTTTGCACGGAAATACCATCCAGGTTACATGTTTGAATACAAATAAGGAGGCTTTATTCTTATTTTCACATTTTCACATATAATTGTTGGATATATTAAAATTTTCACTGTTCTAATTTTTGAAAGGTTTCAAAAAACAAATGAAATACTATCGAGTTTTTAAAGCGATTTAGCACGTACCCCTCTCATTTGTTTAGGTACGATTTTTCCGGGAGTAGATACCAAACAACCGGGGCTGGATCCCGTTACCATACAGTGATTCAGGGAGTGGGACAACTGGTTTGCTTGATGTCTTCGACGGCTAATTCATAGCACTATAAAAGGGACAATAGTTCCACAAGACAAGAACATAACAAGACTACACTGCAGTCTCTGCAAACATGCACCACGCACTTCATACACGCTATACACCGCGTACATGGGAGGCCGTTCTTACATGACCCTGGCTTTTAATAGGACGTTAATTAATCAAACAAACAAAGCTGGAGTTAAGACATATGCTTTCATTTGGAATTACGACCCTTAGCCATTTTGTTTTTTTCTTCTTCTCCAAATCATGGTATTGCAACATACTATTAACAGCCTGAACTGTCTTGGCATCGTCATTGTAAAACGCCTATAATATCCGCTAAAACCAAGGAACTGAAGCAAATCCTTAATGTTCTCTGTCGCTATACCTTGCTCTGAGACTACATGACCGAGATATGTCACAGACATCAATTTTAAGATTTAAATAGCTCACACTTGGATAGTTTTAATTTTAAGCCATGCTACACGAGTATAGAAAATATGGATTCTAACCGTACGAGGTGTTTATCAAAAGTCTTGAAGAATATTAAATGTCGCCAAGAAACATTAAACACTCATGCAGATGCATATCATGCATTTTTCCATTAATGATTGATTTGAATTTTGCTATATTAAAAGCTTTCCCTGTCTGTATGGGATATAACAAAGTGACCAATACGACCACCTGTCTGTCCTTATACTCAAATCTACAAAGAATTACAGCCACGGACATTTTGAAGTGTAAACATGCTACTAAAGTTTTATATTCATAATGTTTCTTTATTGATGGAAGGGACATTTCGAAAATAATGTACCTGTCGAACTTCAACTCTGATGTGTTTTCGAGAAATTACATATTTACTAGTATAATTTTAGATACATACTGTATGTTAATGGTTTTTTTGCCATAGCAACGGTTTTGATGGAGTTGAACAAGTTCACAAAATGTGCTATAGATGGCGTCCTTTCTGCTTAATTACAGTCGCAGCCCTTGTCCCGAAATTTGCAACAACTGCAGCGCACATGTCTCCGGGATGTTGTTGATTTCTCTTGGTTGCTATTCTTAGTACATTAGTATTTGCTTCCCTTATCCTTCAGGAAGCCCTTCAGGAAGCCCAACAGAACAAGAGGCCCAGAGGGCCTGTATCGCTCACCTGGTTTGAAATGCCAAGTAATGTTCTGAATACAGGTTCATTGTTTCTTTTCTGAAGGAATTTTTATATTAACCTATAAATCCCCTATTGGGTCCCACCCCTCCTGCCCCCAGGGGGTCAGAGCCAAAATTTATACAAGTTCTGTTCCCCTTCCCCCAAGGATGTTTATGGCAAAATTTGGTCACAATCCAAGCAAAACTCTAGGACAAGTAGCGATTTATAGGATTTACCTCTATTTCCCCTCTTGGGCCCCAACCGTCCTGCCCCCGGGGGACCAGAGCCAAAATTTATACAAGTTCTGTTCCCCTTCCCCCAAGGATGTTTGTGGCCAAATTTGGTTACATTTCATGTAGAACTCTATGACTAGTAGCGATTTAAAGGATTTACCTCTATTTCCCCTATTGGGCCCCGCCCCTCCTGCCCCGGGGGACCAGAGAGCCAAAATTTTTACAATTTCTGTTCCCCCTCCCCCAAGGATGTTTGTGGCCAAATTTGGTTACAATCCATGCAGAACTCTATGACTAGTAGCGATTTAAAGGATTTACCTCTATTTCCCCTATTGGGCCCCGCCCCTCCTGCCCCCTAGGACCAGAGCCAAAATTTATACAAACTCAGTTCTTATTCTCCCAAGGATACTGGCCAAATTTGGTTACATTCCATGCAAAACTCTATGACTAGTAGCGATTAAAAGGATTTACCCTATTTCCCCTATTGGGCCCCACCCCTCCAGCCCCCGGGGACCAGAGCCAAAATTTATACAAGTTCTGTTCCCCTTCCCCCAAGGATGTTTGTGGCCAAATTTGGTTACATTTCATATAGAACTCTATGACTAGTAGCGATTAAAAGGATTTACCTCTATTTCCCCTATTGGGCCCCACCCCTCCAGCCCCCGGGGGACCAGAGCCAAAATTTATACAAGTTCTGTTCCCCTTCCCCCAAGGATGTTTGTGGCCAAATTTGGTTACATTTCATATAGAACTCTATGACTAGTAGCGATTTAAAGGATTTACCTCTATTTCCCCTATTGGGCCCCGCCCCTCCTGCCCCGGGGGACCATAGCCAAAATTTATACAAGTTCTGTTCCCCTTCCCCAAGGGATGTTCGTGGCCAAATTTTGTTACATTCCATTCAGAACTCTATGACTAGTAGTGATTTAAAGGATTTACCTCTATTTCCCCTATTGGGCCCCGCCCCTCCTGCCCTGGGGGACCAGAGCCAAAATTTATACAAGTTCTGTTCCCCTTCCCCCATGGATGTTTGTGGGCAAATTTGGTTACATTCCATTCAGAACTCTAGGACAAGTAGCGATTTATAGGATTTACCTCTATTTCCCCTATTGGGCCCCGCCCCTCCTGCCCCCCCGGAGGTCAGAGCCAAAATTTATACAAGTTCTGTTCCCCTTCCCCCATGGATGTTTGTGGCCAAATTTGGTTACATTCCATTCAGAACTCTATGACTAGTAGCGATTTAAAGGATTTACCTCTATTTCCCCTATTGGGCCCACCCCTCCTGCCCCTGGGGGATCAGAGCCAAAATTTATACAAGTTCTGTTCCCCCTCCCCCATGGATGTTTGTGGCCAAATTTGGTTACAATCCATGCAGAACTCTAGGACAAGTAGCGATTTATAGGATTTACCTCTATTTCCCCTATTGGGCCCCGCCCCTCCTGCCCCCGGGGGGTCAGTGCCAAAATTTATACAAGTTCTGTTCCCCCTCCCCCAAGGATGTTTGTGGCCAAATTTGGTTACAATCCATGCAGAACTCTAGGACAAGTAGCGATTTATAGGATTTACCTCTATTTCCCCTATTGGGCCCCGCCCCTCCTGCCCCCGGGGGGTCAGTGCCAAAATTTATACAAGTTCTGTTCCCCCTCCCCCAAGGATGTTTGTGGCCAAATTTGGTTACAATCCATGCAGAACTCTATGACTAGTAGCGATTTAAAGGAAATGTTGACGGACGGACGGACGGACGGACGGACGGACGACGGACGCGCGCCATTACATAAGCTCACCGGCCCTTCGGGCCAGGTGAGCTAAAAAAAGTCCAAAATTTGTTTGAGTTTTACGGCCCATCGACAGTCAAGGTCAATTAGGGCCAAACTACAAGTCATGCATTCGTTTTAAATGAAAGATAAATAATGATTGCATCTAAAAGATCAGGATAAGACATAGGCAAGTAACAATTAAAACACAATCTTTAGCTCACCATCATCAGATAGTAGGCTTTTCTAATCGCCTTTCGTCCGTGGTGTGTCCGTAAAAAATGATTTTTACCGCTATCAGAAAAACAATATGGCCTCAAGCCATCTTGGATTTTTGGAATTTTATTACCGCTATTTCTCAGAAAGTAAAGAAAATATCGTTTTAAAAATTCATATTAATATGTAGGATCTTCTAGGGCCCTGGTTGCGCATATTGCTTTTTAGTACCGATCGGTCAAAAAGATGGCCGCAAATCTTGGATTTTGATAGTTAATGCTTGCTACCGCAATTTCCCAGAAAGCACTAAAGGGATCTTTATAAAATGTCATCATTATATTTTGGGACCGATCAGGCTACAAGATGCCCGACCAGCCATCTTTGATTTTCGCTAATTTTCAGAAAGTACTGAAGGGATCTCTCTAAAACTTCATATGTAGGTTTCCCTAGGGCCTATGTTGTGCATATTGCATTTTGGAACCGATCGGTTTACAAGATGAATGCCCAGCCACCAACTTGGGTTTTGATTGTTGACGGCAGAGAAAAGATCAGATTCCTCTTTCAATTGTCTGTCATAGATCAATCTTTGGTGGGCGCCAATATCACTCCGGGATCCCTTGTTTATTTTTTGGGAATAAAATAATTGTGGTTACACATATGAGAAAACGCATGCACAATGTTGATGAAACGATATAATGTAGAGTTGATAGGAGTATAAGATGGGAAACAATTATGTTTTGTTAAAAATGCCGATATCTTTGAGATAGCTGGAATTACGATTATGTCTCTCGACATGGAACAAGAAGTCCAAAGGGCTAAAGTCTGGAAACCAAGGTGGCATTACAAACTGGAACTGTATGTAGTGGTGCACCATCATGTTGGAACCATCCTGCTGAGTTGATAGCTGTCACTTTTCGTTTAAAAAAGGCAGAAATGTTGATGATCAGTAGCTTGATATAGTGTTCTGAATCAACAGAGGCATTATTGCCGTCAGCATCCTCAAAGAAAAATGGGCCAATAGTTCATGAATAGGGTGCACGAACCGTAATCTCATCATGGATAGTTTCATGGTAAAATATTGGTTTTTCAGATTCCAAAGATCGACAATTTGGTTATTTACCACATTTGACAAAGAAAAATGAGCTTCATTTGAAAACAAAATATTACCAAAAAAGTCATCAGGCTGCCAAGAGTGGATACAGTTCTCTGGTGCACTCAGTTTCATGCTATATGAGACTTATATCTAAATACATGTGTAATCATATATGCTTAGATATGTTCGCCCCTGTGAGGAAGGCTCTGGGTTCTATCCCCTGGCCGAGACACACCAAAGTCTATAAAAGTGGTAGTTTCTGCTCCTGCTTAGCGCTCAGCATACAGGGAGTTTGACGACTGGTTCGCACATTATCAGTATAATGTGACCGGGTGAGGTGTGTTGCTTGGTGTCTTCGGCAGCATGCTTCAGTGATATAGCACTATAAAAGGGCAACAGTTCCACTATACAAGAAGACACAACATGAATATACCGCAGCCTCCCAAAACACGCACCTCGCACAACATACACGCAACACACTGCATACATGGGAGGCCGCCCTTACATGACCATAGCTGTTAATAGGACGTTAATTAATCAAACAAACAAACAAACAAATATTACTAATAATTTGGATTTTTTTTTATTTTGTGAAATAAATAGCATAACTAGGTCGCTAGGTGCACTTCAGTTCAGAGACGTTTTTCAGACATTCAGACTGATAGAAATAATAATCAACTCTTTTGAAGTTATAAAAACAATAATTATCAGAGTAAAAACACGTTATTAGTTGTCTAACTATTATTTTAGACATATGCAAAGAGTTTTTCTCTGTATTAACGATTTTGCTTTCATACCTACGGGTGTAATACTGGCTGGTCTTGGGCAATACACTCATGCCGCCTGATGCAGTATTGCATGGCTAACCATGCAATAAAGCCTCGTGACGTCACGGCATCAACAAAATTTCTATTTCCTCGGTAAAATTTTAACATTTTTTTCACAAGCTTAACTGGTTTTATAATAAAAGATGCAAACAACGGAATTTTTGTTGAAAATATCACGTAATATTTCAAAAATTGACTTTCAGCCGTGGATTTCTTCGAATTTATTTAAAAATGGCGGGATATTATAGTTGTAAAATTGCAATAAAACGTCGAGGTATGAAAGAAAAATATTCTTTCATAAGTGGATATCATGTGTTTTTCATGAATTTGAATGACGACTCTCTCAGAACTTTGATTGGTAATCGATATTCTTCAAGGGGAATAACTCACCAAATTCTGAGAAATTGATCGAGGAAAATATTTTTTATAATAGTTTATATATAACGTATATATAATAATAATGATGAAAATATATGAGGTGTCAAATGACTATAGATAATCAATTTAGCCCTATGACTATAGACCTATCAACATAACTTTTTTTAGTTATCGCCCTTTGTAAAGCGATAGTGGCGCCGGGAGTAAAGCAACTTCCGGTTTATATGGACAGAGCATTACATGGTAGTAGATCTATGTCAGCTGATCTTTAGCGTAAAACACTTTTATTACACAATTTTAGAGGTACATGTATGTTACATTTGGATCTTGAACTGTTTGTTAAACCACGTGAAAGTATATCGTTAACTGTCAGGTCGTATTTACTATAAAAACTAACGAATCAAAGTCGCCGGTAACGTGATAATGGCGGTATTACACTGTACATATATGTACCTTTCGCGTAGATACATTATTGTTGACTGTAATTTGACAGCTGTATTTTATGTACAAATGTAACTTCTACATATCCTATTTGTTTGTAAGCATTTGTGATTTAATTCTAACACTTAAAAGTAGCCGTTTTCAGTGAAATATATCAAGAAATATAGTGTCTTCGACCATACCACATGTAGGAGTTTGAAGTCTCACCATTTGTATACATGTACGGTTCTTGATAGAATGGCCACAAGTATCTAGAATACAAAAAAATCACTAAAATTAGACTTGATTATTTTTGTCTCTACTACATGCCTGAATCTAGAACCTAAGTTTTAAACTAGGGGGAGATAACGTAGTAAAGAACTCTGATGAATAAGTCTTATCAGCAACTTAAGGTCTGGTGGCCAGGATAGGTTCTTGATAATATGTAGACCTACAGTATCGACATAAAAATATCCCTCTATGCTATATAATACTATATGCTTATGCTAATTATTATTGACAGAATGTCAAACTTATGCGTTTGAACTGAAAGTATTTAATGTCACCGTAACAACATTTTGTTAAATTGTGTTAATATGTATTGTGTATATATGTAAACATTTCCCACTATTATAAGCATATATTGGAACAGACTACAAATATGAACCTGTAGACTGAATTTGTCTTCTACTAAACCATCTGAAAACATGCTTGATTTAAATATTTAATCTTAAATCTAAATTCCTACAGAGTCTAAACCACCGAGTTCTTTTTTTAAACGTTGATATTTAATGCTTCAATTTCAGTGATCAGTGGATGTATTACCACATGTTAATATCACCATGATTTAATACAGTCTCGAGAAAGATGGAAGACGTAGGGTAGGACTCATAAAGTCGAATGGACCCTCTACTGAAACTTTTAATATCGGCCACGCCCACTTAAAAACTGATCGTAAAGGTGGGGAAACTATCCAATTTTTACGAGTAAAAAAACATACATATATGAAAATATGCAGTCCAAACAGTATTACCAACTACACAGCAAAGAAACGTGTCACAAATCGGGAAAATCACTTCAAAGTTACTCAAATATGCAGGTAGTTGTAAGCTTTTTCTATATTGCGTAATGAAAACCGGAAGTGTCTTTACTCCGATTACGGGGAGGATAACTTCAAGGCAGATTGATGTTGATAGATCTATAGCGTAATCAGTTTGATCAAGTTTTTTTTTCAATTTTTTTTTTTCTGTTTTCAAATTAATGTGTCGTAAAAATTCAGCAAAAATGGTAATTTCGTTGCAAGAATCCTATCTGGATTCTGGGCTACTTGTTTTAGTAAGTAGAGCTAGTCTACTAGGTTTTATATATTCTAAATTTAAAATACTGAACCAATAATTTCATTTCATTTTAGAAAATATATACAAGAATAATAAATAGGTTTATACCGAATGCCTAATTATCATAAATATTTTACATGGGATTCACAATACATATATTAAATAAGACAACGACCGCCCCCCAACACTCTTCTAAAATTCTAAAAAAGAAAAAATACTATAGCAAGACTATCCTTTTGATCTCACTCAAACATGACATGTATTTCCCATAATGTTTTATCCTGAAGCCTGAATTTCCATTGCATCGTGTTCCAAATTGAGTTAATCCACATCGTTATCCGAAATTTGCTGCTGACCAGCACTTTCTTGATCAGGTTCTTGTTCCTATGATAAACGAGAAAGGACATGCACAGTGAAGAAAATCTACATAGAAATAATAGCTTGCAGTTACATATTGAATTGGATATGGTTTTATACATACTTCATATCAGCAATGGAATATGTTCCTATACATACCCGCTTTACCGGATATGTTTCCTCAGCCTGGGACTCACATCGATTCATTGTCATTTTCTCAAAGACAACCCTGTATCTAAAAAGAACACAAGAAAGTGTAATCAATCTTTGTTTTTTCAAAATTTCAATCTACGTAAACTGAAAATGTTCCTATATCTGTCGTTTTTTTGTAATGGTTATTAGGCATTGCCACTTTTTGTAATTAGATATGATACATGTATGATGCATATATCGAAACTGTAAACGTAATTATTATATGATGCAGACATAATAATCTAACACTAGAATTGTTTTATATTCCAACGTGGTTGCATGATGAATGTACTTTCAATGTATTATAGATTTGAAGCACATCCAGCCTGTTTCAACTAGAATTGTCGCCAGAGTGGATGACTAATACTCCCTGATGCAAAAATTTAGGAATAATTCTCCGTTAATAGGGGACATTATAGACCCCTATATAGTTTACTCCACTTGCCTAAAAGTCAGGGTTCTAGGTACCAAATTTTATCAAAATATATCAAGGAGTTTAGGAGGAGTTCGCCGGACAAAAATGTGTCAGACGGACGGACGGACACCGATTCCTATATGCATCTCCCTTAACTTCGTTGCGGGGATATACATATCAGAAATTGTACTTGTTTGTCATATGAATTATCACTACAAATATATTACAAAATTATGCTTTTGTAATATAACATATATGTGTAATTTGCGTACACTTCAAATATTTTCTTCTTCATTGCTGTTCTGAAATTATTGTGATATTTTATTTCATGAAAATTTTAATTATTGATTAGCCTTAAACTTAAAATCTTGCACGGGGTACTTGCTTGTAGCTTTTTATCTATTTGGTGCGTCATATGGTGTCATCTACAATCAGGTTTGCAGATAGAATGGGTAAAAGGTCAAGCATGTTCGAACAGAGCATGTACATGGTACACGAAATGGGGACACGTCCAACCAAAGCATAGGCCTTATACCAGTGAATCATGGGTAAACATTTCAATGTCACTGTTGTTTTTATTTTATTTCCTTTTTATTTTTATTTTTTTTATTTTTATCTTTTTTTTCAAGATATAAACATGTTAAAACAAATATTTGAATCGCTGATTGAGGCATTATAATAAATATATGAATGTAGAATAGATGAAATGTACAATGTTTAAGGTATGTGCGTTAGGTGATGGTAGGTGGGCGTGAAAATAAAGAAAACAAATTAAAAGATATATGAGGATCTTGCAAATATTTCAAATATAGAACAAATATAATCAAAATACCTTCAGTCCAGTGACTTGATAAGGTAAAAGATACGACTGTTCGACAAGGATAATTAAACTAATATTTATTTATTGTCATTCAAAAACAATCTCTGCTTGATCCTAATATCGATAACTCATTGTAATTTATAATTGATGGTTTGTTCAGAATTTAAAAGTTTTTGTATGCAATTATAAGTGAATAAAAGCTACCATGATTTTCCAAACTGAAGTTTTTAAATTACAAAAATATCTATTGATATCATTTACTATAAAAGTGGAATTACGGGAGGATTCGAAAATGTCGCTTAATTAGCTTTCTCTAAAACTTCGCAATTACATATACGCGCGAACTTATTATCAAGTGCAAATTTTACATTTGAATAATTTCATTATTCTGATGTAGATGCTCATCGTAGAAATGGACATAATATGGACACAGCACGAACAGTTTGAAAGCTGAAAAAGTGAGAAACCATCATCTATGTTAAAATACACAGTATTTGCCTTAACGACGTTAGATTAGGCCGATATGTGATTCCTTTCTAATAAATTTGCTGTTTTGACAAATGTATTAACTATATATTTTCATTTAATCATACTTTATAAGATAATTTATTTTTAATGAAACAAATTACAACCGCTCTGTTGCAGAAACATTCTTAGCTGTACATGCAGACCTTGCGTGATTTCTAATCTCCAGTTTGTATTATCGCCGTTGATTGAGTTATGTAAGCAGCCTTGATAGTTATGTCAGGGGCGATTTCCTAACAGATTAGTAACGTTATTAATGTAATATCAACTGTGTCAAGGCGACGCGTGGTCCAGACAGCTTATCACTGATATATGTATGTTGGTTAATTATCAATTACATAATCTATTGTTCCCATATTCATTATCAATAATTGTTGTTATTCTTTATTATAATTGTTTATAAATCATTCATTTTTCTATTTTATTTTTGATTTTGAATTTTTGTTTATCTATTTTAAAACACTTTTTAATTCTTTTTTTTTTTTTTTTTTTTTTTTTTACAAGTTCAAACAGTTTTAATCTCGTTCTGAGGTTATAATCCTAATCATATTTACATTTTTTTTTTTTTTTACAGGAAAATTTTTATTTCAGACACACAAAATGTACAACATGTATATAAATGGTATATAAATACAAATTTTGTTTAACAATAATATTTTTATCAATTTGTCACCATTAATTCCCTTCAAAGATTATTGCTTATTAAACATATTGTAATAAAGTTAATGTATTTGAATATATAAATTAAAAGTTTGTCTCATTTGCAATACCATGACATTAAAAAATGTGATTTTGGATATTAAATCAAAGATTTTCAAGGGACATAACTCAGACAAAATGCGAATGAACTATGTAATGGATAAATTACTATTTTGCAACATATAAATAATACATCATATATTTTGACTTTTATAGTAGTTTTATAACGAATTTGTCGATGACCATAATAAAGCAAATCGAAATGAAAAAAAAATATTGAGTCGATGACTAGTGTAAACCGGAAGAAGATAACTCTCATAACCGGAAATCATAACGAAAACAACATACACGTGGTTTTTTCGTTGGAGAAGTACCTGTGCGAAGTATTTGTATGTATGTGGAGAAAACAATGGTTTGAACAGATAACTATTTCAGGTGAGTATTATGTACGTCAGTATAAATAGTGTATTTTACTTAATATTGCACAAAAATAATTATTTCCAATATATTATGACACGTGTCGTTCTGTTAATCTTTTTCAGATGAAGTGTACTGTAAAGGACAGCTACATGGAAAGTTATCAAGGACAGTGAAAATTATGGTGAAGGATTAGGAAGATTTGAGTGTGAATCTTGATGTCATTTTACTGAAAACCAACTGGATTTACTATCAAAGTTTCACAGAATATCGGAGTCAAGATTTATTCCGAGGATTTCACAAGCTGATTTTATGAATGTTGGGAGAGGTGATTTGTTGTACTTTTTAGTTCTCATGACTGAGTGTAATTCTCGTCTGAGTGAATGTTCTAGGTTTATTGCTTTTTGTTTACAATTGCTTGTGTAGTAGGCCTTGTAAATGACGTAGCCTATATAAGTAAGTAGAAAGTTAACTCCTTCATATTTTTCATAATCAATTTTATAACCTAACACTATATTTTCCAATGTCACCATTTTTTTGCAATAACCTAGTTTACTGAACATATCGCTGACATGTGCAATAAATGATTTAATATATTTACATTCTACAAAAAAGTGTTTGTAATTTTCTTCAACTCCGCATGTATTACATAGTGGACTATCTTTTATTTTCCATTTATAAAGTAGGTAATTATTTGCCAGAACTCTGTTAATCAGTTTCCATTTAAACATTTTCATTCTATTGTCTTCAAAATGTTTAAAGGTGCACTGAAGGGATTTTCTTAATTTGTGTTCTATCTCGGATTTTTTAAAATGTATAAATGTGTTTTCCCATGATATATATGCAATCGGTCTAACTGATATTTTCTCAATCAGGTTGTTGTATATGATTTTGTTTGTAATTTTAATTATAGGTATTGTTTTTAGTGAGGGTGTCATAACAACTGACAGTTCATAATATTTCTCATTTATGTTGTATTTTGATATATCTGATTTTTTTTTTATTTTTTTTTCTGCCATATTTTAGGTATTGCGTTTTTCAGTATTGATATTTGTGATATCCAATTGTGTTTATCTTGTAACATGTTCGATATTACATTTTCATTTATGTATCCTTCAACATCTAACAGATCTTTTATAGTGATGATATTACTTTTTATCCAATTTTTAAAGATCAATGATCTATTATTATATGTGATGAATTGATTGCCCCATATTATTTGTTTTCCAATATCTGTTATGTTTTTGGGGGGTTTCACATTTCTCCCATTTATGTCTACCCAAGCATTAATGATATTTTGATAGAATTGTGGAATGTTAGAGAAATCTTCTAGTTGTTTTGTGTGTTTTATATTCATTGAAAAAATTAACAAATCTTCTCCAAATTGATTTAAAAATAATCTTGGTATGATTTTCCATTGATTTTCTTCATTGCTTTTTAATTTTTTTATCCATCCTAATTGTATAGTTGTAATATAGGAGTTGAGATCAAGTGTGTTAAGACCTCCTTCGCTATATGATCTGCATAGAGTTTTTCGCTTTACCTTCTCACTTTTACCCTCCCAAATGAAATTGTAAATAATTTTTTCTACTTCTGTTACAATATGTTTTGGTATAGTCAGTACAGATATAAGATAAGATAATTGAGGAATAAGTAATGATTTAACAATTTGTATTTTCCCTATCATTGATAATTTCCTCCTTTTCCATGTATTGACTAATTTATTTATTTTTTCAATCTTACTTTCCCAGTTGATTTGAGATGTTTTAATAGCATTAAGCCCAAAGTATACTCCTAGTGCTTTTATTTCACTTTGTGACCAATCAATTCCTTCAAAGTCATCTTCTGTGTTCATTTTGTTAATTCCTAATTTGAGACCTAGTGATTTTTTTTCTATTTAGGATTAATCCTGAAAGACTACCAAATATCTCTATAGCATTTAGGGCTGCAGTTATGTCTTTTTTATGTTTCAAGAAGAGGGTGGTGTCATCTGCTAGTTGTGAGATTTTAAAATGTCTTTCTTGTGAATTTTTAATTTGGATTCCATGAATATTGATATCTTGTCTCATTTTCATTGATAATGTCTCGACTGTTATTACAAAAAGTAGAGCTGATAACGGACATCCTTGACGGATTCCGCGCATAATCTTTACTGGTTCTGATAGCCATCCATTGTTTGTTATTATGCAATATATATCACTGTATAGGACTGAAACCCATTTCATAAAACTTTCTTTAAATCCAAATTTTTTCAAAGTATGAAACATAAATTCCCATTCTATTGAATCAAATGCCTTGGCAAAATCTAAAAATAGTATAGATCCAGTAATATTAAATTTCTCGGCATATTCTATTATATCCTGAATAAGTCTAATGCTATATCTTATGTCGCGCCCTTTGATAAAGCCATTCTGATCAGTATTTATTATTTTAGGTAGGATGGGTTTTATTCTTTCAGATAGACAATGAGCTAATATCTTATAATCTATATTTAGAAGTGTCAATGGTCGCCAATTATTTAAGTCTAATGGATCATTTTTTTTAAACATTAATGATAATATTCCTACTCTCTGTGAATATGCTAGTTGATTTTGTAAATAGCCTTCATTTAGACAATCTATTAAACATTTCTTTTAAATGTGGCCAAAATATTTTGTAAAATTCTATTGTTAATCCATCTGAGCCTGGAGCTTTGTTTAATTTCATCTTATTTATAGCTATATAGCATTCATTTTCAATTAATAAACCTTCACATTTATTGCTATCTTCCTCAGATAGTATCGTTTCAAAATTTATTGAACCTAAATACTGCTTTATGTCATCTACATTTGGGTTTTTTGATGTATACATTTTTTCATAGAACTGTTTCTCATATTTGATTATGTCTTCTTGTTTTGTCAGTAATTCTTCCTTTTCATTTTTTAGTTTAGTAATATTGTTAGTAATTGTAGTTTTTGTTGAAATAAAGTTTTATCTAAGAATATCAATAAGGATTTCTTAAGAACTTTGGTGCAGTAGCTGTTGAAAGTCGATACTTGTAAACATGTTTTCATTTGAAACTGGTCACCATAGAAGTTACGATTATTGCCGAAAGGAAGTAGGAAAGGTCATGACCCGTTCTCGGAAGACTTCGGACAGACGTTATGTTTTTTGTTTTTTTTAGCACTCAGAGATGAGACATCAGACATGTAAGACGTTTTCAGTGTCAGCATCGTATTTGTCCAAACCCAAACACAGACGTTATGTAGTTACGGTAGTCACATGACATTTTCGGCAACAACGTTACAATGTCGGCTAACTTCGGCTTGTTTGACTAAACGGGAGCCACCTAGCGATGTTTAATATTTATTTGATTTTTTTTATCAAAAATTTCCGAATCAATATCGCCGATCTTGAATTCGATTTAGTCCTGTCTTTGCATGATTTACAACAGGATTGTTTTTCAAATTCTTCTAAATCATGACAAAATAGACATATACGGATATTGGGACTTTAAAATGATATTTTTATACCTATTTATGAAACATTCATCTAGAATATATTACTTTTCTTCACATTTAACATAATATACTTGAAATGTTTAATATACTCAATTGATTTATCAAGCACGCATCTACACTACATGTATATTAAATTTTCTTTAACTTTTCAGATAATAAATGTTTGTTGTTTACTTTAGAAATTCCAGCATGGCTTCTTCAGAACATCTATTTGTTGCCGCGATTGACTTCGGAACCACGTGCTCGGGGTACGCATTCTCTTCCCTAAATGACTATAAGCGAGACCCATTGAAAGTTTCCGCCAACACCTGGACAGCGGAGCAGCGACACTAATGTCCTTGAAGACATCCACGTGGGTTCTCTTTAAGCCCGACGGAACATTCCACTCCTTTGGATATGAGGCTGAAGATAAGTATTCTGATCTGGCTCTAGATGAGGAACAGAATGGATGGCGTTACTTCCGACGGTTTAAGATGCAACTTTATGAACACAAAGTGATGTGTTCTCCTCTAGAAACCTCGTTTTTATAATACATTTTTTACATATAAAACAATATGTTTATTATATCATTATCTTTATAATTTCTTTCTTTTACAAAATCACTTTTTATTGCTTAAGTATGTACTATATTCCTATATACGTTTACATTCTTTGACAGCAGGTAAAGATAACTTATACATATAGACAAAGGAATGTCGATATACCACGACAAAAATCGCAATAACAAGTAACATAATAAGTTTCATTTTATATATATGCAATCAATTATTTCCAACATGAACAGTATTGATTAATTAATTTCCTAAGAATACATTAAAAGACAAAAATTAATAAATAAATACATAAATAAAAAAAATGTACTTGTTCAGGTATTAATCAATTTGATACGAAAAATAGCATTATATATTTTTAAAGATTTGACAAAATCCAAGTAGAATATATTATCTGGTAGCTGAAAAAAATAATATTGTGGCTTAAATGTGTTTTAGAAAATAATGGTGTCATCTTTATATGACAAGTCTACCAATTGTGAACTTGACGTCTTGTGAGCGGTGCGGTAAATATTAAGAATGATTTCAATTTTAACGAATTTTATTTCAAAACATTGTTTGAAAAAATAGGAGAATAACCGTTATGTTAATTTTGGGCAAAATAATCAATAAAAGCATGTATATAATGCATATAATATAAATGCATAACAATTGAAAACATACAAAAAGTGTAGAATATTGTGTCAGAGTAATTTTCTGAGGCAGTGCTCCACAAGGACACATTTACACCATTTCGTATCCGGCCGAAAGGTATAGTAGGCCGGGTACCTATATTCGTTCTAATTACCTGGGTGCAACTCGGACTTTGGTATTAAACACATAATATGCAAATATAATATAAAAAGGCAAGTATTTAGTAACAAGTGCCAGGTAATACATTCGTTTCACATATAAAGGTTTATTATTTAATATATATCGTTTATAATTTGTTTTAAATATTTAATTACTATTCAGTGCTTAAACCGAAGCTTTAAGATAGAAGACGACCAGGGCCAGTCAATGCAGGCGATCAATGTGTTTACAGCAGTAATAAAGTAGCTCAAGGACCATATGATGACGACATGCAATAAACAGATGACAGGTATAAAGACCTCGGATATCCTCTTGGTCCTCACTGTCCCGGCAATCTGGTCTGACGCCTCAAAACAGTTTATGCGGGAGGCTGCTGTGGCGTTAAGGTTTTATACGAGTAATTTATGCTTCGGAAGTTTAAAAACTCCCCTTTTGGCGTTGCTTCAACGTTATCAAACTCATACTATCTACAGTATAATGTATACAGTGACCTAAATCATGTCCAGCAAAATCCCCTCAAAATAGAAATATGAAATCAGGGTTTTTTTTCGAAGGCCGGTATTAAAGGGGATCATCTAAAATAGCTCTGGAACCGGAAGCTGCATCTCTTAACTGCAAATACCTTCTTCAGGAACGGAAAGGAGAGGGTGGAATGAAGGCATTTAATTCTGGGTCAAAGTACGTTGTGTTAGACGCTGGAGTAGGTAAGGTGCGAATGCCTTTAACTTAGTGTCACCATACATTATTTTAAATCATTCACTACTTTCCATCCACCTTCCGTATAATGCCGGCTAGCTAGAGACTCAGTAAATGTCTGTCATACTTTAATTTTTAATTATTTGATGACATACAGAGGGTAAATTGGTGTTTGAAGCCTGTATGAGAGCATCAAATGAGCGGCAGATCAAATGTTTATTTTGATTATTGATTTGGACATTATTTTAACACTGAGAGAAGCATTGGTAATTGTGTTCAAAACCAAGATAACAGTGGCTGTAAATTTGGATGTATGATTACGCTTCTAAAATTGTTGCTACATGTATTAAATACTTCAATTTCTAGGAAGGACTATATACATTAATGTCCATGAGGTACAGCGGGATGGGTCTCTGAAGGAAATCCGAAAGGCCAATGGTGGAGACTGGGGAGGTACCAAGGTAGACCACGCCTTCCAACTTCTCCTATCAGGAATAATTGATAATGGCGCATTTTACAGATTTATGGAAAACAACATAGCAGACATGATCGAGTTTTTCCGCGATTTCGAAGAGAAAAACGAACAATAAAGCCCGATGCACGTTCTGATGAAAACACTACATTCAAGGTTCCAACAACCATGAATGATGTTTGTAGATATGAGAATAGACAGGACAATGCAACCATTGTAAAATCGAAATCAAATCTCAATCGGACCATGGCTCTTGTTGGTGATAAGCTGCGGATGAACGGCGATAGAGCAAAAGAACTCTTTAAGGACCCGGCACGGCACATCGTAGACCATTTGAAGAAGCTTTTGAGAGAGCCTTCTGCGAGAGGAGTGACAAGTATTCTGATAGTTGGAGGGTTTTCGGAGTCCCTCGTCCTTCAGAATGAAATTAAAAGAAACTTCCCAAGGCTCCGAATGATTGTTCCACAAGACGCCGGACTTGCAGTTCTGAAAGGCGCTGTTATCTTCGGACACAAACCAAGGGCCATCAAGTCACGGGTTTGTAAATACACATACGGTGTAAATGTGTCAAATCCGTTTAAAAATGGATTCCATGACATTTCCAAGCGTGTTGTGAAGTCAGATGGAAGGGTGTATTGTTCAAACATATTCAGTGTTCATGTACGAATAGGAGATTCTATTGATATCGGAAAACCGCAAGTAGTGCGATCTTACAGTGCGACAGAACATGATCAAACTTCAGGAACATTCCGTGTATATGCGTCTACAGAAAAGGAACCTATGTACGTGACGGACCCTTCATGTACCAAAAAAGGACAACTTACGGTCGCCATGCCCGACACGTCTAAAGGACTTGATAGGTCCTTTACAGCACAGATGACCTTCAGTAACACTGAACTCGAGAGGTGAAAGCCACCAGCGAAAATACTGGAGAGAAAGTAACCGCGGGGTTCGACTTTTTGTAATATGTGCAAATAACAGACATACAATGTTTATATTGAGGTGATTAGAATAGCAGCGGATCTTCAACGTGTCGAAAGATTAATTCTTTTCGATGAGTCTGAGAAATGGAAACAATAAATCGAGTTTGAAAACATAAACAACCCTATGAGATCACTCGAACTGTCTATTGGCTTGCATGACTTTTTCAGTGTAGAAGAATAAAAGATCATTTTCGCAATTAGGAGCAATTTAGTGATTACACATAAACATCGTGGTATATTGTACATCGATTCGTCTACACACAAGGCGGGTCATT
This sequence comes from Argopecten irradians, assembly GCF_041381155.1. Classification (NCBI taxonomy): domain Eukaryota; kingdom Metazoa; phylum Mollusca; class Bivalvia; order Pectinida; family Pectinidae; genus Argopecten; species Argopecten irradians. The sequence continues at coordinate 37,753,260 of NC_091140.1, read as the reverse complement.
CTGACCGGTTACTTTTCAAAAATTATGGGGGAACAATTGGTATATACAAAGCCTTGAGGTAAATCCTGTAAATCGCTACTTGTTCTAGAGTTCTCCATAGATTATAACCAAAATTGGCCACAAACATCCGTGGGAGAAGGGGAACAGAACTTGTATAAATTTTGGCTCTGACCCCCCGGGGGCAGGAGGGGCGGGGCCCAATAGGGGAAATAGAGGTAAATCCTATCAATCGCTACTTGTCCTAGAGTTCTGCATGGATTGTAACCAAATTTGGCCACAAACATCCTTGGGAGAAGCGGAACAGAACTTGTATAAATTTTGGCTCTGACCACTCGGGGGCAGGAGGGGCGGGGCCCAATAGGGAAATTTGAGGTAAATCCTGTAAATTGCTACTTGTCCTAGAGTTCTGCATGGGTTGTAACCAAATTTGGCCACAAACATCCTTGGGATAAGGGGAACAGAATTTATATAAATTTTGGCTCTGACCTCCTGGAGGCAGGAGGGGCGGGGTCCAATAGGGAAAATAAAGGTAAATCATGTAAATCGTTACTTGTCCTAGAGTTCTGCATGGATTTTAACCATATTTGGCCACAAACATCCTTGGGAGAAAGGTACCAGAACTTGTATAAATTTAGCTCTGACCCCGCAGGGGCAGGAGGGGCGGGGCCCAATAGGGGAATTCGAGGTAAATCCTATAAATTACTCCTTGTCCTAGAGTTCTGCAAGAATTGTGACCAAATTTGGCCACAAACACCCTTGGGGGAAGGGTTACAGAACTTGTATAAATTTTGGCTCTGATCTCCTGGGGGCAGGAGGGGCGGGACCCAATAGGGAATTAGAGGTAAATAAATTAATCTTTATCCAGAACATTACTTGGCATTGCAAACCAGGTGAACGATACAGGTCCTCTGGGCCTCTTGTTATTTATTACAACCCCCTGTGGTCTGATTACGTGTACCTATATATAACTTTTTAGCTCACCTGGCCCGAAGGGCCGGTGAGCTTATGTCATGGCGCGGCGTCCGTCGTCCGTCCGTCAACATTTCCTTTAAATCGCTACTAGTCATAGAGTTCTGCATGGATTGTAACTAAATTTGGCCACAAACATCCGTGGGGGAAAGTGAACAGAACTTGCATAAATTTTGGCTCTGCCCCCTGGGGGGCAGGAGTGGCGGGGCCAAATAGGAGAAATAAAGGTAAAAACTATAAATCGGTACTTGTCCTAGAGTTCTGCATGGATTGTAAACAATTTGGCACAATAAGAAGGGAACAGAACTTGCATAAATTTGGCTCTGACCCCTGTCGGCAAATAGGAGAAATAAGAAAAATATAATCGTATTGTCAGAGTTCTGGATTGTAAACAAATTTGGCCACAATCATCCTTGGGAGAAGGGGAACAGAACTTGCATAAATTTTGGCTCTGACCCCCTGGGGGGCAGGAGTGGCGGGGCCAAATAGGAGAAATAAAGGTAAAAACTATAAATCGGTACTTGTCCTAGAGTTCTGCATGGATTGTAAACAAATTTGGCCACAATCATCCTTGGGAGAAGGGGAACAGAACTTGTATAAATTTTGGCTCTGACCCCCTGGGGGGCAGGAGGGGCGGGGCCCAATAGTGGAAATATAGGTAAATCCTATAAATCGCTACTTGTCATTATGATTAACTGTCTTGTAAAATACATATGTAACACACAAAATGATATCTGGAATATTTTATTGTTTGAATATATAAGTAAATACAGTGGACCATTGATCCATATTGCGGTATGTTCGGACTGCCTAATTCCATCAATTTGACCAATAAGCAAATCCTTTCCGTGGTATTTCAATTCGGATTGTGAGTTTTCCGGTTTATCGAATTCTGGATTATCGAGATTCCACTGTATTTTCTTCAGATTATTTTTGATATTTTAATCATGGGTTTAGTTTTTATTCAAAGAACAATTCAATATTCGAATCATAAAGACAGTTTTTTCAGGATTTCTTGTATGATGTGTAAGATATACTTTGAAAACATTGATAATATAAGAATGCGGGTCTAAATTTCATACAGTCATGTTTTCATGATTAAATGTATTGATAACAATTACATATTAATGTCCTTTGTTCTGTTTTACTTGTAGGACATACATTCGACAGATACAATTTATCACATAACTACAACATCGTACATTTCGAAGAATCTTACGTCAAAATGTATTGCGTGAATCCAGCGGAGGCCGCCATTTTGTCCCGCCGTCCTCGAAATCCTGATGTCACGTCATGTTTCCTGACGTCATTTTATTGTTTTGTCTTGACGTCACAATGCATTTTCAGCCATGAAAATTGCTCCAGGTTATATCACACTAGTGACACACGAAAAAATATTACAAGGGCGAAATCACGGAATATAAAGAGAATTTTGTGATAAATTACTTTCACAACTTGCCTTCCTGGTTTAACCGTGTGTAGTTGTTATACTGCATTGTAGACGTATATAACATGACTTTGGGCAGTACTACCAATGGTGGATAATGCATTAAAAGCTCATTTTGAGTATGAAAATTACGACACATATAACTTTAATGAAAACTGAATTTGTAGTCAATATCATGGAATATTTTAAAAATAATGATGTGTATCCCCATGCATTAAGATGGCATACGGTATAATGCTCATTGTCACAGATAAAATTTTATTTTAGTTAGTGACGTCTGGATAGCACCAACATTTGTGTTGTTGAATATATTCTTTCATTTGCATTTACTCCTGACCATTTCTTATGTCTCTACTAGCCTAAACTTAAAATACCGTTAAACATTTTAATTTATCAACATTTTAAATCAGGAATTAATATATAGCTTTAACTGCTACCTTTCTGTTTCTAATTATATGAAATCAAACCAGGCACGATAAAAACGATTGTAATTAAATATAATTTACATAGTCTTCATTATTATAAAAATACGTTCGGATGTATTAATTACAACCACTCTAATAATGAAATATCTTCAACCAACTGATTACCGATAACCTCACGTAATCATTTTCCCACGATTACAACTCCTGCTCTGTGTTCCAAATCGTCAGTGGGATGTTTCGTTTAGGCTTGTATCCCCTAGAACAAGATGTTAAAGTATATAAAAGCGGCAGAACAGTGTTTACTTTATTGATTATTTCAAACTCAAATCTAAAAGCCAGACACCATGATAGATTTGAAGTTCTAAGCAGTGGAGTTAATAAGCGTCCATGTATTCTAACAATTGACTATTTTCATTTCTAAGTGATGTAATCGTCCTTACTTGACCCTGGCTGTTAATAGGACGTTAATTAATCAAACAAACGACCTGTTTTGTTATTACGTAAGGAACATCTGACAAAAACGGTACTTCCGGTTTATACCGGACTCATTTTTCACCGATGTCAACATGTCTATGATGTAAATATTGGCGTGACACCTCGAAACCCACAGTTGCCACCGTAGGTCTAGTTTTGTTTCGTCATCCACCGAGTCCCATCGTCGGTTTCCCACGTTAATCAGCCTACGGATCGTAGTGGAGTTTAGACACTGGGTTTCCGAGGGTGCTGAGACCTGATACATTCTTAAACTATCTGTTAATAGGACGATAAAGAAAATTTCTTACGAACATCATATAGGTGAGTTAGCTTAGTCAATCAATCGTTTATGATGATTACAAGTGAGGTATCTTAGCCAGCCAATCGTCTATGATTATTACAAGTGAGTTAGCTTAGCCAACCATCATCTATGTTTATTAATGTTATTCTTACATACGTCTCTTTAAAGCCAATCATATGCATTCACGGCCCCGGTGGCAGTGTGATATTATACATTTATTGCCCTGGCGGTAGGGAGACATAACGCTTTGTTTAGCCAAGGCATGAGATATTTCCCGAGGGCGTAGCCGCGGGTAAACTAAGCGTCATGTCTCCCTACTGTCAGGGCAATACATTGTTTATTATACCGGAAAAAGGTTTTTTCCTAGCGCCAGAATACAAGTCTAACGTAATGGCTAGAATTTAAGTTGTTTGCTCAAACACTGTTAGGCTACCGTATCTTTCAGCCCAAATCAACTCCATTTAGCATGTTATATCATATAAACATTACATCGAGTTTAATTGTGTTTTCTGTATCGTTATCATAAGAATATTACTAATTTCCTCGGTCAAAGGCAGACGGAAGCGTCGTCTGCCATCAATTTTGTTTGTTATCGGAATACCTCGGAGAGTTCCGTTATACGAACGACAAATCTTGCTAAACGAACGAGGGGCTCCGCATGGGGAGAAACATGATTTTTGAACTTGACGTTCAGCGGGATACACGATGTTTTGTCGCCCTCACACGTGACGTCTCTCGACCAATCACCGCCTGTGACTCATCGGTGAGTTAAAATAATAATATTTATTTACCCAAAGATGTAATATTTCCCGAGGGCTTGCCTCTTTCTTATAATAATATTATTACTATATCTCATGTTTATAACCATCCTCGATACTCCAGGGTTTCCGATCACTTTCTATCTCTATATCCCTACTCTATATCATAGTAAAACTGGAGGCAACAGAACAGAACAGGTAATTCATTCCTTAGATGTACATCAAAAGAGCCGTATAACGGTACACTGTGGTCGACTGTGTGGCTTTGATGTTAGGCGTCGCTCTCTCTCTGTAGTCTTTAAATGAAATCTTTGCTGGCCTCTGATTGGTCAAATGTTTTCCACTGAGCTGCCTCAAGTTTTACTATGAGATAGTTAGGGGGGAAGGGGTAGAGATCGTAAGTGATCGGAAGCCCTGGAGTATCGAGGATGGTTTATAACAGTTTCTGTGATTAGTTGAAATACATCACATGACCGGGAAATAAAACATCGTATTTCCATTGGGGGGAATAAACATCGCCCTGGTGCGCGACTTCACATGAAGTCATCTCCCCTTCCGATTGTACAACAATGACGGACGAAGCGTAAAACGACGATTTTTAATCACTGCGTTTTGAAGTAATATTTATCCCCAGGGTAGCGAATCGCAATGTTTCGGTATGATAAATAATTTAATATCCCCGATGGCAGTGTAATAGGAAGGTTTATTTATGCCCTATATCTAGATACTTACGTTGTTGTAATACCAGCCCATTTCAGCATCCTCTCAGAAGCTTTTTCTTCATGGTAGGCGTAATAGATAACTTCCTTGATTCCAGACTGAATGATGAGCTTTGTGCAACCGTAACAAGGATAGTGTGTTGTGTACATTGTACAGCCTTGGATATCGACAGACATCTTGTTCATGATGGCATTCATTTCTGCATGGCATACTGAAATAAAGATATAAAAAACCCATTTATTTCTGAAAGATGACATAAAAACTAAACTTCCTTATTTTCCTTTTGAAAATGCTTGTGTATATAAAACTCCTTTCCACGTAAAATGATATAAGACTCTTTCATATATGGATATGAAGGATAGGGATATTCTACCCGAGGGTCACTAAATGTAGTAAAACCCGAGGCTTGCCGAGGGTTTTGCAACATTTTATGATCCCAAGGGAAGAATATCCCTATCCTTCATATCCACTTATGAAAGAGTAATTTTCTTTCATACCTCGACGTTTTATTGCAATTTTACAGTTATAATATCCCGCCATTTCGACATAAACTCGAAGAAATCCACGGCTGAAAGTCAATTTTTCATTCAAGAAAAATTACGTGATATTTTCAACAAAAAATCCGTTGTTTGCATTTTTTATAGTAAAACCAGTCAAGTTTGTCAAAAAAAAATGTTAAAATTTTACCGAGGAACAGAAATTTTGATGACTCCGTGACGTCACGAGGCTTTATTGCATAGGTAGCTATGCAATACAGCCTCAGGCGACATGAGTGTATTGCCCTAGACCAGCCAGTATTACACCCGTAGGTATGAAAGAAAAGACTCTATGAGGCTATGAAGGAGGTGATATTTCACTCTTGGAGTGACTAAATTAGGTGACTCCGAGGGTGAGATATTTTTTTCTCTCATAGTTGACAGGGTTGTCCCGCGGTTGTCAAGGAAAAGATTAATAGAATCTTACATGGATATGTCAAGTGGACAGGGATATCTCAACCCGAGTGAAAGATTTTGGCTGTCAACCCAAGTCTTGCCGAGGGTTGACGGCCAAAATATTTCACGAGGGTTGAAATATCCATGTCCGCTTGACAGATCCATGTTGGATTCTTTTTCTCCTATACTTAATAGGAAAATCCGAAATTCGCGTTGTTTTCCAGCCTTTTCATCGCGCCATTATTACAGGAACGTCGTTATACGTCAAATTGGATGACGTGATCGAAAATGCACATGTAATGATGACGTCACGTTATTGTCTAGCGCGTGTGAGCTACCTTACACCTTCCTGTGTAAGATAGAGTTATGTTTCCCTAGCAACCCGGGGATATCCCTTTGAAGTATAGGAGAAAACACTATCATACACAGGGGGATTTAAGATAATCGACACGCTCTAGACAATTACGTGACGTCATCAATACATGCGGCGTAACCGCGGTATGTTTCGTCGATGATATCACCAAGTTTGAAGCATAACAAAAAAAAATTAAAAAAAAATCAATCATGGATCTTTCAAGTAGACAGGGATATCTCAACCCACGTGAAAGATTTTGGCAATCCTCTGATTGACAAGCCAAAAACTTTCCCGGATTGAGATATCCTTGTCCAATTGACAGACCCATATAAGATTCTATTAAACCTCCGTTCCAAACATATGACAGATAATTCCTCTCTCATAGCACATCATTTATGAGAAATATTAACGTTTTCTGCTCCAGGGTTCGCTCTTTGAGACCGCCATTTGTAATGACGTCATAATACAATAGTTCAATAATTATTGTGACTTTATAATAAGGTTTACTTATCCAGGAGCATGTGAAATACTACATACACTGGGAGTATTACCCTGGACATTTACAGAAAGATGTGAAATAAATATTGTTCCATTGAAAAGCTCTATTGACAATTTCAATTCATATATACATATGTACATTGGTTTACATGTACATTATTACATTATTACTAGAAATTTTGTTGATTATAAGTTCTACACAGGCAATATTTCTTCGCGTGAATTTGCACGTGATTTTTTTCACTTAAATTTCACGTGGATTTCAAGTAAAAAAGAAATTTTGCCCCGGTTTTCATGAAATTCACGTGAATTGCACGTGTATATCATCATACAAATGTTGTCGATTTTAAATACTATCGTACCATATAAATGTTGTTAAGTTGCTTAATAGTAACATATAAATATTGTTTACTTCTTTATATTACCATATAAATATTGTTTACTTGTTTATATTACCATATAAATATTGTTTACTTGCTTAATGGTTCCATATAAATGTTATTTATTTGTTATATATTACAATATAAATGTTGTTTATTTGTTATATATTACAATATAAATGTTGTTTATTTGTTATACATTACAATATATTTACAATTGCTAGGCTTGTTCACTATACGCAAGTACTAGCCAATTTTGTTTACCATAACTGCATGGTAACATTGAACTTTGAACTTGCGTATGAAAATGTTCTATGCAACGTAAAGGGGCTACTTTTTTTTTAAAGAAACACATGGCTTTGTTTACATTTTGACGCAACATTACGTGTATATTGTTGTTTTTCATAGAAATTTGGAAAAATATGAACAATACATATATGTTTTATATTTATACATGATACAAACATTTTTTAAAATTAACAATTGTATAAAGAAACGGGAAAAATATCCCGACCGGGGCGACGTGCAGTGCTTTCACTTTTGTTAAAAATGATGGATGTCAAATGTAAACATTACCTCTGTGTCTGTGTTCGTCCTACGATCAAGTCTTTGGGGTGGACGGGCGTGGGACCCTTTGACAGAGGTCAGTTATAAACATATCCTCTTGTCTCTGTTCTTTGAGAATTTAATCGTGTGTATTATAAAACATGCACCGCTAGTAATCCACGTGTTGACAGTTACGCGTCAACACAGCTACATTGTATCCATCGAACACAAGTGAAGTTATTCAATCTATCGATGGCGATGGATCTAAGCGTAGATTATATAATCACATGGCTCCCAAGGATGTAATATCGTCAAGTCAGACGACAATCTCAAACACATTGAGCTACTTGAAAACCGGTTTTTGACAACTTCAGCAAACTCCAGTGTGTAAGCGTGCGTCAGCTTCGCCTCGCTGCACAACGGTCACCGAGTTCACACATGTGGCCGAGTACAAATACTTTATGTTATAACGCTATATATTAACTTTTAGCAAAATTGAATATATATTTAAAAATCTGATCTGATTAAATAAAATTATCTCATAAATTTACTTTGTTTGTCATGTTTATTTAACACTAAAATATTGAACTTTTTTGTCGTCGCGAATGAATAATTCTATTTTTACGTGAAGCGTCATAATTCGCTGTTCAATTGAGTAAGCTCCTCCCACTTTTTACCGACTTTTATTGAATAATTACGTCACTTTCAAATGACAATTTTTATTGCATAAAGTATAAATAAAAAGTCGTGTGAGTGTAAATATAGGGATTGGATTGCGCTTTTATGTTAACCATGCTTGTATGGAGCAATTCCTCTAAGAATATATTCAATATGGGGCGCGTTACATAAATAAATGTTGTTTATTTGTTATATATTACAATATAAATGTTGTTTATTTGTTATATATTACAATATAAATGTTGTTTATTTGTTATATATTACAATATAAATGTTGTTTATTTGTTATATATTACAATCTAAATGTTGTTTATTTGTTATATATTACAGTATAAATGTTGTTTATTTGTTATATATTACAATATAAATGTTGTTTATTTGTTATATAATACAATATAAATGTTGTTTATTTGTTATATATTACAATATAAATGTTGTTTATTTGTTATATATCACAATATAAATGTTATTCATTTTGTTATATATTACAATATAAATGTTGTTTATTTGTTATATATTACAATATAAATGTTATTTATTTGCTTTATATTACCATATAAATGTGTTTTGTTTTTTTTTTTGCTTTATATTACCATATATATGTTGTTTATTTGCTATTTATTACCATATAGATGCTTGTTTTTCTATTTTCCTTCCTCGTCCTTTTCCTCGAGTTTTTCCCATGAAAATTTGTCATCAGAACAGCCATCAGGGAAACCATTGTATCCCAAACCAAATATTCTTTTTTTCGTTAACAATAAATGCTCCGACCTAAAACACCGATACCACAAAAATAATGTAAATAGACATTCTTGAGCGATCATTATGAACGTTTTGGGTAACCTCTCGTATGTTACACGTATGTTACACGTGCTGTGTATGTCCAATTACTATAGTACTGTACTTATAGATCCCTATAAGCAAGATATTTTGCTTAATTTCCTATTGAATTAAATCCATAGTAGTTTCATTTGTCTATATTTTTTTCTCTCATATTTACAGTGTAAGAGTAAAGCCCAGCTTTTTCATTTTTTTTTTGTTTGGTAAAAAGATATATACAGCTTACCCTTAACAAAAGTTGGGATTGTCTCCCTATATTTACAATAGTAGATACAAAATATCAAAAACAAAATATTTCATACTCCGATCTGTTAACATTTACCCCCAAATGAATTAATTGGGGATTGAAAGGTACCATAGGGTCATATTTTATTTGCATCTAATTTAAAAAGGAGGACCAAAAAGACTTCACACAGCAACAATCCCAAAAGTAATGCAACATTGTCTCCCTTCCATTTTCAAAAAAGGTACACCTTTCTATTTCAAGTTATTTAGCCTTTATCAAGTTAACACTAGTATACAGAGTATTATGCAATACCTTAAACTGGAAATTATGAAGCTTAGTATTATCAGTAGTAAGTCTTGAAATAAGTTTTCCATGTCATCAACTATATTCAATTGTAAAACGTAGTTTCACTTTCCTTGACTAGTTGGTTTTGTTTTATATTTGACTAACAAATATCACAGAGAAGTTACCCACTAAGTGACAGCCGCATCTACAACGAGCCATGACAATCAAGAGGCATCTATACAAGCGAAGACAGGATTCCTTTTAATGCAGATTTCAGCCAAAGTTGTCAAAGTATTTTGTACTTTGTCATTATCCTTAATGTAGTCAATCATTTTATTTGAAGAAATCTCTGTTGGTACATTATTTTGCTATCTGAGAATTTGCTTCTAGTCCGTGGGTATGGCATTTATAATATAAGGCCATGCTATTCCAAAAAAGTAATATCAACATCATATTTTCGGTAAACCTTTCAAAAGACATAAATCTTTGATCTTCTAACAAATCGTTAACAAAGAAAATTCCTTTAACACACTAATGTCTATAAAAACTGACTTTCTACCTATTATACCAGATCGGTTGACAAATAATCATATCAGGGGTTGTGGGCACTTTATATTCTACAATAGTAGACCATATAAGTAAAATGTCTTTCCAAAAAGTATTCAAAACTTTTGAAAGTCCCTCTTTTGTCATCCTGGAAATACTATCTCCACCAAACAACTCTAACTTATCTAATACTAATGTTTTCCAAGGTGAGCAATATATAGGATTCATGAGCTTACTTATCCAGGAGCATTTCAATGCATGGCAAAATGACTCAACATGAGGGACTCGTAACCCCCTTTTCTATAATCACCATACATAACATTTGTTTATCAATTTTTCCTTTCCGTGTAAATTGAAGAAAGTTGACTGAATTTCTTTGAAAATATTTTCTTATGGATTTTGAAGTACAGTCAAAGTTTGTTTCAAATTTCTGTATCATAAAAATGCATATATGAAACTGGAACAATTGGCGAAAAACAATTGATTATACAAGTGAAAAACATAATTACAAACCGATTGGTACATTTTACAAAAAAAGTATAGGTGTTTGAATAAGATAGAACAAAAAAATTGTATGAATATCAACATTTTGTCCTGGAAATATGATTAATGACGTGCCTAGACAAGAATAACCATTACTAGTTGTATTTAGGTTATGCTTATTTGCAAACGGAAATAAACGGCAATTTTCCTTTCACTCCCCGAGACTTTATCTAAACCATAAAAATAGTGCCCTGAAGATTAATTTCTTATACAAATGACGATTAAAAAGTGTATCAAGGTACTAGGCCTTTTGTGCTAAGGCCTCGATATTTGTTTAATACATACTTACCAAGACATGGCCTTTTAGTATAAAGAAGAAGCTTTAACGACCCAACACCTTTCCGAAACGGCTTTTAATTTTTAAAATGGGAATGTAAAACGAGATCGATAATTTTGTATAGTCGCAAAAGTTATTAACTTACCGTTAATACTACATCTATCATCACCTGCTGAACAATATAAAATGTTAATTTTCATAACGCGGGTTGTCTTTGTTTCCCACCGTCGTCCTAATTACCACGTGGTAGTTGACTATCGCTACGCCATGCGGCAAAACAGCGAAATGAATCTTTACAGTTCCCATATATTACGTAGGAAATGTTGCACATGTTTGTTTGTTGTTACCTCATCTTTGGCCATCGATATATGTTTTCTTATGTTATTAATGTTATTAAAGGTAGTTGGCCTTTAGTTATTATATGCATTGTCTTGTTGGAAGTTACCTGTGTTTTGGGGTCCTTGCTTCGCTGTGCCGACACAACAGTCATAGCCATAAAATACTCTTCCCAATTTATATAATTGATATCTATAATAGAAAAATTCACTTGGGAACCAAGAGAAGCATATAAATGGAATTTGAGAATAAGAAAGGCGGAAATAAAAGTGATGGTGCGTACTGAAGACGGACCATACAAATGCTGTTCGGACAGACAGACGGACATAAGAGCAGAACAGCATTAAAATATTGAAATAAGTTATTTATGCTATATGATAAATAGAATATAAATACGCAGGATATCTCATTTTATTTTCTATAGTCATCTTCAGATTTAATTGCTGTACTGACGTTATGTAGCGTAATTAAAAATTAAATATGCACAAAACTGTGATACGCTAACAAATTTTGATATAAGTATAAAGTTAGCAGAAAAACAGAAAATTATTAAAACTGTCAAGATCGCTTCATTTCTTATATAGAGTTTATCATTATAATTGAATAAGCTATATACAGTGTATTTAACAAATATTTCAGTTAAATATTTCAAACAGAAAAGCTTAATTCATTAATACTAATCTAAAATTGATGGATATGGGGGCCAAAAAGGGCCACAACCATACAGTTTGTTATATAGCATTGAGATATAAGTACATTTTATACACAAGTTGCCAATATGGCTTACATACAGCCTCGTTATATGTGAAACAAGATGATTTGTTACAAGATCAGATGTATTTTGTCCCGAGATACCAACAGGCTTGAACGCTCGATAAAATGATAAACTGTCGCATGACCTTAAAACTTTGACTTAATATATCAAACTGTACCAGGAACGGAAAATTATATCTAGATGTTATGATGATGATGTCTAGATGATATTATCTTAAAACTAGTTTTATCTGTGCATACAGATTAAATCGTTTTGCACACGTAACTCGAAAACCTAGGTTGAGCTGACTGTCCTGATACAGCACGTGAATTAACATTTTTATTACATTTTCGCAGTTTTACGGTGAACATAAATATGATATACTTCACTAAAGTGAAAATATTTTTACTCCATTTCGACCAATCGGAATGCAGCATAGACAGCGAAAATATAATTTTGAGTGTTACCGCATTAGTTTGTGCGAAAAATGACATCATATTTTTGTGTAGCAATGGGCGTTATGCTCATAAAAAGTACGAAGTGATAATCATAAGGGCGAATACTCTTTAAAATAAAATGGCGGACTAAACTTTGGCAGAACTAGTAGTGATGGTCTTCGTAAATGAAAGCGAGAAAAATGTAATGAATAGAACATTTCGTGTTTCTTGATGAATACCAGTAATATTTCATCTTGTGAGGTGGAAACTTTGATATTTTCCACCTCAAAAGATAATATATAAGTTTATGCTTTGACATGATCCACTTTTACATGGAAGTATTATATTAATCTTTTTTTTTTCTTTCAGAGAAAAATAATTCATATAGATACAACCACTTTTGGATACGCATCTGACTTCTTCGGGTTCAGTGGACCAATGACAATTTTCATATTACCTAATTTGTACGAACAATTTCCAGAGAGGTCATTTTACAACATTATAGGAGTCAGAAAGAGCAACGAAAGACGTCGATGTCACGGTCCTTTGGAACACGTAAGCTAGCAAACAATGAACCCTCCGGTACTAATCGGATCACCTCGTCACGTCTCAGAAACTAGATTTTGCAGAAGTGCGAGGTGCTCCGATTGCCTCGGATACCATGCATAAAGTGTCTAAACTCCACTACATTCTGTAAGCTGATTACAGTTACCTGTGCACTCCCGTGACATCTGTTTATTGTATGTTATTTTAAACAAGAGGCCCAGAGGGCCTGTATCGCTCACCTGTTGGTTTTTTTTTAATAATTATCACAAAGACTCTTAACAATTAGAAAAATTAGCAAAATTGACTCCAAAATTTGTTTAATTTTGAATCACAACCATATAATGATGCTATAGATACCATACAAATATGCTATCCAATACATAGCTTCAGAGAGGAAGTAATTTATATGAAAATAGTACATCTAAGGCCCCGGGGGTCAGCCCCATCATTTGCAAAATTTTGAATCCCCACCCTATAATGATGCTACCATTGCATTATGAGCATAATCCAATGTTTAGTTGCAGAGAAGAAGTCGTTTATTATAAATAGCCAAATTGACCCCTTTTGACCACACCTCTCAGGCCCCCGGGGGTCAGCCCCATCATTTGTACAATTTTGAATCCCCACCCTATAAGGATGCTACCATTGCAGTATGGGTGCTATCCCATGCTTAGTTTCAGAGAAGAAGTCGTTTATATGGAAATAGCCAAATTGACCCCTTTTGACCCCGCCCCTCAGGCCCCCGGGGGGTCAGCCCCATCATTTGTACAATTTTGAATCCCCACTCTATAAGGATGTTACCATTGTTTTATGAGTGCTATTCCATGCTTAGTTTTAGAGAAGAAGTCGTTTATATTGAAATAGCCAAATTGACCCCTTTTGGCCCCGCCCCTTAGGCCCCTCGGTTAGCCCCATCATTTGCACAATTTTCAGCTAGTAGCCTATGAGGATGCTACCAGTCAAACTTTGTTGAAATCCGACCTGCGGTTATGGAGAAGAAGTCGATTGTTGACGGATGGACGATATGGCATAAGCTCACCTTGGTCCTTCCGACCAGGTCAGCTAAAAATTGAAATTACATTTCCTTAGCTACTAAAAATCATATATGTATAAAGTGTTGTCTATTAAAAAGAAAACCATAATACTTTACTTAGAGCCTACCCGGACCCTCCTCCAAAAACCCCCCACCAGACCCAGCAAAACGCAGCAAAACACCAGTTAAATTGTTCTACAGCCTGTGTATGTGAACGTGATATGCAAGGACATGGAGCTGTCTCAAGACTTCTGACTTTAAACATGTACATATATGTACCTTATATATGAATATAATTATTATACTATATCATAATTAAATGTACTTTAATTAAATAAATAATTAGACTATTACTGTAATTATTTTCAATTTAAGTTATGCAAATAAATTTTATAACATTATTGAATTTTACTATTACAGGAAAATGACACATTAGTAGTTGTGTCTACAAAGTTCATATACATTTGTATTATATACATGTATGGATAATTTACTACTAATAAAAGGGACACAACTCAGCTAGTCTTACCGGTATACATATAATAGACTGTATATACCAATGTTGTATTCTCAAATTGGATATGTAATTGTTGAACTCTAAATTTATTATACTTTTTATTCATATACAAATATGGAAATTCACTATGTGAGCTATAGCCCACTCATCTGGAAAAAAAATATAATAATATATTAATATTATATTGTAACTCACTATCCGGACCGAGTTAAATATCCCTTTTCTTTTAGCTTAATCAATACTCTGACTCAATTAAATGTTTGAATTTAACGTTACTATCTAATGCGACAACCTAAGCTTTTATCTGATGTTGATCATCCGAAACAACTCCATCCTCAATCCGCCTCTTTACATTATGTACATGGAAGTTTTTCATGCAAAGGTAACACAAATGTATATATTATTAATATTGTATATAATAATATGTCTAAACATTTATCTTGGTGTAGCTATATTATCAATTAATGAATGCCTATCGGAACCCCACCGAAATTATGTGGAAGTAGTTGTGGTCACTGATAGTCACCTCATACTGTTTTTTGAGAAATCTCACCATTTTGACAATGGATAGAATCTACATGTATACAGTCAATACGATTGACTTGCATGGTGCATTTGCCAATGGCTTTACTTCCACTGTAGGAATTAAATCAGAACACATATATAGTTTTCAATTATGTATTATTCATTTCCTCTCTTTATCCGACGATACTGAAAGATACACAATTTTCTTCTCCATATTCTTCTCAAATAATCATTTCTCACTTATTGCTATCTTGTCAATTAAAACCATGTGTATGGATGTAGAAAAAAATCCAGGTCCTTTACGCAGTCTTGATATAGCATGCCTCAACATCCGATCAGTACGTAAAAAGCTTGATGTTATTGAAGCAGAACTTAATAATAAAGATATCATTTGCTTAACTGAAAGCCATTTAAATGATACAGTAATTGATTCTGATTTATGCCTTGAACATTTTTCTTCAAAACTTCTTAGAAAGGACCGACACCTGCGACCCGGGGGTGGCATTTTAAGATATCATAAGGAAAATGTCATTGTAAAGAGAAGGGATGATTTTGAGACAAATGATTTAGAAGTATTGTGGACTGAAATTGTATTTGGAAACAGTAAAGTAATTTTAGGTTGTATATATAGACCTCCAGATAGTAATATTGACTACTGGAATAAACTTGATACCATGCTTGATCATGTTACTGATGACTCGAAACACACAAATGCTGATATTATTTTATCACTGGTGATATCAATGTAAATATGCTCACCATACAGCCTAATTCCACTTTTAGTAGACTCCTCAGCAAATATAACATGACAAACTTTGTAAATAATTTTACAAGAGTAACACCTGATTCCTCTACCTCAATTGACATTGTTCTTACAAATAACAATACCATTGTTAAAAATACACATATAACACCTCCGATATGCAGTGATCATTCTGTTATTAATTTCAGTTTTTGTCATTCTGTTTTTAAACAACATACATACGCTAAAAACATTTATCTCTATAACGAAGCGGATGTTGTCAAGATGAATCAAATGATAAATAATATTGACTGGGTAAGTATTGGTGAACACCATGATGCAGATAGTTTCAATTCCATACTTAGTGATTCTATAAATAGGGTTATGAATGAATGTATACCTCAAAAGAAAATAACTAACTGTAAGACCTAATGACAAGCCATGGATGACAGGTGAGATTAGACTAAAAATTAGACAGAGAAATAGAGTTCATAAAAAAGCAGTTCAAACTAATAATCCAGCTCATTTGGAAAATTTTAGAAATCTTAGAAATGAAACCATAACTTTGATTCGTAATGCAAAATCTGTATATTTGGATAATTTAGAAAAATCTTTAAATGATATAAATACTTCTTTGTTTAAATGGTGGAAAACCGCAAAAACTCTACTTAAGTTCAATAATAAACACGCTATTATTCCACCATTAAATTATAATAATTCTTTCTTGTTCCATCCTATAGATAAAGCCGAAGGTCTTGTTGACTATTTTACATCAATATCAACTTCTTCTGATAATATTGATCCTTTGCCTGCTGTCCCAGAATCTCCTAACATACTTGATAATATTTTAATTCAGGAACAGGAAGTCAGAGATCAATTAATTATAATAAATGGAAATAAACCTGCTGGCTCTGATGGCATAATACCTAAGGTCCTGAAACTTCTTTAATCATCAATTGTTACACCCTTAACTATTTTATTCAACAAAACATTATCAACTAGCTTTGTTCCTTCGTCTTGGAAACTTTCTAATATAAATGCTATTTATAAAGGCAAAGGTAGTGATAATGACATTTCAAATTACCGACCAATTTCAATTACATCTTGTCTTAGTAAAATATTAGAAAAGATTATCTTCAAACATTTATACAATCATCTTGTTGAACATGAAATGTTATCAAAATTCCAATCAGGATTTATTCGAGGAGACTCAACTATTTATCAATTACTCTCAATGTATGACACATTTATAAAAAAATTAGATGAAGGGCTAGAAACTAGATCTATTTGTGATATTAGCAAAGCCTTTGATCGGGTTTGGCACCCCGGATTACTTTATAAGCTTGAAATGTATGGTGTTAAAGGTAATGTCTTAAATTGGTTTAAAAGTTATCTAGATAATCGTCACCACAGAGTTATAACTGAAGGTTTCTCCTCTTCATATCGTCAGGTAAGTGCGGGTGTCCCCCATGGCTCAGTTCTCGGTCCTTTCCTTTTTTCTAATCTATATAAATGACATAACTGATTGTATAACTAAAGATAAAAGACTATTTGCTGATGATATCTCTCTTTTTAAGGTCACAGACATTTCTCCTTTAGATACAGCAAAAAGTGTATCTGAGGACCTTGAAAATATAGATAAATGGTCTAAAAAATGGGATATTAAATTCAACCCAGATAAAACAGAATCGCTTACTTTCAGTCGCAAAAGAAATATTGTATGTCCAGATGTCTTATTCCAAAATGAGGTTATCAAAAATGTCAAAAACCACAAACATCTAGGCTTATTTCTTTCTGGGGATGGTAAATGGCACCACCATATTCACTACATTTACAAAAAAGCTTGTAATCGTATAAAACCTTTTAAAAACTGTTAAATATAAATTGAGTCGAAAATCTTTAACTAATATATATGTTTCATATATTAGACCAATATTAGAATATGGTGATATCTTGTTTGATAATTGTACACAACAGGAAGCATTACTTCTTGAATCTATCCAAATAGAGGCTGCCCGAATTATCACTGGACTGCGTAAGGGAACATCTCATTATAAACTTTACTCAGAACTTGGCTGGGATACACTTGCCACAAGGCGCAAAAAACATAGACTTGTCCTTCTTTATAAAATTTTATCAGGAACTGCTCCCTCCTATCTAAACGAATTAATTGAACAATACTTTAATAATGAAAACCCATATTTGTTAAGAAATGAAAGATTATTTGCAATTCCTTTTAGTAGATCTACCATTTATGCTAATAGTTTTATTCCAAAAACTCTGAAAGATTATAATGAACTTGCACTTAGATTTGATTTAACCAATATCACCTCTATTAACCAATTTAAAAAACTTCTAAACCAGAATATTAGTGATATTACACCCACAGATAATGCTAAGAACAAAACTTTTTTAAATTTAGGCAAAAGGAAAGATGATATTCTGATATGTCAATTACGGAACTGCTGTAGTAATTTTAAACTTTGATCTTTATAATGATCACTTAGCAGAATCACCATTGTGCGAGTGTGGTAATGCATATGAAACCACTGAACATTACTTCTTATCCTGTAGTAATTACAATGAACAGCGCAGAACTCTCCAAAATAAGTTAATAAATTTTACTCATAACCATTTTGACCTTCAAATACTTTTGTCTGGCTGTAATGATTGTAATAATGAAACAAACTTGAATATCTTTCAGTGTACAATAGATTTTGTAAGGGCTACTAATAGATTTCATAACATATAACCACCATCATAATAACTTCTAATTATATGATTCATCAATAACTTTGAAGAATTGATTAACTAATCGTGGTTAAAGATACCATACCTTAAAGTTATATGTGACGTAACTGGGCGAAAATTTTGACATGCTATTTTTTCGTTGTTAATCTATTAAAAACCATAAGTTTTGATGAATAAAACTTTAAAAATCATTCAAATGGCTTCAGATGACTTATAAACGTTAGTAATAACACAGAAATTTTGTACTGAAAAATTGTTGTTTTTATGACTTAAATATGTTTACATGGAAACATACCTGCAGAAATCACTTTACAATTACTGATAACATTGTAAAAATGTGTAATGAAATTGTAGACCACAATTTGGCTTCATGGTCTGCTCTTACTTGTACATGTAAAATTAAAACCTATGCATTGAAAGTACTGTAATTTTCAAAAAGTTGGTAATTTTTGGTGATGAATAACATATTAAAAGCTCATCTTGATTCGTGAGTATGAAAAATACGGCACATATAACTTTAATTAATAAAATTAATTAGTTTTCTGAAAAACACATCTATAATAGCATCTGTTCCGATGGGCATTTATCATTTATCATTTATTAGTTGTAAATTTTAGGTATTATTATATAAATTGTCATACTTTTTAAAATATATGATTAATACATTTATCTTAGCTACATATCTGTTTAGGTAATTGTTAAAATTAATGCATGTGTCATGACAAGTATAAATTTAGACCAAACTTTATCTCAATATTCTGCAACATTTTATCTTTGAAGTCATATACATGAATACAGCAGCCATGGTAGAATTTCTGAATCCCATTGGTGGATGACCATCGGCTTGTTAGCCACATGGACTTTCTGGTCTGTATCTGGTGGGTGAAGGTAATTTCCTCATGGCTGCTGCATTCTCATTTCTTTATTATTATACATTTTGAAAAACAAAATTACTATCTATAATCTCATTAATAATATATGATATATTGTCATGACCTATGAAACATATACTTTCAAATGTTTTCAAATACTCTTTCGTGTCATTTGTATATATATACATTTTGTTACCAGGGAGAGAACTTACATAGGCACTGCCTGTTGTTCGATCCTATTTCAACTTGTTTGTTTGAAATAAACTTTTTGTTGAAATGTAAAACCATAATACCTTGGTAAAGCTGGATGTCTTAGTGCTAATGCGATTGTAGTGGGTCAATATAGAGGCTATATATTGAACTCTACGTGACCCTCTATTAGCCAATGAGAATATGGGAAATCAGATTATATCTAATATTGTAGAATATACCTTAGGGTCAGCAGCATATTGTACACTGTCTTTTAAGGACTATATGGTTTTATGGCTGAACCACATGGTCAATTCAGACGTTATATATCAAAAGGTTGAATTCAATATTAAATAAAAAGTTATTTTGTTTTACGACTGCGAAGCGAATTGTTTTAAACTTCAGAAAACAAATTCGTTGGTCAACATGACCTACTACAGCGCAATTTGAAATACATATACTTCTGAGCAATACTGAAGGATTTCAAAACAAGAAATATAGCATATTTAAGGTAACCTTTAACAGATAACAATACATACTGTGTTGTTGAATGTATACGCGGTGAGTTAAACTTCGCTATATCCGCGGTCGAAATAATTTCCACAAATAAATTCCAATTAATCAATGGCATGTAATAAAAACCTAATAAGTATATAGCTTATCGCTGTTAGAAATTGACAAATGCGCAAATGTTCAATGTGAATAAGAGTAAAAAAAAACAGTTCGCGAAAATTTCTTCTCTCTAAATCAAATAATTGTACAATAATTTTCATACATACAACAAACAATAAAACATTAAATAATGTAAAATGTATTTAATAAAAATATGTACACTTGTCTGAAAATATATTACAATGATTCTGTGTTCATAACCTGCATTTCAGCCGCTCTACTACAAGTGATGTCCCGTTTGGCTTATATTTCCTGAAGAAAGAAAACAAAAAATGTAAAACAATGGTATTATAAAACAAATTAATTTCTTGAAACGTATTGTTTTTACATATACATAGTTTCATATTGTTTTATCACTATACATGCAGTCTCATTCACATGCTACAAACATGTCAACGTATGCGATATTTATAAATACTTATCACATACGTGTACACATATATATGTGTGTGTGTGTAAAGGAAGTAATATCAACGGTGTTTTCCAGATAAAACTGGATTCTTATTAACACGTGTTTGTAGGATACGAATTACTTGAAGAAGTAAATATGGGACAAAGAAGGAATTTCAACAGTGTGGACAAGATATTGTCGAATGTTCAAGGTGATTTGCCCCTTTGTCAAGACACGAAAAAAAAAATAAAATTACATATCAAAGACGGCCATGAATGTTCATAAAAACATAAACATTGAACACATAGATGTGTTTTTTTTATATATATTTAATCCTACATGAAAAGAAGAGGTTTGAAATGGGAACCTACCAAATGACTGAGACCTATAGCAAACTATGAAAAGTGAAACAGGTAAAGATAAGTTTGTAGATACTCCAGGGGTTACCATCACTGTCGTTATATCCAACCCTGCAGAAAAGATGACTTCGTATGCAATAACAGATAAAAGAGGTACAGTAATATGATCCTTTCATTAAATGAATTGAAGTTGGGCGTCACTCTCTATTACCTTCAAAGGAATACACTGTATGCATGTCATTGATCTTTTTTTTCTCCTGAAGTGTCGTCCAGTTTTGCTATGAGGTAGTCCAGGGGTGGATAAAACGACAGCGATAGAATATCGAAGATATGGTAAAAGGTACCTTATATTAATGTTTGCTTTTTTCAGCATTAGCTGAGATGTCTTTGCCTCTGGTTTGTGGATGTTTTTATCGTCGTAATAGACAATAGTCTTAATGCCGCATTGTATCATTATCTTCGCGCACTCGTTGCATGGAAATAGACTAACAAACATCGTTCATCCATTATTATCCGACGCATGTTTATTCATTACGGCATTCATCTCAGCGTGGCACGCTGGAAAAGTGAAAATAATCGGTGAGATATTTCACTAAATTTACATTTTTCACAGTGAAATATAAGGGTTTATGGTGAAAAAATAAGTACACATGTAGTATTTTTCATCCAATACTGGCTGATCAAAACACAGCATATACATTGTTTTTAAAAATTCAAACCAAACCTATAATATTACGTTTACCTTTCCTATTGATTTTTTATTTTTAATTGTTGGAGCAAAAATGTGTTGCGTTAAATTATCTTGTGTTATTTTTCCTTGAAATTTATGCCATATGTGTTGAACAAAATGAGTAAGCAGAAAATTTGCTTTTGGATAAAATACATGTACAAATATCAGCTGGCCTAGTCAAGGCCTAGAGCAGAGACATAAAAATGGAATACATATAAATAGAATATTTCTAGTTTCTTGATGAATAACAATTATATTTCATCTCGTGAAATATCCATCCCACTCGATGAAATGTAATTGTTATTCGTCTAGAAAAAAAAGGACTGTTCTCTATATTTGAAAACGTAGATATTAAAAACGATTGTTAAAGTTGCATATTAAAATAAAACATACTATACAAGAAATACTATGGATATTTTTACGTGGTTTGGAAATTTCAATATATTTCACAGAAAAAAACTTTCATAGTTAGTCTTTGTTAAAGCGACTACTATCATATACAAAACATACTTCATTTTTTTTTTTTCAATTTCATGGTTCATTAGCAATAACGTAATCAAAGAGCTTTTACACGACGAAAATTTCATGATATACAGCAATATTAAACTAATTCACGTACCACGTGATACTCAATAACGTTTGTGCAGCATGAGTATCTCCAATGCTGATGCAACGTAACTCTTTGTGATCTACCCGCTGACATGCCGTTAGCGCGGAATATCATCTTTTGACGTCATTCCATTACCAAAAGAAACATTATAATCCCGCACAAAGGTTATCAAGTATCACGCGATATGTAAATTAGTCCCAATAATACAAATACGTAAAAGCAGTATTAAAATCATCGTATAAAACATTTCTAATTCTAAACTTCAGGGTCACGATGGTGTCAAACGAAACCGCTAAAATATTATACCCGCTAAAATATTATACGCTGAAATATTATACCCGCTAAAATATTATACCCGCTGAAATAACCCGCTATACGTTATACACATTAATAATCGTTGATTGCATTTGTAGTTTACTACATAGAAGGGTATAGTAAATATCCTAAATAATACCTTATGAAAGAGAAAAACAAACTAGACCTAATAATACCTATCATATTACAAAAAATAGAAGCTTGGCTTTACTCTTACACTGTATAAGAAACGGAGATAAAATTATAAACAAATGGAATTTTATTATTGATGTAATTAATTAAAAAAAATGTGTAGAATGTTTTTATCTAAAGACTGCATATGCTTGTATGTATCTATATACAAAGTACAGTAGTAACGTCAATAGGTCACTCATATACATGCAAATTGCTGTTTCATTTATTTGAATTTGGACACGTATTAACATATCACAATTTGTAATATTACATATGCTTGAATAAAAATATATATAGTTGAGGAACAAATAGCTTGAAAATGAAAAAAAATTACTCAGAGAAATTCGGAAATTAAGATTTCCCTTATTACCATAAAGTGTTTTGGTCTCTAAGACGTTGTTTGAGTTTTTACCCCACAGTAGGTATTTATGTAGGGAACCCTTTGAAGTTTAGTTATAGTCTGTTTCACTCTAACACCAACTCAGGTAACGTTTTATACTCATACCTATGATAAGAGATACATCATAAGATATGCTACAGTTTTGTTAAGGAATTAAGTTCAAGCACTCACTAATATATTTTATATTATTTATTATATAATCATTATTACTTTTTTTAAATCATTATATAAAAACACACTGTACAATATTTATTAGAGTGTCACACATAATTTATAATAGTAATGCATTAAAGCACTATAGTTAAACAGAATGTGTATTTTTAATAAGATATTTTAATTGGTATATATTTTACAGTACAATATCATGGCAAGTATGCTTTTCTCTCAAGTATGCCTCTGTTTTATACACCATTCTGCAGCATCTTGACAATAACAGTTACTGATTTGCTGATCACCTACCAGGTGAGTTGATTTACCTTAGATTTACATGTGATCTTGCACTGAGAATAATTCTGAGATAGGCTATAACTCCCTATCAACACACCTTAGCGCCTTTGAAAACACCCCATCCTAGCCAGAGTTGGTGTTCGGGAAGCCCCTATAAATCTTACTGACCCTCTATGCTTTTATAGGGGGTCAGTAACTGACTATATAACTAATAGCATAATGGATATTTGGAAGAAAAAAATATAACATGTTTATTCGAGTATGACCCCCCACCCCTAAAAAAATTCTTAAAAAGAAGAAGAAAAATACAGAAAATAGTAATATCGTTATTAAATCTAAAACATATAAATCAATATTAGTCGTCGAATTGATAAATAATATCTCACAGATCTATATTAAAAGACATATCCTTCTCACAGCACAAACGATTTCATCTGAGTTTAGGATTATATTCAAAAAAGAAAAACAGAACACAATTGTAAACAAAAAGACAAGAAAATACACAAGAATAACATAAATAATGAACTGACAACATATTTAAGTGTCTGATCAATAACATCGTCATACCTGACTGATATTTTCCATTAGTCGACAAAACACATCCATTCTATTCAATTGTCAAAGCAATGCATTTAAAGAGTTGTGAGGCATGCATACCACATTTTATTATCTTTTGTTAGGTGCATTATTGTTAAAACACACGTGTTACCCCGACTTCGCTAGTCAATTATAACGGTATTGAGTACGTATACTCTTCCTGACCCTTGGGTAGCGAAGTTGGTGTACGCCATAATACTACTAACCATGTATACTATGGCTAGTTTATTTACTATTTTCCAATCATTGTTTGTGAATCAGCTTTTCTGATGTGATACACCGCGTAGGAAATAGGCCTACGTATAATTCTACAAAGAATGTAAGAGTAGTGTGTCTTTATATCTATACACAAACAGGTAAATATTTCTTTCTGGAATAAAACATGACTGAGATACACAATTGTATATATGTTGTTGAAACATATTACAGCTATAGGCAAACCAGTATTGGTAATAATTATACTCTTCCTTAAGATTTTAAAAGCATTTATAGACTTCAACAATACACCTTGTACACGTACATGCAGTGTACACATGTGCAGTAAAATATTAAACTTAGCAGAAGCTAATCTCGTTACTCATGTATCAGTCTGGCCATCAGTCTCTAGGATATTGAAAACATCACTAACTTGATCATTTTATCTTTTCTACATGTCTGATTCAAACCAGGGGTAGATAATCTAGTAAAGAACTGAGAAAGTCTTTTAAGGGTCTAGTGGTCAGTCTACCCGTGTATACAAGGTCATATAAACAAACATACCTGCTTTAGTCCCGTCACAGGACCGGGTAGCCATGGCAAGATCACGTCAAAACAACATCATACTGAAGCCTCACATGTGCCGTGATGATGGTGCACATCGTTACACCAGGAACCACGTATTTTATATGCACACATGTGTGCTTATGACGCGTCAGCGTAAACACAAGTCTATTCAGCTTAACTTGATTAGTAAAATGGGAATTTTATATATGGATGCGTTTATTTCCAGTTTCTAATATGCTAAATGATTTCGTATGGAACATATTCGTTTGAATTTTCGTATTGCAGAACTGGTTATGAAAACGGTAATATGTTTTCGTCGAGTATGAATATAAATATTAAATTTACCCATTCGGAACAAGGACGTAAACATAATTCAATATCTATAAAAAATACTATTCATTAGATAGTCTTAAACCGTTTATTTTGGTTTGTCGTCAAGAACTTTTCAATATTTGTAATAAAAGAATAGATAAGAGAAAATATACGACAGGAGCTATAGTTTATTGGACAAACTTAAACTTATTAGCATACACTGGATATATACAAATGTATGTATAGTTAATGCAAGATGATAATATATACAGTGTAGCTTACAAATTCAATTACTGTAATAGCAATACAATAATCAAACAAGATGTATTGCTATGGATAATATTGGGGAAAATAACAAGGAAAATAGAACCAGATGTTTTGGGGCGTGAGCGTCTCTACTTCTTAGATCAAATGGAGGAAGTGTACAGCAGGTGCCAACGATAATACAAAATAATACTTGACAAGGCTGATATCATGCTAGAGGGAAACCGAATATTTTAAACTAGGTCATGAAGTCGACCTTAAAGCTTTCAAAATATTCGTCTCTCTAGTTTGTTCAGCGGAAAAAGTAGAACAGATAATGTAATAAACAATGGATACTATAAGATTAAATGGAATAGGGTATAGAGTCAGGTTTCGTTTTATATGATATATTATGAAACAACTTCAAGGCATCGTTGTCAGTGCCCTGTTGGTGGAAGGGGTGGAGTATAGTGTTGGTTGGTCTCCGTCTGTCTGTCTGTCAGGATGTTAATTTTCAAACAATAACTTTATACATGTATTAGCTTCCCAAAAAGCTGAGTGGGCTTCGCGGATGCTTAACCCTCCTAGAGATTTTTTTCTATGACCATCAAATAAATTTCCTTCTAGATATTACACAAATCTCCCCCAGATACTTTTTCTATGACCATCGAATAAATATCCCCCTTAGATATTACACTAATCTCCCCGGCCTAGATATTTTTTTCTATGACCATCAAATAAATATTCCCCCCTTATATATTTCACTATTCTCCCCCTAGATACTTTTTTCTATGACCATCAAATAAAAATCCCTCCAAATATTACACTGACATAGCAAAAAACTTACTGTTACATTAAATAAATTCGACAAAGTTACAGGGATTTAAATTTTCCGTCGGTCTGTCCGAATTCAGACACAAATGATCGATTGACTACTGCTCCGAAACAATCGAAGGAATTTCAACGAAATTTACTTGGTGTCAGCGGCATTTGTATACTATTATTTGCATTCTCTATTGGAACGAGCACTGCGATAAGATAAAGAAATATTCGTTCAGAAGATCAGTATTCAGATAGGAATACTGAAAACGCTTTCCAAAAATATTTAAATTGGGTAAAAAATGTCAAATCATCGTTTTCAATGCAACATTATTGCTATCAGACAATACCTACCCCTTGAACACGGAGTCCCTATCGAATTGACTACCTGACTGATATCGACCAGTGCTTCTTGAAAATACCACAGATAGGTGTGCATGTACCAAACAAGAGGCCCAGAGGCCTGTATCGCTCACCTGGTTTGTAATGCCTAGGAATGTTCTGAATACAGGTTCATTGTTTCTTTTCTGAAGGAATTTGAATATAGGCCTCTAATTCCCCTATTGGGCCCCACTGTTTCTGCTCCAGGGGATCAAAGCCAAAATTTATACGAATTCTGTTAACCCCAAGGATGTTTCTGGGCCTAATTTGGGTAAAATCCAAGCAAAACTATATCACCATTAGCGATTTATAGGATTTACCGATATTTCCAATATTGGGGCCTGCTCCTCCTGCCCCCGGGTGTCAGAGCCAAAATCTATACAAACACTATTCCCCTTCCCCCAAGGATGTTTCTGGCCAATTTTGGTTAAAATTCATGCAGAACTCTAGGACAAATAGCGACTTATAGGATTTACCTTTATTTCCCATATTAGGCCCCGCCCCTCCTGCCCCCGAGGGGTCAGAGCCAAAATTTTACAAGTTCTGTTACGCTTCTCCTAAGGATGCTGTGGCCAAATTTGGGTAAAATCCATGCACAACTCCGGGACAAGTAGTGATTTATTGAATTTACTTCTATTCCCCCTATTGGGCCCCGCCAATTCTGCCCCCGGGGGGTCAGAGCCAAAATTTATGCAAGTTCTGTTCCGCTTCTCCGAAGGATGTTTGTGGTCAAATATGGTAACAATCCATGCAGAACTCTAGGACAGGTAGCGATTTAAATGATTTGCCTTTATTTCTCCTATTTGCCCCGCCCCTCCTGCCCCCAGTTCCCAAGGATGTTTGTGGCCAAATTTGGTTACAATCCATGCAGAACTCTAGGACAAGTAGCGATTTACATGATTTACCTTTATTTCCCCTATTGGGCCCCCCCTACCCCCGAGGGGTCAGAGCGAAAATTTATACAAGTTCTGTTCCGCTTCTCCCAAGGATGTTTGTGGCCTAATATGGTAACAATCCATGCATAACTCTAGGACACGTAGCGATTTATATGATTTACCTTTATTTCCCCTCTTGGTCCCCGCCCCTCCTGCCACCGAGGGGTCAGAGCCAAAATTTATACAAGTTCTATTCCGCTTCTCCCAAGGATGTTTGTGGCCAAATTTGGTTGCAATCCATGCAGAACTCTAGGACAAGTAGCGATTTATAGGATTTACGTCTATTCCCCCTATTGGGCCCCGCCCCTCCTGCCCCCGGGTGGTCAGAGCCAAAAGTTATACTAGTTCTGTTCCCCTTCTCCCAAGATGATTGTGGCCAAATATGGTAACAATTCATGCAGAACTCTAGGACAAGTAGCGATATACATGATTTACCTTTATTTCGCCTATTTGGCCCCGCCCCTCCTGCCCCCCAGGTTCTAAGGATGTATGTGGCCAAATATGGTAACAATCCATGCAGAACTCTAGGACAAGTAGCGCTTTACATGATTTACCTTTATTTCCCCTATTGGGCCCCGCCCCTCCTGCCCCCCAGGGGGTCAGAGCCAAAATTTATACAAGTTCTGTTCCGCTTCTCCCAAGGATGTTTGTGGCCAAATTTGGTTACAATCCATGCAGAACTCTAGAACAAGTAGCGAATTATAGGATTTACCTCTATTTCCCCTATTGGGCCCCGCCCCTCCTGCCCCCGGGGGGTCAGAGCCAAAATTTATACAAGTTCTGTTCCGCTTCTCCCAAGTATGTTTGTGGCCAAATTTGGTTACAATCCATGCAGAACTCTAGGACAAGTAGCGATTTTCATCATTTACCTCTATTTCCCCTATTGGGCCCCGCCCTTCCTGCCCCCAAGGGGGTCAGAGCCAAAATTTATACAGGTTCTGTTCCCCTTCTCCCAAGGATGTTTGTGGCCAAATTTGGTTACAATCCATGCAGAACTCTAGGACAAGTAGCGGTTTATAGGATTTATCTCTATTTCCCCTATTGGGCCCCGCCCCTCTGCCCCCGTACAACAAGGTAAATTTGTAGAATAAGTATTCTGTGTATATTTGTGGAAAAAACTTTAAGTATGATTGGTCTCTGAAGCATTTTCATATAGCTAAATGTCTAGATAAAATTCATTACAAATCTATAGTAATCTTAATGAAACGTCCGGTGTTTTAGTGACACTGTCTACAATTTGCTTAGATATGACTGACCGTCAAACTCGAAATAGATTAAAAAACATGGTCGCAAGACGACGAACATATTGGTCCGATTGGTCTTGGTGAATTCCGGGCTCATTTCTCAGAAAATTAAGTAAATTGTTTTGCAAGCTTTACTAAATTACCTCATAGACTCCACTTATGACGTATTCGGTATATAATTTCAAAAACAAAATGTAGAAATCATCATTTTATATGCAAGTTCTGCTGACAATGACTCATTTACCTGTAGTTATTCTAGAGCGGGAATTGTTTAGCGGAAAAGTTAAGAGTCAAATTCACTTGAAATTGTACATTATTTTACAAAATAATGATATCGCAGGGCTATCGGTAATTTTAAAAAAGTTCCTGAAATACATTTTGTTGCTTAGCCCAATATACTTATACGCTCCTTTGCTTTTGTACATTTAAAGGACTGTTAATTCCAACATGTTTTTCTTCTGGCGTTTTTTTCCTTACGATGTCGTATGGTTTGGTAATATTGTCTAACACGCGTACAGTATATAATCCGTGTTCACATAAACATAATAGCCGGCATAATAAAATTATCTAAACAGTAAAGATTGCACAGATAGAACGACTATCAATTAGATATGTTTTGTGGTTAATGGCCCGTGTCCAAAACGGCTGTGTATTGGCTTGCATGAATTTTTCAGTGTAGAAGAATAAAAAATCATTTTCGCAATTAGGAGCAATTTAGTGATTACACATAAACATCGTGGTATATTGTACATCGATTCGTCTACACACAAGGCGGGTCATTCTGATGACCGCCACACTTAGGTATGCATATAAATATTTCAACGCATGCGTATTCGAAGCAAAATTAGCGATTTGTATTCACCAGTCTCTTAATATGTATTTTTACTTTAAAGATATCAGTTGGTTTAGTCTAGAGCCTAGTAAAATAGTACAAAATATATTGTTATGTCAATACGACGAAATGAGCGACATTTAAAATAAAATGAGGTAGATATTCGTATATACATCGTTTGGGATACTTTTAATTTTTTTTCTAACTGATACGAATCCCTGTATTGTAGAACACTGCGTAATTTTAATTTAACCCGTTAATATTTTTTAAAGGTTGGATTTACATCAACATAATAACCGACAAATGTTCACAAGAGTGAAGACTGCAGTGACAGATCGCCTTTCAAATATGTGTATTGCGACGGATGGTTGTCAGTATATTCAATACATTATAGTTTTAAATCTCCTGTGTTAGTCGCCAAATTTGTCGTTCTTTAAGCATGCAGCAACAAGTAGAATGGAGTTCCCAGAATAACGTACCTGCCGATACGAAGCGGCCGACACTCAAATTCATCGTTGGACAAATTATTTATTTGATAGAACTGGCAGTTTTGTCTCATTGAAATGGGTTAATAGTTATATTAATTGTATCATCTTATTGTTCTTTCATCGATATTGTGAGTGTAAATCGGTACATGGTAAGTATGTTTTACCAGGCCGTAAGGAACCTAAAATTATATTATTTAGATAGATACTTTAAGTAATCATATTTTGATGATTTCATAACTTCATAAAAATTGTCCCCATAAATTCAATCTATTTATGATATATAACAGCTGCGTAGTTGTTTAGAATATGACCTTGATTGTTCTTCCGATATTTATGAGGAATACTTCTATGGGGAAGTAAATATGACCATTAATATTAATTTTGTATCAATTAAACCTTTAATACTTTTATAAAAATTTCACAATTAACAAAAGTTGTTCAGTGGTTCGAGATTCGATATTTGTGAGAGACGACAATGAAGAAATACGTGTAAACGATTTGACATCAGGGTATTGCATATGTACAAACCGAAAGTGTTCAACGAACAATTACTTTTATAAAATCTCTCTCTCTCTCTCTGAAATTGTTCTTATTATTCAATATATAGTGTAAAGCAGCGATCTATTATCTTTCTAACAAAAACCACTTATACGATTAATTAAGTAATTTATAAAACTGCTAATCTAATACATCACTTATTAACCAAAAGGATTTCTCGACACGATCGATCTTCGTTTTAATATTCTCTGACCGCTAATCATTGTGGTGTTGTTGCCTTGACTTGGTAAACAAGTATGTCACCATGGAGACAAAGGGGGGCGATATAGCGTATATAGCGTATTTCCCAGAATGCAACGTTCAAGATGGCGGCCGCTCTCTTGAACGTTGCATTCTGGAAGATACGCTATACGCTATAATCGTCACCCCCTCTCTTTCACTATTAATAAATACCTTTAATAATCTTCTTTGGATTTTTCCACCACTCTTCATTTTGCATTTTTTTCATGAAGTGTATTATACGAAACATTTCTTCTTTTCATAGTAGGACCTAGAGAAATTCATACAGAGTCTAACGATTGCATTAATGATTGTGTACATGTAACGTCATGTAACCCAGATTGGCACACATTTTTCTTATTTTTAAGCATCTATTTGTCAGATTGCAATAAAATTCCAATTTTTGTATCAATCTTACAAATAGAGCCTATCATCTGTCTGTTGGTTTATGTTTGCAATTCTTTCTGCACGTGTTTCCATAAATAGCATCCTTGGATACAGGTCTGGAACGCACCTGCTATCAACCAGGTGCGCGTACCCAGATTGGCACACCCAGGTAAAAACAGTGAGCATAGAAAAATATCGGGATATTTCAAATATAATTTGACTTATATTGAAACTACAATACAAAAATCAACAATTAATGCCATTGAACACTTTTCTCTATATGTATTATTTGGATGATTGACGTCAAAATCAATGTAGTCATTACGCAGGTAAAATTTCATCTTTATGGTTATCACTTACCTTTCTTACATAATTTTTTACGACAATATTTAGGCATATTTTGCCTTTGTAAGCTTTGTGTGTGTTTTACTGTTAAATAAACATATAAATGGCATAAGGGAAGTAACTCTTGGATGTATAAGTGCTATTCGAGCGCACCTTTGTTTCATTTCGCATGCGCACATTATCGCAGATGAAAAATTTTCATACTAGAAAATCAACATTTACTGAGGATAAAACAGCTCTGAACTATGAAACTACCAAGTAACTGACAACTAAATTGATTAAATTTGTGTTCTAGACATAGTTTATACCATTTCCACACTTTTTAGAGCAGACTATTGAGCGAAAAGTGGAAAACTAGAGTCATCGCACGGGGCAATATTTACCGTAACACTTGATTTCAGGTATTTTCTCAAGTTTATAGCTGAACAAAATCCCTCCTAGCTATGGTCATGTGGAAATATCACCATTAAAGTATTTCATGATGATCAGGGAATAATTATAGCAACAGCTAAAAGAAAATTTCCAAAGTGAATTAAAACGGAAGCAATATTATCGAAAAGTGTGCCATTTTGGGTAGCGTGCCAATTTGGGTAACATGACGTTAGGTTCCCCTAGGGCCCTAGTTGTGCATATTGCATTTTGGTACCAATCGGTGAACAAGATGGCCGACCGGCAGCCATCTTGGATTTTGACAATTGAAGTTTGTTAACGCTATATCTCAGAAAGTGCTGAAGGGATCTATCTTAAATTGCATGTACAGGTTCCCCTAGGGGTCTTGTTGTGCATATTACATTTTCGGACTGATTGATGAACAAGATGGCCGACAGGCCGCCATCTTGGATTTTGATCCAATTTAAGCATTGAAGTCACTATTTTTTTAATTTCATCGGGTTATGAAACAAATTTTGTTTGCCAACTTTCAATCATTAAAAAATAATGATGAAATTTTTTTTAAAAAAATGGTGAATTTCAATGCTTAATAATTAATATTCCATGCTACTTTATAAAATGAAATACGTTTACACGTACGATTCCATAGAATTTTTACAAGGGATTATTTTTTCCAAATCGATACAACGTCGATGTTTCTATTGTGACGTCAAGATAACGTCGGATTTCCGCGCCATTCTCGGAATTTTGTTTCATCGTGGAATGAAAAAAATGAATGTGCCAATCAAAAAGCCAGAAACAGAGAGAAAATTAATTATATACTATACTACCATACACCTACTCCGGAGACACAAATACACTCCCAAAACGACACCACCGTGACGTACAGTCCTGATCCCCAAACGCTCGGGACACCACTTCTCGTCGGCTTTTCTCCACACACATACACTTTTTGATCAGCACCTAAAATTACTTGTGTCTCATCAGAGATATTACAGTATTCCAATTTTCAGAAATTGTCCAATTCTTATATCCATGACACCACTCAATTCGTTTTTTCCTGTTAACTGCCGATATCGTCAACGTCTTGCATAGAGACCGCCTGGAATAACCCTCAAAATGTAATCTTCTCTGTACAGCATGTTTTGAAACTTTAACAGGGGTAAATGAATTAAATTGTGTAGATAAATCCGTCAATGTTTGCCGACGATCATGTTTTACTAGGCGAAAAATTTAAAATTATCTTAGTAATTGATAACA
Organism: Argopecten irradians; assembly: GCF_041381155.1. Taxonomy (NCBI): domain Eukaryota; kingdom Metazoa; phylum Mollusca; class Bivalvia; order Pectinida; family Pectinidae; genus Argopecten; species Argopecten irradians. The sequence continues at coordinate 37,719,488 of NC_091140.1, read as the reverse complement.
AAAAGATCAAAATATAGGGGACAGTAAGGTAAAGGTCAAAGTACAGGGGACAGTACGGTAAAGGTCAAAGTGTAGGAGACTAAAAGGTAAAGGTCAAAGTGAAGGAGACTAGAAAGTAAAGGTCAAAGTGTAGGAGACTAGTAGATAAAGTTCAAAGTGTAGGAAAGCATAAGATAAAGGTCAAAGTGTAGGGGACAGTAAGGTAAAGGTCAAAGTGTATGGGACAGTAAGGTAAAGATCAAAGTGTAGGGGACAGTAAGGTAAAGGTCAAAGTGCAGGGGACAGTAAGGTAAAGGTAAAAGTGAAGGAGAGCATAATGTAAAGGTCAAAATGTAGGGGACAGTAAGGTAAAGGTCAAAGGGTAGGGGACAGTAAAGTAAAGGTCAAAGTACAGGGGACAGTAAAGTAAAGGTAAAAGTGTAGGAGAGCATAATGTAAAGGTCAAAATGTAGGGGACAGTGAGTAAGTTAAAGGTCAAAGTGTAGGGGACAGTTGATAAAGTTCAAAGTGTAGGAAAGCGTAAGGTAAAGGTCAAAATGTAGGGAGCAGTTTGGTAAAGGTCAAAGTGTAGGGGACAGTAAGGTAAAGGTCAAAGTGTAGGGGACAGTAAGGTAAAGGTCAAAGTGTAGGGGACAGTAAGGTAAAGGTCAAAGTGTAGGGGACAGTAAGGTAAAGGTCAAAGGGTAGGGGACAGTAAAGTAAAGGTCAAAGTACAGGGGACAGTAAGGTAAAGGTCAAAGTGTAGGAGAGCATAATGTAAAGGTCAAAATGTAGGGGACAGTAAAGTATAGGTCAAAGTGTAGGGCACTGTAAGGTAAAGGTCAAAGTGTAGGAGACTACAAGGTAAAGGTCAAAGTAAATGAGACTAGAAAGTAAAGGTCAAAGTGTATGAGACTAGAAGGTAAAGGTCAAAGTACAGGGGACAGTAAGGTAAAGGTCAAAGTACAGGGGACAGTAAGGTAAAGGTCAAAGTACAGGGGACAATAAGGTAGAGGTCAAAGTAAGGGGAACAGTAAGGAGTAAGGTAAAGGTCAAAGTACAGGAGACAGTAAGGTAAAGGTCAAAGTACAGGGGACAGTAAGAAAAATGTAAAAGTGTAGGAAAGCATAAGGTAAAGGTCAGAGTGTAGGGGACAGTAAGGTAAAGGTCAAAGTGTAGGAGACTAGAAGGTAAATGTCAAAGTGAATGAGACTAGAAAGTAAAGGTCAAAGTGTAGGAGACTAGAAGGTAAAGGTCAAAGTGTAGGGGACAGTAAGTAAAAGGTCAAAGTGTAGGGGAAAGTAAGGTAAAGGTCAAAGTTTTGGGGAAAGTAAGGTAAAGGTCAAAGTGTAGGAGAGAGCATAATGTCAAGGTCAAAATGTAGGGGACAGTTAGGTAAATGTCAAAGGGTAGGGGACAGTAAAGTAAAGGTCAAAATGTAGGGCACTGTAAGGTAAAGGTCAAAGTGTAGGAGACTAGAAAGTAAAAGTCAAAGTGTAGGAAAGCATAAGGTAAAGGTCAAAGTGTAGGAGACTAGAAGGTAAAGGTCAAAAAGTAGGAAAGCGTAAGGTAAAGGTCAAAGTGAAGGAGAAAGTAAGGTAAATGTCAAAGTATAGGAAAGCGTAAGGTAAAGGTCAAAGTGTAGGAAAACATTATGTAAAGTTCAAAGTGAAGGGGACAGTAAGATAAAGGTCAATAACTGCCATTGGATAATTTCAGAGGCTTTTCACCTTCAAGAAATTTCAATCAACATCCTTCAATTTCATATTAACAAAATTTATCTCAACATGCTACTGGTCCAGTTTCAGGTCTCTAGGCCTTTCAGAACTTGACAAGAAGCTGTTTAAATAATTAGGAAATTTTGGACCCTTTGGCCCTGGATATAGTTCAAGGTCAATCATATTAACAAACTTGATAACTATTGATGTCAGCATGCTATAGGCCTAATATTAGGTCTCTAGGCATTCTAGAACTTCACAAGAAGTCATTTGAAGATTTTAGGATGTGTTAACCCATTTGACCTTGAATGAAGGTCAATGTCATTCATATCAACAAACATGGTAGTCATTAATGTCAGCATGCTACAGACCTAATATGAGGTCTCTGGGCTTCTGGAATTTAATCAAAGAAAAGTGTTATTTTAGTTATTTGTTAATTGGTCATCTGACCAGAAGGGCATATTTTGATCGTCCACGTATGCTGTGCTTAATTACTCTTCACATTTTGAACTTCTTCTCAGGTTCTTTCAGTGCGATTTAGCAGAAATTATCCTGATATGGTTCCGACCAAGTGTTGTTATTTTTCTGGTCGATCCGTAATCAAAGATGGCCATCCCAGCAATACAATATAAAGTATAATTTTTTTTTGATGTTTAGTACATAGTAAGCCATTTATAATTGTAGCTTATTTGACCCCTGTGACCTTTGAATGAAGATCAAGGTCATTCATTTGAACATAAATGTACTTGGTAGCTCTTTATCCTATCATGCTACAGGCCTATTAGTAGGTCTATAGGGCTCTTAGTTATTTACAAGACGTTGATTAAAGATTTTAGCCTTTTTGACCCCTGTGACCTTGAATGAAGGTCATGGTCATTTATTTGAACAAATTCGGTAGCCCTTTATGCCAGCATGCAACAGGCACAATATCATATCTCTAGGGCCATTACAAGAGGTCCGTTAAAGGGTTTAGCCTTTTCGATTCCTGTGGCCTTGAATGAAGGTCATGACAATTCATTTGAACAAACTTGGTAGCTCTTCATTCAAGCAGGCTATAGGCTCAATATCAGGTCTCTTAAGCCTTTTGGTTATTAACAAGAAGTTCACTTTAGCTTTATTGACTCATAAGCCCTTAAACAAAGGTCAAGGTCACTCATTTGAATATCTTTAACAGTCCTTCATCCAAGCATGCTACAAGGCCAATATCAGGTCTTGTGGCCTCTTAGGTTATGACAAGAAATTGTTTAAAGATTTTTGTCTATTTGGTCCCTGTGACCTTGAATGAAGGTCAAGGTCACTCATTTGTAGAAGTTGGTAGTTCTTCATACAAGCACACCACAGACTCAATATCAAAAAAACGTCTTTGTTATGGAGAATAACTTCTTAAAAAATCTTTTTGACAACTGTGACCTTGAGTGATGGTAAAGTTAACTCAAATTATTTTCATGTATTTTGCATAGACAAACGCAGTCCACTGCATAAGCAATATGATTTTCAGATATACTCACAAAATCTAAAAACTCTTTTCTTGTAAAAAGAATATGTGGTTGCGAGATGCACTCTATATTAGAGGCAAAATGTATGAAAATTGCAAAATGACAAATATGTTACTTTTCAGGGTTATTTTATCCTCTAATCTGTTAGAAACATATTTGTCTAAAGTTTCAATATTTCTTTTATCAATCATAATCCAATGATAGTGACAATTAGCCCATTAACTGGCTAGGACATAGTCTAGGGTTGAATACAACAGTGAAAGTATTGGTCTCCTAAAAGTTTTCAAGAACAAGAGGCCCATAGGGCCTGTATCTCTCACCTGGATTACCCGGAGATAACCCACCGACCAGCGGTCAGTACCTGCCAACAGCACCAAACGGGTGTGAACTCGTATCCCAGAGGGGAGGGCTTATGATAATATGTCAGGACATCTTAACCACTCAGCCACCACAGCCCCCTACAAAGTAACTTAATGTTAAATTAGTAGAGTGATGACCAAATTGCAAGGTCTCCAGTGTATGATGTGGCCTTATCCTCATGTATGTGTGACAAGATGTAAATCAAGTAAACTGTTCCTGTTTCAGATCAAACAAATAAAAAATTCCACCGAATATGTTCGGCATGTGGCACGATGTGCCACGTAAAGATGGCACAGTGTAAATGTGGAAGCAAATTTCCTAGAAAAGACATTAATATCGAGTTGCTAAAGGAGAAGGGAAGGAGGGTTAAAGGAAACCAAAATACTTCCAAAATATTAGACAGGATTTATAAAGATGTATGTATGATTTTATTATATTACAGTGAAACACGTTTATAATGAACAAAAAATTAATGGTTATAACGTAGTCATTTTCATTCCTGTCCAGCTTCAATTTATATGTGTTTTTATAACAAAGTGATTTTGTAGGTCCCCAGAGATTTGTTATAACCGTGTTTTACTGTAGCTTAAAATTCATTTTTCATGAGTATTTGATCTTACCGCATCCATGTTTTAATAAGCACCACAATTTGGTCATTATTGATGCACATGTGATAACCAAATCATTTTCTGCCTTTTCATCATGATGACTTTGTTTCATCATTGAACCTCACTTGTAAATAAACATTCATATCATTTGACTATGTGTTGTGCCATTCATCAGCAGTGCTAATTTCCCGGTGTGCCATTTCCCCATTTGAAAGACAATGACCAACAAACCCAACAACTATGTGACCATCCTCTATAATCCAGGGGTTCTGATCACTTACAATCTCTACATCCCTGGACTATCTCACAGTAAAACTGAAGGCAGCTCAGAGGAAGAAATCTGAACCAATCACAGGCCAGCAAAGATTTCCATTGAAAACTACAGAGAGTGACGCCCAACTTCAAAGCCACACAGTCAACCACAGTGTACTGTTACAAGGCTCTTTTGATGTGCTTCAAAGGACTAAATTACCTGTTTTGTTCTGTTGACTCCAGTTGAACTTTGAGATAGTCCAGAGGTAAGTGAACGGAACCCCTAGAGTATCAAGGATAGGGGTGTAGAGATTGTAAGTGATCGGAACCCCTGGAGTATCGAGGATGAAATGTGACATGCCCAAACTGATCTGGACTCTGGTCACATATATATGCAATGTACATTTAATATTCTATTATATACATTATTTCCAGATTGTGAAACTAGATGGAGCTGGGATACACGCCTGTCTACTGTATACAAACATTAAAAATCCACACAGACAGACCAGGGGGTTTAAAGCCTTTAATCCCCTGGTCAAGGAAGTTCTTCACATGCAAAATGGAGCCTTGCTCAATTTGTTCAGCAATGGAGCAAGGACTCTGTACAAAGGTAAAACTTTATTTCATGTATGGAATCAATTTGATAAATAAATTTTGACTTCATTTAATAGCTAGATTCCATAACAATCAAGTCTATATACATAGTTAGACATTCATCTGGCACAGTCCTTTGTAAAAATCATGTAATAGAACACTGATATTTGAAATTAAGTATCAAAATTATAAGTTATTATTGTGATGAGAAAACAAGAATATGCACATATTTTGCACATTCAATGCATTATTCAACATTATTCCATCCATGCATGTATGTATACAAATGTATGTATGCACATTTATGCTATATGAACTATGTTATGTGTTTGAGTGTGTGTGTAAAATATGTATATATGTAGATATTGTTTGCGTTTGTTCCAAGCCATTTTTTGTTTAAAAATGGAAATTTGCTGTCAGCTGGTGGAAAAGTGATTGATTCTCTGATGCTTTGAGTGAAAGAAGAAAGGTCTAAAAAGTTTGGTTAATTTCTGTTCAGTAGTGTATAAGAAATATATAGGCTTTAAAAAGATTCATAAATTGAAATAAAGGATAACTGCCACCTAGTATCATTGACTATTGAACTGTAAATCTAATTCGATTTAGTGGGATTATTGCAGAATTAAATATCATTTTAATTTCAGAATCACATACAGAAGACATGACGACAACACAGACTAATGACATGACGACAACACAGACTGATGACATGACAACAACACAGACTGATGACATGACAACAACACAGACTGATGACATGACGACAACACAGACTGATGACATGACGACAACACAGACAGACATGACGACAACACAGACTGATGACATGAAGACAACACAGACTGATGACATGACGACAACACAGACTGATGACATGACGACAACACAGACTGATGACATGATGACAACACAGACTGATGACATGATGACCTCACAGACAAACATGACGACAACACAGACTGGTGACATGACAACAACACAGACAGATGACTTGACAACACAGACTGATGATATGATGACAACACAGACTGATGACATGATGACCTCACAGACAAACATGACGACAACACAGACTGGTGACATGACAACAACACAGACAGATGACTTGACAACACAGACTGATGATATGATGACAACACAGACTGATGACATGACAACAACACAGACTAATGACATGACAACAACACAGACTGATGACATGACGACAACACAGACTGATGACATGATGACATCACAGACAAACATGACGACAACACAGAGACTAATGACATGACAACAACACAGACAGATGACTTGACAACACAGACTGATGATATGATGACAACACAGACTGATGACATGACAACAACACAGACTAATGACATGATGACATCACAGACAGATGACTTGACAACACAGACAGACATGACGACAACACAGACAGACATAACGACAACACAGACAGGACTTCTTCGGACAAAAAGGAGTTGTCCTAGTATTTACCGAAATGGTAAGTGGATTACTATATGAGCACTTCATATATACTTAGAAAGATATCCAAAATCATTATAATTGCCCAGAGAATATGTCAACAGTTAACCAATGCTGAAATTTCATATCCAATTGTTATAATATTAAATGTATAGACAATGACATTTTTAAGGTTCATTATAAGTTTGTGCAGACTGAAATTTCATGCAATTGTGTGTACCATATTCACAACTTAAATGAGACACCATTGATGGGGTGATGGTGTGCGTGTGTGTGTGTGTGTGTGTTTAAATACATGTACTTTGAAAATAATATTTTATTAAGATTGATGTTTGGAACTTTAATTATATTAACTATAAGGTAATCCCTACCATGGCTTAACATGGACCTGTGTAACTTTTGCTACTGCATTTCACTGCAAATAAGACCCCTCCCGTAAATAAGACCATCCACCTATTTTGACACGTTGCCAGACTTAGGGGGGATGTCTGAAATAAAGACCGCCCACCTATTTTTTCGGTTACTGGAAGATGGATTTGAGAAATGGAGTAATTACAAATGTCACCAAAATGATAGTTGACTGTGTGGTTGTTATTTCCATCATTTTATTCAAGTTAATTCACATGGATTTATTTTATTTTATTTTTTTGATTATCAAGAACTATGAGTTGCAAACAGTTCTTATAATTTGAAGGATATTTTTTACTAAATACAGTATGTTTTCAAATTCACCATATTTGAGTATATACAGTAAAATATGTTTTATAAATAAAATGCTCACATAAAATTCATTGTTTTCTTTTTTTCTTTTTTTTGGTGGGGGAGGGTGGGGGTTCTTATTTTTTCAAGTAATAAATTTTGCATGGGCTAAACAGTTAATAGGATGGTAAAACAAATAAACACACTGTTTCTAGCATTTTTAAAAATTGGTTCACATTGATTTTTTATCACGATTTTTGTAATGATTTTCATTAACACAAGCAATACTCATTTTGAAAATAATATTTTAGGCAAACAAGAGTGCAGTGAGCAGAAAAAAAAGAGTATCCAACAAAAGACAATATGTAAGTTTATCTTATAATTTATATAAGTATTTCATTGTATGGCATTCTGTATCTATTACTAAATATTTTATAAATGTGTTATACACCTGTGTGTATCTTTTGTTTGATCATTTCATTCATTCCAACATGGGTGAGGTACATTGTCTTACCACACACAATTTAATTAATGGACAAATGTTGTTGAATATCAATCAATATTTGAAGCACATTTTGTTTAACTTTGTGTAAGATATTACCAATTCTACCAATACAATATTGGAAATGGAGACCACTGTTATTTTCTCCATCATAGATCCATAGCGTTATGGAACGACTTTAATACTTTGCAAGTTGACATTATTGCAAATAAAGTCAGTGTGCCCAAAGAAACAATCATAAAATATTACTGTGCTATCTATAAAAATATTTTGAAAAAATAATTGATCAAGTTCACAGAAATACTCTGTTTCTTATCATCACAAAGGTTGCTTATACCAAATCAAACCATTTTAAATTATGAAGTTGCTAATTACCAAAAGGTTCTATTGACTAAATGCTTGGTAATATTTTGTATGTTATGTATTAAAAGTTCTATTAATTTATTAAACATGTACACTTTACTTACCAAAAGTTAACCATTCATGTTTCCAAATCTAACTAGTTGCATGAGTAATAATCCTACATTTCTGTATTTATCTTGGATAAGCCCATGATACCAATATGAAAAAGAGATGGGCCTATCACTTCTATACAATGTACAAGACGTTGGCTTATCAGATAAATATGGGAAGGGTAGTATAACATTAAATTGCAAGTATAATTGAAAGTTTTCTTTTTCTTTCTTTGCAGCTACACCATTGTACTTCGTTGAAGAAATCATGGAAGTAAAATACGTGAAAAAAAAACAATGGTTTCTAGTGAAATGGAAAGGATTTCCAGCAGAGGAAAACACCTGGGAGCCACGCAAACATTTGCCTCATAAACTTGTTGTTGGATTTCTTAAAAACATGTAAAATTTATTTGATTTCAATTAGTCTACTGTCATTCCTGTCTTAAGGATGTATTCTTCTGAGGTTTCAGTCCCATCGAAGTCTCGTTTCGACAGATCAAAGAAGTTATGAGATTTTCAAATATATTTTATCAATATCTGTAGCAAGTTGCCAGATGCAAATTTTGTCAAAAAATTACATTTCTATTTTCAGTAGATTTTTTTATACAGGGATTTTAAGAAATGGCCCATTTGGCGGCCATTTTGAAATTGTGTCTTTTTCCTCTTTGAGTAGAGCCATAGTTTAACCATTTTTACTGAAATTGTTTTTACTTAAATCATCACTGCACCAGCATTTTTAGCTGTATCGAGCTAATTTTTGCTGTTAATCTTTACTAGGTTCGTGGTTATTAAAATATTGAGCATTATTGCGTGAAGTGATACTATTCTTTTGTTACTTTATTTTTACATTTAATGGTAATTAAGTACTTTTTTTTTACACTAAAATACTTAAAAATAACACATATTCAAATGAGGCAAAAAAGTAAGCACACTGACCCCCCATTTTTCTGCCTAATTTAGAAAGAACAACCCATTCCCTATTGATATGCAAAATATTAACAAAAGTTTAATTCCACAACGGTTTCTATAAAGGGTTAAATTTGGCAAAAATGACTGAAAATGGTGTATTTTGCAGCTAAACAGTGTTTTTCCTGCCTACATATTTGGGGCCGAAATAAGGCCCCATACCCAATTGTATTTCTTGTTATTTTTTCCCAAATCTCTATGTCTCAATTTCCCAAATCAGTGAGTTGACGCTTATTTTGTGTGACGAAACAAAAAAATTCCGGAAATCCCAAGTCTGAACGTCGTATTTTAGTATACATTCTTACACTTGATTCTTAGAGAAGGATAATTGTTTATTTCTACCTTTTCCAAAATTTCCATAAACACTGTTAAAATTTTTCATTTCATACTTTTATCGCACAAAATTTCCCAATTTTCACCAGGTGGCAACTTCCCAAAATGCCCAGGAAAACACTGCTAAAAATTAAGGGGTAGGGGTAGCATATGTTGTTATTCTGAGAAAAAATATGAGTCTTATTAATCAAAACTTGTATATTTTTTAAGAAGACTACAGGAAAATAAATTCTTCAAACTTCCATACATATCAAATATCTCATTAGGAAATTATGGCTTTAAACTCTTGTGTATATGGTAAAAACGGCAAAAATCAAAAAAAAAAAAAAAAAAAAAAAAGATTTTGTCAACTTGGTATCTTTGAGTGACAATAGCTCAAAAACAAGCACACCGACATATGTTTTTTCTTCCATTTTCTTGTATGGTATGAACTCCTATTTCCAAAAATCTATATGAGAAAAAAAGTTTAATACAAGAAAATTTTGACTTCTCAGAGGTGTACATCCTTAAAAGATTTTTATGACATCAAATTGTTATCATTTTAAAGCACAGTGTTTATGAACTCTATATAGTATTTTGTTTTTTTGAAAGGCCCATTATGCTTCCAAAACCAAAACAAAAAAACAATTATTAGTGATAAAATATGATTTGTACTTGTGGCCAAAAATGAAATTTCAACACTAAATACATGTAAATTCAAAAATCCCTGTGTAAATTTATGTTAACAGGGAAGGTTTGTTTTGCTATTTTGCCGTCTGGCCAAGTGTTCAATTACTGCACTGCATTTAGCATAATGCCATATAAGCATATCATCTATCTATTTAAATCACCAAGGGTGTGATATTAAAGTTATATGTGCTGTATTTTTCATACTCACGAATCAAGATGAGCTTTTAATATGTTATTCATCACCAAAAATTACCAACTTTTTGAAAATTACAGTGCTTTCAATGCATAGGTTTTAATTTTACATGTACAAATAAGAGCTGAAAATGATTTATTTACATCAATAGTGAAGTGAAATGAGTACATACGGTGAGACCATAAAGCCAAATTGTGGTCTGCAATTTCATTACACATTTTTACAATGTTTTTAGTAATTGTAAAGTGACTTCTGCAGGTATGTTTTCATTTAAACATATTTAAGGCATAAAAACAACAATTTTACAGTACAAAATTTCTGTGTTATAACTAACGTTTATAAGTCATCTGAAGCCATTTGAATGATTTTTACAGCTTTATTCATCAAACCTTATGGTTTTTAATAAATTAATGATGAAAAAATAGCATGTCAAAATTATCGCCCAGTTACGGCACATATAACTTTAAAATTAACTTTTGGGACAAATTTTTTTCATTGTTTTACAGTTACATTTTGAAATGAAAAGCCGTTCATAATATTTTAGTAATATAAGTACTTGTCCATTCTGTAACAAATATTTCACCCATGGATTAGTATTGAACATGATCATTTCATAAAGTTAAATAAACTATAATCTATTTTTTTTCTTTCGCCAATCCTAAAAACTACGCTAATTCATTTTGTATATTTATTTCCATCTTTATAGCTAATACATAGGGCAAATTACAAGTATGTTTGATGGTGTTATGTACATGTGTTAATGTAATTTTAAAATTGGTAAGAAATCTCCAAAAATTGTGAAAATAATCACTTTTTTAAGTTTGTTTTCTTAGTGAAAAAGAAATTTATTTGATTGAAGAAAAATGAAATTTGCCAGCATGATTAGGTATATATATTCCCCCACCTTCTTATATATACATTACATCTATAATGTTAATGAACAACATAAACAGGCTAATTGCTGATAAATCATTATGACTTGGTGACTTGAACATAATATTTGTTTGCACTGCATATTAAAATACAAAAAAAAAAACCAAGTCTATATATTTCTTGAAAAATTAATCCGTTGTTAATATTGCTTACCTACTGGTTCGATATCTTATTTGAAATTATCCACATTAGTATGTACCTGGTAATTATGATCATGAGTGGACTTGATTGCATGTTTACACTATTGTACGACTTAAGGCTTTGTACGTAAAAAGATCTTTTGGTAGAGGAAGATCCAAAAACATTGTGTATTATATATTTTAATCATCTAAACTCACTGAACAGAAGAGGCTGAAGTGCTTCTTACACGAGAAGATGCCAAATCGAATGCAAAGAAACTAGCATCCTTCTCTTTTTGTGTGTGTCTAATAGGCCTACATTATGCAGTAGACTAAGTGAAGATAATAATATAATGTATCATGCAATCTTTTAATTTGGCATTGTAATGTCCGTCCCTTGTGATCTTGTGTTTAAAATGAAGATGTGCAATAATAGCTCTTTATATTTGAATGATTAAAGTTGGGTTATGCCCAATGAAAAAATGATATTAACATTTACCCTGTACATATACATGTATAGGAATTATCTGCAGGCCATTTTCAATGCATACAAGTGGTCAATATTTTCCAGCTTGACCAGGAAAATACTGAAAATTGAGTTCAGTCAAGCTTAACTTTTCTCCTGTTTATCAGGTTTCACAAAAATATTAATGAGTTTGGGCAAAACCTACCTTTAAGTTAAATTTATGACTTATTGGTAAATATTTTGGGACATTTTAATAGACATTTCTAACGTTAATCAGACACGGACTCAGAGACCAACTTCGACTGTTATGTAAAGTTTTTGCTCGGATGTTGCCGAGGACATCCCAGCTCTGTATGATTTGTCGTTGTTAAAAATAATATAATGTTTACTGGACAAAGGAATACTGAATAATGCACTAAATGTTATGGTCTTGCGTTCAATCCTCACTATCTATTTTAATCATAAAGGTTAAATGAAATATCGTCCAGAACTAACATCATCTTTTTGTATATGTATGATAGTATATCCAGCTAAAGAATACGCATTTCAACCGAGATAAGTATAAATGATTATGTACTCCAGCTGATCTATGAGTTTTATTGTAGTTTCTATGATGCTGCAAACTACAAGTTTTAAATGTAGATACTATAAATGCGAATATTGTAACTATAGTGTAAGAGAAAGGTACAAAGATATGTTAATAATACATTGTTAAGCATTGTGAGATGACCCCTCAAACCGCCGAATGAATATTAGAAATGTCTACTATAATAACTACATACAATAACTGAAAAAAGTTATGAGAGTATAACTCTTGGAACATCAACATCATCCTTGGTAAAACACATCATGCTCAAGAATTGAAACCTTTTAATATTATTTTATTCCTGGACAAGTTTCACATCAGTAAACAGATTCAAACTTGGGTGATTTTATCTGGATATGGTACATTGTAGGCTTTCACAAAAAAATGAAACGTATGATATTTGAAATTAGTTCAAAATGCTAAAAGTTAGCACACAGACACCATCATGGATGAAACATGATGATAGTAATAGACCTAATTATCTCAGTTTCTATGATAAAGTGTGACTAAGACATCTGAAATATATTGTAATTGTAAATTGTAGTTTGTAAAATGGATTTTTTATGTGATTTGCTTTCCAATTGAAGAAAAATACATGTATTTTTTAACTTAATTCAAATACACTACATGTATGTTAACTATACTGTAAACAATGAAATGAAGAAGGAAATAAAACTTGAATGTGGAAAATCTATAACACATTTTTGTTGTCAAATTTAAAATTATATCTGCAATGACATTATTATGTTTTCATTTCATAAAATTGTTTATACTTCATGCACAATTTGGAATGTTGATGATTATTGAAATGCCTATTTTTCATAAAAATTCAACATATGTTAGTTATTTTTAAAAGAGCCAATTGAAGTTTTAGATCTTTCATGAACCATGAAATGTTCATGAACTTTCTACTGTATAGTTGCTACATATGCACAAGGGTTTTAATTTCTGCGGATTCATCCAAATTTGCGAAAATCAGCACAGGTAACTCACAATATTTTTTAAAACCATGGTTTTAAATATCAGAGCATGTCAAGCATTTCAAAGACTTTAAATACAATTCATGACAATAAGCCATAGTGAAAAAAGTTCCAAACAGTAAATGATAACATACCATTTTTTTTTTCTAACCTTAACCAGAGATCCCAGAGGGACTTGGTGCCCACCAAAGAATGATCTACCTTGTATTGTAAGATACTAACCTTGTATTATCTATGTAATTGGTTAGAATTTTGTCGTAATATATGCTCAACACCACATGTGTTTGATACCCCACACATTGACAAAATGGTGACTTTTACAATAAATACAGTGAAACATTATATTTGTTAGCAACATTCGAATTTTCATGACTCGATGCATAAAATAATACACTTTTGTGTCTATCACCTGCAAAAGCATGTTATAAATATACTATTCTGTAGTCTTCCCTGAATTTTTCCCACCATAACCAGAAAAAGACACTTGGGGATCAGTGCCCTTCACTAAAATAGTGTTTTCCGTTTGCACACAGATGGAGAACTTTTCTTCCACATATCCATTGGTCTTTACGCATGCTGGGTAATCTGATGCATATGTGTTTTGACCAGTTGTATACTGTAAAAAAAAAAAAAAAATATTAAAAGAAAAATAATAAACAGGCCATAAAGCAAATTAACAAATGTCATATTGAACTGAAGTAATATGACAACGGTATAACACCTGTTAAGTGAGCTTGGTCTCATGTAATTAAGTACTAAAACAGTAATAAAAATTAATGTATCAAAACATATAAACACACAATCAATATTTGAACTTCAAAGCAATGTTTTTGATTTGCTAATTCTGCTTACACCATTTTCCAAAGGAAAGCAAATACTGAGATTTTATTTTTTTTTCATTCAGTTATTGCATTCTTATAAGCATTGTAATATATGTTTAATTAGGCAATTATGTGCCGTAAATAAATGACTTCCAGACCCAGATAGGGCATAAGTCAATAAATTGTCATCCTTTGTGAAATTGTGTTATGTTGAACTGGATTAATACCATATTCGCCGCAATAAGCGCCCAGGGCGTTAAAAAATTGGGGTGCTGATTAGTAAACCATAATGTAAGTTGTAGACGTAACAAGAGGCCCATGGGCCTTAGTTCGGATACAGAATGAAACAAAGACATGTAAACACTATATATTTGGTCCATCAGGCCCTTTAAAACAGTCAATGATTTTATAACTGACTTTTCAATCTATGAAGAGTGAAGAGTATTTAGTTCCATCAAATCTGTGAATTTAGAAGATTTTTTTTCTAATCTTAGTCATTTTGACCCCTTTTAGCCCCACCCATCTACCCCTAGGATAGGCCAGGACCAATATGGATATGCTGCTAAAATGCTATCACAGGGTAATAATTCTAACCAGGTTTGACTCATTTCCTATGAAAATTAAGCAAATAAATGCTCATATATGTGTTTATAATAGATTTGACCGCCTACTCAGGGGAAAGTCCGAGATACCAAGGCCATGAAATTCACAATTTTTGTAAAGGGCCTTAAAAAGACTGTTTAATCTATAAAGAGTATTTTGGTTCCATCAAATCTGTGAATTCTGAAGGAGACCTTTGAAATTTTAGCCATTATGACCAATTTTGGCCCTGCCCTCTGGCCCCTGGGGGTCGGCCAGGACCAATATGGATATGATATTAAAATACTAGCTCAGGCAAATAATTCTAACAAAGTTTGACTCATTTCCAATTACAAATGACCAAGTAATGCTCAAAAATGTGTTTTCCCTATATAAACTATAGTAAACTTGACCCCCTCCCCAGGGGGGAACGTGAGACCCCAGGGTCATATAATTCACAATTTTTGTAAAGGACCTCAAGACCTTTCAATCTATGAACAGTATTTGATTCTACCATTTCTGGAATTTCAGAAGAAGATTTTTGAAGTTTTAGTCTATTTGATATGATACCCCTTTTGGCCCCACCCCTCAGGCCCCTGGGGGGCTGGGACCATATAATTCACAATTTTGGTTGACCTTTGGCTATGGAAGGTTTCTGCAAAATTTCAACAAATTTGGTTCAGTAGTTTTGGAGAAGAAGTCGAAAAAGTAAATTGTTTATCGCCATACGACGGACGACGCACGGCGGCGGACAAAAGGCGATTAGAATAGGTCACTTGAGACTTCGTCTCAGGTGACCTAAAAAGGCAACCATTTGGAACTCTTTCTGCACTCATGTCACATTAATATGTTACAGTAAACCTACATGTACATATGCCTTTTATCATTTGGGACACATTACTATGTTGTGATTCACATGTAAAAGACTCAGTTCATGTATTATGGGATAAAATGATGATGTTAGCGGCATCACATGTTGTAAAACATCGTTAAAACTATGGGATGGGAGGTTTATACAACATCAACTCCAAAATCCAGAAAAGGAAAGGTGCACTACAGTTAATACGGAAATTAGTTTTACATTTTAATTGGTTTTACTTACAACCAAAATCATTTAGTCACATTTCTCATCTTTTCAAATAAAATCTATAAATATCTGTGGTAAGTTGCCAGTTGCAAATTTTGTCAAAAAATTACAATTCTATTTAAAGTAGATTTTTTTATACAGGGATTTTAAGAAATGGCCCATTTGGCGGCCATTTTGAAATTATGTCTTTTTTCGCTTTGAGTAGTAGAGCAAGGACATATATGAAAGGTTAAGTAATGTTTGAAAAAGATAACTGGGTTTTTAAATACAACGCAGAGCTTTTGTGTTTGGGCACTGACCGTGACGCTGTATCAAGCTAATTTTTGCTGTAAATCTTTACTGGGTTCGTGGTGATAAAAAAATATGAGCATTAATGTTTGAAATGATACACTTTTGTCACTTTATTCTTACATTTAATGGTAATTTGAGCACTTGTATTTTTTACTCTAAACACACTCTGAAAAATAATACATATTCAAATGGGGCAAAAAAGTAAGCACACTGAACCCCAATTTTTCTTCCTGATTTAGAAAGAACAACTGTTTCCCTATTGATATGCAAAATAATAACAAAAGTTTAATACCAGAACTTTTTCTATACAGGGTTAAATTTGGCAAAAATGGCTGAAAATGGTGCATTTTGTAGCTCAAAATAAAGCGGTAGGGGTAGCATATGTTGTTATTCTGAGAAAAACTATTAGCCCTAGTCTTATTAATCAAAACTGGTATATTTTTAAAGAAGAATAGGCCTACTGGAAGTATATATATAGTAGGCCTATATAGGGGTATTTTTTATTTATGTTTACTATATTATTGACAGAATGTCAAACTCCTGTGATTCTACAAAGTGACGTGCCAAAAGTCTTTCATATTTTTATGACGTCGCGTCGTCTTGTGATTATGAATATTGCAACTTTAGAAAACCATAACTCAAAAACCATGAAACACACCTACCTGAAATTTTATTATTTTGTTGCATGACCATTTGCCTTAATTACAGCTTGGACTCGTCTTGGTAAAGTTGCATACAACGCAGCAATATACCCCGGAGTAAATGAAGTCCAAATCTGAGTTACAGCATCAATAAGTTCTTGGCAATTTTTAATAGCATGTTGCACTCTCTGTAGAAGAATGTTAATCATTCTCCATACATTTTCTATAATGTTTATATCTGGAGACTGAGAAGGGCCAGGTTAAACAATTGATATTGTTTTCTGTTTTCCACTTCTGGGCTCTTCCCGACATGTGTGCAGGACAGTTATCATCTTGGAATATCCAAGGCTTGTCAGAAAAATGTTTGAAGACAACAGGCCATAAATTTTGATCTAATAATTTCCTTCTATTGGTCTCAGCACACCCACTCCGGAGGCACAAACACACGAAACACACCACACCCCCAAAACTGACGTACAGTCCTGATCCCAAAACACTCGCTCGGGACGCCATTTCTCGTCGGCTTTTCTCCACACATAGGTACACTTTTTGATCAGTACCTAAAATAACTTGTGTCTCGCCAGAGAATATTACAGTGTTCCAATTTCAACACTTTCTCTTTCTTTAAAATTCTTTAAAAACTTACTGATGGTAGAATGAGAAAATCCTACAATTTAGGCAATATCAACAACTTTCCTGCCGCCTTCTTTCAATCGTACCACTTGTTCTTTTCACCCATTGTAAATTCCCGGCGAACCATCCTTCATGATTGTTGACGTCTGCTACAAAACTAAAATTATCCCCACGCGAATTTGACAGATATGGGAGATAATCCCCACACTTCATCTTGCACAACACAAAAGAGTTCCGATTCTAGTATCAATTTTTGAATCGCGAGGAAAGAAACTGTATTTACTTCCGGGTAATTGACCGACGCGTCATAAAAAAGACTTTTGGCACCACACTGTAGTGGATTCTCACAACAGTTTGCAAACAATTTTTTTTCATAACCCGATAAAATTAAAAAAAAATAGTGACATTAATACTTATAATTAATTTTATACTTGATAAAATGAAGTATGTTTAAATGTAACATTATAGTGGTTTTTCAAGGGATTCTTTTTCCCGAATCAATACGCAACGTCAATGTCTCTATTGTGACGTCACGATAACGTCGGGGTTTCGCGCCATTCTCGGATTTTTTTTTCATAGTGGTATGCAAAAAAAATATTGGCCAATCAGAAAGTCAGATTTGGTATGAAAACAAAGAAAAATTATTAGCATTGATGTTACTATTTTTTTAACTTTATCGGGGTATGAAAGAAATTTTGTTTGCAAACTGTAAGAATCCGCTACTTTGCAAACAAAATTAAAAAAAAAAAATAGTTACATCAATGCTTATAATTAATTTTTCAGACTACTTGATAACAAAAAATACATTTAAACGTACGATACCATTGATTTAATGCGCAACGTCGACGTCTCAATTGTGACGTCATGATAACGTCGGGTTTACGCGCCATTCTCGGATTTTTTTTCCATAGTATATGAAGAAAAATTATCAGCCTATCAGAAAGTCGGATTCAGTATGAAAACAAATAAAAATTAATTATTCCCCGATGAAGTTATAGCTGAACAAGGCAAAGTTAAGTCTATGAAGGTATAATTTTTTTCTTTGTTTTCATAAAAATTCCGGCTTTCTAATTGGCCAATATTTTTTTGCATATCATTATATCAATTTTAGTTTGTTTTCATTCCAAATCTGACTTTCCAATGGTTGGCAGATTCTTTTTCTTCACATACTGTGAAGAAAAATCCGAGATTGGCGCGAAAAACCCGTCTCTATCATGACGTCACAATAGAGACGTCGACGTTGAGTATTGAATCAATAAAATCGTACGTGTAAACGTATTTTGCCCTATCAAGTAGACTGACAAATTAATCATAAGCATTGATGTTACTGTTTTTTTAAAACTTCATTGGGTTATGTAATAAATGTTGTTTGCAAACTTAAATAACTGACACCCAAAACGTGACTATTATGTGGAGTTACATTTCAGCATTGAACGTCTTTCAGTTGGCATTCATAGCCAAAATGAATGCCAACTGAACAAAGGCAAATTTCATGAAGCGCGCTAGCTGCGAAAGTGCTAGGGATTGCAGATTTTTTTTGTACCGTATATATTATAAAAAACAAAAATCAAAACAAGTCTGCAATCCCTAGCGCTTCCGCAGCTACTGCTGCTCTTCAGGGGAATGTTTAGGATATTATACATTTATTTATTCCCTCTACATATGAATATAGATGCCAGAGCTTTGCAGACAATCATCTCGTAATACGCTAGCATTATGAAGACAGTTATATAATATTAACCCATGGAGTATCAGCGTTGAATATTTTCTGATGATGAATCATTCGTTAAATGGTTGATTTTACGTGGAATTTTTGATATCAATGATAATGGATCAGATTAGATTTACCTGCTTGCAGCTGTAACTAGCACTGTCGTTTATTAATAACGCCGTTAATGGGAGACATTGGAAACCCTATTCAGCTTTTTGTCAGGGGTCTGTGAACCAAATTTTATCAAAATCTGTCAAGTAGTTTAGGAGGAGTTAGCCGGTCAATGTTGTGTCCACAGACAGTCAGACGGTAACCTCGTTGCAGGGGTATCAAAACGCTTCCCGTTTTCGAATTTCTCTCAGCTTTTACGAGGCTTCATGAGAGAAATATTACGTTGTAGCATATCTTGTATGCGGCTAAAATGCTTCTTTAAAGAGCAATCCAGAGAATCGTTATTGCATAAGCGAGTCGCATATTGTCATTTTCATGTATGTGGCTGAAATGCTTCTTATAAGAGCAATCCAGAGAATCGTTATTGCATAAGTGAGCCGCATATTGTTAGTTTCTTGTATGCGGCTAAAATGCTTCTTTAAAGAGCAATCCAGAGAATCGTTATTGCATAAGCGAGTCGCATATTGTCATTTTCATGTATGTGGCTGAAATGCTTCTTATAAGAACAATCCAGAGAATCGTTATTGCATAAGCGAGTCGCATATTGTTAGTTTCTTGTATGTGGCTGAAATGCTTCTTATAAGAGCAATCCAGAGAATCGTTATAGCATAAGCGAGTCGCATATTGTCATTTTCTTGTATGTGGCTGAAATGCTTCTTATAAGAGCAATCCAGAGAATCGTTATTGCATAAGTGAGCCGCATATTGTTAGTTTCTTGTATGCGCCTAAAATGCTTCTTTAAAGAGCAATCCAGAGAATCGTTATTGCATAAGCGAGTCGCATATTGTCATTTTCATGTATGTGGCTGAAATGCTTCTTATAAGAACAATCCAGAGAATCGTTATTGCATAAGCGAGCGTTAGTTTCTTGCATAAGCGGCTGAAATGCTTCTTATAAGAGCAATCCATCGATGTTCGCAGTTTTTCTTGTATGTGGCTGAAATGCTTCTTATAAGAGCAATCCAGAGAATCGTTATATGCAAAGCGAGTCGCATATTGTCATTTTCTTGTATGTGGCTGAAATGCTTCTTATAAGAACAATCCAGAGAATCGTTATAGCGAAGCGAGTCGCATATTGTCATTTTCTTGTATGTGGCTGAAATGCTTCTTATAAGAAATCCAGAGAATCTTATTGCATAAGTGAGCATATTGTTAGTTTCCAGAGAAAATCGAGCAATCCAGAGAATCGTAATTGCATAAGCGAGTCGCATATTGTCATTTTCTTGTATGTGGCTGAAATGCTTCTTATAAGAGCAATCAATCAAGAATCGTTATTGCATAAGCGAGCCGCATATTGTTAGTTTCTTGTATGCGGCTAAAATGCTTCTTTTAAAGAGCAATCCAGAGAATCGTTATTGCATAAGCGAGTCGCATATTGTCATTTTCATGTATGTGGCTGAAATGCTTCTTATAAGAACAATCCAGAGAATCGTTATTGCATAAGCGAGTCGCATATTGTTAGTTTCTTGTATGTGGCTGAAATGCTTCTTATAAGAGCAATCCAGAGAATCGTTATTGCGTAAGCGAGTCGCATATTGTCATTTTCTTGTATGTGGCTGAAATGCTTCTTATAAGAGCAATCCAGAGAATCGTTATTGCATAAGTGAGCCGCATATTGTTAGTTTCTTGTATGCGGCTAAAATGCTTCTTTAAAGAGCAATCCAGAGAATCGTTATTGCATAAGCGAGTCGCATATTGTCATTTTCATGTATGTGGCTGAAATGCTTCTTATAAGAACAATCCAGGAGAATCGTTATTGCATAAGCGAGTCGCATATTGTTAGTTTCTTGTATGTGGCTGAAATGCTTCTTATAAGAGCAATCCAGAGAATCGTTATAGCATAAGCGAGTCGCATATTGTCATTTTCTTGTATGTGGCTGAAATGCTTCTTATAAGAGCAATCCAGAGAATCGTTATTGCATAAGTGAGCCGCATATTGTTAGTTTCTTGTATGCGGCTAAAATGCTTCTTTTAAGAGCAATCCAGAGAATCGTTATTGCATAAGCGAGTCGCATATTGTCATTTTCATGTATGTGGCTGAAATGCTTCTTATAAGAACAATCCAGAGAATCGTTATTGCATAAGCGAGTCGCATATTGTTAGTTTCTTGTATGTGGCTGAAAATGCTTCTTATAAGAGCAATCCAGAGAATCGTTATTGCATAAGCGAGTCGCATATTGTCATTTTCTTGTATGTGGCTGAAATGCTTCTTATAAGAGCAATCCAGAGAATCGTTATTGCATAAGTGAGCCGCATATTGTTAGTTTCTTGTATGCCTAAATGCTTCTTTAAGGCAATCCGAAATGCTTCTTTGCATAAGAGCAAATCCAGAGAATCGTATGCATAGGAGTCGTTATTATGCTGAAATAAGCGAATCCAGAGATCATTATGCTAAGCGAGTCGCTTGTCATTTTCTTGTATGTGGCTGAAATGCTTCTTATAAGAGCAATCCAGAGAATCGTTATTGCATAAGTGAGCGCATATTGTTAGTTTCTTGTATGCGGCTGAAATGCTTCTTATAAAGAGCAATCCAGAGAATCGTTATTGCATAAGCGAGTCGCATATTGTCATTTTCATGTATGTGGCTGAAATGCTTCTTATAAGAACAATCCAGAGAATCGTTATTGCATAAGCGAGTCGCATATTGTTAGTTTCTTGTATGTGGCTGAAATGCTTCTTATAAGAGCAATCCAGAGAATCGTTATTGCATAAGCGAGTCGCATATTGTCATTTTCTTGTATGTGGCTGAAATGCTTCTTATAAGAGCAATCCAGAGAATCGTTATTGCATAAGCGAGTCGCATATTGTCATTTTTATGGTTTCTGCATGTATGTATGGCTGAAATGCTTCTTATAAGAGCAATCCAGAGAATCGTTATTGCATAAGCGAGTCGCATATTGTCATTTTCTTGTATGTGGCTGAAATGCTTCTTATAAGAGCAATCCAGAGAATCGTTATTGCATAAGTGAGCGCATATTGTTAGTTTCTTGTATGCGGCTAAAATGCTTCTTTAAGAGCAATCCAGAGAATCGTTATTGCATAAGCGAGTCGCATATTGTCATTTTCATGTATGTGGCTGAAATGCTTCTTATAAGAACAATCCAGAGAATCGTTATTGCATAAGCGAGTCGCATATTGTTAGTTTTCTTGTATGATGTGGCTGAAATGCTTCTTATAAGAGCAATCCAGAGAATCGTTATAGCATAAGCGAGTCGCATATTGTCATTTTCTTGTATGTGGCTGAAATGCTTCTTATAAGAGCAATCCAGAGAATCGTTATTGCATAAGTGAGCCGCATATTGTTAGTTTCTTGTATGCGGCTAAAATGCTTCTTTTAAGAGCAATCCAGAGAATCGTTATTGCATAAGCGAGTCGCATATTGTCATTTTCATGTATGTGGCTGAAATGCTTCTTATAAGAACAATCCAGAGAATCGTTATTGCATAAGCGAGTCGCATATTGTTAGTTTCTTGTATGTGGCTGAAATGCTTCTTATAAGAGCAATCCAGAGAATCGTTATAGCATAAGCGAGTCGCATATTGTCATTTTCTTGTATGTGGCTGAAATGCTTCTTATAAGAGCAATCCAGAGAATCGTTATTGCATAAGTGAGCCGCATATTGTTAGTTTCTTGTATGCGGCCGAAATGCTTCTTTATAAGACAATCCAGAGAATCGTTATTGCATAAGCGAGTCGCATATTGTTATTTCTTGTATGTGGCTGAAATGCTTCTTATAAGACAATCCAGAGAATCGTTATTGCATAAGCGAGTCGCATATTGTCATTTTCTTGTATGTGGCTGAAATGCTTCTTATAAGAGCAATCCAGAATCGTATATTGCATTTTTATGGCGAAAGCAATAACGTTTTGCATAAGTGAGCGCATATTGTTAGTTTCTTGTATGCGGCTAAAATGCTTCTTTAAAGAGCAATCCAGAGAATCGTTATTGCATAAGCGAGTCGCATATTGTCATTTTCATGTATGTGGCTGAAATGCTTCTTATAAGAACAATCCAGAGAATCGTTATTGCATAAGCGAGTCGCATATTGTTAGTTTCTTGTATGTGGCTGAAATGCTTCTTATAAGAGCAATCCAGAGAATCGTTATAGCATAAGCGAGTCGCATATTGTCATTTTCTTGTATGTGGCTGAAATGCTTCTTATAAGAGCAATCCAGAGAATCGCTAATGCGTAAGCGAGTCGCATATTGTCATTTTCTTGTATGTGGCTGAAATGCTTCTTATAAGAACAATCCAGAGAATCGTTATTGCATAAGCGAGTCGCATATTGTTAGTTTCTTGTATGTGGCTGAAATGCTTCTTATAAGAGCAATCCAGAGAATCTTTATTGCATAAGCGAGTCGCATATTGTTAGTTTCTTGTATGTGGCTGAAATGCTTCTTATAAGAGCAATCCAGAGAATCGCTAATGCGTAAGCGAGTCGCATATTGTCATTTTCTTGTATGTGGCTGAAATGCTTCTTATAAGAACAATCCAGAGAATCGTTATTGCATAAGCGAGTCGCATTTTGTTAGTTTCTTGTATGTGGCTGAAATGCTTCTTATAAGAGCAATCCAGAGAATCGCTAATGCGTAAGCGAGTCGCATATTGTCATTTTCTTGTATGTGGCTGAAAATGCTTCTTATAAGAGCAATCCTGAGAATCGTTATTGCATAAGCGAGTCGCATATTGTTAGTTTCTTGTATGCGGCTGAAATGCTTCTTATAAGAGCAATCCAGAGAATCGTTAATGCATAAGCGAGTCGCATATTGACATTTTCTTGTATGTCACAGAAATGCTTCTTAAAAGAACAATCCAGAGAATCATTATTGCATAAGCGAGTCGCATATTGTCATTTTCTTGTATGTCACTGAAAAGTACAACCCAGAGAATAATTATAGCATAAGTGAGCCGCATCAGCAGGTGTATTGGGTCTCCTTAAATGACCCACTTAGCGATAATGCTAAAAAGAGCAGTGATGTTTCTCCTTAAACTTTAACAAAGTCATAACTTGGCCAAAGGTACCAACATACATTTTATTTGTATATCATATGTTCAAAATATATGAAATAGGACAGTTTCAAAGCATTCTGTCATGTTGTTGCCTAGCAATATGCTTATCA
Organism: Argopecten irradians; assembly: GCF_041381155.1. NCBI lineage: Eukaryota > Metazoa > Mollusca > Bivalvia > Pectinida > Pectinidae > Argopecten > Argopecten irradians. Next base: position 37,695,057 of record NC_091140.1, on the reverse strand, counting down.
ACCAGTATAGTACATGTATATTCATGGTGAAATAGTCAGTTTGTTCACCAAGATTTTCAACTGCTATATTTAAATTATTTTTTAGACATAGGATATTAGTTTTGTATGTTACCTATCTGCATTTTAGCTGTCAGAATTATTCTAATCTTGATTTTGTAAGATAACGTAAAATGAAAACAAGACAGTTTTTATATTTATGGAATTTTATATCTTGACACAATATGAAACAACAATATCTACATGTACAATCATTATGATACACTCTCAAATTCCGAACATGTGATGTGTTGAAACTAATCAGTCACTGTTATCATATTTGCAATGTTCACAGCAGCAAATATAGTTATATCATCAAACATTTTAAACATCAGATATTGCCATCATTAAACTCAATTAACTCAAAAAAATCATTTACATTAGTAGGCAAATAATTGTTTCTTATACTGGTGTAGTTGAAGTATTAAATTTCAATCTATTTTGAGAACGTTGAGGAATTTAGATTAGATATAAATGACTTATTTAAGGATTGAAAGAAGCAAGTTATTCAGAGATATAGACAGTTAGCTATAGTGTGCTGGGTAGTTAGACTCCATATTAGACCTTATTCCTTGTCAGATACATCTTTACTGACAGTTCAACACTGGAACATTTATTTGGATATAGAACTTTAAACAACAAAACAAATTGTCTCTACTTCCCCTATTTCTTTGTCTGCATGATACTGCGGGTGGGTCAGCCCTATCATTTGAACAATTTTGAATCCCCACCTTATAAGGATGCTACCATTGCATTATGGGTGCTATCCCATGCTTAGTTTCAGAGAAGGAGTCGTTTATATGGAAAAGCCAAATTGACCCCTTTTGACCCCACCCCTCAGGCCCCCAGGGGGTCAGCCCCAACATTAGTACAAATGTAACCTATAAGGATGCTACCAGTCAAATTTTGTTGAAATCCGACCAGCGGTTATGGAGAAGAAGTCGATTGTTGACGGACGGACGGACGCAGGACGCCACGGTATGGCATAAGCTCACCTTGGTCCTTCGGAACTGGTGAGCTAATAAACAAATAATTAATAAATATTTCCTATCAAATGTCACCAACCATCTTGATCTAGTTATTCCAAAATACTTTTTTAATGAATTTTTATAATGAATTGTCCCTTTAAATGGTAAAATTGAAAAAAAATTCTCGCATGCAATACTGTCAGTAACAAAAAACAATTCAGAACTTAATCCTTTGTAGAATATTCTAGGAAATTGTATCATCCAGGATCAAAGTTATTAGGATACACAACTAAAATTCTGTCTATATTTTTCATAAGGAATGTAGAACAATACATTTATACTATATTTTGCTTCGTCAGAATTAGCCTCACTAAAATGTCCCATTAAAATTCAATATTGTCTGTTTCTAAAAATTCAAAACCCTCCAGATTGTCAATTATTTTATCAACATCATAATCCTCAATATCATCTTCATCCTCACTGTAATCTTCTATATCCTTGAAGTCCATTTCCACTTTTAATGGTACATCGTTAATTATGTCTCTAAATTGTGCACAACACTTTCTGGCATGTAAAACTGTGAGCGCATGACGTTGTTCTAGTACCGCCAAACATCCATTTAGAGCCTCCCTTGTAGAATTTTCCTGGAACTGGTATCGCCTTGGATTGCATTTATTGGGATACACATCTAAATAATTAAAAAAACAAAACAAAAAAAACATCAGGATATTTTTTGACATTCATATAGTTCTGAACATATTTCATGGATTTTTTTAACAATTCTCAGTGAAATAAGTTTCTATTGTTAGTGAATAGCGCAAATGGCGACAGTGACATCAGCACGCAAATTGACTGTGCCCGGGACTGAACCAATAAAAATGCGAGAAATGCGAGACTGAACCAATAAAAATTCGAGAAAAAGTCATGTTATGTACTAAATATACATATATATATATTTTTTTTTTCTCTTAGCATTCATATACAACTAGCTTAGGCAGCTTAAAGATGTATGTATATATATATATATATATACACCGTATACATAAAAATGTCTAACCAATTAAAAAATCATACAAGATCATGGTGTCTGTACAATTGCACATAGTGTTGAAACTAGTCGCAATCATACACAAAGTGATCCTGTATTCTTGAGTTGTTGGTTTTTTTTAATTTTTATATATTCACATATACCTTTTATTTCACAATTATCTGTCTTTAATTTATCAGTGACAGAGGTCATGGCATTCTCAAGGGATGATTTTAGCTCGAGTGTCATTGACAAAGTATTCCTCATTTCTGTTACAATTAAGTTAAGCTCTTCCTCATTCCTTGCGAGGTCCATCTTTTTGTCAACCAAAAGCCTTTTAACACGTGTTGGGATACAGTCAGGCCCTACAGGAAAACAAATTACATGTATACGATTGTAAACACAGTATACCATAAATGAAAAATATTCTTAAGATGAATAATAATAAAGCACTAGTATTCAAACAAAGATAGATTTCACAATTTGGTTGACTATACCTACCTACGAATAATCAATTGAGTCTATCATGTAATTATCAACAATGACACGGATATTGTTTAATTGATACACCTGTAGAAACATTGGTTGAGCACCAAATCTAGATTATCATTGTAACTGTGTTGTGTGGTAGAATTTAGTTACCCTTGAATGGACTATTCCCACAACTTTAAATCCCAACGAAATTGTCAAATGTTACAATCAACGAAAATTTTAATAACCAAGAGGTCCATGGGCCCTTTTAATAGTCATCTGACTTGGCAGAGCACAACATGTTCCAAGTATACAGTAATATGTCTCAAAATCTCTTGATCATATTGACAAGAAGTTTTAAGGTATTTGTCTGTTTGACCCGTGTGGTCTTGAATGAAGGGCAAGGTCATTAATTTAAACAATTTTGGTAGCTAGCCATCTCAGCATGCTACAGACTCAATATGAGGTATCTAGTTCTCTTCTTTATCAACAAGAATTTGTTTAAGGACTTAAGCCTATTTGACTCCTATAACCTTTAATGAAGGTCAATTTCATTCATTTGGACAAACTTGGTAGCCCTTTTTCCCAGCATGCTACAGGCCAAAAAAGCAGTTGTTAAGTTCACACATGGCGGACAATGATAGACAGAACACTATGACTATATGTCATCCTTTGGGTCACATGACCTAAAAAATGAGGTCACATTGCAAGTTTCTTTATGAAAAAGAAGATCATGCAATATAAGAAAAAAGTACACGATTTCTGTACATGCATCAAACAAACCTGAAACACGAATCCATGGCCAATTTCCAGAGATAGCATCTTCCTCTTCCAAAAGTGGAGATATTGGGTCGGTTGTTTGGCAAACCAAATTGTAATCTGCTACCAGATTTTTGATCACTTTCTTTTCATCTGCTAGCTTCCTACGGAGTCGATGCCTGATTTTACTTGTATCTGAAAACGTAAATAATTTTAACAAAAATAATATAAAATTGAATTTCAAATAAAGCAACGTTTTGGATAATTAGAGGCCTATGGACACCTTTATAGTCGCCTGACCATTAAGACTTTTCATACATAAAGCAACATTTTCATTTTCAAACTCTTTCAAGAATATTTCAGGTGTTATATAGGAAGAATACAAAGCTTCATTGAGCTTCGAGATAGTCTACTCAAGTACAAATTTTCATTACAAAAAGTAATAATCTGTATGTTACTGTCCAACTATTTCCTTGTTGAAACTCTACAAATCTGTCCTCTTGAAACAAATTTAACATGAACTGCTTGCTTTGCATTTCATTCAATTTGTTTCAAGAGGAACTCAATTCATCACCCCATGAAATCGACAAAAGCAAAAGTATCATATCCACATGGTTTAATAATGATATTACAAAGGGCAACATCTAGGGTTACCGTCAAATAATTCCAAATGTCAATCTCATGTCAGAATTTTCTAATGTTAGGTTTCCTGCAAGGTTTCTTTAAATTCAGTGAATATATCTACATTCACAAGGTCAAATTGATTATCATTGCATAACTTAAAAAGTAACTGACCGATAATTCTGATTTTTAAAAGCATCCAATATCTCTTTACTCTGAATGAAAAAAAATGTCATTCAGCTCAGTAATATTTGCTGAAGTTATCATGTTCACAAGGTCCTCAAATGAATATTATTGTAAAGGGGAATCACAAATATCCCGAATAATTCTGGCTATATAAGATCCAGCAGGCTCACTGGTTTACTTACCAGCTACTTTTGTTATTTCCATCTCTCTTTGTTTTATGGAGGTAAATGCCATCTCAATCATGTTTTGATATATAATTTTGCCTTTTTTGTTGCCAAGGAATTCCTTCCTGCTTCAAATATTTCCTCTTCTGTCTTCCCAGAACAACACAACCTTAAACATATTAATGTTCAAACTTTAAACATAATGTCAAAATCAACATTTTAATTCTTCTGGATCAGAATTATTTCAGTCAGTATTGTTTAAGCCCAAATTACATGTGATACACCACAAAAGTTTGATTTGATTGCTTGGATTGGCACTTCCTTAAAATCTATTCACTTTATATTAACAAAATAACTTTGCTATGTTATAAGCACCAAAACACATTTTCATATAAATAGTTTACCCTAATAGCCACTGTATTAAAACTATAAAAATTATGATTGCGAAATAATTTCTTTTCCAGTAATTGTTTTTTTTAATGCATACCGTTTATGCAGATAGTTCAATTCCTCCTCCTTATTTTGTTTCTTGAAATCAGATGCAGCTTTGTGAAGATTTCTATTCCCTGCTAACAACACAGTAACTGCATCTGATTTGTCAACAAACAGACCAAGGTTTTCACTGTCTCGTTTGAAGATGGAAAGCAGGAAGAATTTCTCCACTTCAGACAGCTGGCTATCTGAGGTTTTCTTTCGAGAATCTGCAAATTATCATATCAAAACAGAAATTAGTTTCAGCAATACAATGAATATCAGACCACTATCAGTAGATATATTTTTATTAACATAAACAGGCAGTCTTACAATAAGGCTAACGGTTTCTAAAATATATAAAGATTTTATTATTTGGTAAAAATATAATTAAATGTCATTTTCATTTCGGTCACAGAACTATGTCTAGTGATGACCTTTAAACTATTAATGACAGCAGGCATTGGTTTTGGAATTTTATTTTATTGCCAAATACTAAAATATAAACCAATTTATGGTAGTCAGTTAATTTTACCTTTCGCCATTTCCTTTAAACTATTTTCCCATGACTCAAGATCTGCATCAGTCAGCAATATGTTACCATATTTCTTAAGTTCATTAAGCTCAATCTTGAGTTGTTCAATGTTCTTCCTGATCTGAAATTTAAAACAATTCATCAGAAAAACTATTCGACCATTAAAACTTATTAACTTAACATTAATATTTTGATAGAATAGCAAATCGACAAGAAGCAGTATTCATAAACAAGAGGCTCATGGGCCTTAACGATCACCTGAGTTTGGATACAGAATGAAACAAAGACATATAAAAACACTATATATTGGCTCATCAGGCACTTGAAGTTAGCCAGTAATTTCATAAATGTGCCTTTTTAATTTATGAAGATTATATTTAGTTCCATCAAATCTGAGAATTCAGAAGATTTTTTGAAATTTTAGCAATTTTGACCCCATTTGGCCCTACCCCTTTGCTCCTAGGGGTCGACCAGGACCAATTTGGATATGATATTAAAAAGCTATCTTAGGCTAATAATTCTAAGCAAGTCTGACTCATTTCCTATGAAAATTAAGTAAATAATGCTAATAAATGTGTTTTTCCTATATAAACTATAGTAAATTTAACCCCCACGGGGGAAATGCAAGACTCTCATATAATTCACAAATTTTGTAAAGGACCTTTATAAGATCTTTTTATCTATGAAGAGAATTTGATTCTACCACATCTGTGAGCGGAGAAGAAGATTTTTGAAATTTTAGTCAATTTTACCTCCTCCTATTGCCCCCTGGGGGGAGGGGGGGACCATTTAATTCACAATTTTTGTTGGCCTTATGCCATAGAAGGTTTGTGCAAACTTTCATTGAAATTGCTCCATCAGATTTTGAGAAGAGGTCAAAAATGTAAATTGTTTATCGTCGCACGCTGACCAACACCGGACAAAAGGCGATTAGAAAAGGTCACAGTTGACCTTTAAATGTAGTTTTAGTAATTTTGACTATTTAGTATAATCATGCTGAAAGTCAAACTCATCTGACATGGTCAATGTGCACACATGCATACAGTTTTATCAAACCCTATCAATTATAGGCCTTATATCACTGGAGAAATGACAAGCAATATCCATTTTTAATAACAGTACTATTGACCTTGGGTCGATCACGTCAATTATTCAAAACTTGCTGTACCTAGGTCAAGGCATGTGAAGTTTGATCTATTAATGAATATGGATGACAAAAAAAAAATCAATTTGCTTCTCCATCAAGTTTAGGGATGTCTATCTTGGTGCAGCTAATTATATCCTATGAAGATTCCTTATATAAGATTTTAAACTAATTACTTAAAAAGTTTTTTGAGATAGGGGCCAATACATAGGAGAATATTTGGAACATTTAACACACATATGAAAAAAATCATATGGAATAATTCGCTATGATGGAAAAGATTCATTCTCTGTGAATAAAAAATGAGGATAATAACCCTAAAGGACAGAATGGATCAACCAATTGTAGGAATTTCATAGACATGATATCATCATGTAAGAAATCACCTTTACATAGGAACTAGTCAACTGGATGGGAAGCTTTTCCTTCTTTTTCCTGTTCCAGTGAAGTACATGCATGGTCAACTCCTCTTCTCTTGCTGAAATAAACATGGATAATTTATTAAATAGTAGCTTATTTCGCTTTCACAAATGGTTATACCTGTACCGGTACCCTGTCTCCTCCAAAAGCAGACATAAATGTTTGTACATGCATGAAAATATAGAGGTAGTAAAAAAATTCACAGAACTTGACATGCAATACAAATTCGGAATTTACAAAATATAATGTACAAGTTACCACCATCAGTGTTGCTTCCAAAAATGTAAGATTTTCTTATATCACAAATCTTTTTTACAATTGTAAAAATGGCACAAGAGAACATAATTATTTCATTTACTAATAGAACGACATTGAAATAGGACAGGCATATGATGAACAAAACTGTACACAATATGTGAATGTGATTACTTAATCATAGACAGGGTGTCCCCAAAATCATGTCCCAACTTTGACAGATAATAACATTTTTGCAATAATAAACTTTTTTGAAAATTCAAAATGATTTGGAAAGCAGGAGTGTCCGAATTTAACTTAATTGGGTACAAATGTACAGATTACATCATCAGGAACTCTACTATTCAGCTAGAAGATTCCCTGCTTTAGTAAATGGAATGTTATGAAAATGTCACCCAGGTATGCAGCCCATCTCCAGGAAGTAGATTTACAGAATTGTGAGGTTGTGAGGAATTTCAGGGACAGAATTCAAAGGTCATCCAACACCTTGCACACTTTTAACTGTAAGTTATTAATTTTCTGAACAAATTGCAAAATTAGCGAAATGTGACTTTCTCAATATAAGTTTTAACAAAAAGATATTTTTCCAGGTTGTTATAAATTGTTGTACAGAGCAGATAATTACCTTTCTTTTGGTAGTTCAAATCTTCCGTCTATTAAAACATCTTTTATAAAGCGTCAAGCTCGGGACATGTTTTTTGGGACAACCTGTAGTTGCTATTCTTAAGAGTCTGTGGCACACGTTATGATGTTTGTGACTTTTGGTTATACAGATACCAGGTATGTATAACTATAAAACACATTTTTGGTGATGCTTGGTTAAAATGTTGCGTTACATGTGGTTTCGATCACATCAACTGATGGGTTTCTGACTGTTAATCACAACAGGTACATAAATGGATGCTATTATTAAATCAAGTCCAGGTTAATAAAATAATCTGATAATTAAAAAACTAAAGACCAACTGATGTATCTGCAGGCAGTTGTTCATAGGTCACTTTGTGCAGAAATGTGATGCTGGTGAATGTGCTCGTGGTCATAATCAAGGGGTCGATTGATAGTGTTAATTAGTGGTCATTTGGTACTATGATAATTGCATGGCAAAATACAGAATAGCGGGGTGGTTGTAATACTGAAACAACCATTACAAATTAAGACATTTAGAGAAAAAAAGTTGGGACTAAAAACAAGTGCCTATAACAGCGGGGTGGTCGCAATCTTGAGGTGGTCGAGTAGGTGAGGTTTCACTGTAAATTCTTCCCTACTAGTAAAAGAGTAAGACACATCATCCCTATTTGGACAGTCTCCCACTTTAATTTACATTAAGGTTAACCTACATACATAGTAATGTCAATGTTTGATTTGTAAAATAATAATTAGCATGTTTACCAGTTTTGCTCATGTTCTTCGTTGTCAGACCAGCAGTTGATATGTAGCTGTTGCATTGCTCCATTTCCTCTCCGGTGACAGTCCCAGAACCCTCTTGCCATCTCCCACCATATAAGATCTGAAATAAATTGTAGGATATACATGTCTGTGTCTGATAATTTACATGTACAGGTATTTCATTTATTTTATCCGAATTGGAATTGTTTGTTGGGTTTCAACTCCGATGAGTACCAACGGCAAGAGTCATTTTATATTTAAACCGCAAAAAAAAAAATTGCCTCTGGACCCAATGACCTCCATGTATCAAAGACTTAATTTGTTGGCTTTTGAGTTTTAAAAGAAAAGAAAATAGTATGGCGAGTAATTTTTTAATTACCTGACATGACCAATCATGTGCTTTCCCATGCATGATGCTTAGGAATGGTTTGCAGTATTTCAGTTTCTCAATCCCTTGAATGTCGATTTGTTTTTCTAGGACTTTCAACATCCAGGGATAATATTTACAAACAACATCTTGGCAGATGAACTGAAGGCTGTTAAAGTCCTCTAAGAGAGTCAATTGAAGAACCATTGGGTATGCATATATCTCGCCTTGAAACATGTTTAGACCCTTCAACATGATGGCGTGTTTACAGCAGCCTACAACCAGTCCTGTCTCATCCAGGTTCTTCATGGACTTGCTGCTGGACTTGGCAGCTTTCCAATGGCTTTCTCCACAAATACTCGATTTTTCCTATGAAAAGAAAAAAAGAACAATGGTAATCTATCTAATGGAAATATCGTAATCTAATTCAATGTTTTAATGTTTTTTAAAGAAAAAAAAATTCCGGGTGATCGGGTGGTGTAGTGGTTAAGCCATTTGCCTATTCCACCTGTCCAGCCGGGATTTGATCTCCGGCACAGACGTGAAAATATTATGGGTTATGGGTCACCTGCATGATCATGTGGGTTTTCTCTGGACACTCTGGTTTCCTCCTGCTCTAAAACTCTTACATCTGGGCCATTGGTAGTGATTTGCATAAGTTGTAAAACTTCTTTCCTAATTGATGTAAAATAAACAAGCTTGCACCTGCCGCCAATTACATTTTCTAATCTATGAAAAGTTATTATCATGACCAGATTTATAAAATGGCTTTTTTGTATGGGAAGTCATATGATAAAATTATACAGGTATACATAGCTCAATTCCCCCACTTTTGACAAACTATAAGTAGCTCAGATAAATGAACACAGGTAAGCACAGGTAAAAATTAATATGGAACTGACTATACTGGTAATTGGTTTTCCATTGTTCTCCTATACCAACACTTTTCTTTGTTCTCTAAAAAGTAGGCAAATGGAGAACACACCTCTGGTAGTAAGAGTTTGACTAGAAAAGCAAGTAAGAGGTATTCATGAAATATTTTACTTTGGTTGGAAACTCATTTGTGAAGAGTTTAGAGTTTGAATCATAGAGGTTTGATTGTAAATGCGATTGCTCTTGGGACCTATTGCAGGATAAATTTCACATAATAGCCAATATACACATGGGAAAACTTATGAAATGAATCAATCTTTATATACAGTCAAGCTTGCAGTAAGCGATCACCCAAAGGACTGACAGAAATAAGCTGCTTAAAACAGGTGTCTGTTAAAACCAGGTTCACTTGAAAATCACAATAAGGAATGTTTAAATACATACATGTACATATAATGTATTGATACACTGTAAGTCTGTTTTGTTTTGAAATACTCATCAATTGGTGTTTGTTTACTACATTTTACATGAAGTTTATCATAAAGTGCAGATTCAGCTTGCATAATAACACTCAAAATTTCAGTGTGACCTTTAAAAATTTCTGACAATAAAAATAAAAATCTCAAATAATAGATATCACATGATAGCTTATACATGTATATACTGTAGTCATGTGATCATGTGGATGTCAACTTCCGAACCAAATGACTGCTGAATATGGTTGTCGATAACAAATCTAAGCAAATTATAGTGACCATTGGCCATATTAGAGATTTTACGGCTTATTTAAGGTTCATTATATATTATTTTGCTTTTGGTGGACCACAGCTTGGCAGCAAAAAGGAGGTGACTATTTACTTCAGGTGATTGCTCAAGCAAGTTTGACAGTAGTTTCAATTTTGGTACAGATGTTTAGTAAATATTCTAGTAGCCAAACCTGTCTATAAAGGTCGACAAAAGGACTACAGGAATGTAGACTACATGGCTAAAGGGTCTTTATACACAGGGCAAATGGTTTTAAATTTGGTCATTTCTGATCCTAAAAGTGAAACATGGAAATTTACATGTGGAAGAAATCGCTTGATAGCGAACATTTCCCTTGTACATAATCTTTTGTAAATACCAGTGAACTTTGTTGTTGAAAGTATGAAATTGAAACCTTCAACTTTAACAGGCCTTTCTACTTCATATTGAAATAAAACAAAGACAACTACCTGCACTCCTGAAAACTGTATCTTTTTCACCATATCATCCACTTTACCATCATCCATAATAAAGACATCTTTGAAGTAGTTTTCTTCCTTGGACCTTTATAATATCAAAAATTAAAACCAGTCATTGTCAAATCTGACACTTCTTACTAGTAAGCTTATTTTGTGTTGAGTTCATTACTTTCAGGTTATTCACCAACAGGTGTGCACTTAATAATTGTCATTTTATTTGCCTGCAGATCTGTATAATTCAAAATTACAAATATGTAAAAACCTGGCCCTTGCCATGAATGCCATTACGCTTGATGACAATCATTTCCTGTAAATTATTGCATAAAATGATGATCATTGTCTATAGGTTAATTGTATGAATGCTATCAGAATTCCAAAAATATTGTCTAAATCCTTATTTACTTACACAGCTCTATTTTTGAAGCGATAGAGTTTTCTGTTTCCATCCAAATGACAAGCATGAATATCATCAGAACAAGCTGGACAAGCCATTTCATTAGTCTTTGAAATTTTCTCCACTTCAAATTTGCATCTTCGCCACTCTCGAAAAGACTCGTTGAAAATCTTTTGCGATATAATACTATTCTGTCAGATGAGAAATGAAATTTATATCATTAGGTCATACAACATTATTTGGTGGTCAGAAAACAGATTTTGTGTTTTGCCAAAGTCAATCGATTTTCAGGTTTCAAACTTTATTTGAGAATCCACATTTTCAAATACATTTTTTCATTAAAAATGTTGACATCAATTCAATGCCTAAAAAGAAGTGAATTTATACACATTTTGTCATTTAAATTATTTTTTTTTTACTTTGAATTACATGCACATACACTGAAAACATTCTTTGATATCAAATCTGATAATTACTCCAACAGCTAGGAATAAACTTGAGTTAACCCATTCCCTCTCCATTCCCCCAGCAATGGTCTTCTTCAGGAAGAAATTCCCTGTATGGACAGTCATGTGACTATAGAATATGTCTTGTACTGTAGCGCAAGACTGCATCATGAACTCATTTTTTTTTAGTTTTAGCAATAGATGATTAAAACATTTTGATTTTTTATATCAGGTTTAAATTGTTACCTCTACAAGGAGATTTTGAGAACACTGCTTTTGGGAATTACAAATCACAAACTTACAAATGTCACTAGAAAATCTTACCCTTCCACGGGTGGATGACATAAATTGTAGCGATGTCACAAATGCCTTTACAGACAATCCTGCTTTTTCCAGCTTAAGGAAATCAAACAAGCAAAGAACTTCGTCACTAAATATGTACATTCCTGAAAAAAATAAACACAAAAAAACCCTGTACAAATGTGACAATAAAGTATAAGAAAAAAGTGGAGGTAAAAATATAGAAATAAAACAACTCAACGATCAAATTCCATTAGCACTATCGCCATGTCTTGATGACTCTTCAGGAATGTTTTAACATTAAAGATGATTTGACTTGTTTCAGAGATCTTACAGATTACCAGGTATGCATTCACATAACTATTTCATCCACATTCTCCAATATTTAACTTAATTGTGTGGAAAACATTGTGATAATATAAATTCTTTTGCTTCTGTATTTCTTAAAGTAATACAAAATTGAAAAAAAATAGTGACAGTCCATCCTGGAATTTAACAATTAGATAAATACCGTGGTTTAAAATGAAATTGTACCAGCATTATGATTAAAGCCCATAAAGGTGCAATAAAATGCTTTGTGTGGTGTACTGTGTTAGTTGATAATCAGTTCAAATGATAATGTACCAGTATTATTAGTTTAATGCTCTTATCATTTATTAAGCATAAAATAAAATGTAACAAACAAGTGTTATATGTAATATCTAACACATACAGGAGGTAAAATGATACAGTGGCTGAAAAGGAAGATAACATAAAATATGCAAAATTTTGTAAATTATATAGGTCCATTACAGGTCCAATAGTGATAAAACAACCCATTTTTTAAACATTGCAGGTTATTATATTTAGAATTATTGATCTTGAGTATATATTGTAACAGACACTTCTAAATTACAAAATCGTCATTTAGTTTGAATTCCTTTTCCCATTATCCCATTCCAGATATAATATGAAGCCCTCTTAAATTAATATTTAAGTTATAGGTAGTAAGCATTGTGGTAGTAATGAAGCAATAGCATGCTAATATCTAGTACCGTTAACTGGGATAGAAAGACTGTATAATAATAACAAATACAAACCGTCATGCATTCTTGCACTCCCAGGCCAAAATCCACCAGTAATAATGTCCTCAGTCTGGGGTGTTAAGTCTCTGTTGCAGTGGGGGCAATTCACAAAAGGCAGCAAAATATCATACCTCCCTAAAACATTAATATATCTGAATTAACATTTATCTTTAAGTATTAACTCTTCAAAGTTGACTTAAAACGTGATGTTCCAATTGCTCACAAGATAGGCATAATTTCAAGGATCATTGTACGGGAGTCATTAACAAAAGTTTCACATTGAAAAAGTTTCTGTTTGTTCTATATAATGCCATATAATATTACGAAAACCTAACTGTACCAGCAGACAGAAGAAGATGCACATTTTCAAAATAGTTACATGTATGTGTTCTTGAATTAATAAAATGTGACTTCTGAAATATGCAGATTTTTATGAATGTATGTGTGCATATACCATTAAGAAAAGTTAATAAAAGCCAGTCTGGTGTAAAAATAACAATATTCTGCAACTTATCACACCTAATTCAGTTACTGCAATGACTTTAAAACGCCTGGTGATAGTAAACTGTTCAATACTGTCTGCTGTTCCACAGGGGCACACTTTAGGAAACACTGGTAAATAGCGCTCTGGAATGAAAGTGGAAGAACTTCAAATTGCTTAATCTGTACATATTTCACCACAAATTAAATTTTTTGGCTTTAATTCATTAAAGAGTATAGTTAAGTCACCCTACATTTAAAATAATTGCAAAAGAAAACCTTTTCAAGGTTAAAAAATATCATTATCAATACCTTCTGAACAATTTGATACAAATTAAATGTTAATTTTCATATAGCGGCTCATCTTATGTTCCCGCCATTGTCCAAATGTCAGTGCGCCAGACAACAAAACTACGAAACTTCATTGTTAACATACATCATATAGGGAATATTATACATATTTGATTGGTGTTGCAACCTCAGCTTAAGTCATCTGTATCAATTTCATTATGCTTTGATTATTTTTAAGATATTTTTGGTTTTTGTTTTGGAATTCTAGTGGGACTTTAAATGATATATTTGTTGACAATAGATATGCAAATTGATTTTCTGTTTTGACCTTAAAAAAATCACAATACCCCTTAATCTGATAAAGGTCAATTTTTATATGTTATTTAAGACATATATAAATAATAACAAAAAAACAAAACAAAACTAAAATAGTTTCTGTTGCAATTACTTTGAGGTTTTGCCATTTTTCGCATAGAGTGACTAGACAACATGCCCTTACATAAATATAAATATATAGAATAAATTAATATAGAATATCCTTGTGATGGAATTAAAATATCAAAAAACAAAAATTGAAACAGGTCTGCGATCTCAAGCGCTTTCAATGCTTCGCAGGAGATCTGTTTTAATTTTTGTTTTTTAATATTTATATACAAAAAAAAAAATGTATATATATATATATATATATATATATGTTAAAGCCAAAAATCAGAGAACCAAGAACCTTTCTTATAGGTGGGAGCACTCAATTCACTGAAGGCAAAAATATGAGACAGGGAGACATTAGGAAGAAGAAAGACAGGACAGATTATTAAACCTAATTAATAAAGTTACCTTTTAAAGATCATGCAGTAGGGGCAGCAATTCTAATACCAGCAGGGCAGAATACAAAGTAAATATACTTTATTTCCCCCCTTATTCTTATACAAACACCGAAAGACAACTTTCCAAGTATCCCTCCATTCTATAAACTCCAATATTAAAGAAGCAAGCTCTGTTCGTTCAAAATGAATAATAGAGAATAAACAACCCAACAAGAAATTTTGGCAGATAACTCCACCTTTTATGAAGGTGGCAGAAAAAATATTTTTTTACTTTACCCAAATTATTTATTGAAAAGAATTTTGAGTGAAAGTACTTGTATGGCTTAATATTGCAGTAATCTCATGTGGATTGTGCATGGGTCATTGAAGTGATTCTTTTAATGTCCCAGTTCCTCACATATGCTGGATCTTCCTATTAAAGCCAGCTACTACTTAATATTTCCATCAAATTATATTTTTCTTTCATTTTGGGTGTTTGACATTTCTCAAAAAATACATTTGTTTATAATAATAAAATTTACCAATGGAATGTTTTTTATCTTAATTGGTAAATAACGAAACTCAAGAAATGAAGTACACATATTTGCCCAGAGAACACTATTTATTTCAAATCTTACCAACTTCCACTATCCGTGGTGGTCCATTATCATTGGAGATCCCTTGCAATGGTTGTCCATATGCCCAATGCTGGCCAACAATAAATTCCCTGTCATGCAATCCATTGTAGATATGCTGTTCATTGTCACACCTTTGACACAGAATTTCTCTACATTGGGTGCATCTGCAATTGCATACAGGCTTAATAAAATGGAAGGAAGCAATTAATTAGTGTTCTGGTCTCTTGAACAAAATACAATGTTCTCAATTCGCTTAAACTTTAAAGACAATTTATATGACTTCCGGTACTGTGTTGATGTTCCTATTAAAATTACCCCCAGACATTATCAATAAAATTTGAAAGCATTGGGTGCTTAGAGGCTTTCTTTACAGCTTTTTTGGATCCCACATCCTTCTCATGACCATTTTCGTAATTTATGTATTTGCCATATTTAATGTTGCTCATCACTATGAAACGTGTAAATATTGATCAATTTGATCATTGCACTGGTGACATCACAACAAAATCATCTTTAATCAAATGTCCAAATAAGTCATAAATTGAGGTATGAAATCCATATTTAAGTGTGTGCTTGTAAACCTGTCATTATGAGGTTTATTTTCAGAATACAGACATAAGGATAGTCTCAAATTATAAAGGGGATTTAAAGAAAAAAATCATAGAGAGAAAGGATGGGAAAAAAGCACCAATTTTGCAAAAAAAAAAAAAAAAAAAAAAAACCAAACTTATAACCACCTACTACCAAAGTTGAGTCATTATTGTATATCACTGGATATGTAGCCATTTTAGCCTCACATGAAAATAAAATAAAACTAGGTAAATCTTACTCGGACAAATTTGGATCACGTGACTATATATGTACAATAAAATAAAATATTTATCTTGTTTCTTACCTGATAGCAGCAGGCTGGTCACATTTGCAGCATTCCAAAGACACATTATTAAATGGAGAAAACTTTTTTAATCTTGCCTCAAAAAATGTGTTGCGGCATTTCTCCCAATTGTCAATCTCCTTTTCCTTCCTTCTTTCCCATAATGTAGGGCCAGGGGAGTAATCAACAGAGGTCTCCAAATTGTATAAAGCCTCGTTAATTTGATCTCTAAGTTTTTGAACTGAAGCATATAAAAAAAACAACAACACATGTATGATATATGAAATCTCACGAAAGGGCTAATTGGTAAGTTAAACCTTGTGTTCAATCTTATGACCCATGTCATATATATATACATATATAGAGAGAGAGAGAGAATACGTACACAAGTTGAGGTTATTGAATATAGAATTTATTACACACATGTAAGTTAACTTATGTTTCCATTTCCATTAACCTTGAGTTGTATGTCTGACAGGTTTTTTGCCAGCTGTTTTTGGGAAAAGAGCCTAAGCAAAAATTGTACTAATATTATCTGCATTAATTTGTTTAAATTTTCTTCACAATTTTATTGAAATAATATCAAAATGGGTATATTGAATAAAATTAAATAAGATTATTTGAAGTTTTAATTTAGTTTTACTGCAACTGGGAAGATACTGACTGAATTTGGGAAAATACAGTACTATTTTTCAATCCGGAATAGGTCCTTCTACCGGACCCTATAAAGGCATTGCAAAAACCTTGACTGTCTGACCTGTTTCTACCACAATAAATAAACTACAAGAATGACAGAATAAGATTAACAATATTTGCTAACGTATGCAAATAAGGTGTAATGATATCATCATAAGCAAATAGGCACTTACTAATATTAAACAAGAGATCCGAGAGGAGTCTTGGCGCCCACCAAAGGCTGATCTGTCTGACAATTGACAGAGGGATATTTTTTCTGCTTTTCAAACTTCAACTATTGAAATCTAAGAAGGCCGCCTGGTGGCCATCTTGTAGACCAAAATGCAATATGCATGCACAACTAGGGCCCAAAGGGACCTTACATATGGAATTTGAGAGAAACCTATATTTGAATTTTGAGAACGATCCCAGCACTTTTTGAGAAAAAGAAAAGTGCTAACAAGAAGATGACCATAGATGAAAGGCAATTTGAATACAAATCTTAGTTGCATAAAGAATATAACTACAGTATTTATAGCAAAGCAGTTGAATTATAAACAATCATTCCATGCATTCCTACTTACTGAACATCTTTTTGGATTCTAGATTTCTATAAGTACATGTACTTGAACAATTTTCATTGTTCCATTTTCAGCAACTCTAAATACAAAATTCACACCTGATGTTATGTTGTCCTCAGCAGGATCATGGATAGCTTGGTTATTTGGATGGTCTTGATCTGTTGCTGTTAAAATAAATAAAAACATAACATCTTAAAAAAATATAATATGAACCCATGGCCATTCATATATTTTCTCCGTGATTAACTGATATCAAGTACATTAAAATGATTTCAAGAAGTTATGGTGTCTCGATTACAAGTATTACCCATAATTGTAAGTCTCGCCTGTACCAATTGTCAAATTAAATATTTCTACAGAATTATCAATATACATCAATATGTTTATACTTACTTATTCTAAAAAGAAACCAACCTTTTTTCCTTTTCTTTGGAGGATGGCAAATCAAATTTCCCTTTATATCCCTGATTGGATATTCTACCCATTCCTTCCTTTGTCGCTTCCTTGGTTTTGGCTGGGTCAGTTTGTTGAGTAGACTTTGTGCTTCTTGTTTAGCTTTTTCCAGTTTCTTCCTATCGTTGTCAAGTGATGAATTCATTGCTAAACTGTAATTAACACCAGTTCATTAGCTAACAAATAATATAACTCTTTATAATACATGTATTTACATTCAGCTGCCACTTCTACTATAATCTAACCAAGGAAAGGTAAAGTCTATGGAGATCAAACTGACATCCAAAACGTGATCATTATGACGTCACAAATGTTGACATGGTAACGTCTACTGATCACCGTCAAAATGGCTGTTCCATCTTGTGGATTTAGTCATCAATGATTTAAACAGTTTTCCTGGCCAAGCTTACTACGGGTAAACAATATTTAATACAGAGACCCCAAAGATGGATAAAATGTAAATATAAGAGTTAAACTATCTTCCTATACTTCCTGATATTGAAACCATAGTCCACTAAACCTACCTATATTATTAGGTTTTTTTTATTTCAAGTTTGTGGAGATTAACTTTTGCAGAATAGACTATAGTCTTATCTTCTGTTAGACTACTCCGTAAACCTCAACGCTTTCCCTGAAAGAAAGGAGTTCCAGGCCGGCTTTTTGAAACGGACTATAGCTGTTTATATGCTTGGTGTGTGTGTGTGTGTTTACGTACCTGTAGCCTATGTAGTTTGTAGTAAGTGTTAATCCCTTAATTAAGTTCCTCAAAGAAACAAAAGAGAGGAGCTTATTCAACCTACAATTCTGAGCAAAGGTCACAAAATGGACATGTGAAAATGGCAACGCCAGAGCACTTAGACATTTTTCAAAAGTTCTCGGCAGAGAAATTAATGAAAGCAGTGTTTGGTCTATGAAAGACAGTACATCCTTACACTGAAAGAATCTCCAATGGTGAATATTAACTCGTTGGAAAGGAATTAAATCTGATTCAGACTACTTACAAAATATTACCACCAAGGATCGTCCTTACCTTGTCCTTTTCAACAAATGAATAATTTACCTACTCATAGCCATCCATTTCATCACGCATGCGCATTCTATTGTGTCAACACAGTAGCTTCTTTTCCACAACTTTAAATTTCCCTCGTCGTCGTCGCCATTTTCTCGTAGTATGCAAATCACCTTTAATCTCGACGGATTGCTATATTTGGGTAGATATAATATTCATTTGTTGAATAGACAAAGGTTAGTGGTGCATCTCGGTGGTCAGTCTGAATCAGAGATGACCTGGCCCGATACCAAACGGTGTCGGCTTATTCCATGTTTTGCACTCTGGCCCTAAACCAGACATCTATCTGTCATAATGTCTAAGTCTGATGTATCTCGGGCTACAATTCGTCTAGACGCTTAAAATTTGAAATGAGTGAAAAATATAACAGCCTATTAGAAAACGACATTCTACGCCTGCATAGTAAACATCATATTAAGGTGCAACATACCAATTAAGGCATAAGTGTCATGTAGCACTATTTTAAGATAAAATATAGGTTATTATATACCAAATTCCTTAGTTTAATGCAAAGAATTATAAAAGACAATCCATAAATGTCCAAAATATCTCCACAAAGAATTAACCTTAATGTTCTGTTCAGCAAAACCAGTCACTCTTCCAATTTCAAACTGAGATCTAGATTAAATAATATGTCTTGGACATAGTAATTCCGGAGAATGGCTTTCATAAAGAACACGGTCAACTAAGGTACCATTATTTTTTCCCACAATCCAACATCCTTATAAATTCTCTCAATATGAATCTGATAAGGATTCTCCGTTCTAACAATGAGGTCAATCCATAGGTGATTAGTGATGTTTACAACACCCTGGCAGTGGTAATGAGAGCAACCAACTAAATAATTTTACATAGACCACAGTGTTAAACTTTGTTAAAGTTTTGTACTGTATTATTAAAACAAAGGAATATTAGTTAGCTATTGTGTTCTATAATTAAAGTCTAGGTTCTCATATAACACTAAATAGAAAAAAAAAGTTTGGGTCCTTCTGCTCAAACTCCAACCAGGGTAGCTTTATTGAAATCAGGCGCATTTTGCACTAAAAAATCCTGAAATTCTAATGCTTTTACCTATTCATTATCAAAGTTGATATTTTGAACCTAAATCGCAATATGAATTTCCAAATTCATATCATGGTTATCTAGGAATAATTACCTGTCAGAAAACATTTTTACTTTTGAAATTCATAATTAGCCAGCCAATCAGCGGCCGGGTTAAAATTCTATCCTGGGCTCAATCTTGTATACACAGGGGCCATTTCGAAGGTCTTTTTTTATTTAGTTGGTTGATCCCTATAGCAGAAATTAAAATTCCAATACTCACCTATGATGTAAAGTGTATTCCGGCTGTATGTCAAATCTGTAATATGTACTTAATCGGTCAAGTGGTTTGTCCAGGACAGGGCTTCACCTTCGGACAGTCACCCGTGGAGAAATTCTGAAAACATGAAATATTGAACTTACACACTGTGTTGATTAATTGCAAATTATGTATTAAATATTGAAATAGTATTAATGTTGTTTAAGTTAATTATTGGTTACATCATTAAACTTTCTGAATATAATGAAAAAATAGGAAAAGTCCCCAGCCAAGGGGAGATAATCCATTACATAATCAGGTACCCCTATAATATAGAAAATGTCAAGATTTTGGAAGAAAACCAGATATACCAAACCTTTTACATATTCAAATTTACCAGGAACATGGTTCCAGAGCCTTTCTGTTTAAAATAAACAAATTAAACAAAGATCAAACCTGTAATGAGCACAAAAGATGCATGTCTTTGTCCGTGACTGGAATCTGTGCAACCAACATATATTTCCGGAAATCTTGAATGACCCTGAAACACCATTAATATGTTTCATTAACAGAAAAAATATTCACAAAATGGTATTTTTCATCATTATAACATAAAATGCATACTTTTAATAAACTTATTAGCCCTAATATTACAATTAATCAGTACAATTAGTTAAATTGGCTTACCTGAGATGAACACCCCCCCCCCCCTCCCACCAATTATACCTGGCAGATATAAATACCACACCCCAAACTAGACATTATGTAATACAATGTAATTGTCTCCCCTTAATGTTACCAATTTCAAATGTATAAGCTGTAACTTATGTTTTATACCTTTATGGCTTTCGGCACTCCAATATGGCAGAGACGACTGACACCCCCCCCCCCCTCAATTTCTTGATTTGACCGCTAATTCCTGGTTCACCTAAACCGGAACATGCATACAGTTCCGTGAACCAAATTCTGACAACTGAGGAGACCATGCACCGCGCACCCATGTGATCGTACCCATCTGATGTGAAACGCACATGTCACACGTTTATAGCCGTGCTAATTACCTGCATCTACGTTATATGTACCATTAACTTACTGGCCAATTCTAAATAAACTGCATGCATGGTCACAGTGACAAGTATTATTCTAAAACTTGGCGACTTACCTTTGTATCTATGGACTCACTCGGCTCCAGTGACTGACTCTTATACTTCCGGTTGCGTTCGCTATAGAGAGCAACCAACTAAATGATTTTACATAGACCACAGTGTTTAAACAAATGGAATATTAGTTAGCTATTGTGTTCTATAATTAAAGTCTAGGTTCTCATATAACACTAAATAGAAAAAAAAGTTTGGGTCCTTCTGCTCAAACTCCAACCAGGGTAGCTTTATTGAAATCAGGCGCATTTTGCACTAAAAAATCCTGAAATTCTAATGTTTTTACCTATTCATTATCAAAGTTGATATTTTGAACCTAAATCTCAATATGAATTTCCAAATTCATATCATGGTTATCTAGGAATAATTACCTGTCAGAAAACATTTTTACTTTTGAAATTCATAATTAGCCAGCCAATCAGCGGCCGGGTTAAAATTCTATCCTGGGCTCAATCTTGTATACACAGGGGCCATTTCGAAGGTCTTTTTTTTATCTAGTTGGTTGATCCCTATAGCAGAAATTAAAATTCCAATACTCACCAATGATGTAAAGTGTATTCCGGCTGTATGTCAAATCTGTAATATGAACTTAATCGGTCAAGTGGTTTGTCCAGGACAGGGCTTCACCTTCGGACAGTCACCCGTGGAGTAATTCTGAAAACATGAAATATTGAACTTACACACTGTGTTGATTAATTGCAAATTATGTATTAAAAATTGAAACAGTATTAATGTTGTTTAAGTTAATTATTGGTTACCTCAGGGGCCATTTCGAAGGTCTTTTTTTTTATTTAGTTGGTTGATCCCTATAACAAATTGTGAGTTTTTTTTCAAGTGTAGTTCACAGTCTACCAGTTCCAAACAAAAAACCTTAAGATTAGAGAGGTTTATTGTATAGCACATTGACTTACTATTAGCACATTGACTTACTATATAATGTAACTACTGCACAAATATCTCCTCATTGGAGGGGGATAAAGATTGATGATGATATAATATCATATATAGGAGTATTTATTGCTATCACAGGATTGACGCCATGATCTGGTCTGACCCATATAAAAGGTCATGACATTTCAGACTTTACCTAGGCCTATATTTATTATATTAGGCCTACATATATACCGACCTGTTTCACACGAAGAGGTCGGCTATCAAACGGTCATATTCCTATTTCGATCGACACGATCTTGCCGAAGTGAAAAACAGTGTTAAACAAAGGAATATTGCGTTGCAACGCATGCTCCATACTAAATAGTCAACTATTGACTGTTGACATGGTCCTCTTAAATAGTAACCCCATGTACTATCTAAGGAGAAGTTCTTTCGATACCTCTCGGATCACATCTTATTCATACCGATTCATATCGAGTCCTTTCCGAATATATAGTTCCGAACGTGTAGTCGACCGCCATTTTTGTGACCCATCACTTTTCACTTCGGCAAGATCGTGTCGATCGAAATAGGAATATGACCGTTTGATAGCCGACCTCTTCGTGTGAAACAGGTCGGTATATATGTAGGCCTAATATAATAAATATAGGCCTAGGTAAAGTCTGAAATGTCATGACCTTTAATATGGGTCAGACCAGATCATGGCGTCAATCCTGTGATAGCAATAAATACTCCTATATATGATATTATATCATCATCAATCTTTATCCCCCTCCAATGAGGAGATATTTGTGCAGTAGTTACATTATATAGTAAGTCAATGTGCTAATAGTAAGTCAATGTGCTATACAATAAACCTCTCTAATCTTAAGGTTTTTTGTTTGGAACTGGTAGACTGTGAACTACACTTGAAAAAAACTCACAATTTGTTATAGGGATCAACCAACTAAATAAAAAAAAAGACCTTCGAAATGGCCCCTGAGGTAACCAATAATTAACTTAAACAACATTAATACTGTTTCAATTTTTAATACATAATTTGCAATTAATCAACACAGTGTGTAAGTTCAATATTTCATGTTTTCAGAATTACTCCACGGGTGACTGTCCGAAGGTGAAGCCCTGTCCTGGACAAACCACTTGACCGATTAAGTTCATATTACAGATTTGACATACAGCCGAAATACACTTTACATCATAGGTGAGTATTGGAATTTTAATTTCTGCTATAGGGATCAACCAACTAAATAAAAAAAAGACCTTCGAAATGGCCCCTGTGTATACAAGATTGAGCCCAGGATAGAATTTTAACCCGGCCGCTGATTGGCTGGCTAATTATGAATTTCAAAAGTAAAAATGTTTTCTGACAGGTAATTATTCCTAGATAACCATGATATGAATTTGGAAATTCATATTGCGATTTAGGTTCAAAATATCAACTTTGATAATGAATAGGTAAAAGCATTAGAATTTCAGGATTTTTTAGTGCAAAATGCGCCTGATTTCAATAAAGCTACCCTGGTTGGAATTTGAGCAGAAGGACCCAAACTTTTTTTACTATTTAGTGTTATATGAGAACCTAGACTTTAATTATAGAACACAATACCTAACTAATATTCCTTTGTTTAACACTGTGGTCTATGTAAAATTATTTAGTTGGTTGCTCTCTATAGCAAACGCAACCGGAAGTATAAGAGTCAGTCACTGGAGCCGAGTGAGTCCATAGATACAAAGGTAAGTCGCCAAGTTTTAGAATAATACGTGTCACTGTGACTATGCATGCAGTTTATTTAGAATTGGCCAGTAAGTTAATGGTACATATAACGTAGATTCAGGTAATTAGCACGGCTATAAACGTGTGACATGTGCGTTTAACATCAGATGGGTACGATCACATGATTGCGCGGTGCATGGTCTCCTCAGTTGTCAGAATTTGGTTCACGGAACTGTATACATGTTCCGGTTTAGGTGAACCAGGAATTAGCGGTCAAATCAAGAAATTGGGGGGGGGGGGGGGGTCAGTCGTCTCTGTCATATTGGAGTGCCGAAAGCCATAAAGGTATAAAACATAAGTTACAGCTTATACATTTGAAATTGGTAACATTAAGGGGAGACAATTACATTGTATTACATAATGTCTAGTTTGGGGTGTGGTATTTATATCTGCCAGGTATAATTGGTGGGAGGGGTGGGGGGGTGTTCATCTCAGGTAAGCCAATTTAACTAATTGTACTGATTAATTGTAATATTAGGGCTAATAAGTTTATTAAAAGTATGCATTTTATGTTATAATGATGAAAAATACCATTTTGTGAATATTTTTTCTGTTAATGAAACATATTAATGGTGTTTCAGGGTCATTCAAGATTTCCGGAAATATATATGTTGGTTTGCACAGATTCCAGTCACGGACAAAGACATGCATCTTTTGTGCTCATTACAGGTTTGATCTTTGTTTAATTTGTTTATTTTAAACAGAAAGGCTCTGGAACCATGTTTCTGGTAAATTTGAATATATAAAAGGTTTGGTATATCTGGTTTTCTTCCAAAATCTTGACATTTTCTATATTATAGGGGTACCTGATTATGTAATGGATTATCTCCCCTTGGCTGGGGACTTTTCCTATTTTTTCATTATATTCAGAAAGTTTAATGATGTAACCAATAATTAACTTAAACAACATTAATACTATTTCAATATTTAATACATAATTTGCAATTAATCAACACAGTGTGTAAGTTCAATATTTCATGTTTTCAGAATTTCTCCACGGGTGACTGTCCGAAGGTGAAGCCCTGTCCTGGACAAACCACTTGACCGATTAAGTACATATTACAGATTTGACATACAGCCGGAATACACTTTACATCATTGGTGAGTATTGGAATTTTAATTTCTGCTATAGGGGTCAACCAACTAAATAAAAAAAGACCTTCGAAATGGCCCCTGTGTATACAAGATTGAGCCCAGGATAGAATTTTAACCCGGCCGCTGATTGGCTGGCTAATTATGAATTTCAAAAGTAAAAATGTTTTCTGACAGGTAATTATTCCTAGATAACCATGATATGAATTTGGAAATTCATATTGCGATTTAGGTTCAAAATATCAACTTTGATAATGAATAGGTAAAAGCATTAGAATTTCAGGATTTTTTAGTGCAAAATGCGCCAGATTTCAATAAAGCTACCCTAGTTGGAGTTTGAGCAGAAGGACCCAAACCTTTTTTTTCTATTTAGTGTTATATGAGAACCTAGACTTTAATTATAGAACACAATAGCTAACTAATATTCCTTTGTTTTAATAATACAGTACAAAACTTTAACAAAGTTTAACACTGTGGTCTATGTAAAATTATTTAGTTGGTTGCTCTCATTACCACTGCCAGGGTGTTGTAAACATCACTAATCACCTATGGATTGACCTCATTGTTAGAACGGAGAATCCTTATCAGATTCATATTGAGAGAATTTATAAGGATGTTGGATTGTGGGAAAAAATAATGGTACCTTAGTTGACCGTGTTCTTTATGAAAGCCATTCTCCGGAATTACTATGTCCAAGACATATTATTTAATCTAGATCTCAGTTTGAAATTGGAAGAGTGACTGGTTTTGCTGAACAGAACATTAAGGTACAGTAATGCTTTGTGGAGATATTTTGGACATTTATGGATTGTCTTTTATAATTCTTTGCATTAAACTAAGGAATTTGGTACTGGCTGGCGAAATATTATCGTGAAGAACATATTATCGTGATTTTGATTGGCGTGGCATACCGAATGCGATTTTTAAACGATTTTGTGTTTAGTAAGATGACACCTACCAAAATTACCAACAATATTTGTCAAATTTAGAAGAATATTTAATTTTTAACATAAAAATACCAAATTTCAGTAAATCTTACCTCACAAGTACAACATTAGTCAGGGGGGGGGGTGCATGATATCGGCTTTATTCTTAGATAATAGTTCCTATTTATATATATCGTCTGCTTCCTCTGATGATAGACAACAGCGATCAAAAAACGAAAGGTGTAAGGGAGGTAATTCAATCTTAGAAAAGAACGCTGATCGGGGTCACTCAAGCGCTTTTGACCAGACGACAAAATACAAGGTAGTAAACAATGCCGATTTGATTTGTTATTTTATTGTTTACAGAATTAATCACCACCAGAAATCATTCAAATATCTTTAAAATTTATTGAGAATGCTAATAATCTATACAAACATGAGAGAAATTTTTGTCATTTTACCAGATATAGATCGGTAAATGGCTCCCTCTTCATTTCCCGTGTCAGCGTAATCTAACGATTGGACATGTCATAAACAATACACCATTTCTCTCTTTTGCAACGCAGTTTTTACATCAATAAATTTTTTAAAAATAGTTCAAATGTTTATCTTTATGTTGATACCAAATTTAATTTATTCCATCACACATAACTATTTTTAATATTTTTTTGAAAAAAATCACGATAATATGTTCAGTAAATGACACGAACACCTATTTGACCGACTTTTTCCAAAGGGCTGTGTTTATTGTAAAATATTATATAAATTCACTTAAAGCTTATTCATTTGAAGTGTTGTGAACTAAAGATTACTTACAACTCTAAAAATCTAAATTTAAATACAACGTTTAGAAAAAAAATAGAGAAAAATCGGCATTTTTTCACGATAATATGTCGCCAGCCAGTATATAATAACCTATATTTTATCTTAAAATAGTGCTACATGACACTTATGCCTTAATTGGTATGTTGCACCTTAATATGATGTTTACTATGCAGGCGTAGAATGTCGTTTTCTAATAGGCTGTTATATTTTTCACTCATTTCAAATTTTAAGCGTCTAGACGAATTGTAGCCCGAGATACATCAGACTTAGACATTATGACAGATAGATGTCTGGTTTAGGGCCAGAGTGCAAAACGTAGAATAAGCCGACAACGTTTGGTATCAGGCCAGGTCATCTCTGATTCAGACTGACCACCGAGAAGCACCACTAACCTTTGTCTATTCAACAAATGAATATTATATCCACCCAAATATAGCAATACGTCGAGATTAAAGGTGATTTGCATACTACGAGAAAATGGCGACGACGACGAGGGAAATTTAAAGTTGTGGAAAAGAAGCTACTGTGTTGACACAATAGAATGCGCATGCGTGATGAAATGGATGGCTATGAGTAGGTAAATTATTCATTTGTTGAAAAGGACAAGGTAAGGACGATCCTTGGTGGTAATATTTTGTAAGTAGTCTGAATCAGATTTAATTCCTTTCCAACGAGTTAATATTCACCATTGGAGATTCTTTCAGTGTAAGGATGTACTGTCTTTCATAGACCAAACACTGCTTTCATTAATTTCTCTGCCGAGAACTTTTGAAAAATGTCTAAGTGCTCTGGCGTTGCCATTTTCACATGTCCATTTTGTGACCTTTGCTCAGAATTGTAGGTTGAATAAGCTCCTCTCTTTTGTTTCTTTGAGGAACTTAATTAAGGGATTAACACTTACTACAAACTACATAGGCTACAGGTACGTAAACACACACACACACACCAAGCATATAAACAGCTATATAGTCCGTTTCAAAAAGCCGGCCTGGAACTCCTTTCTTTCAGGGAAAGCGTTGAGGTTTACGGAGTAGTCTAACAGAAGATAAGACTATAGTCTATTCTGCAAAAGTTAATCTCCACAAACTTGAAATAAAAAAACCTAATAATATAGGTAGGTTTAGTGGACTATGGTTTCAATATCAGGAAGTATAGGAAGATAGTTTAACTCTTATATTTACATTTTATCCATCTTTGGGGTCTCTGTATTAAATATTGTTTACCCGTAGTAAGCTTGGCCAGGAAAACTGTTTAAATCATTGATGACTAAATCCACAAGATGGAACAGCCATTTTGACGGTGATCAGTAGACGTTACCATGTCAACATTTGTGACGTCATAATGATCACGTTTTGGATGTCAGTTTGATCTCCATAGACTTTACCTTTCCTTGGTTAGATTATAGTAGAAGTGGCAGCTGAATGTAAATACATGTATTATAAAGAGTTATATTATTTGTTAGCTAATGAACTGGTGTTAATTACAGTTTAGCAATGAATTCATCACTTGACAACGATAGGAAGAAACTGGAAAAAGCTAAACAAGAAGCACAAAGTCTACTCAACAAACTGACCCAGCCAAAACCAAGGAAGCGACAAAGGAAGGAATGGGTTAGAATATCCAATCAGGGATATAAAGGGAAATTTGATTTGCCATCCTCCAAAGAAAAGGAAAAAAGGTTGGTTTCTTTTTAGAATAAGTAAGTATAAACATATTGATGTATATTGATAATTCTGTAGAAATATTTAATTTGACAATTGGTACAGGCGAGACTTACAATTATGGGTAATACTTGTAATCGAGACACCATAACTTCTTGAAATCATTTTAATGTACTTGATATCAGTTAATCACGGAGAAAATATATGAATGGCCATGGGTTCATATTATATTTTTTTAAGATGTTATGTTTTTATTTATTTTAACAATCCGTTTCAAAAAGCCGGCCTGGAACTCCTTTCTTTCAGGGAAAGCGTTGAGGTTTACGGAGTAGTCTAACAGAAGATAAGACTATAGTCTATTCTGCAAAAGTTAAACAAACTTGAAATAAAAAAAACCTAATAATATAGGTAGGTTTAGTGGACTATGGTTTCAATATCAGGAAGTATAGGAAGATAGTTTAACTCTTATATTTACATTTTATCCATCTTTGGGGTCTCTGTATTAAATATTGTTTACCCGTAGTAAGCTTGGCCAGGAAAACTGTTTAAATCATTGATGACTAAATCCACAAGATGGAACAGCCATTTTGACGGTGATCAGTAGACGTTACCATGTCAACATTTGTGACGTCATAATGATCACGTTTTGGATGTCAGTTTGATCTCCATAGATCCTTTACCTTTCCTTGGTTAGATTATAGTAGAAGTGGCAGCTGAATGTAAATACATGTATTATAAAGAGTTATATTATTTGTTAGCTAATGAACTGGTGTTAATTACAGTTTAGCAATGAATTCATCACTTGACAACGATAGGAAGAAACTGGAAAAAGCTAAACAAGAAGCACAAAGTCTACTCAACAAACTGACCCAGCCAAAACCAAGGAAGCGACAAAGGAAGGAATGGGTAGAATATCCAATCAGGGATATAAAGGGAAATTTGATTTGCCATCCTCCAAAGAAAAGGAAAAAAGGTTGGTTTCTTTTTAGAATAAGTAAGTATAAACATATTGATGTATATTGATAATTCTGTAGAAATATTTAATTTGACAATTGGTACAGGCGAGACTTACAATTATGGGTAATACTTGTAATCGAGACACCATAACTTCTTGAAATCATTTTAATGTACTTGATATCAGTTAATCACGGAGAAAATATATGAATGGCCATGGGTTCATATTATATTTTTTTAAGATGTTATGTTTTTATTTATTTTAACAGCAACAAATCAAGACCATCCAAATAACCAAGCTATCCATGATCCTGCTGAGGACAACATAACATCAGGTGTGAATTTTGTATTTAGAGTTGCTGAAAATGGAACAATGAAAATTGTTCAAGTACATGTACTTATAGAAATCTAGAATCCAAAAAGATGTTCAGTAAGTAGGAATGCATGGAATGATTGTTTATAATTCAACTGCTTTGCTATAAATACTGTAGTTATATTCTTTATGCAACTAAGATTTGTATTCAAATTGCCTTTCATCTATGGTCATCTTCTTGTTAGCACTTTTCTTTTTCTCAAAAAGTGCTGGGATCGTTCTCAAAATTCAAATATATAGGTTTCTCTCAAATTCCATATGTAAGGTCCCTTTGGGCCCTAGTTGTGCATGCATATTGCATTTTGGTCTACAAGATGGCCACCAGGCGGCCTTCTTAGATTTCAATAGTTGAAGTTTGAAAAGCAGAAAAAATATCCCTCTGTCAATTGTCAGACAGATCAGCCTTTGGTGGGCGCCAAGACTCCTCTCGGATCTCTTGTTTAATATTAGTAAGTGCCTATTTGCTTATGATGATATCATTACACCTTATTTGCATACGTTAGCAAATATTGTTAATCTTATTCTGTCATTCTTGTAGTTTATTTATTGTGGTAGAAACAGGTCAGACAGTCAAGGTTTTTGCAATGCCTTTATAGGGTCCGGTAGAAGGACCTATTCCGGATTGAAAAATAGTACTGTATTTTCCACAAATTCAGTCAGTATCTTCCCAGTTGCAGTAAAACTAAATTAAAACTTCAAATAATCTTATTTAATTTTATTCAATATACCCATTTTGATATTATTTCAATAAAATTGTGAAGAAAATTTAAACAAATTAATGCAGATAATATTAGTACAATTTTTGCTTAGGCTCTTTTCCCAAAAACAGCTGGCAAAAAACCTGTCAGACATACAACTCAAGGTTAATGGAAATGGAAACATAAGTTAACTTACATGTGTGTAATAAATTCTATATTCAATAACCTCAACTTGTGTACGTATCTCTCTCTCTCTATATATATGTATATATATATGACATGGGTCATAAGATTGAACACAAGGTTTAACTTACCAATTAGCCCTTTCGTGAGATTTCATATTATCATACATGTGTTGTTGTTTTTTTATATGCTTCAGTTCAAAAACTTAGAGATCACATTAACGAGGCTTTATACAATTTGGAGACCTCTGTTGATTACTCCCCTGGCCCTACATTATGGGAAAGAAGGAAGGAAAAGGAGATTGACAATTGGGAGAAATGCCGCAACACATTTTTGAGGCAAGATTAAAAAAGTTTTCTCCATTTAATA
The DNA here is from genome assembly GCF_041381155.1 of Argopecten irradians. Classification (NCBI taxonomy): domain Eukaryota; kingdom Metazoa; phylum Mollusca; class Bivalvia; order Pectinida; family Pectinidae; genus Argopecten; species Argopecten irradians. The sequence goes on along the minus strand of NC_091140.1, from coordinate 37,663,877 downwards.
ATGTGTCTTTGGAATGCTGCAAATGTGACCAGCCTGCTGCTATCAGGTAAGAAACAAGATAAATATTTTATTTTATTGTACATATATAGTCACGTGATCCAAATTTGTCCGAGTAAGATTTACCTAGTTTTATTTTATTTTCATGTGAGGCTAAAATGGCTACATATCCAGTGATATACAATAATGACTCAACTTTGGTAGTAGGTGGTTATAAGTTTGGTTTTTGTTTTTGTTTTTTTTTTTTTGCAAAATTGGTGCTTTTTTTCCCATCCTTTCTCTCTGATTTTTTTCTTTAAATCCCCTTTATAATTTGAGACTATCCTTATGTCTGTATTCTGAAAATAAACCTCATAATGACAGGTTTACAAGCACACACACTTAAATATGGATTTCATACCTCAATTTATGACTTATTTGGACATTTGATTAAAGATGATTTTGTTGTGATGTCACCAGTGCAATGATCAAATTGATCAATATTTACACGTTTCATAGTGATGAGCAACATTAAATATGGCAAATACATAAATTACGAAAATGGTCATGAGAAGGATGTGGGATCCAAAAAAGCTGTAAAGAAAGCCTCTAAGCACCCAATGCTTTCAAATTTTATTGATAATGTCTGGGGGTAAATTTTAATAGGAACATCAACACAGTACCGGAAGTCATATAAATTGTCTTTAAAGTTTAAGCGAATTGAGAACATTGTATTTTGTTCAAGAGACCAGAACACTAATTAATTGCTTCCTTCCATTTTATTAAGCCTGTATGCAATTGCAGATGCACCCAATGTAGAGAAATTCTGTGTCAAAGGTGTGACAATGAACAGCATATCTACAATGGATTGCATGACAGGGAATTTATTGTTGGCCAGCATTGGGCATATGGACAACCATTGCAAGGGATCTCCAATGATAATGGACCACCACGGATAGTGGAAGTTGGTAAGATTTGAAATAAATAGTGTTCTCTGGGCAAATATGTGTACTTCATTTCTTGAGTTTCGTTATTTACCAATTAAGATAAAAAACATTCCATTGGTAAATTTTATTATTATAAACAAATGTATTTTTTGAGAAATGTCAAACACCCAAAATGAAAGAAAAATATAATTTGATGGAAATATTAAGTAGTAGCTGGCTTTAATAGGAAGATCCAGCATATGTGAGGAACTGGGACATTAAAAGAATCACTTCAATGACCCATGCACAATCCATCATGAGATTACTGCAATATTAAGCCATACAAGTACTTTCACTCAAAATTCTTTTCAATAAATAATTTGGGTAAAGTTAAAATTAATTTTTTCTGCCACCTTCATAAAAGGTGGAGTTATCTGCCAAAATTTCTTGTTGGGTTGTTTATTCTCTATTATTCATTTTGAACGAACAGAGCTTGCTTCTTTAATATTGGAGTTTATAGAATGGAGGGATACTTGGAAAGTTGTCTTTCGGTGTTTGTATAAGAATAAGGGGGGAAATAAAGTATATTTACTTTGTATTCTGCCCTGCTGGTATTAGAATTGCTGCCCCTACTGCATGATCTTTAAAAGGTAACTTTATTAATTAGGTTTAATAATCTGTCCTGTCTTTCTTCTTCCTAATGTCTCCCTGTCTCATATTTTTGCCTTCAGTGAATTGAGTGCTCCCACCTATAAGAAAGGTTCTTTGTTCTCTGATTTTTGGCTTTAACATATATATATATATATATTATATATATATACATTTTTTTTTTGTATATAAATATTAAAAAACAAAAATTAAAACAGATCTCCTGCGAAGCATTGAAAGCGCTTGAGATCGCAGACTTGTTTCAATTTTTGTTTTTTGATATTTTAATTCCATCACAAGGATATTCTATATTAATTTATTCTATATATTTATATTTATGTAAGGGCATGTTGTCTAGTCACTCTATGCGAAAAATGGCAAAACCTCAAAGTAATTGCAACAGAAACTATTTTAGTTTGTTTTGTTTTTTTGTTATTATTTATATATGTCTTAAATAACATATAAAAATTGACCTTTATCAGATTAAGGGGTATTGTGATTTTTTTTAAGGTCAAAACAGAAAATCAATTTGCATATCTATTGTCAACAAATATCATTTAAAGTCCCACTAGAATTCCAAAACAAAAACCAAAAATATCTTAAAAATAATCAAAGCATAATGAAATTGATACAGATGACTTAAGCTGAGGTTGCAACACCAATCAAATATGTATAATATTCCCTATATGATGTATGTTAACAATGAAGTTTCGTAGTTTTGTTGTCTGGCGCACTGACATTTGGACAATGGCGGGAACATAAGATGAGCCGCTATATGAAAATTAACATTTAATTTGTATCAAATTGTTCAGAAGGTATTGATAATGATATTTTTTAACCTTGAAAAGGTTTTCTTTTGCAATTATTTTAAATGTAGGGTGACTTAACTATACTCTTTAATGAATTAAAGCCAAAAAATTTAATTTGTGGTGAAATATGTACAGATTAAGCAATTTGAAGTTCTTCCACTTTCATTCCAGAGCGCTATTTACCAGTGTTTCCTAAAGTGTGCCCCTGTGGAACAGCAGACAGTATTGAACAGTTTACTATCACCAGGCGTTTTAAAGTCATTGCAGTAACTGAATTAGGTGTGATAAGTTGCAGAATATTGTTATTTTTACACCAGACTGGCTTTTATTAACTTTTCTTAATGGTATATGCACACATACATTCATAAAAATCTGCATATTTCAGAAGTCACATTTTATTAATTCAAGAACACATACATGTAACTATTTTGAAAATGTGCATCTTCTTCTGTCTGCTGGTACAGTTAGGTTTTCGTAATATTATATGGCATTATATAGAACAAACAGAAACTTTTTCAATGTGAAACTTTTGTTAATGACTCCCGTACAATGATCCTTGAAATTATGCCTATCTTGTGAGCAATTGGAACATCACGTTTTAAGTCAACTTTGAAGAGTTAATACTTAAAGATAAATGTTAATTCAGATATATTAATGTTTTAGGGAGGTATGATATTTTGCTGCCTTTTGTGAATTGCCCCCACTGCAACAGAGACTGAACACCCCAGACTGAGGACATTATTACTGGTGGATTTTGGCCTGGGAGTGCAAGAATGCATGACGGTTTGTATTTGTTATTATTATACAGTCTTTCTATCCCAGTTAACGGTACTAGATATTAGCATGCTATTGCTTCATTACTACCACAATGCTTACTACCTATAACTTAAATATTAATTTAAGAGGGCTTCATATTATATCTGGAATGGGATAATGGGAAAAGGAATTCAAACTAAATGACGATTTTGTAATTTAGAAGTGTCTGTTACAATATATACTCAAGATCAATAATTCTAAATATAATAACCTGCAATGTTTAAAAAATGGGTTGTTTTATCACTATTGGACCTGTAATGGACCTATATAATTTACAAAATTTTGCATATTTTATGTTATCTTCCTTTTCAGCCACTGTATCATTTTACCTCCTGTATGTGTTAGATATTACATATAACACTTGTTTGTTACATTTTATTTTATGCTTAATAAATGATAAGAGCATTAAACTAATAATACTGGTACATTATCATTTGAACTGATTATCAACTAACACAGTACACCACACAAAGCATTTTATTGCACCTTTATGGGCTTTAATCATAATGCTGGTACAATTTCATTTTAAACCACGGTATTTATCTAATTGTTAAATTCCAGGATGGACTGTCACTATTTTTTTTCAATTTTGTATTACTTTAAGAAATACAGAAGCAAAAGAATTTATATTATCACAATGTTTTCCACACAATTAAGTTAAATATTGGAGAATGTGGATGAAATAGTTATGTGAATGCATACCTGGTAATCTGTAAGATCTCTGAAAGCAAGTCAAATCATCTTTAATGTTAAAACATTCCTGAAGAGTCATCAAGACATGGCGATAGTGCTAATGGAATTTGATCGTTGAGTTGTTTTATTTCTATATTTTTACCTCCACTTTTTTCTTATACTTTATTGTCACATTTGTACAGGGTTTTTTTGTGTTTATTTTTTTCAGGAATGTACATATTTAGTGACGAAGTTCTTTGCTTGTTTGATTTCCTTAAGCTGGAAAAAGCAGGATTGTCTGTAAAGGCATTTATGACATCGCTACAATTTATGTCATCCATTCGTGGAAGGGTAAGATTTTCTAGTGACATTTGTAAGTTTGTGATTTGTAATTCCCAAAAGCAGTGTTCTCAAAATCTCCTTGTAGAGGTAACAATTTAAACCTGATATAAAAAATCAAAATGTTTTAATCATCTATTGCTAAAACTAAAAAAAAATGAGTTCATGATGCAATCTTGCGCTACAGTACAAGACATATTCTATAGTCACATGACTGTCCATACAGGGAATTTCTTCCTGAAGAAGACCATTGCTGGGGGAATGGAGAGGGAATGGGTTAACTCAAGTTTATTCCTAGCTGTTGGAGTAATTATCAGATTTGATATCAAAGAATGTTTTCAGTGTATGTGCATGTAATTCAAAGTAAAAAAAAATAATTTAAATGACAAAATGTGTATAAATTCACTTCTTTTTAGGCATTGAATTGATGTCAACATTTTTAGCCCACCATCATCAGATGGTGGGCTATTCAAATCGCCTTTCGTCCGTGGTCCGTCGTCCGTCCGTCCGTCCTTCCGTCCGTCCGTCCGTCCTTCCGTCCGTCCGTCCGTCCGTTAACAATTCTTGTTACCGCTATTTCTCACAAAGTACTGAAGGAATCTTTCTCAAATTTCACATGTAGGTTCCCCTAGGGCCCTAGTTGTGCATATTGCATTTTGGGACCAATCGGTCAACAAGATGGCCGACTGGCGGCCATCTTGGATTTTGATAGTTAAAGTTTGTTACCGCTATTTCTCAGAAAGTTGTGAAGGGATCTTTCTCAAATTTCACATGTAGGTTCCCCTAGGGCCCTAGTTGTGCATATTGCATTTTGGGACCAATCTGTCAACAAGATGGCCGACTGGCGGCCATCTTGGATTTTGATAGTTTAAGTTTGTTACCGCTATTTCTCAGAAAGTTGTGAAGGGATCTTTCTCAAATTTCACATGTAGGTTCCCCTAGGGCCCTAGTTGTGCATATTGCATTTTGGGACCAATCGGTCAACAAGATGGCCGACTGGCGGCCATCTTGGATTTTGATAGTTAAAGTTTGTTACCGCTATTTCTCAGAAAGTTGTGAAGGGATCTTTCTCAAATTTCACATGTAGGTTCCCCTAGGGCCCTAGTTGTGCATATTGCATTTTGGGACCAATCTGTCAACAAGATGGCCGACTGGCGGCCATCTTGGATTTTGATAGTTTAAGTTTGTTACCGCTATTTCTCAGAAAGTTGTGAAGGGATCTTTCTCAAATTTCACATGTAGGTTCCCCTAGGGCCCTAGTTGTGCATATTGCATTTTGGGACCAATCGGTCAACAAGATGGCCGACTGGCGGCCATCTTGGATTTTGATAGTTAAAGTTTGTTACCGCTATTTCTCAGAAAGTTGTGAAGGGATCTTTCTCAAATTTCACATGTAGGTTCCCCTAGGGCCCTAGTTGTGCATATTGCATTTTGGGACCAATCGGTCAACAAGATGGCCGACTGGCGGCCATCTTGGATTTTGATAGTTAAAGTTTGTTACCGCTATTTCTCAGAAAGTTGTGAAGGGATCTTTCTCAAATTTCACATGTAGGTTCCCCTAGGGCCCTAGTTGTGCATATTGCATTTTGGGACCAATCTGTCAACAAGATGGCCGACTGGCGGCCATCTTGGATTTTGATAGTTTAAGTTTGTTACCGCTATTTCTCAGAAAGTTGTGAAGGGATCTTTCTCAAATTTCACATGTAGGTTCCCCTAGGGCCCTAGTTGTGCATATTGCATTTTGGGACCAATCGGTCAACAAGATGGCCGACTGGCGGCCAAATTGGATTTTGATAGTTAAAGTTTGTTACCGCTATTTCTCAGAAAGTGTGAAGGGATCTTTCTCAAATTTCACATGTAGGTTCCCCTAGGGCCCTAGTTGTGCATATTGCATTTTGGGACCAATCAGTCAACAAGATGGCCGACTGGCGGCCATCTTGGATTTTGATAGTTAAAGTTTGTTACCGCTATTTTTCAGAAAAGCTGTGAAGGGATCTTTCTCAAATTTCACATGTAGGTTCCCCTAGGGCCCTAGTTGTGCATATTGCATTTTGGGACCAATCGGTCAACAAGATGGCCGACTGGCGGCCATCTTGGATTTTGATAGTTAAAGTTTGTTACCGCTATTTCTCAGAAAGCTGTGAAGGGATCTTTCTCAAATTTCACATGTAGGTTCCCCTAGGGCCCTAGTTGTGCATATTGCATTTTGGGACCAATCTGTCAACAAGATGGCCGACTGGCGGCCATCTTGGATTTAGATAGTTTAAGTTTGTTACCGCTATTTCTCAGAAAGTTGTGAAGGGATCTTTCTCAAATTTCACATGTAGGTTCCCCTAGGGCCCTAGTTGTGCATATTGCATTTTGGGACCAATCGGTCAACAAGATGGCCGACTGGCGGCCATCTTGGATTTTGATAGTTTAAGTTTGTTACCGCTATTTCTCAGAAAGTTGTGAAGGGATCTTTCTCAAATTTCATATGTAGGTTCTCCTAGGGCCCTAGTTGTGCATATTGCATTTTGGGACCAATCTGTCAACAAGATAGTCCACCGGCGGCCATCTTGGATTTTGATAGTTAAAGTTTGTTAACGCTATTTCCCAGAAAGTACTGAAGGAATTTTTCTCAAATTTCATATGTAGGTTCCCCTAGGACCCTAGTTGTGCATATTGCATTTTGGGACAGATCGGTCAACAAGATGGCCGAAGGGCGGCCATCTTGGATGTTGATAGTTAAAGTTTGTTACCGCTATTTCTCAGAAAGTAATGAAGGTTTTTTTCTCAAATTTCATGTGCAGGTTCCTGAAGGGGTCTAGTGCATTTTCGGACTTATCGGTCAGCAAGATGATCGACAGGTAGCCATCTTGGATTTTGATAATTGAAGTTTGTTTCTGCTATATATGTCAGAAAGTACTGAAAGGATCTTTCTCAAGTTTAATATATAGTATGTAGTAAAAGTTTGAAAAGCAGGGAAAAGATCCCTCTTTCTGTTGTCAGACATAGATCATTCTTTGGTGGGCGCCAAGATCCCTCTGGGATCTCTTGTTAATGAAAAAATGTATTTGAAAATGTGGATTCTCAAATAAAGTTTGAAACCTGAAAATCGATTGACTTTGGCAAAACACAAAATCTGTTTTCTGACCACCAAATAATGTTGTATGACCTAATGATATAAAATTTCATTTCTCATCTGACAGAATAGTATTATATCGCAAAAGATTTTCAACGAGTCTTTTCGAGAGTGGCGAAGATGCAAATTTGAAGTGGAGAAAATTTCAAAGACTAATGAAATGGCTTGTCCAGCTTGTTCTGATGATATTCATGCTTGTCATTTGGATGGAAACAGAAAACTCTATCGCTTCAAAAATAGAGCTGTGTAAGTAAATAAGGATTTAGACAATATTTTTGGAATTCTGATAGCATTCATACAATTAACCTATAGACAATGATCATCATTTTATGCAATAATTTACAGGAAATGATTGTCATCAAGCGTAATGGCATTCATGGCAAGGGCCAGGTTTTTACATATTTGTAATTTTGAATTATACAGATCTGCAGGCAAATAAAATGACAATTATTAAGTGCACACCTGTTGGTGAATAACCTGAAAGTAATGAACTCAACACAAAATAAGCTTACTAGTAAGAAGTGTCAGATTTGACAATGACTGGTTTTAATTTTTGATATTATAAAGGTCCAAGGAAGAAAACTACTTCAAAGATGTCTTTATTATGGATGATGGTAAAGTGGATGATATGGTGAAAAAGATACAGTTTTCAGGAGTGCAGGTAGTTGTCTTTGTTTTATTTCAATATGAAGTAGAAAGGCCTGTTAAAGTTGAAGGTTTCAATTTCATACTTTCAACAACAAAGTTCACTGGTATTTACAAAAGATTATGTACAAGGGAAATGTTCGCTATCAAGCGATTTCTTCCACATGTAAATTTCCATGTTTCACTTTTAGGATCAGAAATGACCAAATTTAAAACCATTTGCCCTGTGTATAAAGACCCTTTAGCCATGTAGTCTACATTCCTGTAGTCCTTTTGTCGACCTTTATAGACAGGTTTGGCTACTAGAATATTTACTAAACATCTGTACCAAAATTGAAACTACTGTCAAACTTGCTTGAGCAATCACCTGAAGTAAATAGTCACCTCCTTTATGCTGCCAAGCTGTGGTCCACCAAAAGCAAAAATAATATATAATGAACCTTAAATAAGCCGTAAAATCTCTAATATGGCCAATGGTCACTATAATTTGCTTAGATTTGTTATCGACAACCATATTCAGCAGTCATTTGGTTCGGAAGTTGACATCCACATGATCACATGACTACAGTATATACATGTATAAGCTATCATGTGATATCTATAGGAGATTTCAGAAAAGATGGCGATGACGTCACACAAAGGTACATCCGGGCGCTCAAAGGTACAACTCCTATATCTGTACACATAAACATTGAGGGAACACAGCCGCTTGCGATGTTTGTTTACATTTTATTGTAATAAATAGTACGACAATCCGAGAACTATTGCGTTATTTACATTTCGAAAAGTGTAAATAAAAATATTTTACAATAATTTACAATTTTAAACATATGGTATTCATATATTTTACTCTGTTTATACTCCATTTTCGACCGCCACGAGAAAACACGGTCGCCATTACGTATAAACATTGACAGATATATTGCAAATATCAATTTGAAATTACAAATTAAATTCAAAGTCACCCAAAATATAATTATAAGCAATTACTGTTTTCGAAGGGTTTCTTGATAAAACACCTTACGATGTGTGATTAGTACAAAATTAAACATTTGCTTTCGTAGATTACCCCAAGCCCACGGCAGCCATTACAGTACAACCGAGAACCCGAATTTCGTCCGTTTTCAGTGTCATAAAATTACGTATTCTGGTTAATATTTTTGTCATCAATTTTGGGATTTAGTTTATAACATACAAATGAGTCAGTTTGTAGGTTCATTATATCATATTTTTAAACAAAACTTTGAGTATTTAGGATTCTCGAAGCCGTGCGCAATGAATGTATCCTGGTCGGCATTTACGTACAGTACTACGATCTGTAATTTATATCAATTTAAATGAAGTCTACCTAATATGTATTCAAATTATATAAAATTAATACCATTTCAATTGGAGACTTAACACAGCAGTCCATGGCATAAAAGCGGCTGAAAATGAAATATTAAAAATGAAATATGCAGCATGAAAACTGAACGATTTCACCATATATTATTTTTCGAGATCGGCAGCCATACATGTACGTGTACGTGTAACACAGTAGTTGATACAAGGGCATTCCATTAAAACAACATGTACATATTAAATAACGAAATATATATATCTTAAACAAGTACTTTTTTAGATAAAAGTGTTGGTAATCATTCATATGATTTATTTCCCCAACAATGCTGTGGCCTGCGGTGATCTACCAGCGATGAAGCCATACACGAGCGGCCGTGGTCTGGTCAGGTGGTTCACGTTTTGTTTATTCATGTTTAACAGAAACATGATACATTGAAATAAATCATTTATTCATAAACACCTTTTTCACAACCTCAATTTATACGTATGAACAAAATCGGGAACGTGTGATGGCCCGGCAGCGCTTCGATAGGTGGCTTCGACACTAAATCTACACTTGTTATATTTAGCAATAAACAAATGAAAATATAAAAATGTTAACATCCGTAACATGTGAAACAATAAGAAACCATTTCAAAATCAGAATTTGCAAGTATGAAAGTATAAACTTTTGTCAAAGTATCGATTATGAAGCAGGGATGTACGTATCTGTTATTGTTTTTATCAGTCGCCATACTGTGTTTGTACCTTTGAGGACCCGGATGTAAACTTTCTGTGACGTCACGCCATCTTTTCTGAAATCTCCTATTATTTGAGATTTTTATTTTTATTGTCAGAAATTTTTAAAGGTCACACTGAAATTTTGAGTGTTATTATGCAAGCTGAATCTGCACTTTATGATAAACTTCATGTAAAATGTAGTAAACAAACACCAATTGATGAGTATTTCAAAACAAAACAGACTTACAGTGTATCAATACATTATATGTACATGTATGTATTTAAACATTCCTTATTGTGATTTTCAAGTGAACCTGGTTTTAACAGACACCTGTTTTAAGCAGCTTATTTCTGTCAGTCCTTTGGGTGATCGCTTACTGCAAGCTTGACTGTATATAAAGATTGATTCATTTCATAAGTTTTCCCATGTGTATATTGGCTATTATGTGAAATTTATCCTGCAATAGGTCCCAAGAGCAATCGCATTTACAATCAAACCTCTATGATTCAAACTCTAAACTCTTCACAAATGAGTTTCCAACCAAAGTAAAATATTTCATGAATACCTCTTACTTGCTTTTCTAGTCAAACTCTTACTACCAGAGGTGTGTTCTCCATTTGCCTACTTTTTAGAGAACAAAGAAAAGTGTTGGTATAGGAGAACAATGGAAAACCAATTACCAGTATAGTCAGTTCCATATTAATTTTTACCTGTGCTTACCTCTGTTCATTTATCTGAGCTACTTATAGTTTGTCAAAAGTGGGGGAATTGAGCTATGTATACCTGTATAATTTTATCATATGACTTCCCATACAAAAAAGCCATTTTATAAATCTGGTCATGATAATAACTTTTCATAGATTAGAAAATGTAATTGGCGGCAGGTGCAAGCTTGTTTATTTTACATCAATTAGGAAAGAAGTTTTACAACTTATGCAAATCACTACCAATGGCCCAGATGTAAGAGTTTTAGAGCAGGAGGAAACCAGAGTGTCCAGAGAAAACCCACATGATCATGCAGGTGACCCATAACCCATAATATTTTCACGTCTGTGCCGGAGATCAAATCCCGGCTGGACAGGTGGAATAGGCAAATGGCTTAACCACTACACACCCGATCACCCGGAATTTTTTTTTCTTTCTAAAAACATTAAAACATTGAATTAGATTACGATATTTCCATTAGATAGATTACCATTGTTCTTTTTTTCTTTTCATAGGAAAAATCGAGTATTTGTGGAGAAAGCCATTGGAAAGCTGCCAAGTCCAGCAGCAAGTCCATGAAGAACCTGGATGAGACAGGACTGGTTGTAGGCTGCTGTAAACACGCCATCATGTTGAAGGGTCTAAACATGTTTCAAGGCGAGATATATGCATACCCAATGGTTCTTCAATTGACTCTCTTAGAGGACTTTAACAGCCTTCAGTTCATCTGCCAAGATGTTGTTTGTAAATATTATCCCTGGATGTTGAAAGTCCTAGAAAAACAAATCGACATTCAAGGGATTGAGAAACTGAAATACTGCAAACCATTCCTAAGCATCATGCATGGGAAAGCACATGATTGGTCATGTCAGGTAATTAAAAAATTACTCGCCATACTATTTTCTTTTCTTTTAAAACTCAAAAGCCAACAAATTAAGTCTTTGATACATGGAGGTCATTGGGTCCAGAGGCAATTTTTTTTTTGCGGTTTAAATATAAAATGACTCTTGCCGTTGGTACTCATCGGAGTTGAAACCCAACAAACAATTCCAATTCGGATAAAATAAATGAAATACCTGTACATGTAAATTATCAGACACAGACATGTATATCCTACAATTTATTTCAGATCTTATATGGTGGGAGATGGCAAGAGGGTTCTGGGACTGTCACCGGAGAGGAAATGGAGCAATGCAACAGCTACATATCAACTGCTGGTCTGACAACGAAGAACATGAGCAAAACTGGTAAACATGCTAATTATTATTTTACAAATCAAACATTGACATTACTATGTATGTAGGTTAACCTTAATGTAAATTAAAGTGGGAGACTGTCCAAATAGGGATGATGTGTCTTACTCTTTTACTAGTAGGGAAGAATTTACAGTGAAACCTCACCTACTCGACCACCTCAAGATTGCGACCACCCCGCTGTTATAGGCACTTGTTTTTAGTCCCAACTTTTTTTCTCTAAATGTCTTAATTTGTAATGGTTGTTTCAGTATTACAACCACCCCGCTATTCTGTATTTTGCCATGCAATTATCATAGTACCAAATGACCACTAATTAACACTATCAATCGACCCCTTGATTATGACCACGAGCACATTCACCAGCATCACATTTCTGCACAAAGTGACCTATGAACAACTGCCTGCAGATACATCAGTTGGTCTTTAGTTTTTTAATTATCAGATTATTTTATTAACCTGGACTTGATTTAATAATAGCATCCATTTATGTACCTGTTGTGATTAACAGTCAGAAACCCATCAGTTGATGTGATCGAAACCACATGTAACGCAACATTTTAACCAAGCATCACCAAAAATGTGTTTTATAGTTATACATACCTGGTATCTGTATAACCAAAAGTCACAAACATCATAACGTGTGCCACAGACTCTTAAGAATAGCAACTACAGGTTGTCCCAAAAAACATGTCCCGAGCTTGACGCTTTATAAAAGATGTTTTAATAGAAGGAAGATTTGAACTACCAAAAGAAAGGTAATTATCTGCTCTGTACAAACAATTTATAACAACCTGGAAAAATATCTTTTTGTTAAAACTTATATTGAGAAAGTCACATTTCGCTAATTTTGCAATTTGTTCAGAAAATTAATAACTTACAGTTAAAAGTGTGCAAGGTGTTGGATGACCTTTGAATTCTGTCCCTGAAATTCCTCACAACCTCACAATTCTGTAAATCTACTTCCTGGAGATGGGCTGCATACCTGGGTGACATTTTCATAACATTCCATTTACTAAAGCAGGGAATCTTCTAGCTGAATAGTAGAGTTCCTGATGATGTAATCTGTACATTTGTACCCAATTAAGTTAAATTCGGACACTCCTGCTTTCCAAATCATTTTGAATTTTCAAAAAAGTTTATTATTGCAAAAATGTTATTATCTGTCAAAGTTGGGACATGATTTTGGGGACACCCTGTCTATGATTAAGTAATCACATTCACATATTGTGTACAGTTTTGTTCATCATATGCCTGTCCTATTTCAATGTCGTTCTATTAGTAAATGAAATAATTATGTTCTCTTGTGCCATTTTTACAATTGTAAAAAAGATTTGTGATATAAGAAAATCTTACATTTTTGGAAGCAACACTGATGGTGGTAACTTGTACATTATATTTTGTAAATTCCGAATTTGTATTGCATGTCAAGTTCTGTGAATTTTTTTACTACCTCTATATTTTCATGCATGTACAAACATTTATGTCTGCTTTTGGAGGAGACAGGGTACCGGTACAGGTATAACCATTTGTGAAAGCGAAATAAGCTACTATTTATAATAAATTATCCATGTTTATTTCAGCAAGAGAAGAGGAGTTGACCATGCATGTACTTCACTGGAACAGGAAAAAGAAGGAAAAGCTTCCCATCCAGTTGACTAGTTCCTATGTAAAGGTGATTTCTTACATGATGATATCATGTCTATGAAATTCCTACAATTGGTTGATCCATTCTGTCCTTTAGGGTTATTATCCTCATTTTTTATTCACAGAGAATGAATCTTTTCCATCATAGCGAATTATTCCATATGATTTTTTTCATATGTGTGTTAAATGTTCCAAATATTCTCCTATGTATTGGCCCCTATCTCAAAAAACTTTTTAAGTAATTAGTTTAAAATCTTATATAAGGAATCTTCATAGGATATAATTAGCTGCACCAAGATAGACATCCCTAAACTTGATGGAGAAGCAAATTGATTTTTTTTTTTGTCATCCATATTCATTAATAGATCAAAACTTCACATGCCTTGACCTAGGTACAGCAAGTTTTGAATAATTGACGTGATCGACCCAAGGTCAATAGTACTGTTATTAAAAATGGATATTGCTTGTCATTTCTCCAGTGATATAAGGCCTATAATTGATAGGGTTTGATAAAACTGTATGCATGTGTGCACATTGACCATGTCAGATGAGTTTGACTTTCAGCATGATTATACTAAATAGTCAAAATTACTAAAACTACATTTAAAGGTCAACTGTGACCTTTTCTAATCGCCTTTTGTCCGGTGTTGGTCAGCGTGCGACGATAAAACAATTTACATTTTTGACCTCTTCTCAAAATCTGATGGAGCAATTTCAATGAAAGTTTGCACAAACCTTCTATGGCATAAGGCCAACAAAAATTGTGAATTAAATGGTCCCCCCCTCCCCCCAGGGGGCAATAGGAGGAGGTAAAATTGACTAAAATTTCAAAAATCTTCTTCTCCGCTCACAGATGTGGTAGAATCAAATTCTCTTCATAGATAAAAAGATCTTATAAAGGTCCTTTACAAAATTTTGTGAATTATATGAGAGTCTTGCATTCCCCCGTGGGGGTTAAATTTACTATAGTTTATATAGGAAAAACACATTTATTAGCATTATTTACTTAATTTTCATAGGAAATGAGTCAGACTTGCTTAGAATTATTAGCCTAAGATAGCTTTTTAATATCATATCCAAATTGGTCCTGGTCGACCCCTAGGAGCAAAGGGGTAGGGCCAAATGGGGTCAAAATTGCTAAAATTTCAAAAAAATCTTCTGAATTCTCAGATTTGATGGAACTAAATATAATCTTCATAAATTAAAAAGGCACATTTATGAAATTACTGGCTAACTTCAAGTGCCTGATGAGCCAATATATAGTGTTTTTATATGTCTTTGTTTCATTCTGTATCCAAACTCAGGTGATCGTTAAGGCCCATGAGCCTCTTGTTTATGAATACTGCTTCTTGTCGATTTGCTATTCTATCAAAATATTAATGTTAAGTTAATAAGTTTTAATGGTCGAATAGTTTTTCTGATGAATTGTTTTAAATTTCAGATCAGGAAGAACATTGAACAACTCAAGATTGAGCTTAATGAACTTAAGAAATATGGTAACATATTGCTGACTGATGCAGATCTTGAGTCATGGGAAAATAGTTTAAAGGAAATGGCGAAAGGTAAAAATTAACTGACTACCATAAATTGGTTTATATTTTAGTATTTGGCAATAAAATAAAATTCCAAAACCAATGCCTGCTGTCATTAATAGTTTAAAGGTCATCACTAGACATAGTTCTGTGACCGAAATGAAAATGACATTTAATTATATTTTTACCAAATAATAAAATCTTTATATATTTTAGAAACCGTTAGCCTTATTGTAAGACTGCCTGTTTATGTTAATAAAAATATATCTACTGATAGTGGTCTGATATTCATTGTATTGCTGAAACTAATTTCTGTTTTGATATGATAATTTGCAGATTCTCGAAAGAAAACCTCAGATAGCCAGCTGTCTGAAGTGGAGAAATTCTTCCTGCTTTCCATCTTCAAACGAGACAGTGAAAACCTTGGTCTGTTTGTTGACAAATCAGATGCAGTTACTGTGTTGTTAGCAGGGAATAGAAATCTTCACAAAGCTGCATCTGATTTCAAGAAACAAAATAAGGAGGAGGAATTGAACTATCTGCATAAACGGTATGCATTAAAAAAAACAATTACTGGAAAAGAAATTATTTCGCAATCATAATTTTTATAGTTTTAATACAGTGGCTATTAGGGTAAACTATTTATATGAAAATGTGTTTTGGTGCTTATAACATAGCAAAGTTATTTTGTTAATATAAAGTGAATAGATTTTAAGGAAGTGCCAATCCAAGCAATCAAATCAAACTTTTGTGGTGTATCACATGTAATTTGGGCTTAAACAATACTGACTGAAATAATTCTGATCCAGAAGAATTAAAATGTTGATTTTGACATTATGTTTAAAGTTTGAACATTAATATGTTTAAGGTTGTGTTGTTCTGGGAAGACAGAAGAGGAAATATTTGAAGCAGGAAGGAATTCCTTGGCAACAAAAAAGGCAAAATTATATCAAAACATGATTGAGATGGCATTTACCTCCATAAAACAAAGAGAGATGGAAATAACAAAAGTAGCTGGTAAGTAAACCAGTGAGCCTGCTGGATCTTATATAGCCAGAATTATTCGGGATATTTGTGATTCCCCTTTACAATAATATTCATTTGAGGACCTTGTGAACATGATAACTTCAGCAAATATTACTGAGCTGAATGACATTTTTTTTCATTCAGAGTAAAGAGATATTGGATGCTTTTAAAAATCAGAATTATCGGTCAGTTACTTTTTAAGTTATGCAATGATAATCAATTTGACCTTGTGAATGTAGATATATTCACTGAATTTAAAGAAACCTTGCAGGAAACCTAACATTAGAAAATTCTGACATGAGATTGACATTTGGAATTATTTGACGGTAACCCTAGATGTTGCCCTTTGTAATATCATTATTAAACCATGTGGATATGATACTTTTGCTTTTGTCGATTTCATGGGGTGATGAATTGAGTTCCTCTTGAAACAAATTGAATGAAATGCAAAGCAAGCAGTTCATGTTAAATTTGTTTCAAGAGGACAGATTTGTAGAGTTTCAACAAGGAAATAGTTGGACAGTAACATACAGATTATTAACTTTTTGTAATGAAAATTTGTACTTGAGTAGACTATCTCGAAGCTCAATGAAGCTTTGTATTCTTCCTATATAACACCTGAAATATTCTTGAAAGAGTTTGAAAATGAAAATGTTGCTTTATGTATGAAAAGTCTTAATGGTCAGGCGACTATAAAGGTGTCCATAGGCCTCTAATTATCCAAAACGTTGCTTTATTTGAAATTCAATTTTATATTATTTTTGTTAAAATTATTTACGTTTTCAGATACAAGTAAAATCAGGCATCGACTCCGTAGGAAGCTAGCAGATGAAAAGAAAGTGATCAAAAATCTGGTAGCAGATTACAATTTGGTTTGCCAAACAACCGACCCAATATCTCCACTTTTGGAAGAGGAAGATGCTATCTCTGGAAATTGGCCATGGATTCGTGTTTCAGGTTTGTTTGATGCATGTACAGAAATCGTGTACTTTTTTCTTATATTGCATGATCTTCTTTTTCAAAAAGAAACTTGCAATGTGACCTCATTTTTTAGGTCATGTGACCCAAAGGATGACATATAGTCATAGTGTTCTGTCTATCATTGTCCGCCATGTGTGAACTTAACAACTGCTTTTTGGCCTGTAGCATGCTGGGAAAAAGGGCTACCAAGTTTGTCCAAATGAATGAAATTGACCTTCATTAAAGGTTATAGGAGTCAAATAGGCTTAAGTCCTTAAACAAATTCTTGTTGATAAAGAAGAGAACTAGATACCTCATATTGAGTCTGTAGCATGCTGAGATGGCTAGCTACCAAAATTGTTTAAATTAATGACCTTGCCCTTCATTCAAGACCACACAGGGTCAAACAGACAAATACCTTAAAACTTCTTGTCAATATGATCAAGAGATTTTGAGACATATTACTGTATACTTGGAACATGTTGTGCTCTGCCAAGTCAGATGACTATTAAAAGGGGCCCATGGACCTCTTGGTTATTAAAATTTTCGTTGATTGTAACATTTGACAATTTCGTTGGGATTTAAAGTTGTGGGAATAGTCCATTCAAGGGTAACTAAATTCTACCACACAAAACACAGTTACAATGATAATCTAGATTTGGTGCTCAACCAATGTTTCTACAGGTGTATCAATTAAACAATATCCGTGTCATTGTTGATAATTACATGATAGACTCAATTGATTATTCGTAGGTAGGTATAGTCAACCAAATTGTGAAATCTATCTTTGTTTGAATACTAGTGCTTTATTATTATTCATCTTAAGAATATTTTTCATTTATGGTATACTGTGTTTACAATCGTATACATGTAATTTGTTTTCCTGTAGGGCCTGACTGTATCCCAACACGTGTTAAAAGGCTTTTGGTTGACAAAAAGATGGACCTCGCAAGGAATGAGGAAGAGCTTAACTTAATTGTAACAGAAATGAGGAATACTTTGTCAATGACACTCGAGCTAAAAATCATCCCTTGAGAATGCCATGACCTCTGTCACTGATAAATTAAAGACAGATAATTGTGAAATAAAAGGTATATGTGAATATATAAAAATTAAAAAAAACCAACAACTCAAGAATACAGGATCACTTGTGTATGATTGCGACTAGTTTCAACACTATGTGCAATTGTACAGACACCATGATCTTGTATGATTTTTTAATTGGTTAGACATTTTTATGTATACGGTGTATATATATATATATATATACATACATCTTTAAGCTGCCTAAGCTAGTTGTATATGAATGCTAAGAGAAAAAAAAATATATATATGTATATTTAGTACATAACATGACTTTTTCTCGAATTTTTATTGGTTCAGTCTCGCATTTCTCGCATTTTTATTGGTTCAGTCCCGCGCACGGTCAATTTGCGTGCTGATGTCACTGTCGCCATTTGCGCTATTCACTAACAATAGAAACTTATTTCACTGAGAATTGTTAAAAAAATCCATGAAATATGTTCAGAACTATATGAATGTCAAAAAATATCCTGATGTTTTTTTTGTTTTGTTTTTTTAATTATTTAGATGTGTATCCCAATAAATGCAATCCAAGGCGATACCAGTTCCAGGAAAATTCTACAAGGGAGGCTCTAAATGGATGTTTGGCGGTACTAGAACAACGTCATGCGCTCACAGTTTTACATGCCAGAAAGTGTTGTGCACAATTTAGAGACATAATTAACGATGTACCATTAAAAGTGGAAATGGACTTCAAGGATATAGAAGATTACAGTGAGGATGAAGATGATATTGAGGATTATGATGTTGATAAAATAATTGACAATCTGGAGGGTTTTGAATTTTAGAAACAGACAATATTGAATTTTAATGGGACATTTTAGTGAGGCTAATTCTGACGAAGCAAAATATAGTATAAATGTATTGTTCTACATTCCTTATGAAAAATATAGACAGAATTTTAGTTGTGTATCCTAATAACTTTGATCCTGGATGATACAATTTCCTAGAATATTCTACAAAGGATTAAGTTCTGAATTGTTTTTTGTTACTGACAGTATTGCATGCGAGAATTTTTTTTCAATTTTACCATTTAAAGGGACAATTCATTATAAAAATTCATTAAAAAAGTATTTTGGAATAACTAGATCAAGATGGTTGGTGACATTTGATAGGAAATATTTATTAATTATTTGTTTATTAGCTCACCAGTTCCGAAGGACCAAGGTGAGCTTATGCCATACCGTGGCGTCCTGCGTCCGTCCGTCCGTCAACAATCGACTTCTTCTCCATAACCGCTGGTCGGATTTCAACAAAATTTGACTGGTAGCATCCTTATAGGTTACATTTGTACTAATGTTGGGGCTGACCCCCTGGGGGCCTGAGGGGTGGGGTCAAAAGGGGTCAATTTGGCTTTTCCATATATAAACGACTCCTTCTCTGAAACTAAGCATGGGGATAGCACCCATAATGCAATGGTAAGCATCCTTATAAGGTGGGGGATTCAAAATTGTTCAAATGATAGGGCTGACCACCCGCAGTATCATGCAGACAAAGAAATAGGGGAAGTAGAGACAATTTGTTTTGTTGTTTAAGTTCTATATCCAAATAAATGTTCCAGTGTTGAACTGTCAGTAAAGATGTATCTGACAAGGAATAAGGTCTAATATGGAGTCTAACTACCCAGCACACTATAGCTAACTGTCTATATCTCTGAATAACTTGCTTCTTTCAATCCTTAAATAAGTCATTTATATCTAATCTAAATTCCTCAACGTTCTCAAAATAGATTGAAATTTAATACTTCAACTACACCAGATATAAGAAACAATTGATTTGCCTACTAATGTAAATGATTTTTTTTGAGTTAATTGAGTTTAATGATGGCAATATCTGATGTTTAAAATGTTTGATGGATATAACTATATTTGCTGCTGTGAACATTGCATATGATAAACAGTGACTGATTAGTTTCAACACATCACATGTTCGGAATTTGAGAGTGTATCATAATGATTGTACATGTAGATATTGTTGTTTCATATTGTGTCAAGATATAAAATTCAATATAAAAAAACTGTCTTGTTTCATTTTACGTTATTACAAAATCACGATTAGAATAATTCTGACAGCTAAAATGCAGATAGGTAACATACAAACTAATATCTATGTTAAAAAATAATCATTATAAATATAGCAGTTGAAAATCTTGGTGAACACCTGACTATTTCACCATGAATAACTACATGTATATACTGGTGATAACATAAAATGCTAGGCAAACTGACATGCTTTGAACAACCTGTCCCTATTTCATATATTTGTGCATGAACAATGATATACAAAATAATTTAATATGCGGTACCTTTATGGCCAAGTTTATGACTTTGTCTAAAAGTTTCTGGAGAAACAATTGCACTGCTCTTTTTAGCATTATCGCTAAGTGGGTCATTTATAAGGAGCATTTCAAGATAACCTACAATGATGCGACTCTACTTATGCAATAATATTCTCTGGATTGCTCTTACTTTTCAGTGACATACAAGAAAATGACAATATGCGACTCGCTTACGCAATAATGATTCTCTGGATTGTTCTTTTAAGAAGCATTTCTGTGACATACAAGAACTAACAATATGCGACTCGCTTTTTGCAATTAACGATTCTCTGGATTGCTCTTATAAGAAGCATTTCAGCCACATACAAGAAACTAACAATATGCGACTCGCTTATGCAATACGATTCTCTGGATTGCTCTTATAAGAAGCATTTCAGCCACATACAAGAAATGACAATATGCGACTCGCTTACGCATAGCGATTCTCTGGATTGCTCTTATAAGAAGCATTTTCAGCCACATACAAGAAAACTAACAATATGCGACTCGCTTATGCAATAACGATTCTCTGGATTGTTCTTATAAGAAGCATTTCAGCCACATACAAGAAAATGACAATATGCGACTCGCTTACGCAATAACGATTCTCTGGATTGCTCTTATAAGAAGCATTTCAGCCACATACAAGAAAATGACAATATGCGACTCGCTTATGCAATAACGATTCTCTGGATTGCTCTTATAAGAAGCATTTCAGCCACATACAAGAAACTAACAATATGCGACTCGCTTATGCAATAACGATTCTCTGGATTGTTCTTATAAGAAGCATTTCAGCATACATGGACAAATGACAATATGAGCATATGCGCTTCACTTATGCATTAACGATTCTCTGGATTGCTCTTATAAGAGCATTCAGCCACATACAAGAAAATGACAATATGCGACTCGCTTACGCATTAGCGATTCTCTGGATTGCTCTTATAAGAAGCATTTCAGCCACATACAAGAAACTAACAATATGCGACTCGCTTATGCAATAACGATTCTCTGGATTGTTCTTATAAGAAGCATTTCAGCCACATACATGAAAATGACAATATGCGACTCGCTTATGCAATAACGATTCTCTGGATTGCTCTTTAAAGAAGCATTTTAGCCGCATACAAGAAACTAACAATATGCGGCTCACTTATGCAATAACGATTCTCTGGATTGCTCTTATAAGAAGCATTTCAGCCACATACAAGAAAATGACAATATGCGACTCGCTTATGCTTTAGCGATTCTCTGGATTGCTCTTATAAGAAGCATTTCAGCCACATACAAGAAACTAACAATATGCGACTCGCTTATGCAATAACGATTCTCTGGATTGTTCTTATAAGAAGCATTTCAGCCACATACATGAAAATGACAATATGCGACTCGCTTATGCAATAACGATTCTCTGGATTGCTCTTTAAAGAAGCATTTTAGCCGCATACAAGAAACTAACAATATGCGGCTCACTTATGCAATAACGATTCTCTGGATTGCTCTTATAAGAAGCATTTCAGCCACATACAAGAAAATGACAATATGCGACTCGCTTTATGCATTAAAGCGATTCTCTGGATTGCTCTTATAAGAAGCATTTCAGCCACATACAAGATCATTTCAATTTTTGTCACATTCAACAGATATGAAAATTGTTGGTTCTTTTTTTCAGGCACCATGCATGCATAGTGACATACAAGAAATGAATACATAAAGTTCATCCCTTGGACCTGTATACAAGTGTATGTATACATATACATACAATTAGCATCATATGAAGACTGAAGAATGTTGATTTGAGTGCTCTTGAAAGTAAACCTTTCCAATATGCCATTATGGACCTAGAAGATCATGAACAGAACATTTAAACAGTATTAATTTATTAAATGTTCCTTTCAACTGTAATCATTAAATAAAATTATGATGCAATACTTTTTCATTGTTTAACTTTGTAGAAATATTTGTTTATATTAGTCCTCTAGATCCAGTGATTATAATTCTTGCATCCATATGCCTGCCCATTTGTTTGTCAGGGCTTGTGAGATAGCTTTTCAATTACTTTTAAAATATAAGGATTTTTTTACATATAGCAATATAGATACCATTGTCTTAGGATTTCTAAATTCTACTTTACAAGAGAGTAGACTCAACATATAAATAAAACCATAAAACTAGCAAGTTATCTGAGATGTTAAAAATCTTTTTGTCTGAACCAAATTTCACATTTATTGTCTATGTGTAACTTGTACATAGACCATTTATGTATTAATACTGTAGTAACAGTGATTAACAAACACATAGACTAAAATGTAGTATGTAGTACTATGTACATCTGTCTTTGATTTGAGTTCTAAACAAAAAAGTGGTACCTATTGGGAAGTTGTGACTTGGGCGAAGGGTGAAATACAGAAGAAATAGCTACACATGGAAAAAAGAAAGATATACAGTACCATATGGATTCAAAGTTGCTCCAAAATCAATGAGACTAAATAACCAAAAAAAAGCCATGTAAACCCCAAATATGCAATGACCAGATCAATGATAAAGCACCCTTCCACTTCCAGTTATCTGTAGCTATTCTATATTTCAACCCCCCACTCAAGTTACAACTTCCCAACCTCGTGATTCTTCTGTCTTTTAGCCCCCCACCCCCCAACACACACATACCTGATTGATTGTCATGTTATTTCAGGTTCCTATTCAGGTGTTATTCCTAAAAACCAAAAAGGGTATACACACTGTGTACTCTCAAAGGAGGGGAACCACTTCATTCAAAAATGGAATTTACAATTTCATCTTAATTTTGAAATTTTCAATTTAATTATTAATTACTGGACTATTAAAACAGTATAGAACCCCTCGGCTACAGACAAAGTACTGTGGTACACATTTCTCTTAATTAATTACTTTTCTTCAAATCAATCATCTTTTTCTCCAGAGCACAAAAAAGAACAGGAAACAACAGAAAAGGAAAGTAACATACATGTAGGCCTATATGTTTTCTGGAAATATATATGATGTGTTAATTCTCACAGCATAGGCCTACATGAATGTAAAGAATTAAATATTATCAATGTTTGAGAGAATTTCCTAGTTGTAATTCTATAGCAGCTACATGGAATGTACGTTTACATATATACATTGTACGATACATATACATCATAAAAGTTTCTTTCCTTCCAGCTGGACATTCATGTCATCTCTCTCCAGAACTCAAATATTGTTTACAAAAAAAAACCAACCAGAGACATAGATAATTTAATTAAATCTCTGCAAAAAACTACACGAATAATTGAACACATATATTGTACTTGTAAAATATCTATGTATGAGCTAATTTATTTTCACATCTTTGACAGCTACATGCATGGACGTTCTATGGAACGTTTTCGTGTGGTTTTAAATGGGAAATTATGTTACGATTATTTGTATTTAACCTTCATGATTCGGTTGATGTAAAATACGACGAATGCTATGCTGCAATAATTGCCCCTTGCCGGGGCCCCATCTCTGCATCGGCCGAATATTTGTGTCGATTTCCATGTACAAGATGCTTTTATCGAAAAATGATTACAAAGCATTGTCATTAATGTAAGAATACTTCATTTGCATCAAATGTATCATCTCAAAACAACAATTTGCATACCGCATTAGTGGTTTATCACACGAAACGAAACCGACACGACTGAGAAACACATGTCCATGTTGACATTTCCACGCAGCCTCGTTTTCAAAGAGTTTGGCGAATTTATATTTAGAACTGTGCTAAATTTACACGGGGCTTCCCCAAAATTTCAATGGTCAAAACTGGACACCGTAAGCAGAACTTGACCACCATTATGGTATACAATGACTTTTGGAAGGCCAAAGAACGCATTTAGACTGGTTTCCTTTGCCCGACTATTCACTAAAAAATATATACACGATTAAACACCAATTGTTGTTCAAATGATGAATATCATTTATGCTCTGTCGGCGGTGGAGCATCTTTAAAGCTTGTATGCTTGTGAGGTATTTTATAAAATATAACATATAAACCTGTTTTAGTATTATTTTTTTATGTTGATGTAATTTTGAACTCGCAATGCTTCATGAAGAAATGACAACTTGCCGTCCAATCGTCCATATAAATTGTCAGATCAGCACTGCAGAAAAATGTTTTCGTGAAAATACAACTGTACGTTAATTATAACAACTATATAACTTGCAATATTTACTAATTTTCGGACTAACGGGCCTTCGGACTGAAGGGCCTTCGGACTATTGGACCTTCGGATTATTGGACCTTCGGACTAACGGGCCTTCGGACTATTAGGCCGTAGGGATATAAGGGTGTCACCGTTTAGAATGTTAGTAATGTCTTTGGATAGAGCGGTGCTCAATAGTTGTAGGTTACGATGCGCTTTCCAGATAGCACTATCATCTGCAAATTGTGATATATTTTGTTTAATAGTAATAGTCAGATATGTCATTTATACAGATGTTAAATAGTGTAGGACTGATCACTGAGCCCTGGGGGTACCGTTTTCAATCGGGTATACTTCCGAGTACGTCTCCCCTATACGTACTTGTATAGTTCGGCCCTGTAATTTTTTTTTAATAAAACCATACATGTTTCCATGTATACCCATATTTTTCATTTTATATAATAAACCATCTTTCCACATCATATCGAATGCTTTTTCAAAATCAATAAATACAGCTAATAGACTTTCTTTATTAAGGTTGGCTTTTTGAATTTCGTTAGTTAGTTTTATTAGTTGGTCAGTTGTTCCACGGTTAGATCTAAACCCACACTGATTGATTGTAAGTTAATTGTTGCACTCAATGTACCATTTGAGGCGATTATTGACCATTTTCTCCATAATTTTGCAAAGGGTGGATGTAAGTGAGATGGGCCTGTAAGAAAGTGGTATATTAGGATTT
This sequence comes from Argopecten irradians, assembly GCF_041381155.1. Taxonomy (NCBI): domain Eukaryota; kingdom Metazoa; phylum Mollusca; class Bivalvia; order Pectinida; family Pectinidae; genus Argopecten; species Argopecten irradians. Next base: position 37,638,408 of record NC_091140.1, on the reverse strand, counting down.
TTTCCTTTTTGAAATATTGGAACAACAATGGAGTGTTTCCAGCTATTAGGGACTTTTTGCCTTGTCCATACCAGGTTGATATAATCTAATAAGACTTTCTGTGCTGATACACTTCATTGTTTATACATGTTATATGTTATTTTATCTTCCCCAGGACTTGTGTCTTTAGTTTGCGCAAGCGCATCAGTAAATTCCTGAAATGTAAAGATATTGTTAATATAATTATCACAAGGTTCAGTATTATTAATAAAATCAGACTGCTCTTGTTCGAATTGTGTTTTGTGCTGTAAAAAATCTTGATTATTGTTTTCGGTACTACTTACAGAGGAAAAGGAGGCTGCAAATAAGTTTGTTTTTTCTTTATTTTCTGTAATGTATGTATTGTTGTATATGAGTGCAGGTATTTCTTTACATGTGTTTGTGTTTTTCATGTCCTTGACAGCTTTCCAGACTTTTGCCATAGAAGCGTCTTTGTTAATGGTGTTACAGTAGTTTTGCCAATGTTCTTTTTTTACTGTGTTGATTACTGTTTTACTAGCCTCTCTTTTCTCTCTGTAGTCCTGCAAGTCAAAATAATTAAAACTTCCCCTGGGTTTGTTATAAGCCTTTCGCTTGGCACGTACTGCCCGCTCACAATCCGCATTCCACCATGGTACTGCAGAATATTTATAGTTCTTTTTCTGCTTAAAAAGAACATTAATATTAGTTATATTTATTATGGCCTGGGTGATATTTTTTAGACTTGACTCGACATTGCCGTCCAGTAATACCGGAGTTACTTCCCTTTCACTAGATGTTGTATAGCCCACCCAGTCAGCCCTGTTAAAATTCCAACCCGCTTTATTACCTGTATTATTTCTTAGCTGTTTACATTTATAGTGTATAATGATGGGGAAGTGGTCACTGTCAAAATTGTGTTCGTGAACCCTCCAGGTACACTGTCCGGCAATGTCTGGTGTAGCTAAGGTAAGGTCTAATATTGACATTTCAAAAGTTGATATATTTACTCAGGTGCCCGAGCCATCATTTAGTAGTGTAAGGTCATTATTTTCTATATAAGTGTATAAGGCATTGCCTTTGGCATTACAGTGATTGCCTCCCCATAGGGTATGATGGCTATTAAAGTCCCCACACATGATATATGGGGTACTTATAAATTGATTTAGATGGGTATAATCCTCGTGTTTATTGGAAGTAGCGGTGTTGTAAATATTTACTATACTTATAGCTTTGTCGTGTAATAATTTTATGACAGCATCGACTACTTCCATTACATTACTTGTGATATCTAGTTCGTGAAACACGAGGTTATGCCGTATATATGTAGCTACACCTCCCCTCTGTTGATGTTCAGGGCGATTTTTTAATATTGGAGGGTAAAAACCTGGAATAAAAAAGTTGGTATCTTTGGTAAGCCAAGTCTCTTGTCGACATATAACATTAATTTCAGGTCTACTTTCTATATAATTCAATAACTCAGTGCCATTTTTATTAATGCTCCGGGCATTCCATTGCAGAATGCCTATTACCAATAGTGGTGTTGTGGGTCATTTAAGTTGTTATTGCAGCGGGTACTATAACGGAACATCCAGATTGATACCGAACAGTGTATCGATCTGAGCAAGTATACACAAGTATATCTGACCAGCTGTCGCCAGATTGAAATTTCGTAATTACGGAGACCAGTAACAACATTGGTTTTTTGATTGGTACCGTTACCTGTGGTTCCTGTGTTAGAATAACGGACGGACGGACGGGTTGTTTTTGGCGGCGGGATGTTAAAGTCGGCCACACCGGTATAGGGTACACGATTAACTTCTGTGGCTTCCGCTGCAGCTTGTGCGTAGGATTTTTAACCTCGGCTATTGCCTCACGACGAGAGCATTTCTCAGTGGTTTGAATTTTAACAATTTCAACTGCCTTTTTCCTGGCAGGACACCCACCATATGCAGCACTATGTTGTCCACCACAGTTGACACACTTTTTTGTCTCACTAGTACAGTCTTGAACTTTATGTTCTCTCCCACATTTTTGACATCTTTGGGTGCCTCTACACTTGGCCGCTATGTGGCCATACCGATTACATTTATAGCATCTGAGCGGTGGTGGTATGTATTGTTTTACATTGTGTGAGCGGTACCCAATGGATATCCGCTCGGGCAAGGTTTTACAGTTAAAAGTTAATTTGACAGTTGTACTGCCTTCAATACTAGATAATGGGGGGGGGGGCAAAGGTTCATACTGTCTGCCTTTCATGCGGGTGACTTTACCAGCCTCTGCCTCTTCGAGGCATTGTAAAATATCAGCATCTGAGATGTCTGGTGAGACGCCGTATATTTTACAATGTATTTTGATGATTTTGCCTACGCCTCCGCCGGAAAAAAAATTTACGATTTAAGAATGGCTTAGATGAGTTTTACGATGCATTTTGATGAATTTGAGAGCGCCGAAAGGCGCGAGAATTTGGTGTTAGGGGGGTCCGGGGGTCTCCCCCGGGAAAAAAATAACGATTTAAAATGGCTTAGATGAGTTTTACGATGTATTTTAATGATTATATTTAGCGTTCTTAACATGGTAATTTTTCGATTTAAAGTTACCTGCATTTAGAAATGATAATTGTGTCGTCATAACATTATGCAACCCTACTCGATCTGAATATACCGGCTTCACACCATCGGCACATTGTTGTGTAACATAAAAAAATGAATTAATTGTCTCGCTAAGACATATAGACAAATTGATCTTTTAAGAGAGACTTTTTTAAATAGTACATAGAATCCCTTGATGGACATTTTTAGTCTAGTTCGTGTGTATTGAATTTTTACTATTTAAGGTTTGACATGTGCTTGAACGTTTTAGGAAATGCGCCGCGCAGCGGAAAATTTTGTAGAATGAAGTACGAAAAATGTGCAGGAGGACCATTTTTTCTTTCAAATAAGCATTTTTAGAAAATTTCAGTCGGCGGAAATGGGGGGGGGGGGGGGGCAAAAAGACATGTTTGCCCCCCCGTCCTGGGGAACGGGGGGGCAGTTGCCCCCCCTGCCCCCCCGCTTCCTACGCTCCTGGACAGTTGTACTGCCTTCAATACTATCATACTGTCTGCCTTTCATGCGGGTGACTTTACCAGCCTCTGCCTCTTCGAGGCATTGTAAAATATCAGCATCTGAGATGTCTGGTGAGACGCCGTATATTACGCCTTCAACTTTGTCTGTTGAGACTGGTTCCTTTACATATATCTTATACTCACCAAATTGTTTTTCTTTAAATAGTTTCTTTTTCTGCATGTCATCAGTGCATACTACCATCAAATCTCCATTTCCCAGGCCCCTGATGCTTTTCACTGGGTATTTTATAACACCTGTAATAAGTTTTTGGATTTTAATATGGTTACATTGGGATAGTTTCACAGTTTTGCAATGTATGATGAGTGCGTCTTTACTTACGTTGTCTTTCGGGGAGTTTATTCTTTTTCTCTTAGCATCCTGTGAGTATTGCATCTTATCAGGGGTGTCGAAGTTTAGTCTTCCTACAGAGGTAAATGCATCAAAGTCCTGGGACGATGTAGTTTGGTATAGATCTTCGACCTCCATACTGCTACTTCATGGAAAACCGGGAAAGACCGATAGTACAATGTACGGAGAGCTAACGGGTTTACAAAGACTGACGACGATCAAGAGACACGGACGATGGACAGCGGACGATTCGCAGAGAGCACAAACGACAGACAATAAACGAATTACAACACACGGACAAGTGCAGACGACGGACGTGGCACAAACCACTCACTAATACCAGTATACCACAATAAATGGCGATCAGGGTAACAAGCAATTTTGATTGGATCGTCGGAGACCCACGGGTGACGCACAGGGATCTGAGAATTGGTTACAGATTATGTAATCATGGACCCACCAGAGTGCCCTAAAACCATCTTTAGATGTTTTAGATGTCTAGATAAAAAAACCGATAAAAATCATAGAGTCTACTCTACATGAATTAAAGACGGTTCTGGTGATTTTCTATTGTTTTCAGACGAGCTTTGAGAAAGCACTCACAGGCCTGTATCATAAACTGCAGGTCCGTCAGGATTTATACTTGAAAACGGAAACGGCCTCCGTGTAGTTTGAACGCATATTACTTCCCTTGGCGGAACTCTCTTGTTGTGGAGGGGTGATTAGGATATTTACCCGCCAAGTTGTAAGTTGCCGATGCGTGAACGATGTCGACGAATAATGCCAATATACAGCTTACTGGCGTAAATGGAAATAAGGATAGTGGAGAAAATAAGTAATGTAACCCCCTTTGACCATTTGCAATGCATGATTAAGCGATCATACGATGTTTTCATAAATTAAGCGAATATTTATTTATATGTTGACTGTTGTTTAGTGTTGACTATCCTCGATACTCCATGGGTTTCTATCACTGTATCACCACTGGAATTAATCCATTAAGAGTATGAGATGCACCGTATACGTATTTGACACGACTTAATGATTCAAAAGTGCTTCGTGCTTTCTAACATTGCTGAAATACAGCTGTATTTGATTTTCATAGCAAAACAGAAGGCTGTTAGGAGATAATCCAATAATTATAATATTACCTAGACACGTACGTCGATATTGAGAAACTTCTGATTGCCAATATACGACGTGGGTCTAATGATCAAAAGTGTCTCGTCGTGCTATACCTCTAACATTGTTAGAGTGTTCAGTAAAAAGAAGTCAACTAGCTAGTCAGAAGAAAGTATTTTCCCCTACAACAGTAGCTAGAAAATGAACGTGATCATTCATTGGTTGCAAAGACTTCCTTAGATGACTTACTGAAAGCAATCTCAATCTTCAAGGCCATACACTGTTATTCGATGTACATCACTAACATCAAATTTAAAGGACAAAACTACCCACTCATCCGCTGTTGCCCACTGAGCCTTAAGTTTTGGCATATTCCAGTGAACTCCAGGGTGGATATGGGGACAGTGATAGTAACCCCTGTAGTGTTGAGGATGACTAATAAGCTAATCATGATGAGCAACTTACAGACCTGCTAATTAAGTTTGTTAGTGTCTGTTTATGTATCTTACATTACTGTTACATGTATGTAAATTGCACCAAATATGTCATTACATGTGGTAGGCGTTTTCCTGTGACACAGAATTGCATGCATATATAGTTACACAAAAAAAATTAAAGTGAATAGTCAGGCAATGGAACCAGTCTACATGCGTTCGTTGGCCTTCCCAAAGCCCTTGTATATCATAAATATGGTCAAGTTCTGCTTAAGTTGTCCAGTTTTGACCATTGAAATTATGGAAAAGCCTAGTGTACATTTAGCACCATTTAATAAATAAATTTTGAAAGCGAGGCTGTGTGGGAATGTCAATACGGACATAGCCAGCTGGGAGGACGTTTAAGGATTCCTGTAATATAAATTTATTTCTTCACATGCAGCGCGATTTGATTGGAAATTTTATTTTCCTATTTCAAAAGAAATTATACTGGATATATCAACACCATTTTACCAACTTCAGCCTTCCTTTGCCAAACTATTCACTTTAAATATTTGATTTAGCCATAGACCAACATGTGAACTATCTTTTAATTTTTGTTTTTGCCAATTAATTTCTTTGTTGCTAAGTCACAAAAAATCAATAAAATCAATATTTTACAAATGTCCCTTAAATAAAAGTGACTTATCTCATATCTTAAAGATGTATCAGTTGTCAGCAAAAAAAATGTTATGCACTTATTATTTTTTTAGAGATCCCAGTAACAAGAGGGAGGGTTACCTGGAATGGCCTGAATATTTCATGGCCATAGCTTTTCTGAGTGCACAGCGGAGTAAAGACCCCAAAACACAGGTACGAAAAATATATTGCATAATTACATACATGTACAGTAGTACTTGGAAATCATAATAATCTGTAGATAATGAAAAGAAAAAAATATCAGTTTTGTGAAATGTCTTCATATTTATTAGATGAATATATCATATATTTTTCCTTAATAGGAAACATTATCAAGGGTGATATGTAACATAATATCAACTGTACTGTATCTACCAGACTCCAGTCTGTAATTTAGATATTAGTTTCCATCTCTTGACCTCCTTGATTATTTCAAAATCATTGAACATGTACAGGTTCCATTAATCTGCTGACTAGTACTGTTTCATCCTAAAATACTAGCCAAAAACATCATCGATATTCCAGGGGTTCCGATCACTTACGATCTCTACACCCCTGGACTATCTCATAGTGAAATTGAAGGCAGCTCAGCGGAAAACATTTGACCAATCACAGGCTAGCAAAGATTTCCTTTGAAGAATAAAGAGAGAGCGACGCCTAACATCAAAGCCACACAGTCAACCACAGTGTACCGTTATACGGCTCTTTTGATGTACATCAAAGGACTAAATTACCTGTTCTAATCTGTTGCCTTCAATTTCACTATGAGATAGTCCAGGGGTGTAGAGATCGTAAGTGATCGGAAGCCCTGGAGTTTCCAGGATGGTACTGTTCAATCAGGCATAATTTCATATGCCAAAACTGATTTCAAGAAAAATGTTCAAGACAGAATTGAATACTGTATTCAACCCAATAAGCGCCCAGGGCCCTTAAAAAATTGAAGCAAATCAGGGGGCGCTTAATAGAAAAAAATTTGGACTTGCCTTTCATAAAATGATTCTAAAAAGTAAGCTGTAAATCAAGTTGCAAAAGAAATAGGTAAGAAAACCAACAAAGTTTTCATATTTTCAGTCTGCATTTAATTCAAAGTAAGTGACATTGAAGCCTAAAAAAAAAGAGGGAGGTGCGCTTATACGGACAGGGGTTCTTATTGGGTCGAATACGGTAATATGTATTGCTAATAGTAAAGCAGTTGTGTCTGTTTTAGGTTGGGGCGTGTATAGTTAACACTGAGAATAAGATCGTGGGTATCGGTTATAATGGAATGCCACAAGGGTGTAGTGATGATCTGATGCCTTGGAACCGAAGTGCAGACAACATACTTGATACAAAACAGCTTTATGGTAATTTCCTACCTTCTTGAAAGAAAACATCTGTTATTTTAAGTTTAATATAAGATTATTATGAATAAAAGCAACCTGATGCATATTCCTTCAGAAGCAGACTGATCTACATATGAGCGTATTTTATAAAATATATAAATGTATCAAAAGTTTTTATAAAACTGCTGATAGATTTTTAAAAAATAATGTGGAAGACATTTATGAGATATTATTTATTTATCTAGTATGCCATGCAGAGTTGAATGCTGTGTTAAATAAGAACTCTACAGATGTGAAAGACTGTACGGTGTATGTGGCGCTCTTCCCCTGTAATGAGTGTGCCAAAGTTCTCATTCAGTCCCGGATCAAGGAAGTGGTGTATTACTCAGACAAATATCATCACAAAGTAGAGTTTAAGGCTTCTAGAAGGATGCTTGACATGGCTGGAATAAAACACAGGTAAAAAAATCTTAACTGTACTTTTAGGACTACAAAATAACTAAACAAACAGACATTTCTAAGAATTTCAAAGAAAGTCACCGAAAATCAGGCAAATCCTCCCAATATCTATTGATATATCACCCGTGTAATAGTTTTTCATGTCACTAGTGTAATATGTAAGGAGGGATTTTCATTGGCTGGAAATTCATTGACGTCATGACAAACAATAAAATGACGTCAGGAAAAATGATGTGATGTCTGGATTTCTAGAACGATGGAACAAAATGATAGTGTTCACTGGATTATTGCAAAACATGTTGACGCAAGATTCCTCAAATTGTAGGTTGTTGTAGTTATGTGATAAAGAGTGTCTTAAAAGTCATCTGAACGGTTTGATTTTGGCTTGCAAATACTCTCAAAAATAAAAACTTCTGAGACTTATTTCATAAAATCTCCTATGAAATGAACAATTATTTAAGATCCTATAGATACACATATATTGCAATCTGAAATCATATTCAAATTTTCATAAAACAAATTACCAAGTTTTCTGGTCAAAGTGAGGAAAAAAATCATTCTGTTTAATTTTTCAGACAATACAGACCTAAACAGGGAAAAATTGTCATAGACTTTTCATCAATAGAAGCCGTTACCAATGGCTCAAACACTTCAACTGATGAAACTAAGGTCGTTGATGACGGACAAGTGGCTTCTAATGGAGATGCAAAGTAATGGAACACACAGAGTGAAAGACAATCATAGGAAAACTACCAGAGTTATAAAATGTATACCATTCGAAGTAATGGAACACACAGAGTAAAAGACAATCATAGGAAAACTACCAAAGCTGTAAAATTTATACCATTCAACATTGTAAATGTAGCGTAACATAATGGAGTTGATCATATGGTAAAATTTAGAGATCTTCTGTTGAACATTCTTCAAAATAAGGTCAAAATTAGATTAGGAGCAACAAAATACATTTTTTACTTCAAATTAAACACCATATTTGAGTTATACTAGTTTTAGTGTACTGTAAGCGTGGATATATTTGAGTTTTATTTCGCGATTTACATATATTAGCAATGTTGTTATTTTGGATTTTCATTCATTCATTCATTCATTCATTCATTCATTCATTCAATTCATAACATATATATATATGTAAAGTGATATTTCTTTTTTTCCATTTTTGTTTTAGCAGCACTGTTTTGTTTGTGAAGACAAAAATCTACATAACTGAACTTCAATCTTTTGTTGGCAACAAGTTTGAATTTATATGTTCAAGTATGCATTTGCTATTGTATAATGCTACTAAATGCATTAAATACTACAGGTTGTGAAAGCTGACTAATTAACATCACAGATTATTCATAATCAAGTAAATATCATTAATATTCATATCCAATATGCATGAATTATACATAGCTATATTTGATCTAAAATGAATGTTTATCAGTCACTGCCCTGCAGGTAGGGCATTAGAATAGTACCTGCTGTTCCTATTGCATGATAGTAAAAGGTGACTAAATTTAGGATATTATATTTTCTCTTCTTCCTAACTTACTGTCTTTTTTCTAACGTCTCCCTTGACACCACCTCACTTTTCGCATTTGTTTAACCACTCGTTCCTGTGAGGTCATCCTCGATATTCCAGGGGTTCCGATCACTTACGATCTCTACACCCCTGGACTACATCATAGTAAAACTGGAGGCAACAGAACAGAACTGGTAATTTAGTCCTTTGATGTACATCAAAAGAGCCGTACACTGGTTGACTGTGTGGCTTTGAAGTTGGACGATACTCTCTCTGTAGTCTTCAAAGGAAATCTTTGCTAGTCTGTGATTGGTCAAATGTTTTCCGCTGAACTGCCTGCAATTTCACCATGAGATAGTCCAGGGGTGTAGAGATCGTAAGTGAACGGAACCCCTGGAGTATCGAGGATGCTGTGAGGTAGGCTCTGGGTTCTTTCCTCAGACTGAGACACACCATGTTTATTACAATTAGACACACTTACAACGAATTCATGATTAAATCATAATAATTTCCAATACCTGTCAAAGTTCCTATATGATATCTGCATTATGTGTACATACCTATAACAAAGTGATGGTGTTGATGCCCAAAGGTCCGTTTACAGAAATACAATTAATGAATAATATTTCAGCATAACAATTGCGTAAAAACCTGGCCTATGTGATCTGCTTTTGTCCTCTTTTTACGCTGGTCTTTAATATGAGGCATTGCAACACCATACTTTGTATATGGTACTTAAATCTTTTGAATTCAATTTTTCAATCCATTCAGAGCAAGACTTTAAAAAAGGTACAAATAGTATAATTGATAGCTTATGAATCAAGATTGTGAGGGGGAAAAAAACAGGAAAAAAACAATACTTTGTTCTTTCGAATAAACATTTATCAACTTATTGAAGAAGTTTTAACCAAATTGATAAACTACAATGTAGCTAATAAGTTATTGGTTATTTTACAAAACCTATGTACAAACCTGATTACCATGGCGACATTGTTAACATGGGCCCACTTTGGATACTAGTTTCATATTTTGATGCAATGTACTAGTTAACTCAAAAAAAAATGCTCTGTGCAGCATAACCATTTGCTTGCTGTTTTAAAAGTTTAGTTAGAAATTGGATTGAAGTGTCTGAGAAAATTATTCATGATAAATAATTGAAAAATATTAAATATTTAAATCAATATTAGTTAAGTGTTAATTGTTTCTAAACATTAGTAACATGTTCATATATATGATGGAAAGGAATTGCACATTTTTAGCTCACCAGCTCGAAGGCCGTGTTGCAGCGTCAGTCTGTCATCCAGTGTCAAATTTTCCATTTAAACAACTTCCCCAAAAGTTGGAGAACTATATTCCTGCAATTGGGCTTATAGCATAAAAAGCTGGGATGAAGGGATACAAAGTTTGTTCAAATTAATGACCTTGACCTTCATTCAAGTTCACAGGGGTCAAATAGGCTATACTATCTTTAAACGACTTCTTAATAAATATGAGGTCGTACATAAAAAAATTATTGTCTTGTGTTTTAAGTATGCACCATGCTTACCAGATAGCAGGTGAGCGTTTCGTGGCTTTTTGGCCCTTGTTAGCTTAGGGTCAGGATGACCTATATTCATCATGTTTCGTATATCGTCATGCGCCATGTATTAACGTTTCATCCCTAGCTTCTCAATAACTGAAAGGCCGGTACTGGTACATTTAGTATGCTTGGATGAAGGGCTACCAAGCTTGTTCCTGGACCTTGACTCATTCAAAAAGAATTAAAGAATTCTGATCAGTAACTGAAGAAGCTAGAGACATGATACTGGACCTGCGCCATGCTGGGATTGAGGGCTACCAAGTTTGATCAAATGAATGACCTTGGCGTTCATTTAAAACATATTACATATGTAGAAACTTTTAACTTCTACTGAATAGCTCCTTATAATTTAACAATGCCTTGTGTTAGTCCAAGAAAATATGAGCATTTTCAGCCTTTGTTTATTCTTTTGTATTGATCCAAAGATGTTTTTACCATAATTGTATAAGATTATGTTGTATTGTGCCAATAGTCAGATTACCGTTAAAGTCATGGCCCTCTTGTATAAGAAATAATTCATTTTTGTGAAACACGTACGTTTAAATTAATTTTCTTGAATAAATTTGTTTTGTTGTGTCCATTGCAAGGATTCAAAGTATAGATTAAGGATAACACATGTATGACTGCATTAATTGTATCGTTAATTAATGCTGTGGCAGTCGAAAGTGATACGGGTATGTATTCATGTAAGAAATTTCTACTCCTGCAAATGTTAGGAGTTCAGAAGGTTATACACAGACATTATCTGCAATACAATTTTTTTTCTTAATGGCATACATGAGGGATTTGAAATACTAAGATATTTGTACGATAATTAAGGAAGCGGGATCAAATGCCCGATCTCGATTTCCAGGGGTAACTCCTAAAATTCAGTATATGTATAGTCATAAACTGTTGCATATAATACCTACTACAAACACACGGAAAAGCAGAGACGGAAGTCGACCTAGTCACTTTCAATTTGAAGAATATAACATTACACTCACAGTGTTTGAATACCCAGAAAATAAGCCACAATTACCAAAAAGGTCATAATAAAAAGGAATAAGTAGAAAGATACATATCATGTTACAGAAAATGCAAATAGTATGAATGCTAACATATTCACAATTCATCCAAAATTACAGTTGGCCAATTCCAGAGCAATGTCATGCAAGTACAAATTTCATAAAAACACTACAGTAGATTTAAAATGGTTTATTTCTGAAGAAATTCGATTTAAACAACGGATGAATCCTGGGTAGATAATGTTAACTGTAATTTTGTGGGGGAAAAAAGAAAAAAACATTGCAGAGTCTTGAAAGCTTGAAAGCCTGTTATCCATTGACAACAAATCTATCAATTGTGATGAAAAGGTTTATTTCCTGTGGCAACATGCCTTGATAGTATAGACGGGATGCTTTTAATGACATTCCTGTTTATTCAAAATCGCTAATTCGGAAAGTTTAAAAGATTAAAGGATTTATCTCTATGCCCGCGGAGTCAGAGCAAAGATTTATATTACCCTTCCCTTAGGGATCTTTCCGGCCATATTTGTTTACAATCCATGCGTAACTTTATGACGCGTATATTAATGATTTACCTCTATTTTCTAGTTTCAGCTGTGACACCGAATTCAATCCTTTTAAAACTACTTGAATAATAATAAGTTCAATAGATAACGCTATTGTGACATCACTGATAATATGATGTCGTACGATTGTCTCTGTACAAGGAAACGTCAAATGCGAGCCTGATTTCACCACTCATTTACAAACAAAACGTCCTATTTTTATATATTTGATAAATATAACTCGTGGCATGTAATATGATAGTTATTATATATCTCCAAAAGACTCCTGATATATCAAGTTATTTCAGCCAGTATTACATGTGTAGGTATGAGAGCTATTTCATATTCAATACCAGCCAGTATTACATGTGTAGGTATGAGAGAAATAACTTGATATATCCCTATCCTTATAATTTATATCCTCATATGAAAGAGTCTTATATTATTAACTGATTTGATAAATGTCATTACATAGCCACTCGTGTAAGATCCTTAGTCTTCAAAACATTAATTCCAATGATGACCAATTTTATAAAGGCACAATTATTGCTTATATTATTAATGATTTCAAGTAGCAATGTACATATGTAGTATATGTATTGATTTTGATAATTTAGGGATAAAATACCTTACACATTTGTTCTGACCCAACAAAGTCTCTCACTATCTCTGTTGGGACTGTCCCTTGCATTGCCTGTAATGGATTAAGATTAATACCCAATCATAATTCCATGCTATGCATGAAACAAATTTTCTATCAATCTATAAAGAAAATTCTGGCCACAGACTTTCAATTTCAATTCCTTATACATATGTTGCAACATGCCATTAGATTTTAGACCTTGTTTAAAGAAGTGATATTTTATATGCCAATATATCACTTCTGAAGTATACTTTAACTTGTCAGAATTGAAAGGACTCTTTTATAAGGTCGAATCCTGTCAAAGAAACGCTCATTGTACATGTTGTAGTCACTAGTAAACATAATGGCATGGTTATATGGTGATAGGATTTTTTTTTCCATGTTCTGTAACAATTTTTTTTTTATATTTTATTTTATTTTCGAAAATTTACATATACAGATACATGGTTATCTCGCTCACACCATACACACCTCCTCACATCATATTCAGCATAATTTCAATATATTGCCATCTTCATGTACTATAATCATCCTCAAAAATTGACCATCACATTCACATCCCACAGCCTCATCAATGATCATCATTCATACTCACATCGTCAGTAATTAAGCATACCAATTTATTATTAATTCGTCCAAGATAATCATACACAATCGACCCAATCACATCTTTATTCAACATGACATAAATATAATATTATCGTCATCCTTATAACATTTATCATCATATAAACTTACATCATCATTCAGTATGATATCAATAAGATTGTAATCCTCATCAGTGGTCAACAAACACATCATCATTCATCATAAAATCACTAATTACATTATTCCTCCATATCATCTATCACCCTACAAGCATAATACCATAACATTACATTTCAACATGACTTCAATATATATTTTCATTATTAGCATGCCCTAATCGTTATCATACTTTTAAATGTGGTCAAATAAAAAAAACTAAGTCTCTGACACATCGAAACATACTTACAAAACACTGACAAGTGGACATACTTGTGACACACACACACACACACACACACGTACAAAACACACACATATAAAAGACACACAATGAGAGAGAGACAGGGGGAAGAGAGAGATAGAGAGAAAGAAAAAGGAGGGGAGAGAGGTCAGACTTTCAGATCATATGGCTCATTACTTACACAATTAGAAGAGCTTAACTGATATTAATGATGTATGTAATTTTAGTGTATAGCATGACAGAGTTAATTTAGTCAAGTTCAACATGTGATAGGAATAGGTACCGAACCCTGTGGATTTACTAAAAACAAACTCTTACATGTATACCTGTCGCCGAGCAAATTCTAACTAGCTGTTTCATGCATAAATATCTTAATTACATTGTGGATTGAGTAATGAATTAATGACAGATATTTGATATTTAGCAAAAATAACTCAACATGGAGTAAAACACTTAATGTACATAAAAATGGTAAATTGTGTTGCAATTTAATAGAGACTCCCCCAATGGACCTCTCCTTTTTCCTATCCTATCACAAAACAGGACCAGGCGATTCTTTATTTTCTTAAGTTAAATAATTAATTACGCCCCGAAAAAAAATCCATTACACTGTCCTGTATGAAATGAAGTACTGCTTGCGCTTGATGCACCAAAGCAAAATCAATTATTTCATATTATTAAATTTTTAGTGTTAATTAGTCGAGGCATAAGCTTATACAAGCTAATACTTAAATAAAATTATTGTCTGAAAATTAACATCCTGAAAGACAGGAAACGGAGACCAACCAACACTATACCCCACCCCTTCCACCAACAGTTCACTGACAAAGAAGCCTTGAAGTTGTTTCATAATATATAAAACGAAACCTGACTCTATACCCTATTCCATTTAATCTTATAGTATCCTTTGTTTATTACATTATCTATTCTACTTTTGCCGCTGAACAAACTAAGAGAGACGAAGATTTTGAAAGCTTTAAGGTCGTCTTCATGACCTAGTTTAAAATATTCGGTTTCCCTCTAGCATATCATATTAGCCTTGTCAAGGATTATTTTGTATTATCGTTGCCACCTCCTGGTTCACAATAGATATACCATACACTTCCTCCGTTTGATCTAAGAAGTAGAGACGCTCACGCCCCAAAACATCTGGTTCTATTTTCCTTGTTATTTTCCCCAATATTATCCATAGCAATACATCTTGTTTGATTATTGTATTGCTATTACAGTAATTGAATTTGTAAGCTGCACTGTATATATTATCATCTTGCATTAACTATACATACATTTGTATATATCCAGTGTATGCTAATAAGTTTAAGTTTGTCCAGTAAACTATAGCCCCTGTCGTATATTTTCTCTTATCTATTCTTTTATTACAGCTATTGAAAAGTTCTTGACGACAAGCCAAAATAAACAGTTGAAGACTATCTAATGAATAGTATTTTTTATAGATATTGAATTATGTTTACTTCCTTGTTTCGAACGGGTCAGTTTAATATTCATATTCATACTCGACGAAAACATATTTACCGTCTTCGTAACTAGTCATGCGTTACGAAAATTCAAACGAATATGCTCCATATGAAATCATTTAGCATATTAGAAGCTGGAAATGAACGCATCCATATATAAAATTCCCATTTTACGAATCAAGTTAAGCTGAATAGACTTGTGTTTACGCTGACGCGTCATAAGCACACATGTGTGCATATAACCATACGTGGTTCCTGGTGTGACGGCGTGCACCATCATCACGGCACTGTGAGGCTTCAGTATGATGTTGTTTTGACGTGATCTTGCCATGGCTACCCGGTCCTGTGACGGGACTAAAGCAGGTATGTTTGTTTATATGACCTTGTAAACACGGGTAGACTGACCACTAGACCCTTACAAGACTTTCTCAGTTCTTTACTAGATTATCTACCCCTGGTTTGAATCAGACATGTAGAAAAGATAAAATGATCAAGTTAGGGATGTTTTCAATATTCTAGAGACTGATGGCCAGTCTTATACATGAGTAACGAGATTAGCTTCTGTTAAGTTTATTATTTTATTGCACATGTGTGCACTGCATGTACGTGTACAAGGTGTATTGTTGAAGTCTATAAATGCTATTAAAAATCCCGAGGAAGAGTATAATTATTACCAATACTGGTTTGCCTATAGCTGTAATATGTTTAAACAACACATATACAATCGTGTATCTCAGTCATGTTTTTATTCCAGAAAGAAATATTTACCTGTTTGTGTATTTTAAAGACACACTTCTGTTACATTCTTTGCAGAATTATGCGTAGGCCTATTTCCTACGCGGTGTATCACATCAGAAAAGCTGAGTCATAAATAGTAAATAAATTAGCCATAGTATACATGGTTAGTAGTATTCTGGCGTTCACCAACTTCGCTAGCCAAGAGTCAGTGAAGAGTATACGTACTCAATACCGTTATACTTGACTAGCGAAGTCGGGGTAACACGTGTGTTTTAACAATAATGCACCTAACAAAAGATAATAAAATGTGTTATGCATGCCTCACAACTCTTTAAATGCATTGCTTTGACAATTGAATTAAACGGATGTGTTTTGTCGACTAATGGAAAATATCAGTCAGGTATGACGATGTTATTGATCAGACACTTAAATATGTTGTCAGTTCGTTATTTATGTTATTCTTGTGTATTTTCTTGTCTTTTTGTTCACAATTGTGTTCTGTTTTTCTTTTTTAAATATAATCCTAAACTCAGATAGGCTATACAATTTAATAACGAAAGTAATTAAAATAATATAGAAATAGTTATGTTAGTAATTTTCCTTAATAAAATTAATGTAGTTATTTTGAAGAAATCAAAGGTGATATGAAAAGTATATAATTTGAATTTTAAAATTTGTTTTTGATATTAAGACGTTGTCATTTCTGTTTGTTTATTATGTTGACTGAACATCTGTTACAATTTCCTTTCAGATATATCTCCACATAGTAACGTGTCTCAGAAAAGGGACTGGTACATTAATTGGGATGAGTATTTTATGGCTGTAGCTCTTGTATCGTCACAGAGGAGCAAAGACCCGGTCACACAGGTAACCCTCACATCTATTCATTTTACATTAGATCTTCATTATTGGATCCATTAAAATCCACGGTCATTTTACATCAGCTCTTATCAATTCTTTTTAACCCAGTTCTATATGAAAACACTGTAAACGTTTGATCTGTTCCTTTTACAAAACGCATTTTAATTGAAGTAAAATGGACAGTTTCATAGGTAAACATCGAATACGTTTCTTTTAGAACAGAAACGATGAAATCGTTTGTGCTGTGAGAAGGATATATCTTTTGATATAGATCTGTGAGATGTTATTTATCAATTCGACGACTAATATTGATTAATATGTTTTAGATTTAATAACGATATTACTATTTTCTGTATTTTTTTCTTCTTCTTTTTAAGAATTCTTTTAGGGATGGGGTCATACTAGACTAAACATGTGATATTCTTTTCTTCCAAATATACATCATGTTATTAGTTATATAGTCAGTTACTGACCCCCTATAAAAGCATAGAGGGTCAGTAAGATTTAAAGGGGCTGAGGGTGAGAGTCGGCATATTGCACTATAACAAAATTTACTGACCCCCTAATGAAATGTTAGAGGGTCATTACGTGACGGCTCTCTGCCAATCACTTGGGGATATTACTGTCCGAGGCGCAATGATATGATATGTTTAATGTTTATGTCAATAAACTTTGATTTGAGTAATAATAAACATACGTACATGCAGGTTTACTGAAAAAGTAGTTATCACAAACGGATAAAACAACAGACTCGGCCTAAACTAATCCTTATATTATGTCATGTTGATGTATTTTGATGGATTCCAGCATGATTTGTTTTATTTCATTAATGTCCTATTAATAGCCAGGGCCATGTAAGGAGGTGTCAGGTTTGTTGGCGGATAAAAGCCAGAGTACCCGGAAAAACCCACCGACATGAGATGTAATGATGATTAAGTATGATTTGATGTTACAGGTGGGAGCCTGTATCGTTAACAAGGACAACAGGATAGTAGGTGTTGGTTACAATGGCATGCCCAACGGATGTAGTGACGATGATCTACCGTGGGGTAAAAACTCAAACAACGTCTTAGAGACCAAAAAACTTTATGGTAATAAGGGAAATCTAAATTTCCGAATTTCTCTCAGTAATTGTTTTCATTTTCAAGCTATTTGTTCCTCAACTATATATATTTTTATTCAATCATATGTAATATTAAAAATTGTGATATGTTAATAAATGTCCAAATTCAAATAAATGGAACAGCTATTTGCATATATGAGTGACCTATTGACGTTACTACTGTACTTTGTATATAGATACATACAAGCATGTGAAAGTCTTCAGGTAAAAACATTCTACATCTTTTTTTGAATAAATTACATTAATAATAAAATTCCATTTGTTTATAATTTTCTCTCCGTTTCTTTTGCAGTGTAAGAGTAAAGCCAAGCTTCTATTTTTGTAATATGATTGGTATTATTAGGTCTAGTTTGTTTTTCTCTTTCATAAGGTATTCTTTAGGATATTTACTATACCCTTCTATGTAGTTAACTACAAATGCAATCAAAGATTATTAATGTGTATAACGTATAGCGGCTTATTTTAGCGGGTATAATATTTTAGTGGTTTCGTTTGACACCATCGTGACCCTGAAGTTTTGAATTAAAAATGTTTTATACCATAATTTTGATACTGCTTTTACGTATTTGTATTATTGGGACTAATTTACATATCGCGTGATACTTGATAACCTTTGTGCGGGATTATAATGTTTCTTTTGGTAATGGAATGACGTCAAAAGATGATATTCCGCGCTAACGGCATGTCAGCGGGAAGATCACAAAGAGTTACGTTCCATCAGCATTGGAGATACTCATCCTGCACAAACGTTATTGGGTATCACGTGGTACGTGAATTAGTTTAATGTTGCTGTATATCATGAAATTTTCGTCGTGTAAAAACTCATTGTTTACGTTATTGCTTATGAACTATGAAATTGAAAAAAAATCCCAATAAAGTATGTTTTGTATATGGTTGTAGTCGCTTTACCAAAGACAAACTATGAAAGTTTTTTCTGTGAAATATTGTGAAATTTCCAAACCACGTAAAAATATCCACAGTATTTCTTGTATAGTATGTTTTATTTTAATATGCATCTTTAACAATCGTTTTCGATATCTACGTTTTCAAATATAGAGAACAGTCCTTTTTTCTAGACGAATAACAATTATATTTCATCGAGTGGGATGGATATTTTACGAGATGAAATATAACTGTTATTCATCAAGAAACTAGAAATATTCTATTTATATGTATTCCATTTTTATGTCTCTGCTCTAGGTCTAGATTAGGCCAGCTGATATTAGTACATGTATTTTATCCAAAAGCAAATTTTCCGCTTACTCATTTTGTTCAACACATATGGCACAAATTTCAAGGAAAAATAACACAAGATAATTTAATGCAACACATTTTTGCTCCAACAATTAAAAATGAAAAATTAATAGGACAGATAAACATAATATTATAGGTTTGGTTTGAAATTTTAAAAACAATATATATGCTGTGTTTTGATCAGCCAGTATTGAGTGAAAACACTCGGATGGAAAATACTACATGTGTACTTATTTTTTCACCATAAACCCTTATATTTCACTGTGCAAAATGTAATATTAGTGAAATGTCTCACCGATTATTTTCACTTTTCCAGTGTGCCACGCTGAGATGAATGCCGTAATGAATAAACTTGCGTCGGATATTAATGGATGTACGATGTTTGTTAGTCTATTTCCATGCAACGAGTGCGCGAAGATAATGATACAATCCGGCATTAAGACTATTGTCTATTACGACGATAAAAACATCCACAAACCAGAGGCAAAGGCATCTCAGCTAATGCTGAAAAAAGCAAGCATTAATATAAGGTACCTTTTACCTCATCCTCGATATTCCAGGGGTTACTATCACTGTCATTTTATCCATCCCTGGACTACCTCATAGCAAAACTGAACGACAATTCAGGAGAGAAAATGATTAATGACATGCATGCAGTGTATTCCTTAGAAGGTAATAGAGAGTGACACCCAACTTCGATTCATTTGATGAAAGGACCATACTACTGTACCTCTTTTATCTGTTATTGCATACGAAGCCTTCTTTTCTGCAGGGTTGGATATAACGACAGTGATGGTAACCCCTGGAGTATCTACAAACTTATCTTTACCTGTTTCACTTTTCATAGTTTGCTATAGGTCTCAGTCATTTGATAGGTTTCCATTTCAAACCTCTTGTTTTCATATAGGATTAAATAAACATATATATGTGCTCAATGTTTATGATCTTGTGAACATACGTGGCCGTCTTTGATATATAATTTTATTTGGGGTGTTTTTTTCGTGTCTTGATAAAGGGGCAAATCGCTTTGAAAATTCGACAATGTCTTGTTCACACTGTTGAAATTCCTTCTTTGCCCATATTTACTACTTCAAGTAATTCGTATCCTACAATCACATGTTTATAAGAATCCAGTGTTATCTGGAAAACACCATTGAATATTACTTCCTTGACCCACATGTATATATGTGTGTGTACACATATTAAGTATTTAAAAATATCCCATACGTTGACATGTTTGTGGCATGTCAATAAGACTATTGTTATAAAAACCGAAATTAATTTGTTTTATACTACCATTGTTTTACATTTTTTTGTTTTCTTTTTTCAGGAAATATAAGCCAAACGGGACATCACTAGTGGTAGGACGGCTGAAATGCAGGTTATGAACACAGAATCATTGTAATATATTTTCAGACAAGTGTACATACATGTATTTTTATTAAATCAATTCTATATTATTTAATGTTATATTGTTTGTTGCTGTGTGAAACCAATTATTGTACAGTTATTTGATTGAGAGAGAAGACAGTTTTGCGAACTGTTTTTTTTTATATTAATTCGCAGGGAATATTTTTGCGCATTTATCAACTTCTAACAGCAGTAAGCTATATACTTAGTAGATTTATATTACATGTCATTAATAAGTTGAATTTATTTGTAGAAATTATCTTGACCGTGGATATATCGAAGTTTAATTCAACGCGTATGCATTCAACAATACAGTATGTAGACATTGATATCTATTAAATATGTGATATAGCTTGTTTTGAAATCCTTTAGAATTGCTCAGAAGTATATGTATTTCAAATTGTGCTGAAGAAGGTCATGGTGACCAACATCCTAAAATTACCAATTTGTTTTTTGCCAGTGGCACCGGGCCTCCCGAAGAGGTAGTTGTATCTATATGAATTATTTTCTTTGAAAAAAAAGATTACTATAATACTTCAATGTAAACGTGAATCATGTCAGATCAAAAACGATACAAAGAGGATATTCCTTGTTTCATGAGGAATACCAGTTATATTTTATCGTGTGAGATGGAAACTTTGATATTTTTCACCTGTGCGAGGCACGAGAGAAAAATATCAGTTTCCACCTCACGAGATAAAATATTACTGGTATTCATCAAGGAACAAGGAATATTCTATTCAAAGAAGGCCTTCACTACTAGTTCCGCCTAAGTTAAGTCCGCCAATGTATTTTACCAAGTATTTGCCTTTGCGATTCTTACGTCGTATTTTTGTGAACAAAGCGTCATATTTCTACACAAAAAATATGACGTCATTTTTGCACACGAACTAATGACATAACAATCAAAATTATATTTTCACTGTCAATGCTGCATTCCGATCGATCAAAAGCGAGTAAAAGTATTTTCACTGGAGTGAAGTATGTCGCATTTGTGTTCACCGTAAAACTGCGAAAATGTAATGAAAATGTAATGAAAATGTAATGAAAATGTTAATTCACGTGCTCTATCAGGAAAGTCAGCTCGAGCCAAGGTTTTAGTCACGATTTAACATGTATGAACAGATAAAATTAGTTGAAAGATAACATGTATTTAAAGATAATTCATAACATCTAGATATAAATTTTCGTTCCTGGTACATTTTGATATATCAAGTCAAAGTTTAAGGTCATGCGACAGTTTGTCATGTTATCGAGCGTTCAAGTCTGTTTGTATCTCTGGACAAATTATATGTGATCTTAAAAAAATCATATTGTTTTACAAATGACGAGGACTGGCTGAAAGACATCTTGGCAACTTGTATATGGAATTTAAAATATATCAATGTTATGTAACAATCTGTATGGTTGTGGTCCCAAATTCCATCATTTTTGGATTAGTATTAATGAATTAAGCTTTTCTGTTTGAAATATTTGTTAAATATATAGCTTATTCAATTATAATGATAAATTCCATTAGAAAGGAAGCGAATTTTACAGTTTTTATAATTTACTGTTTTTCTGCTAATGTAAAACTTTTATCAAAATTTGTATGCAATGCGTATCACAGTTTTGTGCATATTAAACTTTAAATTACGCTTCGTTAAATTGTGGGTTAAATTAGGGGCAGAGGGGCGCTAGTCTATACGCTCAGATAAGTTAAGTACGTTAAAGTTGTATGGTCTATCACTTTCGCTCTTTTTGTCATAGTAAAAACTGTATAGGTGCTATACACATTTTTCTCCGTCTGTCCGAGGTTTAAACTTTCTACTTTTACCACTTTTTGTTAAGTTGCAGCACTGGAAGTATTTTAATTGTGAAAGTGAAAAAATCTTTTTAACATGTACACGTAAAAAATAGGCTCTAAAGATGCCGAATCATTCCGAACTCTTCCGAACATCGTCGCGACAATTTCGAAGTAACAAGAGAGTTGTGAAACCAAGCGAAATGTCAACAATTTTTCGTAAGCAAAACACGTGGTCGACCTCAGAAGACTGGATCTACAAAGAAATTAATGCTCGCACAATACAATTTTGATACACACAATATTGAATTACGGCAATGTATGAATTAGATGTTTCAAATACTCTCTCTGTGGACATAAACGAGCACGATTTGCTCACAATAGCCAGAAGGAAAGCGTAAACAAACACATGTGCGCTTGCGCTAGATCACCACGTGCAGGACGTGTGGACGTCAGTCACGTGATACGATTTGGAATTCCGACAAAACCCGAAGGTACTCAATATGGCGGAGATTGAAGGCGTTTTATTCTAAATCATCAAGTTACATGTCCATATTCAAATATCAAATGTTAAAACGACATATCGTTACAGTGACAATTACAAGAAATACCACTTTAATGTACGCTTATATAGGCTAAGCTACGCTGAGTTACGTAAGTCTCCCAGTACGTTAAGATACGTTATTTGCGCAAGTATGGTAAGGGCTTGAATAGGTACACGAGTGTTTGCGGGCACGAGGCGTGGCTATGTTACACCTGGCGATCGGTTTATATGTAGCGCCGATTTTCCTCTCCACCGATTTAACAATGCTGCCTGAAGGTCAAGTTTACACTTGACCAATTTACCCAAATACCCTCAATATAACATTAAGAAGAAATATAACTTTTGTTCAGGGATGTGCACTTTTATATGTAGATGTCAAATGACCAATATTGACAAAATTGTCGCATTTGGATGAACTATGCGTGTTTAGGATAGTTAACATAGCAACAAAAAGCTGTAATGTAATACAACTATCATACCAAATGTAAAAAGGATGTACTAATATTTGAAATTCGACGATTAAATCACTAAATAACAAGTCTGAATATTTTACAGATTTTGGGTCAGAAACCATTCAAAACCCTTTCTTGATAGCTGCCTACTTCAATCTAGGCTATCAGATTGCATGTGAGAGATGGGCTTTGATTTTCAAATATATAAGAGTTGTCATGAGGGCTTTGAGTGGAGGTTTTTTTAATAAACTGGGGAGAGTGTGTTTCTAGAATGAGACTGTTAACATGCGAGTTTTTGAGTCTGATTTTGTTTCAGTGTTAAACCATGAACGAAATAAGGGTGAGAAGATCAGAGCGACTATAAAGGAAGTCAAATGCAAAATCAGGACACGTAAGGATCCCAACGTCAAAACCACGAAGGAAGTGAGTAGTTTAGGATGTTTTTTTATATTTATTTTATTTTCGAAGATTTTACATATACAGATACATGGTTATCTCGCTCACACCATACACACCTCCTCACATCATATTCAACATAATTTTAATATATTGCCATCTTCATGTATTATAATCATCCTCAAAAATTGACAATCACATACACATCCCACAGCCTCATCAAAGATCATCATTCATACTCACATCATCATTAATTAAGCATACCAATATATTATTGACTCGTCCAAGAAAATCATACACAATCGACCCACTCACATCCTCATTCAACAAGACATGAATTTAATATTATCATCATGAGTCATCATCCTTATAACATTAATGATCATATACACTTACATCATCATTCAATATGATATCAATGAGATTATCATCCTAATCAGTGGTCAACAAAAACATCATTATTCAACATAAAATCACTGTATCATTTCTATACTTATCATCAACACAATTACATTATTCATCCTTATCATCTATCACTCTACAAGCATACTACCATTACATTACATTTCAACATGACTTCAATATATATTTTCATTATTAGCATGCCCTAATCATTATCATACTTTTAAATGTGATCAAATTAAAAATTAAGTCTCTGACACATCGAAACATACATACAAAACACTGGCAAGTAGACATACTTGAGAAACACACACACACACACACACACACACACACACACACCCTATCACACACATGTACAAAACACACACATATAAAAGACACACACAATGAGAGAGAGAGAGACAGGGGAAGAGAGAGAGAGAGACAGAGAGAGAGAGAGAGAGAGAGAGGAAGAAAGAGGAGAGGAGAGAGGTCAGACTTTCAGATATTATGGCTCATTACTTACTTTTTCCATTCGTTAACATATTTTGCGTGAAAATATTCCCCTTTACTGTAAGCAATGTGTCTCTGTACTTTATAGTAATCTTGAATCAAATTAATCAAAACCATAACATTAAATGAACCATGTAAGCATCTGGTTCTATATATGTAGTGTTTAATAAGAAGAAGAATTTCATTGTCAATTCTGTTATATAGACATGTAGGTTCAAATAGCCCAAATATCATTGCTTGTTTATTTACGGCAAAGGGAATAAAAAAACTTCTTATAAATCTTCAAAGCTTGTCAGAAAATTTTGAACCTCATTACATTCCCAAAAAATATGGATAATTGTCTCCCTTTCTATAATGCAAAAAGCACAATGTGGGTTATTTGTGAGACCGATCTTGTAAATAAAAGAGTTAGTTGATAAAATATGATGGTTTATTCGAAATTGAAACCATTGGAATTTAGTATTGAGAGTTACCTTGAATGGAAGAGAATATATCTTTTTCCATGTGTCATTATTGAAGTCAAATATAGTTCCCCACTTACTCTGAGCAGATATACTGGTGTTTTTCTGTATAGATGTAATAAGCACTTTATAAAAGTCCTGAGAACCTTTCTTCTTTTTCAAAATAATTTCAAGATCTGTAGGTATAATTGGGTATGGTAAAACACTGTTTGGAATATGATGATTTTTAAGGTAATTTTTAATACTTCTCAATATTCCATGAAACTGAAGATAGTTTGTAACATTACCATGTAACTCACAAAATTCTCCGAAAGAGTAAAAAGAGCAAGTTTTTATCCTAAATTAAATCATTTATTATCGTAATACCATTATTAAACCAGTTTCGAAAAAAACACATTTTTTTTTATCAACAACTATATTCTTATTATACCACAAAGGTGCTTTCAGCACAGAACAATTGTGATTCTTGTACGGTTCTTCCTTTAACCTGAGTTTGTACCATGCATTAAAAACATCATTCCAAAAAACATTACTATTGTGAGCTTGAATTTGTTTTATGTATTCACAACCACAGTTTGCCAAAATATGAGGATTTAACCAAGTTTTTAAAATGCATAGCCATTTCCCTTCTGACCTGAAAATCCTTCTTACCCATCCAGTTTTTAAAGATTCAATAAATGATATCAAATGGAACATTTTAAGGCCACCATCTGAATAATTATATTTCTCTTCACTTTGTCAGTTTTTCCATTCCATAAAAAAAAAATGGAGTTTAGCTCTTTAATAAATTTCTCCTCAGGATTTGGTAAAGAAATAAATAGATGATTCAACTGTGATATCAATAATGATTTGATTATACTGACTTTCCCTATTGGAGTAAGCTTTCTTTTACTCCAAATTTTAATTTTAGCTTTAAGTTTAATTAGCTTTTTATCGAAGTTCATTTTAGGAATTTTATGCAAATCTACATGAAAATCAAATCCAAGTAGTGTAAACTTATTCACTCCCCACTTAAAATTCAGATCTGGTAGAAAGACATCACTACTATATTTCTTGCTACCTATCCAAACTTCTTGAGTTTTACCCTTATTAACTTTTAAACCAGAATCCTTTGCAAAAATATTCAGTTCATCAACCGCACCCTTCAGTGATTTCTCTGTTCCATCTTATATTAATGACGTGTCATCAGCATATTGTGAATTCAGAAGGGGGTAGTTATTAACATTTATACCATTTATATTACTATTATTTCTTAAACGTATAGCCAATATCTCTACACAAAGAATAAATATATATGAGGCAATTGGGTCACCTTGACGACAACCACGTCTTATGTAAAAAAGGTGACAAATCCCCCCCCCCCCCCCCGAGTTATAGCAGAATTGGTGTTAGCATGCAATATCTTAACCCATTTCCTAAAAACATTACCAAATTTAAAATAGTTAAAGTTGTATTGCTGCTAATTTCACTGTAACGATATGTAACTTAAACATTTGATATTTAAACATTGACATGTAACTTGATGATTTAGCTCCCCAAAAGCATATGTCGGCCTATCAATTAATAACAATATTCCTGGTATATTATTTTCCTCAGTATAATGCATAACATCGTATACAAGGCGAGTATTTTCCCCTAGGTAGGGCCCTGATTGAGAACCTGTCTGATCCGAGTTTATTAATTTATCTAAAATTGATTTAAGTCTACAAGCTATTGAACCAGAGGCAATTTTATAAACAATATTCAAAAGAGAGATTGGTCTCCAATTTTTTATGAAATATTTTGATTTATTAGCCTTAGGTATGCAAGTAATTATGCCCTGACGTTGGGTAACTGATAATTGACCATTTAAAAACCAAAATTAATAGAGCGTACAATAAAATTTCCTAGTTGCTTCCAAAAACATTTAAAAAATTCTGAAGTAAATCCATCTGACCCAGGGCTCTTATTATTTTTCATGTTTTTAAGTGTTTTAGCAGCTTCTTTTAAAGTTAACAAACCTTCTAAACTATTTGCCTCTTCTCGGTTTAATTTAGGGACTTCATAGTTTTCTAGAAACTCATTTAAGTTAATGTCCCTGATATCACTTTCTATCCCATATAGCTGTTCGTAAAAAGATTTGACTTCGTTTAAAATATCCCCTTGTTTTGTAATTATTTCTCCATTATCCCGTTGTAATTTTCGAATTGTTTTTGACGTGAAGTTCCTATTTTCTAAATTGCAAAAATAATGTGTTGGCTTTTCACCTTCATCAATCCATAAAGCCTTTGCCCTTATTATACTCCATTTAATCTTATGTATTCGAATGTCCTCTAATCTTTTCTTTCTGACTCACATTTTCTACATCTGTATTAGTCTGATTTTCTAAATGCTGAATTTCATTTATGAGATCTTTTTCCCTTAACCTACTTTGCTTTTTAATAAATGATGAGTAAGAGATTGTTTTTCCTCTGATTTCCAATAATAGGGTTTCCAAAAACAATTGATCATCTATTACTAATTGTAACTCTGAATCAGGAATAGTATCGGTCATATCTAGATTGTATACAGGAAGACAGTATTGAGTTTTTATTTCTTTAATAGTTTTATTTATGGTATCAAGAAAACTTTGGTCGCGTAACAAAGAGTTATTAAATTTCCACAGACCTCTACCTTTTTTAGATTCATTAAATTTCAATGTAATAGTTGGGAAGGAATTATCAGATCTATAACCCGACTCTATGCATGAATTACAAACACTTGGAAGTAAATTTGTTGAAACTAAAAAGAAATCTAATCTGGCTTGTTAGTTTAGGATGGTTGATGGGTTGCACAAAGTGCAAGTAGCGGTAAGAGTATATCTAATGATATTGCAGCTGACTTAATTTGTAACAGGCCATAAAGTCAGTACAGCAATAAAATCTGAAGATGACTATAGAAAATAAAATGAGATATTTTGATAATTATGTTTTAAAAACATTAATAACATATCGATGACTAAGATCAAGATGAGGTAACAACACCAAATATATGCAAGATTTCCTGCGTAACATATGATAACTGTGGAGATTTATTTCGCTGTTTTGCCGTATGGCGTGAAAAAGCTGGGCTTAACTCTTACACTGTAAAAAAGAGAGAGAAATAAATATAGACAAATGGAATTTTATTATGGATTTTTATTCGATAGGAAATTAAGCAAAATATCTTGCTTATAGGGATCTATAAGTACAGTACTATAGTAATTAGACATACACAGCACATGTGACATACGTGGAACATACGAGAGGTTACCCAAAACGTTCATAATGATCGCTCAAGAATGTCTACATTATTTGTGTGGTATCGGTGTTTTAGGTCGGAGCATGTATTGTTAACGAAAAAAAAAAGAATAGTTGGTTTGGGATACAATGGTTTCCCTGATGGCTGTTCTGATGACAAATTTTCATGGGAAAAACTGGAGGAAAAGGACGAGGAAGGAAAATAGAAAAACAAGCATCTATATGGTAATAAATAGCAATTAAACAACATATATATGGTAATATAAAGCAAACAAACATTTATGGTAATATAAAGAAAATAAATATTTATATGGTAATATAAAGCAAATAAATAACATTTATATTGTAATATATAACAAATAAACAACATTTATATTGTAATATATAGCAAATAAACAACATTTATATTGTAATATATATAACAAATAAACAACATTTATATGGTAATATATAACAAATAAACAGCATTTATATTGTAATATATAGCAAATAAACAGCATTTATATTGTAATATATAGCAAATAAACAACATTTATATTGTAATATATATTAAATAAACAACATTTGTAAGGTAATATATAACAAATAAACAACATTTATATGGTAATATATAACAAATAAACAACATTTATATGGTAATATATAACAAATAAACAGCATTTATATTGTAATATATAGCAAATAAACAGCATTTATATTGTAATATATAGCAAATAAACAACATTTATTTTGTAAAATATATTAAATAAACAGCATTTATATGGTAATAATATATAACAAATTAACAACATTTATATGGTAATATATAACAAATAAACAACATTTATATTGTAATATATAACTAATAAACAACATTTATTTTGTAATATATAGCAAATAAACAACATTTATATTGTAATATATAACAAATTAACAACATTTATATGGTAATATATAACAAATTAACAACATTTATATTTTAATATATAGCAAATAAACAACATTTATATTGTAATATTTAATATAACAAATAAACAACATTTATATTGTAATATATAACAAATTAACAACATTTATATTGTAATATATAGCAAATAAACAACATTTATATGGAACCATTAAGCAAGTAAACAATATTTATATGATAATATAAACAAGTGAACAACATTTATATGGTAATATAAACAAGTAAACAACATTTATATGGTAATATAAACAAGTGAACAACATTTATATTGTAATATATAGCAAATAAACAACATTTATATGGAACCATTAAGCAAGTAAACAATATTTATATGATAATATAAACAAGTGAACAACATTTATATGGTAATATAAACAAGTAAACAACATTTATATGGTAATATAAACAAGTGAACAACATTTATATGGTAATATAAACAAGTAAACAACATTTATATGGTAATATAAACAAGTGAACAACATTTATATTTTACTATTAAGCAACTTAACAACATTTATATGGTACGATAATATTTAAAATCGACAAGTTTTGTATGATGATATACACGTGCAGTTCACGTGAATTTCTTGTAAACCGGGGCAAAATTTCTTTTTCACTTGAAATCCACGTGGAAAAAATCACGTGCAAATTCACGCGAAGAATTATTGCCTGTGTAGAACTTATAATCAATAACTTTTCTAGTAATAATGTAATAATGTACATGCAAAGCAATGTACATATGTATATATGAATTAAAATTGTCAATAGAGCTTTTCAATGGAACACTATTTATTTCCCATCTTTCTGTAAATGTCCAGGGTAATTCTCCCAGTGTATATAGTATTTCACATCTTTCTGTAAATGTCCAGGGTAATTCTCCCAGTGTATTTAGTATTTCACATCTTTCTGTAAATGTCCAGGGTAATTCTCCCAGTGTAAATAGTATTTCACATCTTTCTGTAAATGTCCAGGGTAATTCTCCCAGTGTATATAGTATTTCACATTTTTCTGTAAATGTCCAGGGTAATTCTCCCAGTGTATATAGTATTTCACATTTTTCTGTAAATGTCCAGGGTAATTCTCCCAGTGTATTTAGTATTTCACGTCTTTCTGTAAATGTCCAGGGTAATTCTCCCAGTGTATATAGTATTTCACAGGCTCCTGGATAAGAAAACCTTATTGTAAAGTCACAATAATTATTGGACTATTGTATTATGACGTCATTAAAAATGGCGGTCTCAAAGAGCGAACCCGGGAGCAGAAAATGTAAATATTTCTCATAAATGATGTGCTATAA
Source organism: Argopecten irradians (assembly GCF_041381155.1). Lineage (NCBI taxonomy): Eukaryota > Metazoa > Mollusca > Bivalvia > Pectinida > Pectinidae > Argopecten > Argopecten irradians. The sequence continues at coordinate 37,607,766 of NC_091140.1, read as the reverse complement.
GAGAGGAATTCTCTGTCATATGTTTGGAACGGAGGATTGATAGAATCTTATATGGGTCTATCAAGTGGACAAGTATATCTCAATCCGTGAAATGTTTTGGCTTGTCAATCAGAGGATAGCCAAATTTTTTCATGTGGGTTGAGATATCCCTGTCTACTTGAAAGATCCATGATTGATTTTTTATAGAAAAAATGATGAAATTTTGTTAGCTCTCAGCTTTTTCATCGCGCCATTATTACATGAATATCGTTATGCTTCAAACTTGGTGATATCATCGACGAAACATACCGCGGTTACGCCGCATGTATTGATGACGTCATGTAATTGTCTAGAGCGTGTCGATTATCTTAAATCCCCCTATGTATGAGTTTTCTCCTATACTTCACAGGGATATCCCCGGGATGCTAGGGAAACATAACTCTATCTTACACAGGAAGGTGTAAGGTAGCTCACACGCGCTAGACAATAACGTGACGTCATCAATACATGTGCATTTTCGATCACGATATCCAATTTAAGGTATAACGACGTTCCTGTAATAATGGCGCGATGAAAAGGCTGGAAAACAACGAGAATTTCAGATTTTCCTATTAAGTATAGGAGAATAGGAATCAAACATGGATCTGTCAAGCGGACATGGATATCTCAACCCTCGTGAAAGATTTTGGCCGTCAACCCTCGGCAAGACTCGGGTTGACAGCCAAAATCTTTCACTCGGGTTGAGATATCCCTGTCCACTTGACACACTCATGTAAGATTCTATTAATCTTTTCCTTGACAACCTCGGGACAACCCTGTCAACTACGGGAGAAAAAATATCTCACCTAATTTAGTCACTCTAAGGGTGGAATATCACCTCCTTCATAGCCTCATAGAGTCTTTTCTTTCATACCTACGGGTGTAATACTGGCTGGTCTAGGGCAATACACTCACGCCGCCTGAGGCTGTATTGCATGGCTACCCATGCAATAAAGCCTCGTGACGTCACGGAGTCAGCAAAATTTCTATTTCCTCGGTAAAATTTTAACATTTTTTTTCACAAACTTGACTTGTTTTACTATAAAAGATGCAAACAACGGATTTTTTGTTGAAAATGTCACGTAAATGAAAAATTGACTTTCAGCCGTGGATTTCTTTGGGTTTATGTCGAAATGGCGGGATATTATAACTGTAAAATTGCAATAAAACGTCGAGGTATAAAAGAAAATTACTCTTTCATAAGTGGATATGAAGGATAGGAATATTCTTCCCTTGGGATCATAAAATGTTGCAAAACTACATTACTACATTTAGTTACCCTCGGGTAGAATATCCCTATCCTTCATATCCACATATGAAAGAGTCTTATACTATTTTACTTGGAAAGGAGTTTTATATACACAAGCATTTTCAAAAGGAAAATAAGGAAGTTTGGATTTTATGTCATCTTTCAGAAATAAAACTTTTTTTTTTAATCTTTATTTCAGTATGCCATGCAGAAATGAATTCCATCATGAACAAGATGTCCGTCGATATCCACGGCTGTACAATGTACACAACACACTATCCTTGTTACGGTTGCACAAAGCTCATCATTCAGTCTGGAAGCAAGAAAGTTATCTATTACACCGACAAGGAAGATGAAGCTTCTGAAGCGATGTTGGATGCAGCAGACATACGTGTAAAGTAAGTTACTTGAAATAAACATTCATTAATAAATATCAAGAATTTAAAACCAAATCAGCTGAACACTTGTATTGATAAAGTAATGTACACTTGATCTTTACATAAGGTAAAATAAGAAATGCAATAATAGTTTTAATGAATGAATTATCCCAAAGTGGGTACATCTTATGGTAGTCAATCTACATACGCACGTTTTAACAAAGATATTGTTACCAAAGCATAACGGTCTCCCGATTTAATTAACATACTTTCTTATACTGATATTATATAGGTGTATTGTATATACTACAGACAATGAACACACTTCTGTACCACATGATATGTATATTTTTCTTTTCTTTTCAACGTTTCCTTTAGTACTTACAGTACTTTGATTTGTTTTAGAAAATACAAACCTAAACGCATGACTCCACTAAAGATTGGAAGAGAAGCACAGGAGTTCCTTTTGTGATCCTGTTGATGGTTTCATGTGGTGACATCGGAGATGTCGGTTATAAATACTGATTATGATACTTTTTTACTGATTTATTTATGATTTCAAGTTATTACTTACAAAGTAATGTGATAAATTACAATGACTTCGGATGTGGAACTCTCCACTACAATATGTAGTTATATCAGCGTTTATATTTCAATTGTTATTTTTCCAGTAATTGTCCATCAATATTTGAAATTCTTTCACATTTTTGGTATCAACAACATCTTAGGTTGACTTCTGTCAATCTTACTTTCAAAGTTTTTAGGACTTCAGCATGTGTGGATTGCATGTATAATTCGTAGCCGGTTTCCTAACACAATAGAACCGTTACTGCTTTCTATTACGGTATTCGACCCTATGAGCTCCTCTCCCCTATTTATGCTTTAATTTCACTCACTTCGAATTAAATGCAGACTTAAAATATTAAAACTGTGTTGGCTTCCTTACTGATTTCTTTTGCAAATTGACTTATGGCTACTTTGTAACTTTATGACAGGTTAGTCCAAATTTGCCCCTTATTTGCTTCAATTTTCAAGCGCTTATTGGATCGAATGCAACCTTTTTGAATGGACAGTTTGTATATCTAAATAATTAATTGATAACACTGTTTTTGTAGAGGTTCTGATGTATCGCTAGTACAACGCATTTAGAATAGCCTTCAATCAGTTTGTGACGAATCGTTGCATACATAATACATTAATAAAGCAATCTTATCTGTAATGGTGTTAAAATGAGTAATACTTTAGGTCTGAGTGACTGAATACGTCATAGATGTACTTGAGGTCCTACCCTTGCCATCTAACTGAAGACAAATCAATACGAAAAAGGTGAATTTTGTTGAAGAGACATAATACACACACTAGTGTTAGCTCTAAATAATGATTCTTTTCACGTTTGCTATCTAAATTCTCCAAAAGTCAAAAAAATACGTTTTGGCAAGACAAACATGAAATACTATGGTGAACTATCGTTATAGTATCGGAAATCACTCGATAATAAGTGTGACCTACCCTTCATAGCAAAAAATAAAGAACAATAATTCTGTATATTTATATGATATGGACATAGAGGCTTGAAGCCTACGTCCATCATTATAGTGTTAAATCATATCAAATCGAGCCCTTCTGACATCCGTTGTTATTCTCATTTACATTTATCATTTATTTACTTCAACTTTAATGAATATCTTTCTTCATATAACATGATCTGTATATATGATCTGTTCAACTCTGATTGTTGGTTGTAATGGGTAAACTCAATTCCGACATCATGATATGGGAAAGACGCGATGTGTGAAAACTGCATCACATAGTTGTAAAACGTTTGTTAACATTTACTGCAGCGACATGCATGTTCACTTCTAGTCCGTTGCACTTGCCTATATCATTAGTGTTTTTTACTAATATTAGGCAAAAAATAATTAATTAAAAAAGACTAATGATATATACAGCTTTAGCGGACTAGTTTACTTCCGAAAACAACCGCATTTGATTGTTCTTAAACACGGCACTCTGTCGTCTCCATTTCCTCTATTTTATGCATGGATTTCCTTATCGTTACTTTTTGAAACGGGTATGTACCGGCATTTATTAATAAAAACAAATAGCGATACTTTGTCGGTATCGAGTAACCGTATCAAACCCTAGGAAATCTGTCCATTTGATGGTTGAACCTTGAATAATTTATGTGTGATAAATCCTTGTGACATTAATTTTATTTCGAACCATGTTTTGAATATCGCCTCACCAAGAGAAATCCCTTACTCCTGTATCAACCCAATACAATCTCGTGACATTAGAAAGGATTTGATACCCTATGTATTAAATCATTGTTATCAATTTATGTCTGTATGTAAAAGATATCATATCATAGTCAAATATCCTGGTCATAGTCGAATGTTCTTATCTGTTAAGTAACGTGTGCAACAATTGAGTATTTATTATCTTCATCTACTTGTTAATAGTTAGTTCAAAATCACCGTTTGGTCTGACGCAAAATCGAATATCTGGTGCTGAACGGAAAATTATATAGGATGGCTGAATCAGGAAATCAGGTACAACACTTCTTGATCAATATTTATCGTTTATTTTTTCCTGATCTATCTGAGTAACCTCCCTTTGTTTTACTTCGTCAGTATTGATATAATAAATAAACATTAAACATCGGTAAGAGTATATCTAATGATATCGAAGCTTACTTAATTTGTAACAGGCCATAAAGTCAGTACAGCAATAAAATCTGAAGATGACGCTAGAAAATAAAATGAGATATTTTAATAACGTTTTTTCAATGTTTAATGTTGTTCTGTTCTTATGTCGGTCTGTCTGTCCGAATAGCATTTGTATGGTCCGTCTTCAGTACGCACCATCACTTTTATTTCCGCCTTTCTTATTCTCAATTTCCATTTACGGATCGTATATGCTTCTCTTGGTTCCCAAGTGAACTTTTCTATTTTGTGTCCCAACCGGCTAGTTACCATTTTATCCCCGCTAATTTATCTGAAAGTGCTAAAGAGATCTTTCTTAAAGTTTCCTTGACCATTAAATGTGCTTTTTGCGAAAATCTCAAACCTTCTGATGGAGTTTTAAAAAATGTCTATGGTTCAGACCACTGGGAAAAGAAACAACTATATAAAATGGAAAGAGTATTTTATGTCTATTGCTTTTGTGTCGGCACAGCGAAGCAAGGACCCCAAAACACAGGTAACTTCCAACAAGACATTGTATATAACAGTTAAACATAAATTAAATGAAATATCCAATGTATTCTGAGTGGTATAGCAGAAAACACAATAAAGCCTTAGAATAAGTCTAAATCTACTTATGATTAATTCGCATTTTAATGTTATGGTAATTTAAAGGCGCTTTTTTCAACCTATTTTCTTGATCTTATACGTCCACATCATCACTCTTTTCGATTTTTGCCCCGTCTTTCATTCTAATGCGCATGCGCATATTTACGTCATCCTCGATACTCCAGGGGTTATTATTATTGACCTTATATCCATCCCTGGACTGTTTGATAGTTAAACTGGAGGAAGCTCAAGGGAACAAATCTGAACCAATCACAGGTCTGCAAAGACTTCCTTTAATGATTACAGAGAGAGCGACACCCAACTTCAAAGCCACACACACAGTCAACCACAGTGTACTGCTAAACGGCTCTTTTGATGTACATCAAATGACTAAATTACATGTTCTGCTCTGTTACCTCCAGTATTACTATTAGACAGTCCAGATGTGGATATAACGTCAGTTAAAGTAACTTTTGGAATATCGAGGATGGTTTTACGTTAGATTTTAAGAAACCCTAGCTTCCGGTCATGCGTTGATACGACTGACAGGTAGGTTTATAGATTTATGTTAAGAAAAAAATACTTGTTAGTGGAGGAAGAGAAAACTCCGTTTTAAAAATGTACAAAACTTTTAAAGAAAACAGCACTGTTACCATATACTGATAAGATTCAAATATTTGAATTAAAATTGTGCTGAACTTTTTTTTGCAGAGTACAAGTAAGAGGAGAGACTATATCGATTGGAAAGAATACTTCATGGCTATTGCTTTGGTGTCGGCAGAGCGTAGTAAGGACCCAGTCACACAGGTAATAGCCATTTAGAAAATTTAGAATGTCAATATTATGAATTGATTGCCACGATTCTAGTGAATTATGCAGGTTTACATTGATTTTCCCGCAGGTGTGATATTTTCCAAGGGATTGCATCATATCACACTGCTAGCGGGGACGTAAACTTTTTATCATACCAAGAATAATGAATGATTCTCTTGCTATTTTCTTTTAAATATTGCCGTTTTACACTTCGTTCGGTGTACCGTTGAAAATGGACCTCGGCTGAAAATTGACCTCGGGTCATTTTTCAACGTTGAAATAGTAACAAAACACATAAATCAAAAGAGATGGGGAGTGATTCATACCATAGAATTTTAGGCAAATAGCTCTCGACTCTTTTTATCTGTTCTGACGTTTTCTTAAAAGCAAAATGAATAAATTCACCAGCATTTTGTAATTTTTTAACGTTGTTAACGCTTAACAATTTAACTAAAAAAATCAAGGTCTTCTGTAATACATGTACTTCTACATAATATTGACATTGTAGTTGAAAATGACATTCACCCTCAAGTTCACTTAAATCACGACATTAACACAATAATTTCTCTCATGAATGTATTTTGTTTTCTTCCATTTTCAATATTTGAATTATGTGACGAAAGTCTTATTTTTGTTAAACATCTGTTACATTCAGCGGCAATAGCCTTTGTTAAATAAAGTTGTAAACGTCTCTACTAAATGATTATAATGTATGTCTCGTGTTGTATTACTTACATTGTTAATAAGTTCTTGTCTGTAATACATCCTTAAGTCTATTCTCAATAGTACATTTTTTCAATTAGAGTGCACCTTTTCTAAATCCGGAACTGTATGATGACTTCCAAACTTCACTTGCATATCCCAATATACTATTAATATATGTTTAAAGCATTGTGTCGAAATATTAAAGCATGGTTTTCAACTTTCCACTTATGGAAAATAAGCTTTTCTATCTTAATTTACAACGTGAATTTGAATTTTTCATTGTAATTTAATAACATTCCAATATAGTTGAATTCGTCGACTGCATTGATATTAGCATTATTATATGTCCAGTGCTCATTATTCCATAGTCTATCCTCAGATCTGAAAATCATTATGTTTGTCTTATCAACATTTAGGGTCAACTAACAATCCTTGTTATATATATATCTAACGTATTAATCGTTTCTTGCAGAGTCTAGGGCGACTCGGTAGGCAGAACTGTATCATCTGCATACATAATTAAAAACAAATTAATCGAACTAATTTCTACTGATGGAGAGTTCTCTCTTTTAAAACACATCTCACAATAATTGATTGTACAAAATCGGTGACAATATTTCGCCTTAGAATAGACACTTGATAAAACTCAGACTGGATTATATTATTGACAACATTAGCAAGACACGGCACTAGTTAACTTAAAACATCATTGAAAAAAGTATCTGTGCTACAGCTTTTACCCCTTATTTACCCTAGATTTCTTATCGCAGACATCACGTCATCTATGCTTATCTGTATGTCTAATTCTTCAAATATAGGATTTTCAGTACTTGTTACGTAGGCATCGTCAAACTCTTCATTATTGAAGTTTTGAAATGGGTATAAAATTCATCTATCTTTATATTCGTATACGTAACATTCTAAAAGTGAATTTTCCAGAAATTTCCAGACTTAACCATGCTGATGTCACACAGAAAGAACATCTGATTAGTTTACTTTATAACTCTCATGTACTCTCAAGTCTATAAGCCTTAGATAGTAAGTCCAATTTGAATTATCATTAACAGAGATTCTGTAAGTTGGACAGAGGAGTCACCAGCAGGCACAACAGTCATGGAGTTGACCTAGATAGTGCTGTGTATTATATAACAGTGCTGTGTATTCTATACACACTCTGTGTATTCTACCAATCAGTACTGATTGGTCCAAAGGATTATTATTCAATGAATAGGGAATTTATGAATGGGAGTTTATGAATGAAATGGTTCAAGAGGTCACCACTAGATGTCATTGTAGGGCAAGTCCTACAAATCTACAGTAAACCGGATAGCAATAATACAAACGCTACACGCGTTGTATTAATAAAAAATCAATAGTATGTTTTACTGTAAAAAGTGAAGCTTCCATCTGTACGTCCGCTCTGTCCGTCCATGAAGATAATTGTGATGGTTCTCAAACTGTGGAATTCTTCTTTGTGACAACCTAACATGAGCTTAAAGATTGATTGATTCATTCATTCATTTATTCATCGATCCATTGATCATTCATTCATTCCCTGGATTTGACGTCCACAGGACACAACTTATTTGGTAAACTTGGTATATATAAATTGGGAAATTTTGGTGTTTGACTACAAATGACGCTGACTTTTTTAATTCATAGGTGGTTCTAATGAAAGTACTCTAATCTTACCATCGATACCAAATATAACATATCTTGCGTCATAGATTAAACTTACCACAAGCGATCCTAACAACGTTCGCGAAATGCTAGGTAGATATTTGCTATACAATCAACATAAAAATATCTACCTAGCCTTCATTGGCTAATTAGTGATCTATAAAGTGATCATACTAATTTCGCGATAACCTTAAACGGGGTTTTTTTGCGTATTAAGGCTTTGTTAATTAATGATGTAACGCGTAAATATATGTAGATATAACTTGAGAAATTAATTAACGTTCTTACTTCAATAACTCCATCACACTTTCGTAGATCAGAAATTGTCCGGTGACCCCACAATCATAATCTATAGATACATGTACTATTTTATTTATATTGGACATGCACATTTCAAATAACATTTGTAATTCAAAAACGTTAAACAATATAATTTATCTTTTACTTTTTCCTGGATATGTACTTTGTGAAATTAAAACATCTTCATAATGTTCACGTCAGTCAATCGATGCCAAAATAATATATAATGTTTAGTTTGACTCCCATTACATTGGCCTTGGTCCCCCGTTGGGTATTTGCCTACCAGATACTGTATTTTCTCTCCGGGTACTCCGGCTTTCCACCACCACCTCTTATACCTGTCTCGTCCTTAAATGACCCTGACTGTAGGACGTAAAACAAAATAAATCAAATCAAACAAAGTAATGTCTTGGTCCGATGATTCTTTGCTCATTTCTGCACTTGTTTGCTTCATATTATCGTAATAAAAAACAATGGAAATATACATAAACGAATCTTGCCCTTTGAAAATATTGACCTTTAAATTTGACGTTCATTTTTCCAAAGTTAGATTAATAGATCGAGTCGTCTGGGGCGAGTCATTGGTAAAATGTTTGTCAAGATGTAGTTTGTAGAGTTGGTTACGTAATGATAAACGAGTTCTTATGGGGTCACTTTTCAGCGCGTAAAGTTCAGTTTTCAACGGCATTCGGGGTCATTTTTCAAAAATGACCCGAGGTCAGTTTCAACGGGGGTCCATTTTCAATATTACACCGGCATTGTCGTACAATCAGAATAAGAGATTAAGCCCTATGAAAGATGGCCATGGACGGTCACTATATGGGTACTACGATAGGAGGGAAATACGATGTTTTATTTCCCTGTCATGTTATGTGTTTCAACTGCAGTAAACATAAGATATACTAATATCTTTTATATCCACCCCTACTCATAGTAAAGCTGAAGGCAACAGAACAGGTAATTGACAAATTAGTATATTGGGACAAAGAAGAATAATTAACGGAAGTACGGACAACAGACGATTTAAATAGCTAAACAGAGAGAGCGACGCTCAACTTCAAAGCCACAAAGTCAACTTCAGTGTACCGTTATACAATTCTTTTGATGTACACCAAAGGACTAAATTACCTGTTCTGTTCTGTTGCCTCCGGTGTTACTATGATATAGTCCAGAGGTGTAGAGATCGTAAGTGATCGGAACTCCTGGTGTATCGAGACATCCATTCTGCTGATTGTCATTTATATAATTGTTTTCTTCTCGTCCGAGTCTCTTAACACCTCACAAATTCACCACAGATTTAAATTTTAAAAAGGCATATGTTGTGTACACTGCAGTTTAAAACATTGCAAAAATGGGCCCAAGTTGAATCTGATCACATCGCAAATAAATCTCATTTTTAACCCATTCTCACCATATAGTTAGGTTATTCAAATCGTCCGTACTTCCGTAAATGATTCTTCTTTGTCCCAATAAACTAATTTGTCAATTGCATTTTGTGTATAACTGATAAGCTGATAAGTTTGATTTTGTTTCATAAAGTACAGAAGGGGTCTAGCTTCTTCAAATTAAACTTGTAGGATCGTTTTGGCCCTGAGTTTGTCATATCCATTTTGATAAAAATCCAACCACAACATAGCAGACCATATTAAATGGTCTGCTAAAGTATAGTTTCTGCTAATTATCGACTTAAAGCTAAGTTTCCCTGTGTGCAGTTATCCCCCTTTCCAATGTCTGGAATAGATCATTCTTTGGTGGGCGCCAACATCGCTCTGGGATCTCTAATGTTGTATTGGTGTTTCAGGCAGGAGCTTGCATTGTAAACGCAAACAACAGAATAGTTGGTTTGGGATACAATGGTTTTCCTGATGGTTCTTCTGGTAACGATGAGGCATTTCCTTGGGGCAAAGGCAGCGACAATAGAGAGGAAAACAAATATTCCTATGGTAATTTTAAAGCTGATGGTTTACAGCAATATACAGTGTCAATTGAGGATATTTACGATTAGTTACCTTTAATTTGCTCACCTCTGAAATATACTAATTCTGTTTTCATGTTGAATTTTGTTTTCCGTGGCTGCTTTGTTGATGCATTTCAGTAATATAGTAGTCTTAACTATTTCATTTTTTGTATTAAAGGAACTTAAGAATATGCTTCAGAAAGGCATGTTTTCTGCTTGTCATAATGTATTTTTATTTCAGTATGCCATGCAGAAATGAATGCCATCATGAACAAGATGGCTCTCAATATCAAAGGCTGTACAATGTACGCAACACGCTATCCTTGTTCCGAGTGCACAAAGCTCATCATTCAGTCTGGAATCAAGGAAGTTATCTATTACGCCTACCATGAAGAAAAAGCTTCTGAGAGGATGCTGAAATGGGCTGGTATTACAACAACGTAAGTATCTAGATATAGGGCATAAATAAACCTTCCTATTACACTGCCATCGGGGATATTAAATTATTTATCATACCGAAACATTGCGATTCGCTACCCTGGGGATAAATATTACTTCAAAACGCAGTGATTAAAAATCGTCGTTTTACGCTTCGTCCGTCATTGTTGTACAATCGGAAGGGGAGATGACTTCATGTTTATTCCCCCCAATGGAAATACGATGTTTTATTTCCCGGTCATGTGATGTATTTCAACTAATCACAGAAACTGTTATAAACCATCCTCGATACTCCAGGGCTTCCGATCACTTACGATCTCTACCCCTTCCCCCCTAACTATCTCATAGTAAAACTTGAGGCAGCTCAGTGGAAAACATTTGACCAATCAGAGGCCAGCAAAGATTTCATTTAAAGACTACAGAGAGAGAGCGACGCCTAACATCAAAGCCACACAGTCGACCACAGTGTACCGTTATACGGCTCTTTTGATGTACATCAAATGACTAAATTACCTGTTCTGTTGCCTCCAGTTTTACTATGAGATAGTCCAGGGGTGTAGAGATCGTAAGTGATCGGAACCCCTGGAGTCTCGAGGATGGTTATAAACATGAGATATAGTAATAATATTATTATAAGAAAGAGGCAAGCCTTGGGAAATATTACACCTTTGGGTAAATAAATCTTATTATTATAACTCACCGATGAGTCACAGGCGGTGATTGGTCGAGAGACGTCACGTGTGAGAGCGACAAAATATCGTGTATCCCGCTGAACGTCATGTTCAAAAATCATGTTTTCCCCCATGCGGAGCCCGTCGTACGTTTAGCAAGATTTGTCGTTCGTATAACGGAACTCTCCGAGGTATTCCGATAACAAACAAAATTGATGGCAGACGACGCTTCCGTCTACCTTTGATCTAGGAAATTAGTAGTATTCTTATGATAACGATACAGATAACACAATTAAACTCGATGTAATGTGTATATGATGTAACATGCTAAATGGAGTTGATTTGGGCTGAAAGATACGGTAGATATAATTTATGATTTAACAATAACTGGGATGGTCGGTTGTCGTTTCAGCAAATATCTTTTTATAATAAAAATTGCATCCAACACTGTATCTGTCTACTTGTTCTTTAAAGGTAGTACCCAAGCATAGCGTGAAAAATGATCAATAACAAACTATGGTAGTAAGAATGTGATGTCATCGTTATAGTCTTTGATGTTTGAGACATCTGCCAGATCAGCATCCCACATGTAATCCACACTCACCAAAGGAGTTTTGACATTTGGTGTCTTGTGTCGGACCTGTCTTCTAACACTGTAAGGATCTTGATTCTGCAACCAATAGGTGATCTGTGACAGACTTATCTTAAACTTGCCATCCTTTTTTATACCCTCGTATAACGTCTTGGGACCAGTGAAACCAAGTTCATGTTTTGGATCATACCATATCTTACTCAGAAAATCTTTTTGGGTTTTGGTCAATATTTCTTTTATTATATCAAATATAAACATCAAAGTTTCCATTTTACTACAACTTAATCCTTTTTATTGCTTTTTCTGTGCAACTAATATATGTAATTGCTTTAAAAGGTCAATTGTTTTGCTAATTCCATTGCAATTGTTGTAATGTTTTACAAAGTTTTGAATATTTTTTTGCAAAATTTTCATCTGTTTATTTTTTTACGAAATTTTCCTCTGTTTTTTTTTAAAACTTCAATTCTGCAGGTTTTACTCTTTATCATTACTATTTTTCATTTCAGTTTTCTGCATATTTGACAGGCTTTTTGCAGAATTTTGAATATATTTTTTTTGCAAAACTCTCAACTGAATTTTGCATTTTCTTATCTGATTTTTTTCCAACAGGAATTCTGCAGTATTTACTATATACAATGTATTATTACTATTTTTCCGTTCAATTTCTGCATGTTTGACACTTTATTTTTTGCAAAGTTAGCATATTAACATGTTAGCAGTGTTTTATTATGTTTAATCCAGCGTTTTAGCATTTTAAATAGCATATTAACATGTTAGCAGTGTTTTAGTATGTTAAATCCAGCGTTTTAGCATTTTAAATAGCATGTTAGCATGTTAAAATCAATATTTTAGCATGTTAAATCCAGCGTTTTAGCATTTTAAATAGCATGTTAGCATGTTAAAATCAATATTTTAGCATCCTAAATCCAGCGTTTTAACATGTTAGCATGTTAAAATCAGTGATTTAGCATGTTAGCATGTTAAAATCCAGCGTTTTAGCATGTTAGCATGTTAAAATCAGTGTTTTAGCATGTTAGCATATTAAAATCAGTGTTTTAGCATGTTAAATAGCATGTTACCAGTGACATAAATAGGTATGAAGTCATTTAGGGAGGGGGTAGTTAGTGGTGGTAGCCAAGGTTCTATCTTGAGCATATGATGTCATTCTAATATTAGAATGTTGGTGATACAGGTATATCTAAGTTGAAAAGTGGAAGATGATGTCATTAGTTAAGACAGTCAGTATAAAAGGGGCTGTTGGCTCTAATTAAGGGAGAATTTAACATGACTGTGTATGTTGTTCTCTTAAGAATTAGCCGCCTGACAAAAGTATATATTTTAGAGCTGAAAGAATCTGCTTATAAAAGTTGAAAGTTAAAAGAAACCTAACAAATTGGTGTCAGAAGTGGGATCTAAACTTATACATGTGCCTTGTTCCTGACTGGATTTAACTGTGTTTAAAAAGTGTGTGCTTATTACTGGAAAGTGTTTCTTTGAAATTATAAGAAATGTCTAAAGAAGTCAACCTGGTTACTGTTTATGGATTCGATGAAGCTGGAAATTATGTTGTTGTGAAATATATTAATAAGAGTGAATATTACGAATGTGAATATTGTTATTCGTATGTTAAATATGGACAAGTGTCTCATAATTGTCCAGAATTAGAAATCCAAGTCACAAATGTGAATCAGGATAGCAAATTATAATCAGTGAATTGTGAATATCTTAGCTTGTGGTGTCAATTATATTTAACGTTTAGCCAATATAAATTATAATATATTTAGATTGCAAAAATCTGAAATTGTTCGCGTGACAGTTCATCAACGCCCGATAGACAATCTTCGGAAATTCGCTATCATGAACAGTTACACGAAGAATATTGGAAGTTAGTATTTTTTTCTTAATAGTTTTATATATCGTTTTCTTATAGATTTTTTTATACATAACCTCACATGTCTCACATATCTTTTTTTGCTATCATTTCTAATTACCGCGCAGCAGTTGACTATTACTACTCCTCGCGGTAAAATAGCAAAATGAACCCTCATTGTTAGCGTAGATGTACACAGTCGTTCTGGTATTATAACTGGTCTTTTAAATTTTAATTTAATTCTTCAATTAACAAAAGTTGTTCAGTGTTTATAGCTTTATATCAAGTTTGATATTGGGGAGAGACGACAAGGAAGTAATACGTGTAACCTACAGTTTTACATGAGGGTAATACATATATATAAACCGAAAGCGTTCAACGAAAAATTGTTTTATACAAGTTTTCTCTCTTCTCCTCTCTGTCTCCCCCGCCCCTCTCTCTCGACAAGATCGATTTTTGATTTAATATTCTCTCACCGCTAATCAATGCGGTTTTGTTGCCTTAACTTGGTAAACAAGTATCTCACAATAAAATCAGGAAGTAATAATGTCAAGGTTATTGACGTAGGTTGAAAAACCACATAATGCTTCTTGTGTTATGTGTACCTAAACCGAAAGTAGATTACATGATTTCGTTTATCGTTTCACATATTCTACTCTGTTACATGTATATCTTTGATATGTATAAGTTTTGTATACCAAGCTCCTATTTCTCGAAAACATCTGCTTTTGTTTATATAGGGAAATACATTTTTGACAATGACAATGACAAAGACATTTTTTATTCTCATAAACTGAAGTTTACAGTGCAGAGAATTATAATCAATTTTACAATTAAGTCAATAAGGAGTAATTTCTTTTGCGCATGCATCTCTATATACAGTTACATTAAATATCAAAGAAACACAATTTAACAAAGCATGACAATTTATTGACTCGTGCCCTATCCAGGCCTCGAACTCACGGTCTATGGCACCCAATCGCCTAGCCAAACATACCTGCGCCTTCTACCACTGCGCCACATGTGGATCGTGAGTTAGAGGCCCGGATAGGGCACGAGTCAATAAATTGTCATGCTTTGTTAAATTGTGTTTCTTTGATATTTACAGTTACATTAGATACGTTTGTTTACAGATACGATACAAAAAGATAAGATAAGGTGGACATCAAATATTGTTACCAATAGTATGTGTTTATTATAATAATAAATTTAATCAGTGAAATGAGCTCGTTTTCTGTTACATAATTGAATAGAGTAAACAAGGTAAAGTTGGACAGTTATTCGTTAATATAATTAATGTATAATTAAAGTTACTAAATCATTAGATTTACATAGATTCCTTAGGGTTTTAAACTTCCTACAAACGTTCTTATACCTTAAATTAGAAAGTTTTCAAAATTACAACATTTTATTTGAAATATTGGCAATGTTTATCACCGTTAAAATATCGCCAAACACAACAAGAAACTGTATCTGTCGGTATTGGCTGTTTATAACGGAAAGAACCGAGTTCGAAATCGGGGTCGCTGAAAATCTCATCCGGCTAATGGATATGGATGTAATAACACCAATAAGAGGCCACTTATATTGTATCGGTTATATTGGCCTAATGGGGGGGGGGGGGGACGGGAGCAAAGGTCCTCAATATTAAATATTAATATTTGGACCCCCCTCCTCTCCCCACACCCACAGGAGGAGATTAATTGTTTAATTCAACACACAACCATATATGCTTTATATATTTTTTTCATATATCGTTAAGTAGAATCCTTGTATACATTTATAGACAGTGGCGTCGCTAAAAGGAAATTAATGAATAGGCAAATTGCCATGCGAGCGCCGAAGGTGCGATATTTTGGTGTTTGGGGGTCGGAATGGCTAAGATGAGTTTTACGATGCATTTTGATGAATTTGCGAGCGCCGAAGACGCGAAAATTTGGTGTTTGAGGAGTCCGGGGGTCTCCCCCGAGAAAAATATTACGATTTATAATTTTACGATGCATTTTGATGAATGTGGGAGCGCCCGAAGGCGAGAGAATTTGGTGTTAGAGGGGGTCCGAGGGTCTCCCCCGTGTAAAAATATTACGATTTAGAATGGCTGTGATTAGTTTTACGATGTATTTTAATAATTTTAAAGCGTTCTTAACATTATACTTTTTTAATCAAAGTTACCTGCATTTAGAAATTATAATTGTGAATGTCGTCATATCATTATACAACTCTGCTCGATCTGAACATACCGGCTTCACACCATCGGCACATTGTTGTGTAACACAAATTAATGATGAATTAATTGTCTTTCTAAGGAAATGCGCCGCGCAGCGGGAAATTCTCTAAAATAAAGTACGAAAATGTGCAGGAGGACCCTTTTTTTCTTTCATATGGGCAATTTTAGAACATTCCAGTCGGCGAAAATGAGGGGGGGATGGGAGGCGAAAAGACATGTTTGTCCCCGTCCTGGGGAACTGGAAGGCCATTCCCCCACCTGACTCCCTGCCTATATTATAAGGTTTTTGCCCATTTTTTCCTTAATATAAACTCTATATATGAGGCAAAAAAATAAAAAGCCTAATAATATTGGCAGGTTTAGCGGACTAGTACCTAATATCATGACAAATGAAAATAAAATAATGGTAGAAGCAAGTATAAAACCATATAATATAATGAAAACTTTGCAAAAACCTGTACAATATAGGAATATTTACACTTAGAAACTCTTCACAAAACTTCTGCATACGTTTCAACGTTTATTAGATTTAACACAGTAATCAGGAACCTGTAGTAGATAAATTTGTGTTTTCAGTCGATAGCAGATATGTCCATTAGACAGATGAGATTTCCTTCGATCGGATGTTTTGAATGTTCACGCATCGCGCATGCACATAGGGATTGTTTACACTCGCCGAAAGATAATAATATGAAATAGTGACTAGGTCGTTTCTATTTATTTTCAGTTTTTCCTCATTTTGAATAAAATGGTTATACAAACTTTTAAATTTTGCTATTGACACAAAGTACACAATTTTTACAATTATTTTCAGTTCTATAATTCTTTTTATCTTTTATTGCATGATGTTTTAACGATTTAGTCCCTTTAATAATATGATTGATTTGGATCATAATACTAACTAGCGGAACGCGCCCTTAGCTTCGGGTCTGAAACTGGATCTCTGGGTCAAATAACACATACTATATACATGATCAGCCGTATACGGTCCCAGTTAATTAGTATTATGATTCAAATCAATTATATAACTGTCTAACTCTTATATTTTTCTTCTTATACATTTGAGTTAAAAAGTAAATAAATGTGAACGCAACTGAAGATTTGGTATCAGTAAAATAATTTATTATCGACAATAAATATCTCAAATGATTCTGTGATTTAAATATTTACTGGAAAAATATAGTTATTCCAAAGAATTAAACAAAAAAAGATGACTTTATTTAATTTGGCTGCATCAGTCAGAACAGGTGACGCTTGAATAACGAATAACTGTCCAACTTTACTTTACCTGGCCAGAAGTAAAGTTAGACAGTTATTCGTTATTCGAATAACGAAAAACGAATAACTGTCCAACTTTACCTTGCTCTCATTATAACATTAAGAAGAAACATAACTTTTGTTCAGGGATGTGCTCTATTATATGTAAATGACAAATGACCAACATTGACAAACAAAAATTGTCGCATTTGGATGAATTATGTGTGTTTAGGATAGTTAACATAGAAACAAGAAGCTGTAATTTAATACAACTATCATACCAATTGTAAAAAGGATGTACTTATATTTGGAATTCGACGATTAAATCACTAAATAACAAGTCTAAACATTTTACAGATTTTAGGGCAGAAACCATTCAAAACCCTTTCTTTATAGCTGCCTACTTCAATCTAGGCTATCAGATTGTGAGAGATGGGCTTTGAGTCGAGATTTTCCAAATATAGAAGATTTGTCATGAGGGCTTTTGGTGGAGGCTTTTTAATGCAAAATCATCGTCAAGGACACGTAAGTATCCCAACGTCAAAACCCCGAAGTTAGTGAGTAGTTTAGGATGGTTGGTGGGTTACACAAAGTGCAAGTATCAGTAAGAATATATCTAATGATATAGAAGCTTTCTTAATCTGTAACAGACCATTAAGTCAGTACAGCAATAACATCTGAAGATGACACTAGAAAATAAAATGAGATATTGTAATAACGTTTTTTCAATGTTTAATATTCAAATTCAAGCCCTGTTTTAGATTTTGATCCAAACATTTTGCTTGGTTTTCACTTTAATGTGCATGCGCATATTTTACGTCATCCTCTATACTCCAGGGGTTACTATAACTAACGTTATATCCAACCCTGGACTGTTTTATAGTAAAACTGGAGGAAGCTCAGGAGAACAAATCTGAACCAATCTCAGGTCTGTAAAGATTTCCTTTGATGACTACAGAGAGAGTGACGCCCTTTTTCAAAGCTAAACAGTCAACCACAGTGTACCGATATACGGCTCTTTTGATGTACATCGAAGGACTAAATTACCTATGCTGTTCTGTTGCCTCCAGTTTAATATGAGATAGTCCAGGAGTGAATATATCACCAGTTATAGCAACTCTTGGAGTATCGAGGATGATTTTACGTTAGAAATTTAAAGATAAGACGGACATAAAAGGGCCTTCTTGGAAATGTTTATAGGTTTATGTGAGAAAGGCCTGTCATATTAAGTACATTTCAAAAATAATGCATTGTTACTTTACTGATAAGATTCAAACATAATGAATTAAAATTGTACTAAACTTGATTTACAGATTACCAGTAAGAGAGAAGACTATATCAATTGGGAAGAATACTATATGGCTATAGCTTTCGTGTCGGCAGCGCGTAGTAAGGACCCAGTCACACAGGTAATAGCAATTTAGAAAATTTAAAAAGTCAATATTATGAATTTATGGCCATGATTCTTGTGAATTATGCAGGTTTACATTAATTTTCCCGCAGGTGTGATATTTTCCAAGGGCTTGTCTTCATATCACACTGCTATCGGGGACGTAAATTGTTTATCATACCAAGAATAATGGATGATTCTCTCACTATTTTTTTAAAATATTGCTGTTTTACACTTCGTCCGGTATTGTCGTACAATCAGAATGGGAAGCCCCGTGAAAGATGGCCATGGGCGGTCACTATATGGGTACTACGATAGGAGGGAAATACGATGTTTTATTCCCCAGTGATGTTGTGTTTCAACTGCTGTAAACATAAGGTATACTAATATCTTTTGTATCACAATATCGGATTATGGCAGGGATAAGTACATCCTCGGTATTCCAGGTGTTACTATTACTGACGTTATATCCACCTCTGAGCTACCTCATAGTAAAACTGAAGGCAACATAACAGGTAATTGCCAAATTAGTATATTGGGACAAAAAAATAATCATTTACGGTAGTACGGACAACGGACGATTTAAATAGCTAGACAGAGAGAGCGACGCTCAACTTCAAAGCCACACAGTCAACTTCAGTGTACCGTTATACAATTCTTTTGATGTACACCAAAGGGCTAAATTACTTGTTCTGTTCTGTTGCCTCCGGTGTTACTATGAGATAGTCCAGAGGTGTAGAGATCGTCACTGATCGGAACCCCTGGAGTATCGAGCCATCCATTCTGCTGATCGTTTGTCATTTACATGATTGTTTTCTTCTCGTCCGAGTCTCTTAACACCTCACAAATTCACCACAGGTTTAAATTTTAAAAAGGCATATGTTGTGTGCACTGCAGTTTAAAACATTGCAAAAATGTGCCCAAGTTGAATTTGATCACATCGCAAATAAATCTCATTTTAACCCACTCTCATCAGATAGTAAGGCTACTCAAATCGTCCTTCCGTAAATGATTCTTCTTTGTCCCAGTAAAATAATTTGTCAATTGCATTTTGTGAATACAATGTAACTGATGAGCTGATAAGTTAGATTTTGTCTCAGAAAATACAGAAGGGGTCTAGCTTCTTCAAATTAAACTTGTAGGATCGTTTTGGCCCTGAGTTTGTCATATCCATTTTGATAAAAATCCAACCACAACATAGCAGACCATATTAAATGGTCTGCTAAAGTATAGTTTCTGCTAATTATCGACTAAAGCTAAGTTTCCCTGTGTGCAGTTATCCCCCTTTCCAATTTCTGGAATAGATCATTCTTTGGTGGGCGCCAACATCGCTCTAGGATCTCTTATAATGTGGTATTGGTGTTTCAGGTAGGAGCTTGCATTGTAAACGCAAACAACAGAATAGTTGGTTTGGGATACAATGGTTTTCCTGATACCCGTTCTGATAACGATGAGTAATTTCCTTGGGGCAAAGGCAGCGACAATAGGGAGGAAAACAAAATACCCTATGGTAATTTTAAAGCTGATAGTTTACAGCAATATACAGTGTCACTTAAGGATATTTACGATTAGTTCACTTTAATTTGCTCACCTCTGAAATATACTAATTTTGTTTTCATGTTGAATTTCGTTTTCCGTGGCCGCTTTGTTGATGCGTTTCAGTAATATAGTATTCTTAATTTTTTTCATTTTTTGTATTAAAGGAACTTAAGAATATGCTTCAGAAAGGCATATTTTCTGCTTGTCATAATGTATTTTTATTTCAGTATGCCATGCAGTAATGAATGCCATCATGAACAAGATGGCGGTCGATATCAAAGGCTGTACAATGTACGCAACACTCTATCCTTGTAACGAGTGCACAAAGCTCATCATTCAGTCTGGAATCGGGAAAGTTATCTATTACGCCGATAGGCCAGATCCAGCTTCTAAGAAGATGCTGGAATGGGCTGGTATTACAACAACGTAAGTATCTAGATATAGGGTATAAGTAAACCTTCCTATTACACTGCCATCGGGGATATTAAATTGTTTATCATGCCAAAAAATTGCGATTCGCTACCCTGGGAATATATATTACTTAAAATCGCGACGAGTAAAAATTCGCGTTGTAGGTTTCGTCCGTCATTGTTGTACAATAGGAATGGGAGATGAATTCGTGTGAAGTCACGCCCAGCGCAATACGATGTTTTATTTCCCGGTCATGTGATGTATTTCAACTAATCACAGAAACTGTTATAAACCATCCTCGATACTCCAGGGCTTCCGATCACTTACGATCTCTACATCCGTGGACTATCTCATAGTAATATTGGAGGCAGCTCAGCGGAAAACATTTGACCAATCACAGGCCTGCAAAGATTTCCTTTGAAGACTACAGAGAGAGTGACGCCTAACATCAAAGCCACACAGTCAACCACAGTGTACCGTTATACGGCTCTTTTGATGTACATCAAAGGACTGAATTACCTGCTCTGTTCTGTTGCCTCCAGTTTTACTATGAGATAGTCCAGGGGTGTAGAGATCGTAAGTGATCGGAACCCCTGGAGTCTCGAGGATGGTTATAAACATGAGATATAGTAATAATATTATTATAAGAAAGAGGCAAGCCTTGGGAAATATTACACCTTTGGGTAAATAAATCTTATTATTATAACTCACCGATGAGTCACAGGCGGTGATTGGTCGAGAGACGTCACGTGTGAGAGCGACAAAATATCGTGTATCCCGCTGAACGTCATGTTCAAAAATCATGTTTCCCCCCATGCGGAGCCCCTCGTACGTTTAGCAAGATTTGTCGTTCGTATAACGGAACTCTCCGAGGTATTCCGATAACAAACAAAATTGATGGCAGACGACGCTTCCGTCTGCCTTTGACCGAGGAAATTAATAATATTCTTATGATAACGATACAGATAACACAATTAAACTCGATGTAATATTTATGATATAACATGCTAAATGGAGTTGATTTGGGCTGAAAGAAACGGTAGGTCTAATAACTGTAATGTTAGCCTAACAGTGTTTGAGCAAACAACTTAAATTCTAGCCATTACGTTAGACTTGTATTCTGGCGCTAGGAAAAAAAATTTTTTTTTCGGTATAATAAACAATTTATTGCCCTGACAGTAGGGAGATATGACGCTTAGTTTACCCGCGGCTACGCCCTCGGGAAATATATCATGCCTTGGATAAACAAAGCGTCATGTCTCCCTACCGCCAGGGCAATAAATGTATAATATCACACTGCCACTGGGGCCGTGAATGCATATGATTGGCTTTAAAGAGACGTATGTAGGAATAATATTAATAAACATAGACGATGGTTGGCTAAACTAACTCACTTGTAATAATCATAGACGATTGGTTTGCTAAGATACCTCACTTGTAATAATCATAGACGATTGGCTGGCTAAGATACCTCACTTGTAATTATCATAAACGATTGGTTGACTAAGCTGCCTCACCTATATGATGTCCGTAAGAAAGTTTCTTTATCGTCCTATTAACAGATAGTTTAATAATGTATCAGGTCTCAGCACCCTCGGAAACCCGGTGTCTAAACTCCACTACGATCCGTAGGCTGATTAACGTGGGTAAATTACGATGGTACTAGGTGGATGACTAAAAAAAATTATGGACCTATGGTGGCAACTGTGGGTTTCGAGGTGTCACGCCAATATTTGCAAAAACATGTTGACATCGGTAAAAAAAATGAGAGTCCGGTATAAACCGGAAGTACCGTTTTTGTCAGATGTTCCTTACGTAATTACAAAACAGGTCGTTTGTTTGATTAATTAATGTCCTATTAACAGAGGGTCAAGTAAGGACGATTACATCACTCCAAAGTGAAAATGGTCAATTGTTAGAATACATGGACGCTTTTTAACTCGACTGCTTAGAATTTAAAATCTATAATGGTGTCTGGCTTTTAGATTTATTTGTTTGAGTTTTTAATAATTAATGAAGTAAACACTGTTCTGCCGCTTTTATATACTTTAACATCTTGTTCCAGGAAATACAAGCCTGAACGAAAAATCCCACTGAAGATTTGGAACACAGATCAGGAGTTGTAATCGTGGGAAAATGATTACGTGATGTTATCGGTAATCAGTTGGTTGAAGATTATTCATTATTCGAGTGGTTGTAATTAATACATCCGAACGTTTCTTGATAATAATGAAGACTATGTAAATTATATTTAATTTCAATCGTTTTTATCGTGCCTGGTTTGATTTCATATAATTAGAAAGTAGCAGTTAAAGCTCTATATTAATTCCTGATTTAAAATGTTGATAAATTGAAATGGTAATGTCTACCAGTATTTCAAGTTTAGGCTAATTAAGATATAAGAAATGGCCAGGAGTAAATGCAAATGAAAGAATATATTCAACAACACAAATGTTGGTGCAATCCAGACGTCACTAACTAAAATAAAATTTTATCTGTGACAACGAACATTATACCGTATGCCATCTTAATGCATGGGGATACATATAATTATTTTAAAAATATTTCATGATATTGACTACAACTTCAGTTTTCATTAAAGTAATATGTGTCGTAATTTTCATACTCAAAAAGAGCTTTTAATGCATTATCCACCATTGGCAGTACTGCCAAAAGCCATGTTATATACGTCTACAATGCAGTATAACGACTACACACGGTTTAACCAGGAAGGCAAGTTGTGAAAGTTATTTATCACAAAATCCTCCTTATAATTAGTGATTTCGCCCGTGTAATATTTTTTTCGTGTGTCACTAGTGTGATATTACCTGGAGCAATTTTAATTGGCTGAAAATGCATTGTGACGTCAAGATAAAAACAATAAAATGACGTCAGGAAACATGACGTGACATCAGGATTTCGAGGACGGCGTGACAAAATGGCGGCCTCCGCTGGATTCACGCAATACATTTTAACGTAAGATTCTTCGAAATGTACAATGTTGTAGTTATGTGAATGTTAGAATGTGTCTGTCGAATATATGTCCTATTCAATTTCCGGCCTAATGACGAGATACAAATTCAGATTTTACTTTCCTGATTCAATTGACAAGTAAAACAGAACAAAGGACATTAATATGCGATTGTTATCAATACATTTAATCACGAAAACATGACGGTATGAAATGTAGACCCGCATTCTTATATTATCAATGTTTCCAAAGTATATCTTACACATGATACAAGAAATCCTGAATAAACTGTCTTTATGATTCGAATTTTAAATTGTTCTTTGATTAAAACTAAACCCATGATTAAAATATCAAAAATAATCTTAAGAAAATACAGTGGAATCTCGATAATCCGGAATTCGATAAACCGGAAAACTCACAATCCGAATGGAAATACCACGGAACGGATTTGTTTATTGGTTAAATTGATGGAATTAGGCAGTCCGAACCGACTATCAATGGTCCAACTGTATTTACTTATTATTCAAACAATAAAATATTCCACATATCATTTTGTGTGTTACATATGTATTTTACTAGACAGTTAATCATAAAAGACGCAAGTGTTCGGACTATGGAGGGCGCTCTGTACAGCTTTTTGAAATTGCTTTGACTTTATTGTGATTTCATTATCCCCTTGGTTTGTCTATCTGATAATGCATGGTCAGTTTTACAAGGACCAGTGCTTCTGATATGTTTGGAACATATTAGCCGGTCCGTTCATGAAAGGGTCCATCATTGAAAAACTTGATCTACTTTTTGACGATTTTTTGCTTTTGGACGATTTTCCTTTCTTTTTTGACAATTTCAAAAACTTGAAACTTGACAGGTGTACCAGTATAATATGATACTGTGCTTGGATATGGAGAAAATGTGTTTCCGGTGGGATAACTGGGATCAGCTGACGGGTACAGGTTGGGATCGGGATACTGTTTTCCAATTGGTATCTGCTCGTAGTTTGTTGACCTGTACGTTCGTCCCAGCATTGATGTGTCTTGATATCGTTGGATGGCTGGACCGGGTGGAGTCGGTGGGGTGACCGCGACTGAAAAAGCAAAATATAGGAATACAAAACATGTTTTGTATCAACATATTACAGAATCATCTGCCCTTGTGGGGAGGTATCGATTGTGACGTCATGTGTTTACGAACGCAACATCATTTTTTTCAGAGTAAACGACGTGAATTCCACTTAAAAATAATGATGTTACAATGAAAACCTAACCACAAGGCTTGTGATTGGTTCAGATTTATTTCCCTGAGCTGCCTTCAATTTTACTAAGAGATAGTCCAGGGGTGCAAAGATCGTATGTGATCGGAACCCCTGGATTATCGAGGATGTAGCATTGCCAAACACACTCAACTCAACATGACGCAAAAATACGATAGAAATATAAATGATAAAATAATTACCACACGTGAATCCGTCACCTTCATATCCAGACTTGTACTCACACTTATAAGAACCCGGTATGGTTATACAGTTAGCGTTCGGACTACACCTGGATGTACCGTCTACACATTCCTTAGCCACTGTTGGGGATAGAGTAAATGTTACTTCCTTTGTAGTTTACATATGTTTCAACGGGTTTATTGAAATTTTCCTTTGTGATGGAACTTGTTTTATCAAATAACAAAGAAACACGTTGTACGCTTTTATAAATGGCATATAACGTCATAGCGGAGGCACAAACCATTATATCAATTTACGCAAATGCTTATATGACGCATATAGTATGTACAAATAGACCTGTGTTGAGATTTGGGCTTGAGAACAAACGAATGTAATATCATTGATCTATAGAAAACCCTCCTTCAGGTTATCAAAAATCTAAATATGGACTGGTTGATCGGACTATCCTATATTTACTTAAATATTCTAACAATAAACTATTCATAGGTTATCTTTATTTTGTATAAAAACGATGTAGTATTGTTACAAATGTATTTAACAAGGTAGTCAATCATACAAGACTTCATAACCAAGCCAAAGCCTTATGATCATGAACACAGTACTACCTTTCGATTAAAACATATGTCCTGTAATACGTTTTATACGGTTTTACGACTCCCTATCAATTATTTGAATTCCAACATTTGGTCTCTATTTTAACTTACATGGATAACGCTGACAACAATGTTTTCCTAATACGTTAGTAGGACATCTTATTTTAAATTCAGTATTAATGTTATCCAATATTCTTTCGTGTGCGATTTACTTATCGTGTATATTAATAGAAAGTTATTTTCAATTTTCAATCCTCAAATGTTTATCTTCAAAATGTAAATTGTTAAATTTTACAGCTACAAAAGAAAGTTATTTTACAGTATAAATACTTCGATATCAGGAAATGCAATTTCGAAAAAAAATCATTTTTATTTCGATCATAACAAGATGTAAAGGGAAACGTACCACAAAATTCTTCATTTCCTTCATATGGAGGATTACATCGGCAAACGAATTGCCCCGCTTCCCTGATACAGCGGGCGTTTGGATCGCATATCAATCCTACATCACGGCAACGGTCTGAAAATATACTGCATATCATCAACATTTGTTTATAGAAATTTTCCTTGTTTTCGTGGTAGCTAATGATCCGCGAATACTATGACATCACCTATCCACAACAATTTCAACCCACGAAGTGATTTGGCCTCTATTTCCCTCCATTATTGGGCTTCGTCACACAGACTGTTGAGGACCCAGAACCGTGGTTTGTATAAAAAATATCCCTTTTCAGTTGACGATGTTGCAGACCGAAAAGGAAGACAATCCTATTCATTCCTGCAGCAAAGTAAGAATTTTATAAATAACGTTCATTTCCCCTATTGGGCTCCGCCTCTCTGGCCCCTTGGAGCTTAAACCCTTGGTTCATACAAAATTTTCTATTCCTTTTCTGCCAAGGATAACAAAGTACGTGAAATAGGAGAAAAAATCGATACCACGTCATTCTAACAGCAGTAAACTGGTATTAACTAATTGTTATTTCTCTATATCCCTTAATCTTTGGACGGCCGTAACGTATTTATGCGTATTTATGTATTTGCCCCATTGCATGCACCCTTCTGGAGCCCCACTGAAACCCTCGAAAACTAAATACTAGTTTTTTTTTTTTTAAAAAGGAATTGTTTAACAGTAACATGTCAATATTGATTCGGTCATTGCATTAGTGACGTCACAAATCACCTTTGAACATGCCCAAATAAGAAAAAAAATGAGGTCTGAAATCCGGAATTTAGTGTGTGCCCGGAAACCTGTCGTTGTGAGCTTAATTGTCAAGATACAGATATGCACATGGTCTTAAGTGATAGAAGAGATATCAAGGTAAGAAAAAATAGAGAGAAAGGGAAATAAAGGGGGAAAATAGCACCGATTTCAAAAAAAAAAAAGTTCCCCGCGCAGGTTTCTGCCTCTCATGACCCGTGCGCGGTGAAGTCTGAGAAGTCAAAATTTTCTTGTATTAAACTTTTTTTCTCAAATAAATTTCTGGAAATAGGAGTTTATACCATAAAAGAAAATGGAAGAAAAAACTTATGTCCGTGTGCTCGTTTTTGAGCTATTGTCACTCAAAGATACCTTTTTGATAAAATGTTGGATTTTATTGTAATTTTGTCGTTTTGACCATATACACAAGAGATTAAAGCCATAATTTCCTAATAAGCTGTTTGATATGTATAAATGTTTGTAGAATGTATTTTCTAGTAGTCTTCTTTAAACATATACCAGTTTTGATTAATAAGACTAATATTTTTTTTCTCAGAATAACAACTTATACTACCCCTACCCCTTAAATTTGAGTTACAAAATGCACCATTTTCAGGCTTTTTGGCCAAATTTAACCCTTTATAAAAAAAGTTCTGGTATTAAACTTTCGTTAATATTTTGCATATCAACAGGGAAAGGGCTGTTCTTTCTAAATCAGGCAGAAAAATGGGGGATCCGTGTGCTTACTGTTTTGTCCCATTTGAATTTTTGTTATTTTTCAGTATTTTAGAGTAAAAAAATAAAAGTGCTCAAATTACCATTAAATGTAAAAATGAAGAGACAAAAGTGAATCATTTTACACGTTAATGCTCAATATTTTAATAACCACGAACCCAGTAAAGATTTACAGCAAACATTAGCTCGGTTCAGTTAAAAATACTGGCGCAGTGATGATTTAAGTAAAAACAATTTCAGTAAAAATGGTAAAACTGTGGCTCTACTCAAAGCGAAAAAAGACACAATTTCAAAATGGCCACCAAATGGGTCTTTTCTTAAAATCCCCGTATAAAAAAATCTACTAAAAATAGAAATGTAATTTTTTAACAAAATTTGCAACTGGCAACTTGCTACAGATATTGATAAATTTTATTTGAAAATATTTTAACTTCTTTGGTCTATGTCGAAACGAGACTTCAACGGGACTGAAACCTCAGAAGAATACATCCTTAAGGGGACTTACGGAGACTGTCTTTGCTTAGGTGGCAGTGTACAGTAGATTTGAAAAATTCAGCAAAATTAAGTGCAGGCTTTAAGTATGTACACACAGCTTTTTAACTTTAAATGACATCTATATCAAAGTATATATATTTTTAATCTACACAACATTTGCAATTGTTATGCAGAGTTCATTTTTGGACAGGTCTGCTTTTTGTGGTGTTGTGAGCCTATAAAAAACATGGTAACCAAATTGTTTTTTTTTTTTAATGCAAAAAATTGGGATTTTCAACCCAAAATTACACCCCCTCTAGGAGAATGTTTTTTCTTGAACACAGTTTAAAACCAAGCATCACTGCCGTGATAGCAGAACTGAGCCTATTTCGACATAGGTATATCATTAAACTTTTGAGCAATCTTACCTCGTACCCCGGCTAGCAATTTCTGCTGCTACAGTATTGAGTTTTTCCATCTTAGACGCACATTCGGATATCCTCTAAACCATTAATCTCGAACCCATTTGGGGGAATTTCTTTATGCAAATGTGAAGCCTGCATATAATTCTCTAGATTGAATTCACCAATTTTAGGACATATACATTTTTAAATTTTTTATGCATATAATAAAACAGGGGCTTTCTGCTTAATAAAAATCTCACCCATGGCCATTCGGTCTTACTGTACACTGCTACCTTATTTGCAGTGTGTACTGTTTGTTATTGTTGTGAAAATGGCATCCAACCGAAACCTAGATACAAACTGCTTTCATAAATGGCATTTCTTATAACTTAATATTAAAATTGAGTCATGGTCGAATCCTGCCGGCCGTCGAAATGTTAATGAGTCCCGAAAGTTCAGTCCCTGGGAATGGGGCTGTGGGTTTGGTAATGTTTAATTTTATGTCCTTATTCCCTAAAAATAATTTTTGTACAATTTGAATCCCCACCCCATAAGAATGCTACAAATTCAATATGAGTGCTATCCTATGCTTAGGTTCAGAGAAGTAGTTTATATCAAAATAGAAAAATTATCACTTTTGACCCCGCCCTTCAGGCCCCAAGGGGGTCAGTCCCACTTTTTTGTACAATTTTGAATCTCCATCCCATTAGCATGCTACAAACGCGATATGCTTACTATCCTAAGCTTAGTTTCAGATAAGTCGTTTATAAAAAACAGCAAAATTGACGCCTTTTGGCTCCGCCCCTCAGGCTCATGGGGTTCACCCGATCATTCGCACAAATTTTAGACAGACCCATCAAGGATGCTAGCAAGTAGATTTTGTTAAATCCGACCAGTGGTTATGAAGAAGTCGACTGTTGACGCATGGACAGATGGCGGATGACGGACGACGGATGACGGCCGCCGCGGTATCGTATAACAATTGTCACCTAATTGATATTATATAAGCCGTAACTGGACGGAAATTTTGACATGTTGATTTACTTCAGTAATCTATTGAAAACGATCAGGTTTGATGAATTAAGCTGTGAAAATCTTTCAAATGGCAGGCAAATATTTGATGCATTTTAACATAAGTTCCACTACCAAACTTGTGCAATATAAAATTGAAGTTGTGGTAGTTAAAGTTGTGGTAGATGAAGTTGTAGTAGATGAAGTTGTGATAGTTAAAGTTGTGGTAGATGAAGTTGTAGTAGATGAAGTTGTGGTAGTTGAAGTTGTGGTAGATGAAGTTGTGGTAGTTAAAGGTGTTGTAGTTGAAGTTGTGGTAGTTAAAGGTGTTGTAGTTGAAGTTGTGGTAGTTGAAGTTGTGGTAGTTGAAGTTGTGGTAGTTAAAGGTGTTGTAGATGAAGTTGTGGTAGATGAAGTTGTGGTAGTTAAAGGTGTTGTAAATGAAGTTGTGGTAGTTAAAGGTGTTGTAGATGAAGTTGTGGTAGTTAAAGGTGTTGTAGATGAAGTTGTGGTAGTTAAAGGTGTGGTAGATGAAGTTGTGGTAGTTAAAGGTGTTGTAGATGAAGTTGTGGTAGTTAAAGGTGTGGTAGATGAAGTTGTGGTAGTTAAAGGTGTTGTAGATGAAGTTGTGGTAGTTAAAGGTGTGGTAGATGAAGTTGTGGTAGTTAAAGGTGTTGTAGATGAAGTTGTGGTAGTTAAAGGTGTGGTAGAGGTGTTGTAGTTGAAGTTGTGGTAGTTAAAGGTGTTGTAGTTGAAGTTGTGGTAGATGAAGTTGTGGTAGTTGCAGGTGTGGTAGTTGAAGTTGTGGTATTAAGGTGTTGTAGTTGAAGTTGTGTATGAAGTGTAGTGAGTTGTGGTAGATGAAGTTGTGGTAGTTGAGTGTGGTTGTTGTAAGTTGTGGTAGTTAGAAGTTGTGTAGTTAAGTGTGGAGAGTTGTGGTAGTTAAAGGTGTGGTAGTTAAGGGTGTTGTAGTTGAAGTTGTGGGAGTTTAAGGTGTGGTAGTTGCAGGTGTGATAATTGCAGGTGTGGAAGTTGAAGTTCTGGTAGTTAAAGGTGTTGTAGTTGAAGTTGTGGTAGATGAAGTTGTGGTAGATGAAGTTGTGGTAGATGAAGTTGTGGTAGATGAAGTTGTGGTAGTTAAAGGTGTTGTAGTTGAAGTTGTGGTAGATGAAGTTGTGGTAGTTGCAGGTGTGGTAGTTGAAGTTGTGGTAGTTGAAGGTGTCGTAGATGAAGTTGTGGTAGTTAAAGGTGTGGTAGTTGAAGGTGTGGTAGTTGAAGGTGTGGTAGTTAAGGGTGTTGTAGTTGAAGTTGTGGGAGTTTAAGGTGTGGTAGTTGCAGGTGTGATAGTTGAGTGTGGTAGTTGAAGTTGTGGAAGTTGCAGGTGTGGAAGTTGAAGTTGTGAGAGTTGAAGGTGTGGTAGTTGCAGGTGTGGTAATTGAAGTTGTGGTAGTTGCATGTGTGGTTGTTGAAGTTGTGGGAGTTGAAGGTGTGGTAGTTGCAGGTGTGGTAGTTGAAGGTGTGGTAGTTGAGTGAGTAGTTGTGGTAGTTGAAGGTGTGGTAGTTACAGGTGTGGTAGTTGAAGATGTAGTAGTTAAAGGTGTGGTAGTTGCAGGTGTGGTAGTTGAAGTTGTAGTAGTTGCAGTTGTGGTAGTTGAAGGTGTGGTAGTTGAAGTTGTGGTAGTTGCAGGTGTGGTAGTTGAAGTTGTGGTAGTTGAAGTTGTGGTAGTTGAAGTTGTGGTAGTTGAAGTTGTGGTAGTTGAAGGTGTGGTAGTTGAAGTTGTGGTAGTTGAAGTTGTGGTTGTTGCAAGTGTGGTAGTTGAAGTTGTGGTAGTTAAATGTGTTGTAGTTGAAGTTGTAGTAGTTGAAGTTGTTGTAGTTGAAGTTGTGGTAGTTGAAGTTGTGGTAGTTAAAGGTGTTGTAGTTGAAGTTGTGGTAGTTAAAGGTGTGGTAGTTGCAGGTGTGGTAGTTGAAGTTGTGGTAGTTGAAGTTGTGGTAGTTGAAGTTGTGGTAGTTGAAGTTGTGGTAGTTGAAGGTGTGGTAGTTGAAGTTGTGGTAGTTAAAGGTGTTGTAGTTGAAGTTGTGGTAGTTGAAGTTGTTGTAGTTGAAGTTGTGGTAGTTGAAGTTGTGGTAGTTGCAGGTGTTGTAGTTGAAGTTGTGGTAGTTAAAGGTGTTGTAGTTGAAGTTGTGGTAGTTGAAGTTGTGGTAGTTGAAGTTGTGGTAGTTGAAGTTGTGGTAGTTGAAGTTGTTGTAGATGAAGTTGTGGTAGTTAAAGGTGTTGTAGTTGAAGTTGTGGTAGTTAAAGGTGTTGTAGTTGAAGTTGTGGTAGTTTAAGTTGTGGTAGTTGAAGTTGTGGTAGTTAAAGGTGTTGTAGTTGAAGTTGTGGTGGTTAAAGGTGTTGTAGATGAAGTTGTGGTAGTTAAAGGTGTTGTAGTTGAAGTTGTGGTAGTTAAAGGTGTTGTAGATGAAGTTGTGGTAGTTAAAGGTGTTGTAGATGAAGTTGTGGTAGTTGAAGTTGTGGTAGTTAAAGGTGTTGTAGTTGAAGTTGTGGTAGTTAAAGGTGTTGTAGTTGAAGTTGTGGTAGTTGAAGGTGTTGTAGTTGAAGTTGTGGTAGTTAAAGGTGTTGTAGTTGAAGTTGTGGTAGTTAAAGGTGTTGTAGTTGAAGTTGTGGTAATTAAAGGTGTTGTAGTTGAAGTTGTGGTAGTTAAAGGTATTGTAGTTGAAGTTGTGGTAGTTAAAGGTGTTGTAGTTAAAGGTGTAATTGTAGCAGGTGTAGGTGTAGCATGACCCTACAATTTTTTTAATTTTAACTCCTCGCCATATAATGATGCTATCAATAACATATGACTAGGAGTGTTATTCGATGCTAAGTTTCAGAGAAGAAGTCGTTTATATGTAACTAGCAAATTTGACACTTTTGACCTCGCCCTTCAGGCCCCCTGAGGGTCATCCCCACCTTTTTTTACCCACCAAGTTTGAATCCCCACTCCATAAGAATGCTACAAATGCAATGAGTGCTATCCCTAGCTTAGTTTCAGAGAAGAAGTATATGTGGAAATAGCCAAATTAACCTCTTTTGGCACCGCCCCTCCGGCCCCTGGAGGGTACGCTCCAGCTTTTGTACAATTTGAACCCCCATCCCATAAGAATGCTACAAATGTAATATGCTTGCTATCCCAAGCTTAGTTTCAGAGAAGTCGTTTATATGAAAATGGCAAAATTGACGCCTTTTGGCTCCGCCCCTCAGGCCCATAGGGTTCACGCAATCATTTGCATAAGTTTTAGTCAGAACTCCATAAAGAATGCTAGCAGGTAAACTTTGTAATATCCCGACCAGTGGTTATGAAAAAGTTGATTGTTGACGCATGGACAGATGACGGATGACGGACGCCGCGGTATCATATAACAATTGTAACCTAATCGATGTTATATGAGCCGTAACTGGGCGGAAATTTCGACATCTTAATTTTCTTCAGTAATCTATTGAAAACGATCAGGTCTGATGAATTAAGCTGTGAAAATCTTTCAAATGGACAGGCAAATATATATGATGCATTATAACATTAGTTACACTACCAAACTTGTGCAATGTAAAATCCTTGTTTTATGCCTCATGTATGTTAAGATGGAAACATACCTGCATAACACACGTTATAATTACTAATAAGACTAAGACCCTAAGTTGTTGATTAGACTTTCTCAACAGAGTTCTTCAATAGATTATCTCCCGCTAGTTTGAAATTTAGGGTCTTTAGAATCAGACATGAAGTGGAGACAAAAATAATCATGCCAAATTTAAGTTTGGATTCGTGAGTATGAAAATAACGGAACTTTAATCTTAGTGTTATTTTCTATTAAATATCAATTAATTATTTTAATTGATTAATTGTTAATTATTAAATATAATAATTAACGTCCTTATTAATGACAACCCAGGGCTTTTATGTTGTTTTTTAAATCATTTGCGACTTTACCCCCCAAAACATCTCTAGAAATTGGGTATGAGGAGAAAGGAAGCATTTTCTCTCGAACAAGCATTGCTATATACATGTATCACATTTGTTAATCAAAACATAGTAATAACATTGAATATTTTGTTTAAGATTTTTTGTTTGTTTATAAGGAGGATCACGTTAGACGATTGTTGGCGTTTTATGTTCAGAAATGTTGGAACATCAATATAGAAAAATTACAGAAAATGCATAGCAATATTAATGTGAATCGTGGAAAGAATTCGGGGAATGTGAGACTACCAATTTAATGTAATGAGTTGCTTCGAAAATAATTCTTAAAGGTCCAACGTCACTCGTGAACGACCAACGTAACTCGAGAAAGTCCAATACGAGGCTTATCAAGGTTTGACATTTATAAAACCTCCAAGATATTTTGGCTCGGGAGTGTCTCCTTCGATTTAACAAGGGGCTCATTTAAACAAAGTTTATGTATCATTGCATTACCAAATCTGGGTACGTTACTCCTTGGATACAAGAAGGGGCTCATTTAAAAGAAGTTCATGTATCATTGCATTACCTTATCTGGGTACGTAACTCCCTCGATATAACAAGGGGCTCATTTAAAAGAAGTTTATATATCATTGCATTACCTAATCTGGGTGCGTATCTTCTTCGATATAACAAGAGACTCTTTTAAACAAAGTTCATGTATCATTACATTACCTTATCTGGGTAAGTAACTCCCGCGGGATAACAAGGGGTTTATCTAGAACATGAATTGTAACGTCGCAGGCTAGGCCATTAAATGTATTGGTGCACAAAGCTCTCTCCAAACACAAACTCTCCTGTTGCGTCTATATGAAACCAAAACGAAGAAAAACTATAAAACCTGAAACTAGAAAACATAGAAGTACATATGTTATTTTCAAACGTTACTGGTTTCAATTATAGTCGGGGTTTTTTTTCATTCGGAAGTTAAACATGAAGAATTTTATCAAACGTTATTAAAATTATTGAAATATTATTTCCAGAAACAAATTTTGATCAATTCACATACCCCTGCTCTAGTGGCATACAAACAATTTCGTTACCTCTATTTAATTTGAGATAAAACTTAAATTATTGAAATAAAAAACAACAAACAAATACAACCAAAATTAGGTTTTTCACTACACACCAAAAGACAGTTTGATAAGTACCCTTAAATTAACATTTTAATTCTGACTTTAAATTTGTTGTCTTCAAAAAATTATCTACACTCTGATCCTTGAAATTTGTTTTCCCACTCAAATATGAAAATGCTGATGTTGACTGTAGGTATGACTTTATCCAATTGTGATACGATGTTTACAAGCATTATTTTCATTCTGTATAATACATACTCCACAGAATGTAGACGTATCCCCAAGTGCGATCTGACACTGGGCTGTTAAGTTGAAATCTTGGCCTAGATCAGGGAAATTACGATTGTTTGTGTATTGTGTGTCTGTGAACGAATCCACCTTCAAACAGTTCAAGTTGTTTGTTGTGAAAGACCTTTAAAATACAAAGGAAATACAAATATAAGATGGTGTTCAAAACATGTGACTTTCTTGAAATATAATGGCATTGTGAATCAATAGGACAACAAGAGTAAAAGTTTAAAAGCTTAAACACAATCAAACTATTTATATTTTCGATTTAATAGGATCCAAAATAAAATAAGTCTCGCATTCCCCAGACTCTCGCCGCCCTGAACGAGAGTCTGGTCCGGTTCGTATTTCCGATTTGTGATTTTAAAGCGAGGCTTACCGAAAAATCGGTAAAGCTTCTCATTGGCTGATAGATACAAACCCACAAATATGACGGATACAAAATTTGAAAAAAAAACGTTGTTAGTCACACTTAAAAAACGAAAAATAGATTTATATTTTTAAAAACTACAAATCACCTGTCTTCAGGATACCATTATGCACAAAGAAGATGTATTGTACTTTTCGTCTGCTGCCGTCCATGTTTGTTTCACAGTTTCAGCGCGCCCTCTACCGGTCGCAAAATTCAAACACGAACCGGACCAGACTCTCTTTCAAGGCGGCGAGAGTCGGGGGAATGCGAGACTAAAATAAATCACTTTTGATGCTGTGGTAATAATGAGCAAATTGAAAGCTGACGAATGGGGACTTATTCACGTACCACGTGATACCTGATAACGTTTGTGCGGGACTTTTGTTTCTATTGGTAATGGAATTACGTCAAATGATGATATCCCGCGCTAACGTCATTTCAGCGGGAAGATTACAAAGAGTTACATTCCATCACCACTGGTGATCGGGTATCGCGTGGCACGTGAATTAGTCCTGTAAATTACAATAAGACTACTTGCACTTTCGCTGGAACCAGAAAAATATTATCGTTTCTCTTGATGTCTAGATTACTGTAGCATGGGATTCATTCATAAAGAGACATTTTGTTAAGATCCTACGACTTGGTAGGTAGTCAACGGTCGATACTGATATCGTATAGCCAAGGTTTTGTTTTTGTTTTGTTTTTAGTGGGTTTTTATAGTTTTTCTTATTGATCTATGGTCTTCAAATATGGTACGTGAAATGTTTGATAAGAGTGCTTATTATACTTTTGAAATGTGGTTTCGTTGAAAATAATATTTTATCTCATTTACATGAAATTGCGAAAGTTTTGGCCCACGAAAATAACCAGCTATACGTTGTATCCTGTCATCTAAAAAACAATATCATAATTACAATAAGTAAAATAGTACATACTCTTTCATTCTGGTGAAGAGGAATCCAAGTGAACAAATTGACCAACGATACGGGTAACTGAGCGTCGCAACACTTGCTAAGGACGAATCCCATGTAGGCGACATAATGAAGTTTTCTATAGCACCCAATCACTTCACCATCACCTAAAGATCCAAGACTGTGAAATAAAAAGTAAAATAAGTATCAGGTAAGAACGAGGAAAACTGAGCCATTTAAACAACACACAAATGTTTAGACCATCTGACCGAAGGGTCACTAAAACTCGACGATTATGAATTCTGGTGCCATTTGGGGCCACTGCGTCCATTTTTGATTAAAAAAAAAAAAATCTTAATTACTCATTTACACCCTAATTGTAGAGGATGTTATTATTTGATATCCTGTCCAAATCATAATCAAATACTGTGTGCGCCCAAACATGTTCAATGCTGTTTGTCATGGACTTACTCTAAATGTCAATACATATACTTGTACCCTTGATGAAACATCAAATAAAATTGTATTTGACAATTTTTTAATTACATCGTACATATTTTGATAAAATCCGCAAATTCGAAATTTTCTCTCTGATTTTCCCATTTCCTTTGTGTGCATGCATGTCTGTATATGGGTGTGAACATGTATGTATGTGTAAAACGGCGCCATTGGGAGAGATATTTGTAATACTTTATTTGTAATTCTATATTTACATATATATATTTGTTTTTTATATATTGAGGAGCGTAGCCTTTTTTCTTTATGTAATCCTCTTTAAACAAATAAACAATACATTAAGTCATATTAGCCTAATTGATCCTTAATGACTCCTTGGGGACTAAGGAGCACGGTCAAAAAAGCCAAAGTGATATCATTCGAAAAATTATCACAGATTGAAGGGTCAAATTTACAAAACGATTATTCATTTTAAAAGTATGTGCAGGCTTTTAGTATTGTTATTTTATAAAAATATTAGCTCTGATGATTTTATCTTTAATGGTGCTATCGAAATGCCCAATTTAGTCCTGGATGGTATTAAGATGCTGAAGAAAGTATCCACACATATTGCTGAACGTTAAGACTCTTTGGCCGCATGTGAAATAGTTGATCAATGTTTGTAACCGATTCTTTTTTAAATGGATTCTCTTTTAAAGTCAGACTATACGTAACTATAAATAAAAAGTCAAGTTAGATTCGACCCCAATATTGTTAGTAATTGTAGTTTTTGTTGAAATAAAGTTTTATCTAAGAATATCAATAAGGATTTCTTAAGAACTTTGGTGCAGTAGCTGTTGAAAGTCGATACTTGTAAACATGTTTTCATTTGAAACTGGTCACCATAGAAGTTACGATTATTGCCGAAAGGAAGTAGGAAAGGTCATGACCCGTTCTCGGAAGACTTCGGACAGACGTTATGTTTTTTGTTTTTTTTAGCACTCAGAGATGAGACATCAGACATGTAAGACGTTTTCAGTGTCAGCATCGTATTTGTCCAAACCCAAACACAGACGTTATGTAGTTACGGTAGTCACATGACATTTTCGGCAACAACGTTACAATGTCGGCTAACTTCGGCTTGTTTGACTAAACGGGAGCCACCTAGCGATGTTTAATATTTATTTGATTTTTTTTATCAAAAATTTCCGAATCAATATCGCCGATCTTGAATTCGATTTAGTCCTGTCTTTGCATGATTTACAACAGGATTGTTTTTCAAATTCTTCTAAATCATGACAAAATAGACATATACGGATATTGGGACTTTAAAATGATATTTTTATACCTATTTATGAAACATTCATCTAGAATATATTACTTTTCTTCACATTTAACATAATATACTTGAAATGTTTAATATACTCAATTGATTTATCAAGCACGCATCTACACTACATGTATATTAAATTTTCTTTAACTTTTCAGATAATAAATGTTTGTTGTTTACTTTAGAAATTCCAGCATGGCTTCTTCAGAACATCTATTTGTTGCCGCGATTGACTTCGGAACCACGTGCTCGGGGTACGCATTCTCTTCCCTAAATGACTATAAGCGAGACCCATTGAAAGTTTCCGCCAACACCTGGACAGCGGAGCAGCGACACTAATGTCCTTGAAGACATCCACGTGGGTTCTCTTTAAGCCCGACGGAACATTCCACTCCTTTGGATATGAGGCTGAAGATAAGTATTCTGATCTGGCTCTAGATGAGGAACAGAATGGATGGCGTTACTTCCGACGGTTTAAGATGCAACTTTATGAACACAAAGTGATGTGTTCTCCTCTAGAAACCTCGTTTTTATAATACATTTTTTACATATAAAACAATATGTTTATTATATCATTATCTTTATAATTTCTTTCTTTTACAAAATCACTTTTTATTGCTTAAGTATGTACTATATTCCTATATACGTTTACATTCTTTGACAGCAGTAAAGATAACTTATACATATAGACAAAGGAATGTCGATATACCACGACAAAAATCGCAATAACAAGTAACATAATAAGTTTCATTTTATATATATGCAATCAATTATTTCCAACATGAACAGTATTGATTAATTAATTTCCTAAGAATACATTAAAAGACAAAAATTAATAAATAAATACATAAATAAAAAAATGTACTTGTTCAGGTATTAATCAATTTGATACGAAAAATAGCATTATATATTTTTAAAGATTTGACAAAATCCAAGTAGAATATATTATCTGGTAGCTGAAAAAAATAATATTGTGGCTTAAATGTGTTTTAGAAAATAATGGTGTCATCTTTATATGACAAGTCTACCAATTGTGAACTTGACGTCTTGTGAGCGGTGCGGTAAATATTAAGAATGATTTCAATTTTAACGAATTTTATTTCAAAACATTGTTTGAAAAAATAGGAGAATAACCGTTATGTTAATTTTTGGCAAAATAATCAATAAAAGCATGTATATAATGCATATAATATAAATGCATAACAATTGAAAACATACAAAAAGTGTAGAATATTGTGTCAGAGTAATTTTCTGAGGCAGTGCTCCACAAGGACACATTTACACCATTTCGTATCCGGCCGAAAGGTATAGTAGGCCGGGTACCTATATTCGTTCTAATTACCTGGGTGCAACTCGGACTTTGGTATTAAACACATAATATGCAAATATAATATAAAAAGGCAAGTATTTAGTAACAAGTGCCAGGTAATACATTCGTTTCACATATAAAGGTTTATTATTTAATATATATCGTTTATAATTTGTTTTAAATATTTAATTACTATTCAGTGCTTAAACCGAAGCTTTAAGATAGAAGACGACCAGGGCCAGTCAATGCAGGCGATCAATGTGTTTACAGCAGTAATAAAGTAGCTCAAGGGCCATATGATGACGACATGCAATAAACAGATGACAGGTATAAAGACCTCGGATATCCTCTTGGTCCTCACTGTCCCGGCAATCTGGTCTGACGCCTCAAAACAGTTTATGCGGGAGGCTGCTGTGGCGTTAAGGTTTTATACGAGTAATTTATGCTTCGGAAGTTTAAAAACTCCCCTTTTGGCGTTGCTTCAACGTTATCAAACTCATACTATCTACAGTATAATGTATACAGTGACCTAAATCATGTCCAGCAAAATCCCCTCAAAATAGAAATATGAAATCAGGTTTTTTTTTCGAAGGCCGGTATTAAAGGGGATCATCTAAAATAGCTCTGGAACCGGAAGCTGCATCTCTTAACTGCAAATACCTTCTTCAGGAACGGAAAGGAGAGGGTGGAATGAAGGCATTTAATTCTGGGTCAAAGTACGTTGTGTTAGACGCTGGAGTAGGTAAGGTGCGAATGCCTTTAACTTAGTGTCACCATACATTATTTTAAATCATTCACTACTTTCCATCCACCTTCCGTATAATGCCGGCTAGCTAGAGACTCAGTAAATGTCTGTCATACTTTAATTTTTAATTATTTGATGACATACAGAGGGTAAATTGGTGTTTGAAGCCTGTATGAGAGCATCAAATGAGCGGCAGATCAAATGTTTATTTTGATTATTGATTTGGACATTATTTTAACACTGAGAGAAGCATTGGTAATTGTGTTCAAAACCAAGATAACAGTGGCTGTAAATTTGGATGTATGATTACGCTTCTAAAATTGTTGCTACATGTATTAAATACTTCAATTTCTAGGAAGGACTATATACATTAATGTCCATGAGGTACAGCGGGATGGGTCTCTGAAGGAAATCCGAAAGGCCAATGGTGGAGACTGGGGAGGTACCAAGGTAGACCACGCCTTCCAACTTCTCCTATCAGGAATAATTGATAATGGCGCATTTTACAGATTTATGGAAAACAACATAGCAGACATGATCGAGTTTTTCCGCGATTTCGAAGAGAAAAACGAACAATAAAGCCCGATGCACGTTCTGATGAAAACACTACATTCAAGGTTCCAACAACCATGAATGATGTTTGTAGATATGAGAATAGACAGGACAATGCAACCATTGTAAAATCGAAATCAAATCTCAATCGGACCATGGCTCTTGTTGGTGATAAGCTGCGGATGAACGGCGATAGAGCAAAAGAACTCTTTAAGGACCCGGCACGGCACATCGTAGACCATTTGAAGAAGCTTTTGAGAGAGCCTTCTGCGAGAGGAGTGACAAGTATTCTGATAGTTGGAGGGTTTTCGGAGTCCCTCGTCCTTCAGAATGAAATTAAAAGAAACTTCCCAAGGCTCCGAATGATTGTTCCACAAGACGCCGGACTTGCAGTTCTGAAAGGCGCTGTTATCTTCGGACACAAACCAAGGGCCATCAAGTCACGGGTTTGTAAATACACATACGGTGTAAATGTGTCAAATCCGTTTAAAAATGGATTCCATGACATTTCCAAGCGTGTTGTGAAGTCAGATGGAAGGGTGTATTGTTCAAACATATTCAGTGTTCATGTACGAATAGGAGATTCTATTGATATCGGAAAACCGCAAGTAGTGCGATCTTACAGTGCGACAGAACATGATCAAACTTCAGGAACATTCCGTGTATATGCGTCTACAGAAAAGGAACCTATGTACGTGACGGACCCTTCATGTACCAAAAAAGGACAACTTACGGTCGCCATGCCCGACACGTCTAAAGGACTTGATAGGTCCTTTACAGCACAGATGACCTTCAGTAACACTGAACTCGAGAGGTGAAAGCCACCAGCGAAAATACTGGAGAGAAAGTAACCGCGGGGTTCGACTTTTTGTAATATGTGCAAATAACAGACATACAATGTTTATATGGTGATTAGAATAGCAGCGGATCTTCAACGTGTCGAAAGATTAATTCTTTTCGATGAGTCTGAGAAATGGAAACAATAAATCGAGTTTGAAAACATAAACAACCCTATGAGATCACTCGAACTGTCTATTG
Source organism: Argopecten irradians (assembly GCF_041381155.1). NCBI lineage: Eukaryota > Metazoa > Mollusca > Bivalvia > Pectinida > Pectinidae > Argopecten > Argopecten irradians. Next base: position 37,566,046 of record NC_091140.1, on the reverse strand, counting down.
GCTTGCATGACTTTTTCAGTGTAGAAGAATAAAAGATCATTTTCGCAATTAGGAGCAATTTAGTGATTACACATAAACATCGTGGTATATTGTACATCGATTCGTCTACACACAAGGCGGGTCATTCTGACCGGTTACTTTTCAAAAATTATGGGGGAACAATTGGTATATACAAAGCCTTGAGGTAAATCCTGTAAATCGCTACTTGTTCTAGAGTTCTCCATAGATTATAACCAAAATTGGCCACAAACATCCGTGGGAGAAGGGGAACAGAACTTGTATAAATTTTGGCTCTGACCCCCCGGGGGAAGGAGGGGCGGGCCCAATAGGGGAAATAGAGGTAAATCCTATCAATCGCTACTTGTCCTAGAGTTCTGCATGGATTGTAACCAAATTTGGCCACAATCATCCTTGGGAGAAGCGGAACAGAACTTGTATAAATTTTGGCTCTGACCACTCGGGGGCAGGAGGGGCGGGGCCCAATAGGGAAATTTGAGGTAAATCCTGTAAATTGCTACTTGTCCTAGAGTTCTGCATGGGTTGTAACCAAATTTGGCCACAAACATCCTTGGGATAAGGGGAACAGAATTTATATAAATTTTGGCTCTGACCTCCTGGAGGCAGGAGGGGCGGGGTCCAATAGGGAAAATAAAGGTAAATCATGTAAATCGTTACTTGTCCTAGAGTTCTGCATGGATTTTAACCATATTTGGCCACAAACATCCTTGGGAGAAAGGTACCAGAACTTGTATAAATTTAGCTCTGACCCCGCAGGGGCAGGAGGGGCGGGGCCCAATAGGGGAATTCGAGGTAAATCCTATAAATTACTCCTTGTCCTAGAGTTCTGCAAGAATTGTGACCAAATTTGGCCACAAACACCCTTGGGGGAAGGGTTACAGAACTTGTATAAATTTTGGCTCTGATCTCCTGGGGGCAGGAGGGGCGGGACCCAATAGGGAATTAGAGGTAAATAAATTAATCTTTATCCAGAACATTACTTGGCATTGCAAACCAGGTGAACGATACAGGTCCTCTGGGCCTCTTGTTATTTATTACAACCCCCTGTGGTCTGATTACGTGTACCTATATATAACTTTTTAGCTCACCTGGCCCGAAGGGCCGGTAAGCTTATGTCATGGCGCGGCGTCCGTCGTCCGTCCGTCAACATTTCCTTTAAATCGCTACTAGTCATAGAGTTCTGCATGGATTGTAACTAAATTTGGCCACAAACATCCGTGGGGGAAAGTGAACAGAACTTGCATAAATTTTGGCTCTGACCCCCTGGGGGGCAGGAGTGGCGGGGCCAAATAGGAGAAATAAAGGTAAAAACTATAAATCGGTACTTGTCCTAGAGTTCTGCATGGATTGTAAACAAATTTGGCCACAATCATCCTTGGGAGAAGGGGAACAGAACTTGCATAAATTTTGGCTCTGACCCCCTGGGGGGCAGGAGTGGCGGGGCCAAATAGGAGAAATAAAGGTAAAAACTATAAATCGGTACTTGTCCTAGAGTTCTGCATGGATTGTAAACAAATTTGGCCACAATCATCCTTGGGAGAAGGGGAACAGAACTTGTATAAATTTTGGCTCTGACCCCCTGGGGGGCAGGAGGGGCGGGGCCCAATAGTGGAAATATAGGTAAATCCTATAAATCGCTACTTGTCATTATGATTAACTGTCTTGTAAAATACATATGTAACACACAAAATGATATCTGGAATATTTTATTGTTTGAATATATAAGTAAATACAGTGGACCATTGATCCATATTGCGGTATGTTCGGACTGCCTAATTCCATCAATTTGACCAATAAGCAAATCCTTTCCGTGGTATTTCAATTCGGATTGTGAGTTTTCCGGTTTATCGAATTCTGGATTATCGAGATTCCACTGTATTTTCTTCAGATTATTTTTGATATTTTAATCATGGGTTTAGTTTTTATTCAAAGAACAATTCAATATTCGAATCATAAAGACAGTTTTTTTCAGGATTTCTTGTATGATGTGTAAGATATACTTTGAAAACATTGATAATATAAGAATGCGGGTCTAAATTTCATACAGTCATGTTTTCATGATTAAATGTATTGATAACAATTACATATTAATGTCCTTTGTTCTGTTTTACTTGTAGGACATACATTCGACAGATACAATTTATCACATAACTACAACATCGTACATTTCGAAGAATCTTACGTCAAAATGTATTGCGTGAATCCAGCGGAGGCCGCCATTTTGTCCCGCCGTCCTCGAAATCCTGATGTCACGTCATGTTTCCTGACGTCATTTTATTGTTTTGTCTTGACGTCACAATGCATTTTCAGCCAATGAAAATTGCTCCAGGTTATATCACACTAGTGACACACGAAAAAATATTACAAGGGCGAAATCACGGAATATAAAGAGAATTTTGTGATAAATTACTTTCACAACTTGCCTTCCTGGTTTAACCGTGTGTAGTTGTTATACTGCATTGTAGACGTATATAACATGACTTTGGGCAGTACTACCAATGGTGGATAATGCATTAAAAGCTCATTTTGAGTATGAAAATTACGACACATATAACTTTAATGAAAACTGAATTTGTAGTCAATATCATGGAATATTTTAAAAATAATGATGTGTATCCCCATGCATTAAGATGGCATACGGTATAATGCTCATTGTCACAGATAAAATTTTATTTTAGTTAGTGACGTCTGGATAGCACCAACATTTGTGTTGTTGAATATATTCTTTCATTTGCATTTACTCCTGACCATTTCTTATGTCTCTACTAGCCTAAACTTAAAATACCGTTAAACATTTTAATTTATCAACATTTTAAATCAGGAATTAATATATAGCTTTAACTGCTACCTTTCTGTTTCTAATTATATGAAATCAAACCAGGCACGATAAAAACGATTGTAATTAAATATAATTTACATAGTCTTCATTATTATAAAAATACGTTCGGATGTATTAATTACAACCACTCTAATAATGAAATATCTTCAACCAACTGATTACCGATAACCTCACGTAATCATTTTCCCACGATTACAACTCCTGCTCTGTGTTCCAAATCGTCAGTGGGATGTTTCGTTTAGGCTTGTATCCCCTAGAACAAGATGTTAAAGTATATAAAAGCGGCAGAGCAGAATAGTGTTTACTTTATTGATTATTTCAAACTCAAATCTAAAAGCCAGACACCATGATAGATTTGAAGTTCTAAGCAGTGGAGTTAATAAGCGTCCATGTATTCTAACAATTGACTATTTTCATTTCTAAGTGATGTAATCGTCCTTACTTGACCCTGGCTGTTAATAGGACGTTAATTAATCAAACAAACGACCTGTTTTGTTATTACGTAAGGAACATCTGACAAAAACGGTACTTCCGGTTTATACCGGACTCATTTTTCACCGATGTCAACATGTCTATGATGTAAATATTGGCGTGACACCTCGAAACCCACAGTTGCCACCGTAGGTCCGTTTTGTTTAGTCATCCACCGAGTCCCATCGTCGGTTTCCCACGTTAATCAGCCTACGGATCGTAGTGGAGTTTAGACACTGGGTTTCCGAGGGTGCTGAGACCTGATACATTCTTAAACTATCTGTTAATAGGACGATAAAGAAAATTTCTTACGAACATCATATAGGTGAGTTAGCTTAGTCAATCAATCGTTTATGATGATTACAAGTGAGGTATCTTAGCCAGCCAATCGTCTATGATTATTACAAGTGAGTTAGCTTAGCCAACCATCATCTATGTTTATTAATGTTATTCTTACATACGTCTCTTTAAAGCCAATCATATGCATTCACGGCCCCGGTGGCAGTGTGATATTATACATTTATTGCCCTGGCGGTAGGGAGACATAACGCTTTGTTTAGCCAAGGCATGAGATATTTCCCGAGGGCGTAGCCGCGGGTAAACTAAGCGTCATGTCTCCCTACTGTCAGGGCAATACATTGTTTATTATACCGAAAAACCTAGCGCCAGAATACAAGTCTAACGTAATGGCTAGAATTTAAGTTGTTTGCTCAAACACTGTTAGGCTACCGTATCTTTCAGCCCAAATCAACTCCATTTAGCATGTTATATCATATAAACATTACATCGAGTTTAATTGTGTTATCTGTATCGTTATCATAAGAATATTACTAATTTCCTCGGTCAAAGGCAGACGGAAGCGTCGTCTGCCATCAATTTTGTTTGTTATCGGAATACCTCGGAGAGTTCCGTTATACGAACGACAAATCTTGCTAAACGAACGAGGGGCTCCGCATGGGGAGAAACATGATTTTTGAACTTGACGTTCAGCGGGATACACGATGTTTTGTCGCCCTCACACGTGACGTCTCTCGACCAATCACCGCCTGTGACTCATCGGTGAGTTAAAATAATAATATTTATTTACCCAAAGATGTAATATTTCCCGAGGGCTTGCCTCTTTCTTATAATAATATTATTACTATATCTCATGTTTATAACCATCCTCGATACTCCAGGGTTTCCGATCACTTTCTATCTCTATATCCCTACTCTATATCATAGTAAAACTGGAGGCAACAGAACAGAACAGGTAATTCATTCCTTTGATGTACATCATAAGAGCCGTAGAACGGTACACTCTGGTCGACTGTGTGGCTTTGATGTTAGATGTCACTCTCTCTGTAGTCTTCAAATGAAATCTTTGCTGGCCTCTGATTGGTCAAATGTTTTTCGCTGAGCTGCCTCCAGTTTTACTATGAGATAGTCCAGGGGGGTAGAGATCGTAAGTGATCGGAAGCCCTGGAGTATCGAGGATGGTTTATAACAGTTTCTGTGATTAGTTGAAATACATCACATGACCGGGAAATAAAACATCGTATTTCCATTGGGGGGAATAAACATCGCCCTGGTGCGCGACTTCACATGAAGTCATCTCCCCTTCCGATTGTACAACAATGACGGACGAAGCGTAAAACGACGATTTTTAATCACTGCGATTTTAAGTAATAATTATCCCCAGGGTAGCGAATCGCAATTTTTCGGTATGATAAATAATTTAATATCCCCGATGGCAGTGTAATAGGAAGGTTTATTTATGCCCTATATCTAGATACTTACGTTGTTGTAATACCAGCCCATTTCAGCATCCTCTCAGAAGCTTTATCTTCCTTGTAGGCGTAATAGATAACTTCCTTGATTCCAGACTGAATGATGAGCTTTGTGCAACCGTAACAAGGATAGTGTGTTGTGTACATTGTACAGCCTTGGATATCGACAGACATCTTGTTCATGATGGCATTCATTTCTGCATGGCATACTGAAATAAAGATAAAAAAAACCCATTTATTTCTGAAAGATGACATAAAAACTAAACTTCCTTATTTTCCTTTTGAAAATGCTTGTGTATATAAAACTCCTTTCCACGTAAAATGATATAAGACTCTTTCATATATGGATATGAAGGATAGGGATATTCTACCCGAGGGTCACTAAATGTAGTAAAACCCGAGGCTTGCCGAGGGTTTTGCAACATTTTATGATCCCAAGGGAAGAATATCCCTATCCTTCATATCCACTTATGAAAGAGTAATTTTCTTTCATACCTCGACGTTTTATTGCAATTTTACAGTTATAATATCCCGCCATTTCGACATAAACTCGAAGAAATCCACGGCTGAAAGTCAATTTTTCATTCAAGAAAAATTACGTGATATTTTCAACAAAAAATCCGTTGTTTGCATCTTTTATAGTAAAACCAGTCAAGTTTGTCAAAAAAAAATGTTAAAATTTTACCGAGGAACAGAAATTTTGATGACTCCGTGACGTCACGAGGCTTTATTGCATAGGTAGCTATGCAATACAGCCTCAGGCGACATGAGTGTATTGCCCTAGACCAGCCAGTATTACACCCGTAGGTATGAAAGAAAAGACTCTATGAGGCTATGAAGGAGGTGATATTTCACTCTTGGAGTGACTAAATTAGGTGACTCCGAGGGTGAGATATTTTTTTCTCTCATAGTTGACAGGGTTGTCCCGCGGTTGTCAAGGAAAAGATTAATAGAATCTTACATGGATATGTCAAGTGGACAGGGATATCTCAACCCGAGTGAAAGATTTTGGCTGTCAACCCAAGTCTTGCCGAGGGCTGACGGCCAAAATATTTCACGAGGGTTGAAATATCCATGTCCGCTTGACAGATCCATGTTGGATTCTTTTTCTCCTATACTTAATAGGAAAATCCGAAATTCGCGTTGTTTTCCAGCCTTTTCATCGCGCCATTATTACAGGAACGTCGTTATACGTCAAATTGGATGACGTGATCGAAAATGCACATGTAATGATGACGTCACGTTATTGTCTAGCGCGTGTGAGCTACCTTACACCTTCCTGTGTAAGATAGAGTTATGTTTCCCTAGCGACCCGGGGATATCCCTTTGAAGTATAGGAGAAAACACTATCATACACAGGGGGATTTAAGATAATCGACACGCTCTAGACAATTACGTGACGTCATCAATACATGCGGCGTAACCGCGGTATGTTTCGTCGATGATATCACCAAGTTTGAAGCATAACAAAAAAAAATAAAAAAAAAATCAATCATGGATCTTTCAAGTAGACAGGGATATCTCAACCCACGTGAAAGATTTTGGCAATCCTCTGATTGACAAGCCAAAAACTTTCCCGGATTGAGATATCCTTGTCCAATTGACAGACCCATATAAGATTCTATTAAACCTCCGTTCCAAACATATGACAGATAATTACTCTCTCATAGCACATCATTTATGAGAAATATTAACGTTTTCTGCTCCAGGGTTCGCTCTTTGAGACCGCCATTTGTAATGACGTCATAATACAATAGTTCAATAATTATTGTGACTTTATAATAAGGTTTACTTATCGAGGAGCATGTGAAATACTACATACACTGGGAGTATTACCCTGGACATTTACAGAAAGATGTGAAATAAATATTGTTCCATTGAAAAGCTCTATTGACAATTTCAATTCATATATACATATGTACATTGGTTTACATGTACATTATTACATTATTACTAGAAATTTTGTTGATTATAAGTTCTACACAGGCAATATTTCTTCGCGTGAATTTGCACGTGATTTTTTTCACTTAAATTTCACGTGGATTTCAAGTGAAAAAGAAATTTTGCCCCGGTTTTCATGAAATTCACGTGAATTGCACGTGTATATCATCATACAAATGTTGTCGATTTTAAATACTATCGTACCATATAAATGTTGTTAAGTTGCTTAATAGTAACATATAAATATTGTTTACTTCTTTATATTACCATATAAATATTGTTTACTTGTTTATATTACCATATAAATATTGTTTACTTGCTTAATGGTTCCATATAAATGTTATTTATTTGTTATATATTACAATATAAATGTTGTTTATTTGTTATATATTACAATATAAATGTTGTTTATTTGTTATACATTACAATATATTTACAATTGCTAGGCTTGTTCACTATACGCAAGTACTAGCCAATTTTGTTTACCATAACTGCATGGTAACATTGAACTTTGAACTTGCGTATGAAAATGTTCTATGCAACGTAAAGGGGCTACTTTTTTTTAAAGAAACACATGGCTTTGTTTACATTTTGACGCAACATTACGTGTATATTGTTGTTTTTCATAGAAATTTGGAAAAATATGAACAATACATATATGTTTTATATTTATACATGATACAAACATTTTTTAAATTAACAATTGTATAAAGAAACGGGAAAAATATCCCGACCGGGGCGACGTGCAGTGCTTTCACTTTTGTTAAAAATGATGGATGTCAAATGTAAACATTACCTCTGTGTCTGTGTTCGTCCTACGATCAAGTCTTTGGGGTGGACGGGCGTGGGACCCTCTAACAGATGTCAGTTATAAACATATCCTCTTGTCTCTGTTCTTTGAGAATTTAATCGTGTGTATTATAAAACATGCACCGCTAGTTAGTAATCCACGTGTTGACAGTTACGCGTCAACACAGCTACATTGTATCCATCGAACACAAGTGAAGTTATTCAATCTATCGATGGCGATGGATCTAAGCGTAGATTATATAATCACATGGCTCCCAAGGATGTAATATCGTCAAGTCAGACGACAATCTCAAACACATTGAGCTACTTGAAAACCGGTTTTTGACAACTTCAGCAAACTCCAGTGTGTAAGCGTGCGTCAGCTTCGCCTCGCTGCACAACGGTCACCGAGTTCACACATGTGGCCGAGTACAAATACTTTATGTTATTACGCTATATATTAACTTTTAGCAAAATTGAATATATATTTAAAAATCTGATCTGATTAAATAAAATTATCTCATAAATTTACTTTGTTTGTCATGTTTATTTAACACTAAAATATTGAACTTTTTTGTCGTCGCGAATGAATAATTCTATTTTACGTGAAGCGTCATAATTCGCTGTTCAATTGAGTAAGCTCCTCCCACTTTTTACCGACTTTTATTGAATAATTACGTCACTTTCAAATGACAATTTTATTGCATAAAGTATAAATAAAAAGTCGTGTGAGTGTAAATATAGGGATTGGATTGCGCTTTTATGTTAACCATGCTTGTATGGAGCAATTCCTCTAAGAATATATTCAATATGGGGCGCGTTACATAAATAAATGTTGTTTATTTGTTATATATTACAATATAAATGTTGTTTATTTGTTATATATTACAATATAAATGTTGTTTATTTGTTATATATTACAATATAAATGTTGTTTATTTGTTATATATTACAATCTAAATGTTGTTTATTTGTTATATATTACAGTATAAATGTTGTTTATTTGTTATATATTACAATATAAATGTTGTTTATTTGTTATATAATACAATATAAATGTTGTTTATTTGTTATATATTACAATATAAATGTTGTTTATTTGTTATATATCACAATATAAATGTTATTCATTTTGTTATATATTACAATATAAATGTTGTTTATTTGTTATATATTACAATATAAATGTTATTTATTTGCTTTATATTACCATATAAATGTGTTTTTTTTTTTTTGCTTTATATTACCATATATATGTTGTTTATTTGCTATTTATTACCATATAGATGCTTGTTTTTCTATTTTCCTTCCTCGTCCTTTTCCTCGAGTTTTTCCCATGAAAATTTGTCATCAGAACAGCCATCAGGGAAACCATTGTATCCCAAACCAAATATTCTTTTTTTCGTTAACAATAAATGCTCCGACCTAAAACACCGATACCACAAAAATAATGTAAATAGACATTCTTGAGCGATCATTATGAACGTTTTGGGTAACCTCTCGTATGTTACACGTATGTTACACGTGCTGTGTATGTCCAATTACTATAGTACTGTACTTATAGATCCCTATAAGCAAGATATTTTGCTTAATTTCCTATTGAATTAAATCCATAGTAGTTTCATTTGTCTATATTTTTTTCTCTCATATTTACAGTGTAAGAGTAAAGCCCAGCTTTTTCATTTTTTTTTGTTTGGTAAAAAGATATATACAGCTTACCCTTAACAAAAGTTGGGATTGTCTCCCTATATTTACAATAGTAGATACAAAATATCAAAAACAAAATATTTCATACTCCGATCTGTTAACATTTACCCCCAAATGAATTAATTGGGGATTGAAAGGTACCATAGGGTCATATTTTATTTGCATCTAATTTAAAAAGGAGGACCAAAAAGACTTCACACAGCAACAATCCCAAAAGTAATGCAACATTGTCTCCCTTCCATTTTCAAAAAAGGTACACCTTTCTATTTCAAGTTATTTAGCCTTTATCAAGTTAACACTAGTATACAGAGTATTATGCAATACCTTAAACTGGAAATTATGAAGCTTAGTATTATCAGTAGTAAGTCTTGAAATAAGTTTTCCATGTCATCAACTATATTCAATTGTAAAACGTAGTTTCACTTTCCTTGACTAGTTGGTTTTGTTTTATATTTGACTAACAAATATCACAGAGAAGTTACCCACTAAGTGACAGCCGCATCTACAACGAGCCATGACAATCAAGAGGCATCTATACAAGCGAAGACAGGATTCCTTTTAATGCAGATTTCAGCCAAAGTTGTCAAAGTATTTTGTACTTTGTCATTATCCTTAATGTAGTCAATCATTTTATTTGAAGAAATCTCTGTTGGTACATTATTTTGCTATCTGAGAATTTGCTTCTAGTCCGTGGGTATGGCATTTATAATATAAGGCCATGCTATTCCAAAAAAGTAATATCAACATCATATTTTCGGTAAACCTTTCAAAAGACATAAATCTTTGATCTTCTAACAAATCGTTAACAAAGAAAATTCCTTTAACACACTAATGTCTATAAAAACTGACTTTCTACCTATTATACCAGATCGGTTGACAAATAATCATATCAGGGGTTGTGGGCACTTTATATTCTACAATAGTAGACCATATAAGTAAAATGTCTTTCCAAAAAGTATTCAAAACTTTTGAAAGTCCCTCTTTTGTCATCCTGGAAATACTATCTCCACCAAACAACTCTAACTTATCTAATACTAATGTTTTCCAAGGTGAGCAATATATAGGATTCATGAGCTTACTTATCCAGGAGCATTTCAATGCATGGCAAAATGACTCAACATGAGGGACTCGTAACCCCCTTTTCTATAATCACCATACATAACATTTGTTTATCAATTTTTCCTTTCCGTGTAAATTGAAGAAAGTTGACTGAATTTCTTTGAAAATATTTTCTTATGGATTTTGAAGTACAGTCAAAGTTTGTTTCAAATTTCTGTATCATAAAAATGCATATATGAAACTGGAACAATTGGCGAAAAACAATTGATTATACAAGTGAAAAACATAATTACAAACCGATTGGTACATTTTACAAAAAAAGTATAGGTGTTTGAATAAGATAGAACAAAAAAATTGTATGAATATCAACATTTTGTCCTGGAAATATGATTAATGACGTGCCTAGACAAGAATAACCATTACTAGTTGTATTTAGGTTATGCTTATTTGCAAACGGAAATAAACGGCAATTTTCCTTTCACTCCCCGAGACTTTATCTAAACCATAAAAATAGTGCCCTGAAGATTAATTTCTTATACAAATGACGATTAAAAGTGTATCAAGGTACTAGGCCTTTTGTGCTAAGGCCTCGATATTTGTTTAATACATACTTACCAAGACATGGCCTTTTAGTATAAAGAAGAAGCTTTAACGACCCAACACCTTTCCGAAACGGCTTTTAATTTTTAAAATGGGAATGTAAAACGAGATCGATAATTTTGTATAGTCGCAAAAGTTATTAACTTACCGTTAATACTACATCTATCATCACCTGCTGAACAATATAAAATGTTAATTTTCATAACGCGGGTTGTCTTTGTTTCCCACCGTCGTCCTAATTACCACGTGGTAGTTGACTATCGCTACGCCATGCGGCAAAACAGCGAAATGAATCTTTACAGTTCCCATATATTACGTAGGAAATGTTGCACATGTTTGTTTGTTGTTACCTCATCTTTGGCCATCGATATATGTTTTCTTATGTTATTAATGTTATTAAAGGTAGTTGGCCTTTAGTTATTATATGCATTGTCTTGTTGGAAGTTACCTGTGTTTTGGGGTCCTTGCTTCGCTGTGCCGACACAACAGTCATAGCCATAAAATACTCTTCCCAATTTATATAATTGATATCTATAATAGAAAAATTCACTTGGGAACCAAGAGAAGCATATAAATGGAATTTGAGAATAAGAAAGGCGGAAATAAAAGTGATGGTGCGTACTGAAGACGGACCATACAAATGCTGTTCGGACAGACAGACGGACATAAGAGCAGAACAGCATTAAAATATTGAAATAAGTTATTTATGCTATATGATAAATAGAATATAAATACGCAGGATATCTCATTTTATTTTCTATAGTCATCTTCAGATTTAATTGCTGTACTGACGTTATGTAGCGTAATTAAAAATTAAATATGCACAAAACTGTGATACGCTAACAAATTTTGATATAAGTATAAAGTTAGCAGAAAAACAGAAAATTATTAAAACTGTCAAGATCGCTTCATTTCTTATAGAGTTTATCATTATAATTGAATAAGCTATATACAGTGTATTTAACAAATATTTCAGTTAAATATTTCAAACAGAAAAGCTTAATTCATTAATACTAATCTAAAATTGATGGATATGGGGGCCAAAAAGGGCCACAACCATACAGTTTGTTATATAGCATTGAGATATAAGTACATTTTATACACAAGTTGCCAATATGGCTTACATACAGCCTCGTTATATGTGAAACAAGATGATTTGTTACAAGATCAGATGTATTTTGTCCCGAGATACCAACAGGCTTGAACGCTCGATAAAATGATAAACTGTCGCATGACCTTAAAACTTTGACTTAATATATCAAACTGTACCAGGAACGGAAAATTATATCTAGATGTTATGATGATGATGTCTAGATGATATTATCTTAAAACTAGTTTTATCTGTGCATACAGATTAAATCGTTTTGCACACGTAACTCGAAAACCTAGGTTGAGCTGACTGTCCTGATACAGCACGTGAATAAACATTTTTATTACATTTTCGCAGTTTTACGGTGAACATAAATATGATATACTTCACTAAAGTGAAAATATTTTTACTCCATTTCGACCAATCGGAATGCAGCATAGACAGCGAAAATATAATTTTGAGTGTTACCGCATTAGTTTGTGCGAAAAATGACATCATATTTTTGTGTAGCAATGGGCGTTATGCTCATAAAAAGTACGAAGTGATAATCATAAGGGCGAATACTCTTTAAAATAAAATGGCGGACTAAACTTTGGCAGAACTAGTAGTGATGGTCTTCGTAAATGAAAGCGAGAAAAATGTAATGAATAGAACATTTCGTGTTTCTTGATGAATACCAGTAATATTTCATCTTGTGAGGTGGAAACTTTGATATTTTCCACCTCAAAAGATAATATATAAGTTTATGCTTTGACATGATCCACTTTTACATGGAAGTATTATATTAATCTTTTTTTTTCTTTCAGAGAAAAATAATTCATATAGATACAACCACTTTTGGATACGCATCTGACTTCTTCGGGTTCAGTGGACCAATGACAATTTTCATATTACCTAATTTGTACGAACAATTTCCAGAGAGGTCATTTTACAACATTATAGGAGTCAGAAAGAGCAACGAAAGACGTCGATGTCACGGTCCTTTGGAACACGTAAGCTAGCAAACATTGAACCCTCCGGTACTAATCGGATCACCTCGTCACGTCTCAGAAACTAGATTTTGCAGAAGTGCGAGGTGCTCCGATTGCCTCGGATACCATGCATAAAGTGTCTAAACTCCACTACATTCTGTAAGCTGATTACAGTTACCTGTGCACTCCCGTGACATCTGTTTATTGTATGTTATTTTAAACAAGAGGCCCAGAGGGCCTGTATCGCTCACCTGTTGGTTTTTTTTAATAATTATCACAAAGACTCTTACAATTAGAAAAATTAGCAAAATTGACTCCAAAATTTGTTTAATTTTGAATCACAACCATATAATGATGCTATAGATACCATACAAATATGCTATCCAATACATAGATTCAGAGAGGAAGTAATTTATATGAAAATAGTACATCTAAGGCCCCGGGGGTCAGCCCCATCATTTGCAAAATTTTGAATCCCCACCCTATAATGATGCTACCATTGCATTATGAGCATAATCCAATGTTTAGTTGCAGAGAAGAAGTCGTTTATTATAAATAGCCAAATTGACCCCTTTTGACCACACCTCTCAGGCCCCCGGGGGTCAGCCCCATCATTTGTACAATTTTGAATCCCCACCCTATAAGGATGCTACCATTGCAGTATGGGTGCTATCCCATGCTTAGTTTCAGAGAAGAAGTCGTTTATATGGAAATAGCCGAATTGACTCCTTTTAACTCCGCCCCTCAGGCCCCCAGGGGTCAGCCCCATCATTTGTACAATTCTGAATCCCCACTCTATAAGGATGTTACCATTGTTTTATGAGTGCTATTCCATGCTTAGTTTTAGAGAAGAAGTCGTTTATATTGAAATAGCCAAATTGACCCCTTTTGGCCCCGCCCCTTAGGCCCCTCGGTTAGCCCCATCATTTGCACAATTTTCAGCTAGTAGCCTATGAGGATGCTACCAGTCAAACTTTGTTGAAATCCGACCTGCGGTTATGGAGAAGAAGTCGATTGTTGACGGATGGACGATATGGCATAAGCTCACCTTGGTCCTTCCGACCAGGTCAGCTAAAAATTGAAATTACATTTCCTTAGCTACTAAAAATCATATATGTATAAAGTGTTGTCTATTAAAAAGAAAACCATAATACTTTACTTAGAGCCTACCCGGACCCTCCTCCAAAAACCCCCACCAGACCCAGCAAAACGCAGCAAAACACCAGTTAAATTGTTCTACAGCCTGTGTATGTGAACGTGATATGCAAGGACATGGAGCTGTCTCAAGACTTCTGACTTTAAACATGTACATATATGTACCTTATATATGAATATAATTATTATACTATATCATAATTAAATGTACTTTAATTAAATAAATAATTAGACTATTACTGTAATTATTTTCAATTTAAGTTATGCAAATAAATTTTATAACATTATTGAATTTTACTATTACAGGAAAATGACACATTAGTAGTTGTGTCTACAAAGTTCATATACATTTGTATTATATACATGTATGGATAATTTACTACTAATAAAAGGGACACAACTCCTCTAGTCTTACCGGTATACATATAATAGACTGTATATACCAATGTTGTATTCTCAAATTGGATATGTAATTGTTGAACTCTAAATTTATTATACTTTTTATTCATATACAAATATGGAAATTCACTATGTGAGCTATAGCCCACTCATCTGGAAAAAAAATATGATAATATATTAATATTATATTGTAACTCACTATCCGGACCGAGTTAAATATCCCTTTTCTTTTAGCTTAATCAATACTCTGACTCAATTAAATGTTTGAATTTAACGTTACTATCTAATGCGACAACCT
Organism: Argopecten irradians; assembly: GCF_041381155.1. Classification (NCBI taxonomy): domain Eukaryota; kingdom Metazoa; phylum Mollusca; class Bivalvia; order Pectinida; family Pectinidae; genus Argopecten; species Argopecten irradians. The sequence continues at coordinate 37,550,940 of NC_091140.1, read as the reverse complement.
AAGCTTTTATCTGATGTTGATCATCCGAAACAACTCCATTCTCAATCCGCCTCTTTACATTATGTACATGGAAGTTTTTCATGCAAAGGTAACACAAATGTATATATTATTAATATTGTATATAATAATATGTCTAAACATTTATCTTGGTGTAGCTATATTATCAATTAATGAATGCCTATCGGAACCCCACCGAAATTATGTGGAAGTAGTTGTGGTCACTGATAGTCACCTCATACTGTTTTTTGAGAAATCTCACCATTTTGACAATGGATAGAATCTACATGTATACAGTCAATACGATTGACTTGCATGGTGCATTTGCCAATGGCTTTACTTCCACTGTAGGAATTAAATCAGAACACATATATAGTTTTCAATTATGTATTATTCATTTCCTCTCTTTATCCGACGATACTGAAAGATACACAATTTTCTTCTCCATATTCTTCTCAAATAATCATTTCTCACTTATTGCTATCTTGTCAATTAAAACCATGTGTATGGATGTAGAAAAAAATCCAGGTCCTTTACGCAGTCTTGATATAGCATGCCTCAACATCCGATCAGTACGTAAAAAGCTTGATGTTATTGAAGCAGAACTTAATAATAAAGATATCATTTGCTTAACTGAAAGCCATTTAAATGATACAGTAATTGATTCTGATTTATGCCTTGAACATTTTTCTTCAAAACTTCTTAGAAAGGACCGACACCTGCGACCCGGGGGTGGCATTTTAAGATATCATAAGGAAAATGTCATTGTAAAGAGAAGGGATGATTTTGAGACAAATGATTTAGAAGTATTGTGGACTGAAATTGTATTTGGAAACAGTAAAGTAATTTTAGGTTGTATATATAGACCTCCAGATAGTAATATTGACTACTGGAATAAACTTGATACCATGCTTGATCATGTTACTGATGACTCGAAACACACAAATGCTGATATTATTTTATCACTGGTGATATCAATGTAAATATGCTCACCATACAGCCTAATTCCACTTTTAGTAGACTCCTCAGCAAATATAACATGACAAACTTTGTAAATAATTTTACAAGAGTAACACCTGATTCCTCTACCTCAATTGACATTGTTCTAACAAATAACAATACCATTGTTAAAAATACACATATAACACCTCCGATATGCAGTGATCATTCTGTTATTAATTTCAGTTTTTGTCATTCTGTTTTTAAACAACATACATATGCTAAAAACATTTATCTCTATAATGAAGCGGATGTTGTCAAGATGAATCAAATGATAAATAATATTGACTGGGTAAGTATTGGTGAACACCATGATGCAGATAGTTTCAATTCCATACTTAGTGATTCTATAAATAGGGTTATGAATGAATGTATACCTCAAAAGAAAATAACTAACTGTAAGACCTAATGACAAGCCATGGATGACAGGTGAGATTAGACTAAAAATTAGACAGAGAAATAGAGTTCATAAAAAAGCAGTTCAAACTAATAATCCAGCTCATTGGGAAAATTTTAGAAATCTTAGAAATGAAACCATAACTTTGATTCGTAATGCAAAATCTGTATATTTGGATAATTTAGAAAAATCTTTAAATGATATAAATACTTCTTTGTTTAAATGGTGGAAAACCGCAAAAACTCTACTTAAGTTCAATAATAAACACGCTATTATTCCACCATTAAATTATAATAATTCTTTCTTGTTCCATCCTATAGATAAAGCCGAAGGTCTTGTTGACTATTTTACATCAATATCAACTTCTTCTGATAATATTGATCCTTTGCCTGCTGTCCCAGAATCTCCTAACATACTTGATAATATTTTAATTCAGGAACAGGAAGTCAGAGATCAATTAATTATAATAAATGGAAATAAACCTGCTGGCTCTGATGGCATAATACCTAAGGTCCTGAAACTTCTTTAATCATCAATTGTTACACCCTTAACTATTTTATTCAACAAAACATTATCAACTAGCTTTGTTCCTTCGTCTTGGAAACTTTCTAATATAAATGCTATTTATAAAGGCAAAGGTAGTGATAATGACATTTCAAATTACCGACCAATTTCAATTACATCTTGTCTTAGTAAAATATTAGAAAAGATTATCTTCAAACATTTATACAATCATCTTGTTGAACATGAAATGTTATCAAAATTCCAATCAGGATTTATTCGAGGAGACTCAGTTATTTATCAATTACTCTCAATGTATGACACATTTATAAAAAAATTAGATGAAGGGCTAGAAACTAGATCTATTTGTGATATTAGCAAAGCCTTTGATCGGGTTTGGCACCCCGGATTACTTTATAAGCTTGAAATGTATGGTGTTAAAGGTAATGTCTTAAATTGGTTTAAAAGTTATCTAGATAATCGTCAACACAGAGTTATAACTGAAGGTTTCTCCTCTTCATATCGTCAGGTAAGTGCGGGTGTCCCCCAGGGCTCAGTTCTCGGTCCTTTTCTTTTTCTAATCTATATAAATGACATAACTGATTGTATAACAAATGATAAAAGACTATTTGCAGATGATACCTCTCTTTTTAAGGTCACAGACATTTCTCCTTTAGATACAGCAAAAAGTGTATCTGAGGACCTTGAAAATATAGATAAATGGTCTAAAAAATGGGATATTAAATTCAACCCAGATAAAACAGAATCGCTTACTTTCAGTCGCAAAAGAAATATTATATGTCCAGATGTCTTATTCCAAAATGAGGTTATCAAAAATGTCAAAAACCACAAACATCTAGGCTTATTTCTTTCTGAGGATGGTAAATGGCACCACCATATTCACTACATTTACAAAAAAGCTTGTAATCGTATAAACCTTTTAAAAACTGTTAAATATAAATTGAGTCGAAAATCTTTAACTAATATATATGTTTCATATATTAGACCAATATTAGAATATGGTGATATCTTGTTTGATAATTGTACACAACAGGAAGCATTACTTCTTGAATCTATCCAAATAGAGGCTGCCCGAATTATCACTGGACTGCGTAAGGGAACATCTCATTATAAACTTTACTCAGAACTTGGCTGGGATACACTTGCCACAAGGCGCAAAAAACATAGACTTGTCCTTCTTTATAAAATTTTATCAGGAACTGCTCCCTCCTATCTAAACGAATTAATTGAACAATACTTTAATAATGAAAACCCATATTTGTTAAGAAATGAAAGATTATTTGCAATTCCTTTTAGTAGATCTACCATTTATGCTAATAGTTTTATTCCAAAAACTCTGAAAGATTATAATGAACTTGCACTTAGATTTGATTTAACCAATATCACCTCTATTAACCAATTTAAAAAACTTCTAAACCAGAATATTAGTGATATTACACCCACAGATAATGCTAAGAACAAAACTTTTTTAAATTTAGGCAAAAGGAAAGATGATATTCTGATATGTCAATTACGGAACTGCTGTAGTAATTTAAACTTTGATCTTTATAATGATCACTTAGCAGAATCACCATTGTGCGAGTGTGGTAATGCATATGAAACCACTGAACATTACTTCTTCTCCTGTAGTAATTACAATGAACAGCGCAGAACTCTCCAAAATAAGTTAATAAATTTTACTCATAACCATTTTGACCTTCAAATACTTTTGTCTGGCTGTAATGATTGTAATAATGAAACAAACTTGAATATCTTTCAGTGTACAATAGATTTTGTAAGGGCTACTAATAGATTTCATAACATATAACCACCATCATAATAACTTCTAATTATATGATTCATCAATAACTTTGAAGAATTGATTAACTAATCGTGGTTAAAGATACCATACCTTAAAGTTATATGTGACGTAACTGGGCGAAAATTTTGACATGCTATTTTTTCGTTGTTAATCTATTAAAAACCATAAGGTTTGATGAATAAAACTTTAAAAATCATTCAAATGGCTTCAGATGACTTATAAACGTTAGTAATAACACAGAAATTTTGTACTGAAAAATTGTTGTTTTATGACTTAAATATGTTTACATGGAAACATACCTGCAGAAATCACTTTACAATTACTGATAACATTGTAAAAATGTGTAATGAAATTGTAGACCACAATTTGGCTTCATGGTCTGCTCTTACTTGTACATGTAAAATTAAAACCTATGCATTGAAAGTACTGTAATTTTCAAAAAGTTGGTAATTTTTGGTGATGAATAACATATTAAAAGCTCATCTTGATTCGTGAGTATGAAAAATACGGCACATATAACTTTAATTAATAAAATTAATTAGTTTTCTGAAAAACACATCTATAATAGCATCTGTTCCGATGGGCATTTATCATTTATCATTTATTAGTTGTAAATTTTAGGTATTATTATATAAATTGTCATACTTTTTAAAATATATGATTAATACATTTATCTTAGCTACATATCTGTTTAGGTAATTGTTAAAATTAATGCATGTGTCATGACAAGTATAAATTTAGACCAAACTTTATCTCAATATTCTGCAACATTTTATCTTTGAAGTCATATACATGAATACAGCAGCCATGGTAGAATTTCTGAATCCCATTGGTGGATGACCATCGGCTTGTTAGCCACATGGACTTTCTGGTCTGTATCTGGTGGGTGAAGGTAATTTCCTCATGGCTGCTGCATTCTCATTTCTTTATTATTATACATTTTGAAAAACAAAATTACTATCTATAATCTCATTAATAATATATGATATATTGTCATGACCTATGAAACATATACTTTCAAATGTTTTCAAATACTCTTTCGTGTCATTTGTATATATATACATTTTGTTACCAGGGAGAGAACTTACATAGGCACTGCCTGTTGTTCGATCCTATTTCAACTTGTTTGTTTGAAATAAACTTTTTGTTGAAATGTAAAACCATAATACCTTGGTAAAGCTGGATGTCTTAGTGCTAATGCGATTGTAGTGGGTCAATATAGAGGCTATATATTGAACTCTACGTGACCCTCTATTAGCCAATGAGAATATGGGAAATCAGATTATATCTAATATTGTAGAATATACCTTAGGGTCAGCAGCATATTGTACACTGTCTTTTAAGGACTATATGGTTTTATGGCTGAACCACATGGTCAATTCAGACGTTATATATCAAAAGGTTGAATTCAATATTAAATAAAAAGTTATTTTGTTTTACGACTGCGAAGCGAATTGTTTTAAACTTCAGAAAACAAATTCGTTGGTCAACATGACCTACTACAGCGCAATTTGAAATACATATACTTCTGAGCAATACTGAAGGATTTCAAAACAAGAAATATAGCATATTTAAGGTAACCTTTAACAGATAACAATACATACTGTGTTGTTGAATGTATACGCGGTGAGTTAAACTTCGCTATATCCGCGGTCGAAATAATTTCCACAAATAAATTCCAATTAATCAATGGCATGTAATAAAAACCTAATAAGTATATAGCTTATCGCTGTTAGAAATTGACAAATGCTCAAATGTTCAATGTGAATAAGAGTAAAAAAAACAGTTCGCGAAAATTTCTTCTCTCTAAATCAAATAATTGTACAATAATTTTCATACATACAACAAACAATAAAACATTAAATAATGTAAAATGTATTTAATAAAAATATGTACACTTGTCTGAAAATATATTACAATGATTCTGTGTTCATAACCTGCATTTCAGCCGCTCTACTACAAGTGATGTCCCGTTTGGCTTATATTTCCTGAAGAAAGAAAACAAAAAATGTAAAACAATGGTATTATAAAACAAATTAATTTCTTGAAACGTATTGTTTTTACATATACATAGTTTCATATTGTTTTATCACTATACATGCAGTCTCATTCACATGCTACAAACATGTCAACGTATGCGATATTTATAAATACTTATCACATACGTGTACACATATATATGTGTGTGTGTGTAAAGGAAGTAATATCAACGGTGTTTTCCAGATAAAACTGGATTCTTATTAACACGTGTTTGTAGGATACGAATTACTTGAAGAAGTAAATATGGGACAAAGAAGGAATTTCAACAGTGTGGACAAGATATTGTCGAATGTTCAAGGTGATTTGCCCCTTTGTCAAGACACGAAAAAAAAAAAAAAAATTACATATCAAAGACGGCCATGAATGTTCATAAAAACATAAACATTGAACACATAGATGTGTTTTTTTATATATATTTAATCCTACATGAAAAGAAGAGGTTTGAAATGGGAACCTACCAAATGACTGAGACCTATAGCAAACTATGAAAAGTGAAACAGGTAAAGATAAGTTTGTAGATACTCCAGGGGTTACCATCACTGTCGTTATATCCAACCCTGCAGAAAAGATGACTTCGTATGCAATAACAGATAAAAGAGGTACAGTAATATGATCCTTTCATTAAATGAATTGAAGTTGGGCGTCACTCTCTATTACCTTCAAAGGAATACACTGTATGCATGTCATTGATCTTTTTTTTTCTCCTGAAGTGTCGTCCAGTTTTGCTATGAGGTAGTCCAGGGGTGGATAAAACGACAGCGATAGAATATCGAAGATATGGTAAAAGGTACCTTATATTAATGTTTGCTTTTTTCAGCATTAGCTGAGATGTCTTTGCCTCTGGTTTGTGGATGTTTTTATCGTCGTAATAGACAATAGTCTTAATGCGCATTGTATCATTATCTTCGCGCACTCGTTGCATGGAAATAGACTAACAAACATCGTTCATCCATTATTATCCGACGCATGTTTATTCATTACGGCATTCATCTCAGCGTGGCACGCTGGAAAAGTGAAAATAATCGGTGAGATATTTCACTAAATTTACATTTTTCACAGTGAAATATAAGGGTTTATGGTGAAAAAATAAGTACACATGTAGTATTTTTCATCCAATACTGGCTGATCAAAACACAGCATATACATTGTTTTTAAAAATTCAAACCAAACCTATAATATTACGTTTACCTTTCCTATTGATTTTTTATTTTTAATTGTTGGAGCAAAAATGTGTTGCGTTAAATTATCTTGTGTTATTTTTCCTTGAAATTTTATGCCATATGTGTTGAACAAAATGAGTAAGCAGAAAATTTGCTTTTGGATAAAATACATGTACAAATATCAGCTGGCCTAGTCAAGGCCTAGAGCAGAGACATAAAAATGGAATACATATAAATAGAATATTTCTAGTTTCTTGATGAATAACAATTATATTTCATCTCGTGAAATATCCATCCCACTCGATGAAATGTAATTGTTATTCGTCTAGAAAAAAAGGACTGTTCTCTATATTTGAAAACGTAGATATTAAAAACGATTGTTAAAGTTGCATATTAAAATAAAACATACTATACAAGAAATACTATGGATATTTTTACGTGGTTTGGAAATTTCAATATATTTCACAGAAAAAAACTTTCATAGTTAGTCTTTGTTAAAGCGACTACTATCATATACAAAACATACTTCATTTTTTTTTTTTCAATTTCATGGTTCATTAGCAATAACGTAATCAAAGAGCTTTTACACGACGAAAATTTCATGATATACAGCAATATTAAACTAATTCACGTACCACGTGATACTCAATAACGTTTGTGCAGCATGAGTATCTCCAATGCTGATGCAACGTAACTCTTTGTGATCTACCCGCTGACATGCCGTTAGCGCGGAATATCATCTTTTGACGTCATTCCATTACCAAAAGAAACATTATAATCCCGCACAAAGGTTATCAAGTATCACGCGATATGTAAATTAGTCCCAATAATACAAATACGTAAAAGCAGTATTAAAATCATCGTATAAAACATTTCTAATTCTAAACTTCAGGGTCACGATGGTGTCAAACGAAACCGCTAAAATATTATACCCGCTAAAATATTATACGCTGAAATATTATACCCGCTAAAATATTATACCCGCTAAAATAACCCGCTATACGTTATACACATTAATAATCGTTGATTGCATTTGTAGTTTACTACATAGAAGGGTATAGTAAATATCCTAAATAATACCTTATGAAAGAGAAAAACAAACTAGACCTAATAATACCTATCATATTACAAAAAATAGAAGCTTGGCTTTACTCTTACACTGTATAAGAAACGGAGATAAAATTATAAACAAATGGAATTTTATTATTGATGTAATTAATTAAAAAAAATGTGTAGAATGTTTTTATCTAAAGACTGCATATGCTTGTATGTATCTATATACAAAGTACAGTAGTAACGTCAATAGGTCACTCATATACATGCAAATTGCTGTTTCATTTATTTGAATTTGGACACGTATTAACATATCACAATTTGTAATATTACATATGCTTGAATAAAAATATATATAGTTGAGGAACAAATAGCTTGAAAATGAAAAAAAATTACTCAGAGAAATTCGGAAATTAAGATTTCCCTTATTACCATAAAGTGTTTTGGTCTCTAAGACGTTGTTTGAGTTTTTACCCCACAGTAGGTATTTATGTAGGGAACCCTTTGAAGTTTAGTTATAGTCTGTTTCACTCTAACACCAACTCAGGTAACGTTTTATACTCATACCTATGATAAGATACATCATAAGACATACTACAGTTTTGTTAATTAAGTTCAAGCACTCACTAATATATTTTATATTATTTATTATATAATCATTATTACTTTTTTAAATCATTATATAAAAACACACTGTACAATATTTATTAGAGTGTCACACATAATTTATAATAGTAATGCATTAAAGCACTATAGTTAAACAGAATGTGTATTTTTAATAAGATATTTTAATTGGTATATATTTTACAGTACAATATCATGGCAAGTATGCTTTTCTCTCAAGTATGCCTCTGTTTTATACACCATTCTGCAGCATCTTGACAATAACAGTTACTGATTTGCTGATCACCTACCAGGTGAGTTGATTTACCTTAGATTTACATGTGATCTTGCACTGAGAATAATTCTGAGATAGGCTATAACTCCCTATCAACACACCTTAGCGCCTTTGAAAACACCCCATCCTAGCCAGAGTTGGTGTTCGGGAAGCCCCTATAAATCTTACTGACCCTCTATGCTTTTATAGGGGGTCAGTAACTGACTATATAACTAATAGCATAATGGATATTTGGAAGAAAAAAATATAACATGTTTATTCGAGTATGACCCCCCACCCCTAAAAAAATTCTTAAAAAGAAGAAGAAAAATACAGAAAATAGTAATATCGTTATTAAATCTAAAACATATAAATCAATATTAGTCGTCGAATTGATAAATAATATCTCACAGATCTATATTAAAAGACATATCCTTCTCACAGCACAAACGATTTCATCTGAGTTTAGGATTATATTCAAAAAAGAAAAACAGAACACAATTGTGAACAAAAAGACAAGAAAATACACAAGAATAACATAAATAATGAACTGACAACATATTTAAGTGTCTGATCAATAACATCGTCATACCTGACTGATATTTTCCATTAGTCGACAAAACACATCCATTCTATTCAATTGTCAAAGCAATGCATTTAAAGAGTTGTGAGGCATGCATACCACATTTTATTATCTTTTGTTAGGTGCATTATTGTTAAAACACACGTGTTACCCCGACTTCGCTAGTCAATTATAACGGTATTGAGTACGTATACTCTTCCTGACCCTTGGGTAGCGAAGTTGGTGTACGCCATAATACTACTAACCATGTATACTATGGCTAGTTTATTTACTATTTTCCAATCATTGTTTGTGAATCAGCTTTTCTGATGTGATACACCGCGTAGGAAATAGGCCTACGTATAATTCTACAAAGAATGTAAGAGTAGTGTGTCTTTATATCTATACACAAACAGGTAAATATTTCTTTCTGGAATAAAACATGACTGAGATACACAATTGTATATATGTTGTTGAAACATATTACAGCTATAGGCAAACCAGTATTGGTAATAATTATACTCTTCCTTAAGATTTTAAAAGCATTTATAGACTTCAACAATACACCTTGTACACGTACATGCAGTGTACACATGTGCAGTAAAATATTAAACTTAGCAGAAGCTAATCTCGTTACTCATGTATCAGTCTGGCCATCAGTCTCTAGGATATTGAAAACATCACTAACTTGATCATTTTATCTTTTCTACATGTCTGATTCAAACCAGGGGTAGATAATCTAGTAAAGAACTGAGAAAGTCTTTTAAGGGTCTAGTGGTCAGTCTACCCGTGTATACAAGGTCATATAAACAAACATACCTGCTTTAGTCCCGTCACAGGACCGGGTAGCCATGGCAAGATCACGTCAAAACAACATCATACTGAAGCCTCACATGTGCCGTGATGATGGTGCACATCGTTACACCAGGAACCACGTATTTTATATGCACACATGTGTGCTTATGACGCGTCAGCGTAAACACAAGTCTATTCAGCTTAACTTGATTAGTAAAATGGGAATTTTATATATGGATGCGTTTATTTCCAGTTTCTAATATGCTAAATGATTTCGTATGGAACATATTCGTTTGAATTTTCGTATTGCAGAACTGGTTATGAAAACGGTAATATGTTTTCGTCGAGTATGAATATAAATATTAAATTTACCCATTCGGAACAAGGACGTAAACATAATTCAATATCTATAAAAAATACTATTCATTAGATAGTCTTAAACCGTTTATTTTGGTTTGTCGTCAAGAACTTTTCAATATTTGTAATAAAAGAATAGATAAGAGAAAATATACGACAGGAGCTATAGTTTATTGGACAAACTTAAACTTATTAGCATACACTGGATATATACAAATGTATGTATAGTTAATGCAAGATGATAATATATACAGTGCAGCTTACAAATTCAATTACTGTAATAGCAATACAATAATCAAACAAGATGTATAGCTATGGATAATATTGGGGAAAATAACAAGGAAAATAGAACCAGATGTTTTGGGGCGTGAGCGTCTCTACTTCTTAGATCAAATGGAGGAAGTGTACAGCAGGTGGCAACGATAATACAAAATAATCCTTGACAAGGCTGATATCATGCTAGAGGGAAACCGTATATTTCAAACAAGGTCATGAAGTCGACCTTAAAGCTTTCAAAATATTCGTCTCTCTAGTTTGTTCAGCGGCAAAAGTAGAACAGATAATGTAATAAACAAAGGATACTATAAGATTAAATGGAATAGGGTATAGAGTCAGGTTTCGTTTTATATGATATATTATGAAACAACTTCAAGGCATCGTTGTCAGTGCCCTGTTGGTGGAAGGGGTGGGGTATAGTGTTGGTTGGTCTCCGTCTGTCTGTCTGTCAGGATGTTAATTTTCAAACAATAACTTTATACATGTATTAGCTTCCCAAAAAGCTGAGTGGGCTTCGCGGATGCTTAACCCTCCTAGAGATTTTTTTCTATGACCATCAAATAAATTTCCTTCTAGATATTACACAAATCTCCCCCAGATACTTTTTCTATGACCATCGAATAAATATCCCCCTTAGATATTACACTAATCTCCCCGGCCTAGATATTTTTTTCTATGACCATCAAATAAATATCCCTCCTTATATATTTCACTATTCTCCCCCTATATACCTTTTTCTATGACCATCAAATATAAATCCCTCCAAATATTACACTGACATTGCAAACAAACTTTTTGTTGCATTAAATAAATTCGACAAAGTTACAGGGATTTAAATTTTCCGTCGGTCTGTCCGAATTCAGACACAATGATCGATTGACTACTGCTCCGAAACAATCGAAGGAATTTCAACGAAATTTACTTGGTGTCAGCGGCATTTGTATACTATTATTTGCATTCTCTATTGGAACGAGCACTGCGATAAGACAAAGAAATATTCGTTCAGAAGATCAGTATTCAGATAGGAATACTGAAAACGCTTTCCAAAATATTTAAATTGGGTAAAAAATGTCAAATCATCGTTTTCAATGCAACATTATTGCTATCAGACAATACCTACCCCTTGAACACGGAGTCCCTATCGAATTGACTACCTGACTGATATCGACCAGTGCTTCTTGAAAATACCACAGATAGGTGTGCATGTACCAAACAAGAGGCTCAGAGGCCTGTATCGCTCATCTGGTTTGTAATGCCTAGGAATGTTCTGAATACAGGTTCATTGTTTCTTTTCTGAAGGAATTTGAATATTGGCCTCTAATTCCCCTATTGGGCCCCACTCTTTCTGCTCCAGGGGGTCAAAGCCAAAATTTATACGAATTCTGTTAACCCCAAGGATGTTTCTGGGCCTAATTTGGGTAAAATCCAAGCAAAACTATATCACCATTAGCGATTTATAGGATTTACCGATATTTCCAATATTGGGGCCTGCTCCTCCTGCCCCCGGGTGTCAGAGCCAAAATTTATACAAACACTATTCCCCTTTCCCCAAAGATGTTTCTGGCCAATTTTGGTTAAAATTCATGCAGAACTCTAGGACAAATAGCGATTTATAGGATTTACCTTTATTTCCCATATTGGGCCCCTCCCCTCCTGCCCCCGAGGGGTCAGAGCCAAAATTTTACAAGTTCTGTTCCGCTTCTCCTAAGGATGCTGTGGCCAAATTTGGGTAAAATCCATGCACAACTCCGGGACAAGTAGTGATTTATTGAATTTACTTCTATTCCCCCTATTGGGCCCCGCCAATCCTGCCCCCGGGGGGTCAGAGCCAAAATTTATGCAAGTTCTGTTCCGCTTCTCCGAAGGATGTTTGTGGTCAAATATGGTAACAATCCATGCAGAACTCTAGGACAGGTAGCGATTTAAATGATTTGCCTTTATTTCTCCTATTTGCCCCGCCCCTCCTGCCCCCAGTTCCCAAGGATGTTTGTGGCCAAATTTGGTTACAATCCATGCAGAACTCTAGGACAAGTAGCGATTTACATGATTTACCTTTATTTCCCCTATTGGGCCCCGCCCCTCCTACCCCCGAGGGGTCAGAGCCAAAATTTATACAAGTTCTGTTCCGCTTCTCCCAAGGATGTTTGTGGCCTAATATGGTAACAATCCATGCATAACTCTAGGACACGTAGCGATTTATATGATTTACCTTTATTTCCCCTATTGGTCCCCGCCCCTCCTGCCACCGAGGGGTCAGAGCCAAAATTTATACAAGTTCTATTCCGCTTCTCCCAAGGATGTTTGTGGCCAAATTTGGTTGCAATCCATGCAGAACTCTAGGACAAGTAGCGATTTATAGGATTTACGTCTATTCCCCCTATTGGGCCCCGCCCCTCCTGCCCCCGGGTGGTCAGAGCCAAAAGTTATACTAGTTCTGTTCCCCTTCTCCCAAGATGATTGTGGCCAAATATGGTAACAATTCATGCAGAACTCTAGGACAAGTAGCGATATACATGATTTACCTTTATTTCGCCTATTTGGCCCCGCCCCTCCTGCCCCCCAGGTTCTAAGGATGTATGTGGCCAAATATGGTAACAATCCATGCAGAACTCTAGGACAAGTAGCGCTTCACATGATTTACCTTTATTTCCCCTATTGGGCCCCGCCCTTCCTGCCCCCAAGGGGGTCAGAGCCAAAATTTATACAAGTTCTGTTCCGCTTCTCCCAAGGATGTTTGTGGCCAAATTTGGTTACAATCCATGCAGAACTCTAGAACAAGTAGCGAATTATAGGATTTACCTCTATTTCCCCTATTGGGCCCCGCCCCTCCTGCCCCCGGGGGGTCAGAGCCAAAATTTATACAAGTTCTGTTCCCCTTCTCCCAAGTATGTTTGTGGCCAAATTTGGTTACAATCCATGCAGAACTCTAGGACAAGTAGCGATTTACATCATTTACCTTTATTTCCCCTATTGGGCCCCGCCCTTCCTGCCCCCAAGGGGGTCAGAGCCAAAATTTATACAGGTTCTGTTCCCCTTCTCCCAAGGATGTTTGTGGCCAAATTTGGTTACAATCCATGCAGAACTCTAGGACAAGTAGCGGTTTATAGGATTTATCTTTATTTCCCCTATTGGGCCCCGCCCCTCCTGCCCCCGTACAACAAGGGAAATTTGTAGAATAAGTATTCTGTGTATGTTTGTGGAAAAAACTTTAAGTATGATTGGTCTTATCATAGTCTCTGAAGCATTTTCATATAGCTTAATGTCTAGATAAAATTCATTACAAATCTATAGTTCTCTTAATGAAACGTCCGGTGTTTTTAGTGACACTGTCTACAATTTGCTTAGATATGACCGACCGTCAAACTCGAAATAGATTAAAAAACATGGTCGCAAGACGACGAACATATTGATCCGATTGGTCTTGGTGAATTCCGGGCTCATTTCTCAGAAAATTAAGTAAATTGTTTTGCAAGCTTTACTAAATTACCTCATAGACTCCACTTATGACATATTCGGTATATAATTTCAAAAACAAAATGTAGAAATCATCATTTTATATACAAGTTCTGCTGACAATGACTCGTTTACCTGTAGTTATTCTAGAGCGGGAATTGTTTAGCGGAAAAGTTAAGAGTCAAATTCACTTGAAATTGTACATTATTTTACAAAATAATGATATTGCAGAGCTATCGGTAATTTAAAAAGTTCCTGAAATACATTTTGTTGCTTAGCCCAATATACTTATAGGCTCTTTTGCTTTTGTACATTTAAAGGACTGTTAATTCCAACATGTTTTTCTTCTGACGTTTTTTTCCTTACGATGTTGTATGGTTTGGTAATATTGTCTAACACACGTACAGTACATAATCCGTGTTCACATAAACATAATAGCTGGTATAATAAAATTATCTAAACAGTAAAGATTGCACAGATAGAACGACTATCAATTAGATATGTTTTGTGGTTAATGGCCCGTGTCCAAAACGGCTGTGTATTGGCTTGCATGAATTTTTCAGTGAAGAAGAATAAAAGATCATTTTCGCAATAACGAGCAATTTAGTGATTACACATAAACATCGTAGTATATTGTACATCGATTCGTCTACACACAAGGCGGGTCATTCTGATGACCGCCACACTTAGGTATGCATATAAATATTTCAACACATGCGTATTCGAAGCAAAATTAGCGATTTGTATTCACCAGTCTCTTAATATGTATTTTAACTTTAAAGATATCAGTTGGTTTGATATGGCGTAATAAACCTTTAGTCTAGAGCCTAGTAAAATAGTACAAAATATATTTGTTATGTCAATACGACGAAATGAGCGACATTTAAAATAAAATGAGGTAGATATTCGTATATACATCGTTTGGGATACTTTTAATCTTTTTTTCTAACTGATACGAATCCCTGTATTGTAGAACACTGCGTAATTTTAATTTAACCCGTTAATATTTTTTAAAGGTTGGATTTACATCAACATAATAACCGACAAATGTTCACAAGAGTGAAGACTGCAGTGACAGATCGCCTTTCAAATATGTGTATTGCGACCAATGGTCGTCAGTATATTCAATACATTATAGTTTTATATCTCCTGTGTTAGTTGCCAAATTTGTCGTTCTTTAAGCATACAGCAACATGTAGAATGGAATTCTCAGAATAACGTACCTGTCGATACGAAGCGGCCGACACTCAATTCATCGTTGGCTGGCAGTGTCATTGGTCGTGTAAATCGGTACATGGTAAGTATGTTTTACCAGGTCGTAAGGAATCTAAAATTATATTATTTAGATAGATACTTTAAGTAATCATATTTTGATGATTTCATAACTTCATAAAAATTGTCCCCATAAATTCAATCTATTTATGATATATAACAGCTGCGTAGTTGTTTAGAATATGACCTTGATTGTTCTTCCGATATTTATGTGGAATACTTCTATGGGGTAGTAAATATGACCATTAATATTAATTTTGTATCAATTAAACCTTTAATACTTTTATAAAAATTTCACAATAACAAAAGTTGTTCAGTGGTTATAGCTTAATATCGAGATTCGATATTTGTGAGAGACGACAATGAAGAAATACGTGTGAACGATTTGACATCAGGGTATATACAAACCGAAAGTGTTCAACGAACAATTACTTTTATAAAATCTCTCTCTCTCTGAAATTGTTCTTATTATTCAATAGATAGTGTAAAGCAGCGATCTATTATCTTTCTAACAATAACCACTTATGCGATTAATTAAGTAATTTATAAAACTCCTAATCGAATACATCACTTATTAACCAAAAGGATTTCTCGACACGATCGATCTTCGTTTTAATATTCTCTGACCGCTAATCATTGTGGTGTTGTTGCCTTGACTTGGTAAACAAGTATGTCACAATGGAGAGAAAGGGGGGCGATATAGCGTATATAGCGTATTTCCCAGAATGCAACGTTCAAGATGGCGGCCGCTCTCTTGAACGTTGCATTCTGGAAGATACGCTATACGCTATAATCGTCACCCCCTCTCTTTCACTATTAATAAATACCTTTAATAATCTTCTTTGGATTTTTCCACCACTCTTCATTTTGCATTTTTTTCATGAAGTGTATTATACGAAACATTTCTTCTTTTCATAGTAGGACCTAGAGAAATTCATACAGAGTCTAGACGATTGTCCGCGGTTAGATTGTATATACTACTACAGATGACCATAAAGATAGCGAAAACTTGACAAAAGTAAACAATTTCTCCTCGGGGTAAATTCTGACCAAACCATACCCATTTGGATTTTTTCACTGTCATTATCATTCATTTTGATAATAGCTCTAAGATTTTGATGAAAATTTATATATTTTAACATGCTAAAACACAGGATTTAACATGCTAAAATACCGATTTTAACGTGTTATCATGCTATTAAACATGCTAGCATGTTAAAAATGGTTAACAATGCTGATTGTGTGCCCAAACACAATCTCCGGAAAACGTCAAGTTAATCATTTTCATTCAACGTTATTCATATATTTAGAATAAGCATCAACTTGTGATGTTAAATGTAAAAATCGATAGCACGTATCTGTATGTGAAATGCATTAAATCCCAATAATATCCTGAGCAGAAGTTAACACATAGAGCCTGCCATCTTGCATATTTTCTCAGCCTCATTCTGAGAAATTTTAGGAAACCAGATTTTATAATATTGGTTGTATTACTTGGAAAAAACCGTGAAAGTGAAAGTACTATCACAACTATGAGTTTGTCAGAATGTATTGCATCGCAAGAAAGTGAAAGTGAAACCACTACAGTACCAGTTAAAGTAGAGCGTCACGGACATGTCATCCAAGGGAGTTAACTGCAACACTTTTTTTAGTTTTTGTTTAACAGGTTTCAGTATATTAAACATACTTAACATGTTGAAACACTGATTTTAACATGCTAAACCTCCATGCATGCCTTTATTACTAAATTAAATTAATTCCTCATATTTGCCAAAATCACCATATTTTAAAAATACATCAAAGCACTGGTTTTTAACATGTTTAAACACTGCTTTAACATGCTTGCAGTTAAAGAAATTTTCCTGTCATGTTTGTCATTCTTCTGTCAGGTTCTTCAATTTTCTTGAGAGATTTCTCTTGAGTTAAATTAAAAAAAAAACACAGAGAATTACAATAGTTAACACTTTATTAAACTTTAAACATATATTTACATTATTTGACACTTTATTATGTATAAAAAAACAGAGAATTACAATAGTTAACACTTTATTAAACTTTAAACAGATATTTACATTATTTGACACTTTATTATGTATAAACAAACAGAGAATTACAATAGTTAACACTTTATTTAACTTACAGATATTTACAATAGTGAATATAGGCCTTTTATTAAACATGCAATCAGAGATTTACAATATATATTATATAGATATGCATTTATAATAGTTATTACCAAAGTTTATACTTTATCAAACATACAGAGATTTACAATAGTTAACACTTTATTAAACGTACAAACAGATATTTAAAAAGTGAAAATATCATTAAACATGCAATCAGAGATTTACAATAGATAACAAATGATACACTTTGGATTACAATAACTACATGTATTGAAAATCCATACTAATTTCTATCAGAATAAGTAATGGACAAGGTTTCCAACGATTTTATCTACAAGATTGGTACTGGCATACAAATCAGACTGAGACTATCTGAGATCTCTCTCATAGCCATTCCCATTTCTCTGTGAATTAAGTAATATATACAATGTTGACCACAAACCAGAGAGTTTAAATGTTGTACTCTGTTGGGATTAAAATTCCAAGTTTTACATTGCCGTTTCAAAAAAACATTAAAATCAAAATGGAAGGGAGGTATTCCATAAGGATCATAGTATTCTCCATGTCTTTTCTCATCAATATAAACTGCTATCCAATGTTGACCTTTTTTGGTATTTGGATCTGTGTTACAAACCATAAGACAAGGGACACGTAAAAGACACGCAGGGAGATTATTTCTGGCATACACCCCAGCAAAGTGAGGGGAAATATTTTCCAAGATCACTTCTATTTCCAATGTATTCATCATGCACTATAGTCAAAAAGAATTTGTCTGTTACGGTCTATTTTTATGATGTTGTCAAATTCAGCATACACAACAACGTTAATAGTATTGGGTATGGCTCTCCCAAAATGTGCTTCTAGAGACATATTTCCCCTTTTTATAAGATGAAATGTTCCCACTTCTGACAGATCAGGGGTCAAATCAAATCCAAACAATGTAAAGCCAGTGCCATATTCATCTCTTGAAATGTTATTGCCTTCATCATGATGTGTTTTACCAGTAGTGGTAAATAACCCATTGTAGCTTCTTATATACAGTTTTTGGTTAAAGTTAGGTTGCAAAGGAGTAGTTGGGATTGGTTTACCATCTACATTCAAGGCAACAAAATTGATATCAAAATGTTTAAAGTTTTAAGTTTTAATTCTTGGCAATGAGTCCACTATATGCATCACTATCAATACATCCAATGATTAATCTCTTAGGCATTTGTCCCAGGAAAAGGTTGTCTTTAACAAAATTATAGTTTCCTCTTGGAACTGAAAACACCTTCATATCAATTCTCCTGATTGGATATTTGGTAGGTGATATCTCCATTGCTTTTGCATGGGCTAGTCTCACTGATGAACTAAGTTTTACTTTTCTCACGTAAAGGTAGATATTGTTGATGACCACCTTAACTTCATCTGTTTCTCCCATCAAACAGAATGCATCCTTGCTTCTGGTCAGAGTTATTGTCATGTTCACGTTATTAACCAAATATCTCTCCTGTGCAAATAGGTCAGAATGGAGTCTACCCATCATATCCACTGTCTGACTATTAGCTGTTGCAAGTTTCCTCTTGACATAACCGTGATTATCGTCGCCTGTAGTGTCCATTTGTTTGGCCCTATCCTTATACCACATTGCACTCGTCAACCGAGACTCTTTGGCAGCAGGGCCATAGCTCAGTAGTGATTCCATGTAAGCCCTGAATGGATACATGTTATTGGGTGGCGAGACAAGTTTTTCATTTAGACAAACGCTGACATCACTAAAGAGAGAATGTAACCAAAGATTAACGTGTGCAACGTTCTGGTCAGTAAGGTTGGTGCCATCAGCTTTGATTATTTTAGCTTTCACGTAGATGGAGGTATTTGCTAAATACATTTTTCTGCGACTACTCCGTAGGCTTAAATTTCTTCCATTTCTTCAATATATCTGACACTGGTTCTCTGGGTATTGTTGAACGTGCACTAGGTGTTGTAAATGTGTTATACCCACTTTCCTCACTGCCGTCTTTCCAATCCATATGTATTGGAGACAGGAGATTGCCTTGATGTGTAGTATCTCTGGATGGCAACGGTGTGTGAAAATCTTGAGATGTAGCCAAAGGGGTAACTCTGGTTGGTCTTGATGAAGGAATAGCTTGAGATGTATTCAAAGGGGTCTCTCTAGATAGCCTCATCTCTCGTATCGGTTGAGGTAACGGTTTGCATTTTATCTAGATATGCTTTATTGCTTATCCAACTCTGTGGGACATTCACATCCCTGAGAGCTGTCAGATAGGCGTTTATGCCTTGTGGATTGACATATTTAAGAGATCTTTGACGTATAGCGTTTCCAACTAAATCTACTAGATTTGAACCTGGAATCACTGGCTCACTTTTATATCCAAATTTCCCTCTATCGTTCCACTCCACAACCTGTTTTAATCCATCCATCAACATCTCTGTCTTAGAGTGGGCTGTTTTTGGTACACTTTGTAAGACAAGTTTACGCGTGAGATCCTCCTTTGGAAAACCGGTGGCAGTCGCTATCTTGGGTTGCACACCATTCTGTTGATATTGTTGATATCTAGACATGTACTTTCTTAAATTTTGATCGTACATGGTCATTTTGTCGTTTAACGGAAGATCTTCACGTTGTAAAGTGTTTGCCATTTCTCCTTCTATGTCATGCAGTGATTTTACCAAAGAGTTAACAGGTGGTTTAGGTCTGGCTTTGGTGGTCTTACCACTTACTTTCAATATCTTTTTCCTCATTTGGTGTATAGACTGGACAGGACTTGCGTTGCTAAGGGTAGTAGGATAGAAGTAATGGCACGTAAAAATCCTTCTTGTTGAATTAAACTTTTTTGAGTTTTGTATGAAGAATTCAATAACTGACGGCACTTGTTTTTGTGACGAGATAGCCTTCTCTTTTGTTTAGGTGTTAAGGTCAAGACACCTTGTAGAATGTTTTGTATGTACTCACATATACATATATTATATATAATGAAACTTTTATTGGCTTTTTCTAGGAATAATTTTCGTAGGGAAGGCTTAGCTCTGCGGTAATACTCCAAGTCTTTGCAGTTTTTCTCCAGATATGACATCATAGACAAATTTTCATGTGATATAAACTTTTTTTTTTCAATACACGCATCCCTTATAAAGGTTTTTATGGGACATACACAACCTGATATTCTCCAGGAAATATACGTGCGCGTAACCTAAGATCTGTAGGCGTGTCTTGTTTCAGGTCAACTAACAAATAACCGTAAGGTTGAGAGTGGCGTCATTATAGGCTTCTACCATTAACATCCTATCTGGAAACATCTGCTGTGACAAACATCTGATCTGTGAGGAATCCCTAGGATTTTTCATAAGGACAATATAATGTGAATTCAAATTGATATCTCTATGAGTTTTATTCTGAAAAAATAAATTCTGAACAAGATACATCACACTGATGTTGCCATGATGACTTTTCTTGGTAAATAATGACGTAATGTCAGCATTCATTTCAGACATCAATAACAACCAAATTGTTTAAAGATGTATCTAAATCCTTTAGGTTAGGTAAACCTTCCTGAAACTCTACGTTGTCTATGAAACCATACATAGTTTGATATTACCCATAACACCAGATGATTCTATCTGGTATTGGAGTCATCATCTGTTGGATGTTCTGGATAAACCTCCTAACAAACGTTGTTTTTCCACTTCCTGTAGGACCTGCTATCAGACACGTAAATGGATGTTTCCAGGGTAAGAAATGTTCCTTATGTACAGAGGGTAGCATGTGTTCAGGTATATTGCTTATTTCGAAAGAGTATTTTTCTTTAACGTTTGGATTTTTGTCTAAAGGTGATGAGTCAGATGCATTAACCGGCATGCCTTTCTGATGTTTTGTTTTCTTGAGTAGAGTCATAGTATATTTCCTCTTAAAGGACTTAAAGCACAATGGACACACGTATGCCATGACTTCATTTTCTTTTCTTCTTCAGTGCTTTTGTAGGTTTTTGTGGTCCTTCAATGTCATCATGATTAATCCAAGAATCAAATTTCTTTGGCCATCCTAACCATCTAACCAATGCCAATTTCTTTCCATTCTTATTCTTAACCTTTAACACTTCTTCTATCTTCCACTTTGTTTGTTTTGATTTATAAACTTTCTGCAGTTCTTGAGAGTAGAAAGCTCCTATTATTTGTTCACCAGTTATATCATTGACTTTGTAAACAGGAACACTGTCACAATAATATCTATGAGAGACATTGAATATCTCCTCTGTCCACTTCTGCTGCCACCCACGGCGGAATTCATGTACTTTATAACTCAGTCTTACCTGATCCCCAATTTTGAATTTGTGTGGCCTCTTCTTCCTTGGATCTTTATAATCTCTTTTAAAGTATATTAAGTTTTGTGTGTCCTCATTTACATCCTTTGGTGCCAATCCATACAGACCGGAGTTCTTTCTTCTGTTGTAACTTCTAACAAGATCAGGTAAGACGTCAATAAAGGTAAATGTTTGACTGGAATGCATGTATCTATACAAAACATTATTGAACTTCCCTATAAACGATTCTGCAAATGCAGCTTTATGGGCACTGTGAGTTGCAATGTGTTTTACACCTATTGATTTGCAATGGCGTTGGAATTCACGGTTGAGGAATTCTTTCCCATGATGTGATCTGAGGATGGTCGGTTGTCGTTCAGCAAATATCTTTTTGAAAGCATCCAACACTGTATCTGTCTTCTTGTTCTTTAAAGGTAGTACCCAAGCATAGCGTGAAAAATGATCAATAACAACTAGTAAGAATGTGATGTCATCGTTATAGTCTTTGATGTTTGAGACATCTGCCAGATCAGCATCCCACATGTAATCCACACTCACCAAAGGAGTTTTGACATTTGGTGTCTTGTGTCGGACCTGTCTTCTAACACTGTAAGGATCTTGATTCTGCAACCAATAGGTGATCTGTGACAGACTTATCTTAAACTTGCCATCCTTTTTTATACCCTCGTATAACGTCTTGGGACCAGTGAAACCAAGTTCATGTTTTGGATCATACCATATCTTACTCAGAAAATTTTTTGGGTTTTGGTCAACATTTCTTTTATTATATCAAATATAAACATCAAAGTTTCCATTTTACTACAACTTAATCCTTTTTATTGCTTTTTCTGTGCAACTAATATATGTAATTGCTTTAAAAGGTCAATTGTTTTGCTAATTCCATTGCAATTGTTGTAATGTTTTACAAAGTTTTGAATATTTTTTTGCAAAATTTTCATCTGTTTATTTTTTACATTTTTTATCTGCTTTTTTTTTAAAACTGAATTTTGCAGGTTTTACTCTTTATCATTACTATTTTTCAGTTCAGTTTTCTGCATATTTGACAGGCTTTTTGCAGAATTTTGAATATATTTTTTTGCAAAATTCTCAACTGAATTTTACATTTTCTTATCTGATTTTTTTCCAACAGGAATTCTGCAGTATTTACTATATACAATGTATTATTACTATTTTTCCGTTCAATTTCTGCATGTTTGACACTTTATTTTTTGCAAAGTTAGCATATTAACATGTTAGCAGTGTTTTAGTATGTTAAATCCAGCGTTTTAGCATTTTAAATAGCATATTAACATGTTAGCAGTGTTTTAGTATGTTAAATCCAGCGTTTTAGCATTTTAAATAGCATGTTAGCATGTTAAAATCAATATTTTAGCATGTTAAATCCAGCGTTTTAGCATTTTAAATAACATGTTAGCATGTTAAAATCATTATTTTAGCATGTTAAATCCAGCGTTTTAGCATGTTAGCATGTTAAAATCAGTGATTTAGCATGTTAGCATGTTAAAATCAGCGTTTTAGCATGTTAGCATGTTAAAATCAGTGTTTTAGCATGTTAGCATATTAAAATCAATATTTTAGCATGTTAAATAGCATGTTACCAGTGACATAAATAGGTATGAAGTCATTTAGGGAGGGGGTAGTTAGTGGTGGTAGCCAAGGTTCTATCTTGAGCATATGATGTCATTCTAATATTAGAATGTTGGTGATACAGGTATATCTAAGTTGAAAAGTGGAAGATGATGTCATTAGTTAAGACAGTCAGTATAAAAGGGGCTGTTGGCTCTAATTAAGGGAGAATTTAACATGACTGTGTATGTTGTTCTCTTAAGAATTAGACGCCTGACAAAAGTATATATTTAGAGCTGAAAGAATCTGCTTATAAAAGTTGAAAGTTAAAAGAAACCTAACAAATTGGTGTCAGAAGTGGGATCTAAACTTATACATGTGCCTTGTTCCTGACTGGATTTAACTGTGTTTAAAAAGTGTGTGCTTATTACTGGAAAGTGTTTCTTTGAAATTATAAGAAATGTCTAAAGAAGTCAACCTGGTTACTGTTTATGGATTCGATGAAGCTGGAAATTATGTTGTTGTGAAATATATTAATAAGAGTGAATATTACGAATGTGAATATTGTTATTCATATGTTAAATATGGACAAGTGTCTCATAATTGTCCAGAATTAGAAATCCAAGTCACAAATGTGAATCAGGATAGCAAATTATAATCAGTGAATTGTGAATATCCTAGCTTGTGGTGTCAATTATATTTTTAACGTTTAGCCAACATAAATTATAATATATTTGGATTGCAAAAATCTGAAATTGTTTACGTGACAGTTCATCAACGCCCGATAGACAATCTTCGGAAATTCGCTATCATGAACAGTTACAGGATGAAGATTGGAAGTTAGTATCTTTTTTTCTTAATAGTTTTATATATCGTTTTCTTATAGATTTTTTTATACATAACCTTACATGTCTCACATATCTTTTTTTGCTCTCATTTCTAATTACCGCGCAGCAGTTGACTATTACTACTCCTCGCGGTAAAATAGCAAAATGAACCCTCATTGTTAGCGTAGATGTACACAGTCGTTCTGGTATTATAACTGGTCTTTTAAATTTTAATTTAATTCTTCAATTAACAAAAGTTGTTCAGTGTTTATAGCTTTATATCAAGTTTGATATTGGGGAGAGACGACAAGGAAGTAATACGTGTAACCTACAGTTTTACATGAGGGTAATACATATATATAAACCGAAAGCGTTCAACGAAAAATTGTTTTATACAAGTTTTCTCTCTCTCTATCTCTCTGTCTCCCCCGCCCCTCTCTCTCGACAAGATCGATTTTTGATTTAATATTCTCTCACCGCTAATCAATGCGGTTTTGTTGCCTTAACTTGGTAAACAAGTATCTCACAATAAAATCAGGAAGTAATAATGTCAAGGTTATTGACGTAGGTTGAAAAACCTCATAATGCTTCTTGTGTTATGTGTACCTAAACCGAAAGTAGATTACATGATTTCGTTTATCGTTTCACATATTCTACTCTGTTACATGTATATCTTTGATATGTATAAGTTTTGTATACCAAGCTCCTATTTCTCGAAAACATCTGCTTTTGTTTATATAGGGAAATACATTTTTGACAATGACAATGACAAAGACATTTTTTATTCTCATAAACTGAAGTTTACAGTGCAGAGAATTATAATCAATTTTACAATTAAGTCAATAAGGAGTAATTTCTTTTGCGCATGCATCTCTATATACAGTTACATTAAATATCAAAGAAACACAATTTAACAAAGCATGACAATTTATTGACTCGTGCCCTATCCAGGCCTCGAACTCACGGTCTATGGCACCCAATCGCCTAGCCAAACATACCTGCGCCTTCTACCACTGCGCCACATGTGGATCGTGAGTTAGAGGCCCGGATAGGGCACGAGTCAATAAATTGTCATGCTTTGTTAAATTGTGTTTCTTTGATATTTACAGTTACATTAGATACGTTTGTTTACAGATACGATACAAAAAGATAAGATAAGGTGGACATCAAATATTGTTACCAATAGTATGTGTTATTATAATAATAAATTTAATCAGTGAAATGAGCTCGTTTTCTGTTACATAATTGAATAGAGTAAACAAGGTAAAGTTGGACAGTTATTCGTTAATATAATTAATGTATAATTAAAGTTACTAAATCATTAGATTTACATAGATTCCTTAGGGTTTTTGACTTCCTACAAACGTTCTTATACCTTAAATTAGAAAGTTTTCAAAATTACAACATTTTATTTGAAATATTGGCAATGTTTATCACCGTTAAAATATCGCCAAACACAACAAGAAACTGTATCTGTCGGTATTGGCTGTTTATAACGGAAAGAACCGAGTTCGAAATCGGGGTCGCTGAAAATCTCATCCGGCAATGGATATGGATGTAATAACACCAATAAGAGGCCACTTATATTGTATCGGTTATATTGGCCTAATGGGGGGGGGGGGGGGAGCAAAAGGTCCTCAATATTAAATATTAATATTTGGACCCCCCTCCTCTCCCCACACCCACAGGAGGAGATTAATTGTTTAATTCAACACACAATCATATATGCTTTATATATTTTTTCATATATCGTTAAGTAGAATCCTTGTATGCATTTATAGACAGTGGCGTCGCTAAAAGGAAATTAATGAATAGGCAAATTGCCATGCGAGCGCCGAAGGTGCGATATTTTGGTGTTTGGGGGTCGGAATGGCTAAGATGAGTTTTACGATGCATTTTGATGAATTTGCGAGCGCCGAAGACGCGAAAATTTGGTGTTTGAGGAGTCCGGGGGTCTCCCCCGAGAAAAATATTACGATTTATAATTTTACGATGCATTTTGATGAATGTGGGAGCGCCCGAAGGCGAGAGAATTTGGTGTAAGAGGGGGTCCGAGGGTCTCCCCCGTGTAACAATATTACGATTTAGAATGGCTGTGATTAGTTTTACGATGTATTTTAATAATTTTAAAGCGTTCTTAACATTATACTTTTTTAATCAAAGTTACCTGCATTTAGAAATTATAATTGTGAATGTCGTCATATCATTATACAACTCTGCTCGATCTGAACATACCGGCTTCACACCATCGGCACATTGTTGTGTAACACAAATTAATGATGAATTAATTGTCTTGCTAAGGAAATGCGCCGCGCAGCGGGAAATTCTCTAAAATAAAGTACGAAAATGTGCAGGAGGACCCTTTTTTTCTTTCATAGGGCAATTTTAGAACATTTCAGTCGGCGAAAATGAGGGGGGGGGGGGGGATGGAGGCGAAAAGACATGTTTGTCCCCGTCCTGGGGAACTGGAAGGCCATCCCCCCACCTGACCCCCTGCCTATATTATAAGGTTTTTGCCCATTTTTTCCTTAATATAAACTCTATATATGAGGCAAAAAAAAAAAAAGCCTAATAATATTGGCAGGTTTAGCGGACTAGTACCTAATATCATGACAAATGAAAATAAAATAATGGTAGAAGCAAGTATAAAAACCATATAATATAATGAAAACTTTGCAAAAACCTGTACAATATAGGAATATTTACACTTAGAAACTCTTCACAAAACTTCTGCATACGTTTCAACGTTTATTAGATTTAACACAGTAATCAGGAACCTGTAGTAGATAAATTTGTGTTTTCAGTCGATAGCAGATATGTCCATTAGACAGATGAGATTTCCTTCGATCGGATGTTTTGAATGTTCACGCATCGCGCATGCACATAGGGATTGTTTACACTCGCCGAAAGATAATAATATGAAATAGTGACTAGGTCGTTTCTATTTATTTTCAGTTTTTCCTCATTTTGAATAAAATGGTTATACAAACTTTTAAATTTTGCTATTGACACAAAGTACACAATTTTTACAATTATTTTCAGTTCTATAATTCTTTTTATCTTTTATTGCATGATGTTTTAACGATTTAGTCCCTTTAATAATATGATTGATTTGGATCATAATACTAACTAGCGGAACGCGCCCTTAGCTTCGGGTCTGAAACTGGATCTCTGGGTCAAATAACACATACTATATACATGATCAGCCGTATACGGTCCCAGTTAATTAGTATTATGATCCAAATCAATTATATAACTGTCTAACTCTTATATTTTTCTTCTTATACATTTGAGTTAAAAAGTAAATAAATGTGAACGCAACTGAAGATTTGGTATCAGTAAAATAATTTATTATCGACAATAAATATCTCAAATGATTCTGTGATTTAAATATTTACTGGAAAACTCAGAAAAAATATAGTTATTCCAAGGAATTAAACAAAAAAAGATGACTTTATTTAATTTGGCTGCATCCGTCAAAACAGGTGACGCTTGAATAACGAATAACTGTCTAACTTTACTTTACCCGGCCAGAAGTAAAGTTAGACAGTTATTCGTTATTCGAATAACGAAAAACGAATAACTGTCCAACTTTACCTTGCTCTCATTATAACATTAAGAAGAAACATAACTTTTGTTCAGGGATGTGCTCTATTATATGTAAATGACAAATGACCAACATTGACAAACAAAAATTGTCGCATTTGGATGAATTATGTGTGTTTAGGATAGTTAACATAGAAACAAGAAGCTGTAATTTAATACAACTATCATACCAATTGTAAAAAGGATGTACTTATATTTGGAATTCGACGATTAAATCACTAAATAACAAGTCTAAACATTTTACAGATTTTAGGGCAGAAACCATTCAAAACCCTTTCTTTATAGCTGCCTACTTCAATCTAGGCTATCAGATTGTGAGAGATGGGCTTTGAGTCGAGATTTTCCAAATATAGAAGAGTTGTCATGAGGGCTTTTGGTGGAGGCTTTTTAATGCAAAATCATTGTCAAGGACACGTAAGTATCCCAACGTCAAAACCCCGAAGTTAGTGAGTAGTTTAGGATGGTTGGTGGGTTACACAAAGTGCAAGTATCAGTAAGAATATATCTAATGATATAGAAGCTTTCTTAATTTGTAACAGACCATTAAGTCAGTACAGCAATAACATCTGAAGATGACACTAGAAAATAAAATGAGATATTGTAATAACGTTTTTTCAATGTTTAATATTCAAATTCAAGCCCTGTTTTAGATTTTGATCCAAACCTTTTGCTTGGTTTTCACTTTAATGTGCATGCGCATATATTTTACGTCATCCTCTATACTCCAGGGGTTACTATAACTAACGTTATATCCAACCCTGGACTGTTTTATAGTAAAACTGGAGGAAGCTCAGGAGAACAAATCTGAACCAATCTCAGGTCTGTAAAGATTTCCTTTGATGACTACAGAGAGAGTGACGCCCTTTTTTCAAAGCTAAACAGTCAACCACAGTGTACCGATATACGGCTCTTTTGATGTACATCGAAGGACTAAATTACCTATGCTGTTCTGTTGCCTCCAGTTTTAATATGAGATAGTCCAGGAGTGAATATATCACCAGTTATAGCAACTCTTGGAGTATCGAGGATGATTTTACGTTAGAAATTTTTAAAGATCAAAGGGAAAAATCGACCGTTTTCAGACGTTAGCGTATCACGTAAGTCTCAATGTGTAATATGTCTTTGAAAAAAAAATCCAAAAACTCATTCCAATTCCTCACTAGCTTTGTTGGATTTATTTATTCTTCATGACATATACACCATAACAAGTTATACCTTGTGAAATAATAACAATGGGTTAAACAAATTATAGCATGAGAAATAATAACAATTGGCCAAACAAGTTATAGCTTGTGTTATAATAAGGTCAAACAAGTTATAGCCTGTGTTATAATAAGGTCAAACAAGTTATAGCTTGTGTTATAATAAGGTCAAACATATTTTAACATATCAAATTATGTCGCATTTTTTCTTCAAAAAACATATTTTAACATATCAAATTATGTCGTATAAATTACGCTTTCAAAGGATACCAAATAATTTCTCTCAAAACAGTACCTAAATCGCGATTTTTTTTTTCACCCGAAAAATGCAATAACTATACAACATTACTTACCACTGGTTTTAATTCCACTGATATGTAACTCATTTCATAGCTGAAAAGCTGTCGAAGATTGCTCGCTCGAGATCGAGGTCTACAAAAGTCCAATCAAGACGGAAGAGAGCCGTGGATGACCCAACCCCACCAGCTTACGTTGCTGAATTGTATCTTAGTATTGATTATGCATTGACAACAAGGTATACTGTTATAAAACAGACACAACGAGTTGTTTGTTGAATATCACAGAAATCATTTGATTTCGGGTATGATGTTTGTGTAGTCTAGTCCGCTAAACCTGCGGCTTAGGTTTTTTTTTTGCCTGATATATATTGGACAATTAAAAAAAGCTTAATACTGTAGGCAGCTTTAGCGGACTAGGTATTTGTGTCGATGGGGTAAGTAAAGCAAAAGCCACAAAAAACACAGATCAAAAGAATTAACTTACAAATATCGTGTATCACATGTCTTTTATTGGTTTAAATGTCCCGTAAATAGCTCTAACACTTATTTGTAAATATTTTTGAATCATCTCTTTGGGCCATACTTGAGTAGGTTTGGACCATACTTGGGTATATGTGGACCGTATTTATGAAGGTTTGGGCCATAGTTGTGTAGGAATCACATTGAGTCATTTGTACATAAATAGTAGCTATAAATCATAACTTGAATATATTTTTACCGTCTATGGTAGGATTGAATTGATTTTTGTTGGTTATTACAGAATAATAAACGCAGTTGGAAATGATTCAAACAACTTCCTATTGTATGCCGTCGGAGTGACGAATGAGGTAAATTATTGTTCTGCCATGATGTATACAATTATTATCTCTCAATTAGTGACTCTATTTTGATTCTATCAAGAGGTGATTAGCATTTAAAGTTTGGTGAAAGTGTTTCTCATTTGGTACAAAACCAGTGAATGTATTTAGCGACTATGTAAAGCATAGAATGATGCATTATCATGTTTGAAATATTGTCAAGTTAGTCCTACAAGAAATAATTCTATTTTTATTTTGAAAAGTTTGCTGTAAAAAGCTTAATCAACTTTTGAACAACCGGGCTCTGACACATAAGCTATCACTAAGTATAATAAAATATGTTGATCAAAGCGATAATTATGTCGCTAAATTCATTTTATATCACTCCCTTATGTTTGAATTTTCCAATAAATCAATTTATGACATATCGCGAATTCAAGATATCTTAGAAAACATATCGGACGTAATAAGACAGTTTGGTTATGATTATTATTTGTAAATAAAGGACGGTCGATGATAATAAAAAGATATTCGTGTTCTTCTTGAAACAGGTTGATACTCGCACGAGGAATATCCGGGTTCAGTTTATTGAGAATCGTCAAGGTCGACTTATACAGGACTTTGACCTTGGTGTGATGCTGACCACTACAGAAATTTGTTACGTAAGTTCAGCAAACATTTTTTCTTATTTCAACATTTTAATGTTAGGGTTCTCTCCGATATATCATCATTGTCTTAATCAAACATTCCATTCTGTATTGATTGCATTTTGGAGCGTTATCTGCCCTTGCGGGAAGGTATTGATTGTAATGTCATGTGAGAGGTAGCGTTATTTCATACATATGTATTTTCACAGAAAACAACGTGAATTTCGCTCACAAAGTAATGACGTCACTATGGATGCCTATCGTGTAAAACAAAAAGACAACATGGTGATAAACTAAAAATAACAATTAAAATTTTCCTCTTAAAATAACAATATAAGCATTTCCACATTATGTTCAAACTAATTTTACATCCTAAATTTCTTGATCATCATCTGATGACAGAAGCCGAAGTATCGATTTAAGAAATTAGTAAGTCGAACTATTTATATTCTATTTTCTACAGGATCCGAGTAGCTGTACGTGGTCTTCTGGACAGGTCACGAATGGAGTTTTAGATGAAAACTCTCTACAGGCTTTTTCGACATCTATTAGTGGTTTGACTGGATTCGACTTCGCAGTTGGCCTAACAGCGTAAGTTATATCCCGATTCCGGAACTATTACGTTCTGATTTGAATTTAGATTCAACTTTACACTTCTTCTGCAATCTGATTAAAATCAAATCTTTGATTACGTTCTGATTCATTACGCTCGTACTGGAGCGTAGAGAATCAGAGCGTAATCAAAGATCTGATTTTAATCAGATTGACTTCCTTTGCTAACCTTTGCTCATTAGAAACAATGAATTCTCGAAGTAAAACGTATAAGAGTGTAGAACATTTCGAATTAAATATGATTTATGTATCTCGTTTTGCAGTTTTTCGTTGTGATAGGAAACTTTGTTTTTCTATGTAATTAACAGGGGCGTAGCTTGCTATATAAAAAAAAGCCCGGGCATGCACATAAAAAGTCCTGGTATGAGTTATTCATGGTCTTGTCAATTTAAAACATCTATGTCGATCCGTCAAGGTCTTGAATGTAATGTAAAATCAAAGTAAAAAATAACTTAAACGGAGATGATTTAAATAAATTAATGATTCTGAAATATGCCCGTGCAGTTTTGAAAGTCTGAAATGGAAACTTGACGTCATATCCGTTTATTACTTTCAACCTACGGGTTCCGAGTATTTAGTGCTTGTGTTGTTTGTGCGTAAATATTAAGAAGACACAATTAACAACAAGTTGGCTTTTTCAAGCTTAAACCGAAAGACACGCAAAGTCAAAGGCCAACAGATTAAATATCGAAAGTAGCACCTCGTAAATTATAGTGACACAGAGTAGATTCTATTTAAATATTCCGCTAAAACCTGCCTATATTAGTAGGCTTTTTATTATTTTTATTTAAGCATTGATATCACTAATTTTTAATTTCATCGGGGTATCCGCGTAGCGGATTCTCACAAAAGTTTACAAACAACCTACTATTATTACACAGGGAAACTACTTACTAGTTTCTACCCAAACTGAGTTTTAAATAATAAAAAATATAAAAAATCGACAAATTTGTTGCTTGCGCATTCGCCAACCTGTAGTTTGTTTAATTAATTTTACCTGTCTCGCAGACGGTGAGATCGCCATCAAGAAATTGGTCTATTTTGTGGTGTTTTTGTATAGTATTATGCTATATAATGAAAACAAGATTGGAATGGAGCTAAACAAATCCTTTAATAAACCGTATCAACATCACATGTGTTACTTTTAATGAAAAGCGAGGTTTATTTGTAGATATCAAGATATGCATTTCCTTTCAAAACCGTATCAAGATTACATGTATGTACAGCGCTATGACAAAATTATTCGCAATTTTCCAAGATGGCGGACATAATCAAGGGGGCATCTCGGTAAAAAAAAAGAAATTGAAATCATTAACGTCAACGCACTTTCCTATTATTTGGTGAGGTGACCTTTAGACTTGATTACTGCCAGCAGACGTCGGGGGATGGAATTATACAGAGATCTCGAATACTGACGGGAGAGCGAAGTTCATATGTCTGAGATAGCAGTAAAAAGTTCTTAAGTTGTGTTGATGTTCCGGGCTTGATTTTTCAACGTTCTTTCTATAATCTTGAGCCATGTTTTCAATCACAGTAATGTCCGGAGACTCTGCTGGCCACGTAATACAAAGACTGTTATTTGCTTGCTTGTATTGGTAAGTTAATCCTGGAAACGGTAAACTCCATCCGGCAAAATGACGGGCAATAACTGGCCACAAATTGTTATCAAGGATATTTATGTATTTCTGTGCATTAATGTTGCCATCAATTTTGCAAAGAGTCCTCACGCCGTTGTAACAAATACATCGCCAAATCATATCTGATACCCGCCGTTACCGGGGAGGACACATGCACTGGGATAGATACGACTCTCCGACTGTTCTCCAAATATATACATGAAAATTGTCACCAATAACGACTTGAGATTAGTCTGAAAATATTACCGTATTCCAATAATTTTCTATAGAAAGACTTTTTTTTTCTAAACACCACGATAAACGCTTTTTCCTATTTACTTCAGATACTACCATTTTCTTTCTGATAACCAGCCGTTTCATATAATTATTATGGAAAATCCTTTGCACTGTTTGTGGATTCACTGTAATTGTAGGATATAATCTTTGATTTAGATTTTGAGTAATGTCATTTAAAACTCCCCCTCTATTGGTTTTGGTGTGACGAAGTAGCCATGTTTGACAACTTACCAGGACGGCCGCTTCGCTGCTTATTTTTCA
Source organism: Argopecten irradians (assembly GCF_041381155.1). Taxonomy (NCBI): domain Eukaryota; kingdom Metazoa; phylum Mollusca; class Bivalvia; order Pectinida; family Pectinidae; genus Argopecten; species Argopecten irradians. The sequence continues at coordinate 37,517,201 of NC_091140.1, read as the reverse complement.
CATTTGATGTTTCCAGATGGACCGAGTGGTCGAATGGTAGATTCAGATATACCCATTATCCTTACCAATTCTGACGTTTTATGTCCGGCTGATTTCATTCCCACAATTATTTCTTTGATTTCATTTGATTTCCTTCCCATTTTGACAGGGCATTTGTTTAAGTCAAATACACGTAGCAGATGATTAAACCGCCATCTTTGTCAAAGCGCTGTATATAGTTAAATAGTGTTAAACTCAAAGTGATAAACCTATTGTTTGTTTAATGTTGCGTTATTGAATATTTCATTGTTTTATTTTCTGTAGGTATGACACTACAGACGGAAACCACCCTGGTCTTGATCTCGGTAAGACAATAAAGCTAATTATTATATGTGGACACGGTCATACTTAACCAAATTACTTTGAGGGTAATGCTGTTTTTTCAAGTAACAGGAACTCTTATCAAAGTGTCAAAAACCAAGTTTGATCATTGCCGACGATAATCTAAAAACGAGCCCTTGTTTAACTAACTTAAGAGAAATATGTAGCTTAAAATTTTCGATAGTAGAGCATTCAGAAGTTCAAAAAATTCTTAAGTAAACTTTTCCTAAATTGAACGATGCACAATACATTTGATATGATTTTGTTGGGTTTATATGAGCTTGGTAGTAGTCGTTTCTTTTCTCCGTTGTCCATGCGATTATTCGTGTCGTGTATAGGTATAATACGTTTCATGAAAGTGATATTAAAAGGAAGGAAATCAAATTACAAAGTAAACAAGATTTACAAAACAAGGGTTATAGGAATTTTCCCTACTTATATTTTCTTTGTTGTGTTTCAATCTAATTATATAAATATTACGATTATTTTTTTTCTCGGCAGCTGGGATATACTATACCGAAGGTGACATTTGCATTAGCAATGATTTATCATTGGTGTCAAGTATAACGAAGGCGAACACAGGAGGGGCAGGCTTCCACATTGCACATTTCTTGGGTCGTCAGTAAGTACGGATGATTATTGTTTTCAATAACAATGAAATATAAATCTTCACATCAAGCTTATATTTAAAATGTAGAAAATTTAATGAACTAAATAGAAGAAGGCAATTCTAAGTTGTATGATTTGTGTCCGATTCCGTTTTGGATATTTTTTCCTCTATAAATATCAAGAGTAGACGATTTAGTATTTTTTATTTTTAATATTTTTATTCTGAAAAATAGAAGTTCAATCTTTTCGATGATGGTAATTGTGTAAAGTAATCACTTTACACAATTACCATCATCGAAAAGATTGAACTTCTATTTTTCAGAATAAAAATATTAAAAATAATAAATTGCACTCCGAGAAAAAATTCGCCGGCACTATGTACTTTATTCAATGAAGTACTGATTGCGCATGTACCAAAAGCAAAATAAATTATTTCATATTATTTAAAAAAAATAATTAGACATATATATAAATATCTATATATAAAAATAAAACTCAACGACCCTCCGCTAGTAGTTTCGCCATTTCATGATGGCTCTTCAGTATATTTATATATATATATACACGATTAAACACCAAATATTGTTCAAAGTTAATGTGCCGTAACTGGGCGAAGATTTTGACATGCTATTTTCTTCACTAATCTATTAAAAACCATAAAGTTGTATGAATAAAGCTGTGAAAATCATTCAAATGACTTCAGATGTGTGATAAACGTTAGTTGCAACACAGAAAATATGTAATTTTAAAACTGTTGTTTTTATACCTTATGTATGTTTATATGGAAAGTTACCTGCAGAAATCACTTTACAATGACTAATAACATTATAAAAATGCTAAATGAAATTGTAGACCACGATTTGGCTTTATGGTCCGAACGTATGTACTCATTTCACTTCACTATAGATGTACATATAATGATTTTTGGCAGTACTGCCAAAAATCATTTTCAGCTCTTATATGTATTCGTAAAATTAAAACGTAATCATTGAAAATACTGTAATTCTCAAAATGTTGGTAACTTTTGGTAAAAAGTAACATATTAAAAGTTCATCTTGATTCATGAGAATGAAAAATACGCCATATATAACTTTCAAATGATAAGTATTGTTTATGCTCTGTCGGCGATGGAGCATCTTTAAACTAACAGAAATTAATTCTCGTGCTGGTAAACCGAAATCAAACTCTCTACGTAATAAACTTTGCACGATTTTACTTTTTCTATTTTTGATGTTGAACAACTGATGTAATGACTAGTTTTTGCAAGAGATTTTAAAAGACCTTTATGCTTGATATACTATATCTTTACAATACACGCAACCACAGTATACCGTTATTCGGCTCTTTTGATGTACATCAAATGACTAAATTACCTATTCTGTTCGGAGGCTCCATTTTTGACAATGAGATAGTCCAGGGTGAAGAGATCGTATCGAGGGTGTTCATCCATCTGTCTGTCCATTAACAATTGATTTCTGCAGATTTACTCGAAAACTAATTAGCCTATGGTTTCAATTACAAATGATAACATTCTCTACAATTAGGGTGTAAATGAGTAACGGAGATTTTATTTTTTCTTGAAATCAAAAATGGACGCAGTGGCCCCAAATGGGACCAGAATTTATAATCGTCGAGTAGATTCGGTCAGATGGCTAAACATTCCTGTGTTGTTTTAATGGCTTAGTTTTCCTCGTCCTTACCTGATACTTATTTTACTTTTTACAGTCTTGGATCTTTAGGTGATGGTGAGCCGGGAGTATTGTGTGCTGTAGAAAACTTCATTATGTCGCCTACATGGGATTCGTCCTTAGCAAGTGTTGGGACGCTCAGTAACCCGTATCGTTGGTCAATTTGTTCACTTGGCTACCTGTTCACCAGAATACAAGAGTATGTACTATTTTACTTATCTTAATTATGATATTGTTTTTTAGCTCACCTGGCCCGAAGGGCCGATGAGCCTATGTCATGACACGGCGTCCGTCGTCCGTCCGTCAACATTTCCTTTACATCGCTACTAGTCATAGAGTCCTGTATGGATTGTAACCAAATTTGGCCACAAACATCCTTGGGGAAGGGGAACAGAACTTATATAAATTTTGGCTCTGACTCCCCGGGGCAAGAGGGGCGGGGCCCAATAGAGGAAATAGAGGTAAATCCTATAAATCGCTACTTGTCCTAGAGTTCTACATGGATTGTAACCAAATTCGGCCACAAACATTCATGGGGGAAGGGGAGCAGAACTTGTATAAAATTTTGACTCTGACCCCTTGAGGCAGGAGGGGCCGGGCCCAATAGGGGAAATAGTGGTAAATCTTATAAATTGCTACTTGTCCTAAAGTTCTGCATGGATTGTAACCAAATTTTGCAACAAACATCGTTGGGGGAAGGGGAACTGAACTTGTATAAAGTTTGGCTCTAACCCCTTGGTGCAGGAGGGTTGGGGGCCTAAATCGCTACTTGTCCTGGAGTTCTGCATGGATTGTGACCAAATTTGACCACAAACATCCAAGGGAGAAGGGGAACAGAACTTATATAAAGTTTGGCTCTGACCCCCTCGGGACAGTAGGAGTGGGGTCCAATAGGGGAATTAGAGGTAAATATTCGAATTCCTTCAGAATAGAAAAAAAATGAACCTGTATTTAGAACATAACTTGGCATTACAAACCAGGTGAGCGATACAGGCCTTCTGGGCCTCTTGCTTAGATGACAGGATACAACGTATAGCCGGTTATTTTCGTGAGCCAAAACTTTCGCGATTTTCTTGTAAATGAGATAAAGTATTATTTTCAACGAAACCACATTTCAAAAGTATAAGTACTCTTATCAAACATTTCACGGATCACATTTGAAGACAATAAAAAAAAACTATGAAAAAACCCAATAAAAAAAACAACACCCAACCTTGGCTATACGGTATCAGTACCCACCGTTGACATTTCAAATTTGTATCCCCATCAAAAAGTATTCCGATACCATTTTAATGAGGGATGTATAACACAGTTTTTTCCGGTTCTTCTTACATCGTTTTCCTTAACCTACCTTCCAAGTCGTAGGATCTTGACAAAGTGTCTCTTTCTGAATGAATCCCATGCTACATGTACAGTAATCTAGACATCAACAGTAACGATAATATTTTTCTGGGCCGGCGAAAGTGCAAGTAGTCTTATTGTAATTTACAGGACTAATTCACGTACCACGTGATACCCGATAACGTTTGTGCGGTACTAGTATCTCTAGTGGTGATGGAATGTAACTCTTTGTAATCTTCCCGCTGAAATGACGTTAGCACGGGATATCATCATTTGACGTAATTCCATCACCAATAGAAGGTACACGTGGTACACGTGGTACGTGAATACGTCCCCATTCGTCTGCTTTTAATTTGCTCATTATTACCACAGCATCAAAAGTGATTTATTTCAGTCTCGCATTTTCCGATTCTCGCCGCCCTGAACGAGAGTCTGGTCCGGTTTGCGTTTGAATTTTGCGACCGGTAGAGGGCGCGCTGAAACTGTAAACAAACATGGACGGCAGCAGACGAAAAGTACCATACATCTTCTTTGTGCATAACGGTATCCTGAAGAAAGATGATTTGTATTTTTTAAAGCTTTAAATTATATTTCGTTTTTTTAAGTGTGACTAACAACGTTTTTTTTTAAATTTCGTATCCTTCATATCTGTGGGTGTGTATCTATCAGCAAATGAAAAGCTTTACTGATTTTTCGGTAAGCCTCGATTTGAAATCACAAAACGGAAATACGAACCGGACCAGACTCTGGTTCAGGGTGGCAAGAGTCTGGGGAATGCGAGACTAGATTTATTTTGGATCCTATTAAATAAAAAATTTAAATAGTTTGATTGTGTTTAAGCTTTTAAACTTTTACTCTCATTGTCGTATTGAATCACAATGCTATTATATTTCAAGAAAGTCACATGTTATGAACACCATCTTATATTTGTATTTCCTTTGTATTTTAAAGGTCTTTCACAACAAACAACTTGAACTGTTTGAAGGTGAATTCGTTCCCAGACACAGATTATACAAACAATCGTAATTTCCCTGATCTAGGCCAAGATTTCAACTTAACAGCCCAGTGTCAGATCGCACTTGGGGATACGTCTACATTCTGTGGAGTATGTATTATACAGAATGAAAATAATGCTTGTAAACATCGTATTACAATTGGATAAAGTCATACCTACAGTCAACATCAGCATTTTCATATTTGAGTGGGAAAACAAATTTCAAGGATCAGAGTGTAGATAATCTTTTGAAGACAACAAATTTAAATACAGAATTAAAATGTTAATTCAAGGGTACTTATCAAACAGTCTTTTGGTGTGTACTGAAAAACCTAATTTTGGTTGTATTTAATTTTTATTTCAAATTCAATAAAAGTTACGAAATTATTTGTATGCCACTAGACCAGGGGTATGTGAATTGATCAAAATTGTTTCTGGAAATATAAAATAAAATTTCAATAATTTCAAAAACGTTTGATAAAATCCTTGATATTTAACTCCTGAATGAAAGAACGACTATAAATGAAATAAGTAACGTTTGAAAATAACATATATACTTTTATGTTTTCTAGTTTAAGGTGTTATAGTTTTCGTGTATAATTTTTTTCTCCGTTTTGGTTTCATATAGATGCAACAGGAGAGTTTGTGTTGGGAGGGAGCTTTGTGCACCAATGCAGCTAATGGCCTAGCCTGCGACGTTACAATTCAGGTTCTAGATGGAACACCTTGTTATCCCGCGGGAGTCACTTACCCAGATAAGGTAATGTAATGATACATGAACTTTGTTTAAATGAGCCCCTTGTTATATCAAGGGAGTTACGTACCCATATTAGGTAATGCAATGATACATGAACTTCTTTAAATTGAGCCCCTTCTTATATCGAGGGATCGAGACACGCACCAGATTAGGTAATGCAATGATACATAAACTTTGTTTTAATGAGCCTTTTTAACTCCCGAGACACTCCCGAAAAATTCTTGGAGGTTTTATTAAATGTCAAACCCTTGGTAAGCCTCGTATTGGACTTTCACGAGTAACGTTGGTCTTTCACGAATGACGTTGGATCTTTAAGAATTATTGTCGAAGCAACTCATTGCATTGAATTGGTAGACTCACATTCCCCGAATTCTTTCCACAATTCACATTAATATTGCTATGCATTTTCTGTCATTTTTCTAGATTGATGTTCAAACATTTCTGAACATTAAACGCCAACATTCGTTTAACGTGATTCTCTTTATAGACAAAAAAATCTAGAACAAAATATTCTATTTTATTAATATGTTTTGATTAACAAATGTGATACATGTATATAGCAATGCTTCTTCGAGAGAAAATGCTTCCTTTCTCCTCATACCCAGTTTCCGTAGATGTTTTGGGGGGTAAGTCCGCGATGCTCGCAAATGATTCAGAAAAACAACATAAAAGCCTCGTCGTATAGGGACTTTATCATGATTTAGTTTTCATCATTTTATAAGGACGTTAACTTAGATTATATTACTAATCAAAATAACAATTAATCAATTAAAATAATTAATAAATATTTAACAGAAAAAAACACTAAGATTAAAGTTATTTTGTTCCGTAATTTTCATACTCACGAATCAAAACTTGAATTTGGCTTGATTATTTTTGTCTCTACTACATGTCTGATTCTTAAGACCCTAGATTTCAAACTAGCGGGAGATAATCTATTGAAGAACTCTGTTGAGATAGTCTTATCAACAACTTAGGGTCTTAGTCTTATTAGTAATTATAACGTGTGTTATGCAGGTACATGTGTATGTAACAAGAATGTGTATGTAACAAGAATTTTATATTGCACAAGTTTGGTAGTGGAACTTATGTTATAATGCATCAAATATTTGCCTGTCCATTTGAAAGATTTTCATAGCTTAATTCATCAAACCTGATCGTTTTCAATAGATTACTGAAGTAAATCAACATGTCAAAATTTCCGCCCAGTTACGGCTCATATAACATCGATTAGGTGACAATTGTTATACGATACCGCGGCGGCCGTCTTCCGTCGTCCGTTATCCGCCATCTGTCCATGCGTCAACAGTCGACTTCTTCATAACCACTGGTCGGGATTTAACAAAGTTTACTTGCTAGCATCCTTGATGGGTCGGTCTGAAATTTGTGCGAATGATCGGGTGAACCCCATGGGCATGAGGGGCGGAGCCAAAAGGCGTCAATTTTGCTGTTTTATATAAACGACTTATCTGAAACTAAGCTTAAGATAGTAAGCATATCGCGTTTGTAGCATGCTAATGGGATGGAGATTCAAAATTGTACAAAAAAGTGGGACTGACCCCTTGGGACCTGAAGGGCGGGGTCAAAAGTGATAATTTTTCTATTTCGATATAAACTACTTCTCTGAACCTAAGAATAGGATAGCACTCATATTGCATTTGTAGCATTCTTATGGGGTGGGGATTCAAATTGTACAAAAGCTGGAGCGTACCCTCCAGGGGCCCGAGGGGCGTGCCAAAGAGGTTAACTTGGCTATTTCCATGTAAAACAACTTCTTATCTGAAAATAAGCTTGGGATAGCACTCATTGCATTTGTAGCATTCTCATGGGGTGGGGATTCAAACTTGTACAGATGGTGGGGATGACTCCTCGGGGCCTGAAGGGTAAGGTCAAATGTGCAAATGTATAAACGAATTCTTCTCTGAAACTAAGAATAATACTCCTATTCATATGCTATTGAAAGCATCATTATGTGGCGAGGAGTCACAATTTAACAAATCGTGGGGTCAGTTTTTCTACTTCTATTTGTAAGAATTGTAATAATCATTACCGAACTAGTTGAGCGATACAGGCCCCTCTGTTAAAATAAATATATTATTTTTTATTCAAAAACTGAAAGCAGGTACCTGTTAATAATTCAGTCATGTTATTTAAATGCTTGAAGAGCTTATGTGTATTTTTAAAGAATCTTTATGAGAATCACAATGTCTCCTTCGACCATTTAACTGTAATTTTAGATCTATTCATTTTAGATATGCGTCAGTGGCGAATGCGTAACAGGAACTACAACTACATCTACACCTACTACAACAACACCTACACCTACTACAACTACATCTACACCTACTACAACAAGACCTACACCTACTACAACTACAACTACATCTATACCTACAACTACTACAACTATATCTACAACTTCCACAACTTCAACTACCACACCTATAACTACCACAACTTCAACTACCACACCTGCAACTACCACACCTTCAACTACCACACCTTCAACTACCACAACTTCAACTACCACACCTTCAACTACCACACCTTCAACTACCACACCTTCAACTACCACACCTTCAACTACCACACCTTCAACTACCACACCTGCAACTACCACAACTTCAACTACCACACCTTCAACTACCACACCTTCAACTACCACACCTTCAACTACCACACCTTCAACTACCACAACTTCAACTACCACACCTGCAACTACCACAACTTCAACTACCACACCTTCAACTACCACAACTTCAATAACTACACCTGCAACTACCACAACTTCAACTACCACACCTGCAACTACCACAACTTCAACTACCACACCTGCAACTACCACAACTTCAACTACCACACCTTTGACTACCTCAACTTCAACTATCTCATCTTCAACTACCACAACTTCAACTACAACACCTTCAACTACCACACCTGTAACTACCACAACTTCAACTACCACACCTTCAACTACCACACCTTCAACTACCACAACTTCAAATACAACACCTTCAACTACCACAACTTCAATTACAACACCTTCAACTACCACAACTTCAATAACCACACCTACAACTACCACAACTTCAACTACCACACCTTCAACTACCACAACTTCAACTACCACACCTGCAACTACCACAACTTCAACTACCACACCTTTAACTACCTCAACTTCAACTATCTCATCTTCAACTACCACACCTTCAACTACCACAACTTCAACTACCACACCTACTACTACCACAACTTCAATTTCCACACCAACAACTACCACACCTTCTATGCCAACAACACCATTTCTCACGACTACTCAGGATCTAGGTAACAATTTTGTTAGCTTATCTGGTCAGAAGGGGTGCTGCGTCCGTCGTCACTCTGTTCGTCCTTTCGAGAACAGAATGTTACCAAATTCACCCTAAATTATTTTTAGGGAATAAGGACATAAAATTAAACATTACCAAACCCACAGCCCCATCCCCAGGGACTGAACTATCGGGACTCATTAACATTTCCGCGGCCGGCAGGATTCGACCATGACTCAATTTCAATATTAAGTTATAACAAATGCCATTTATGAAAGCAGTTTGTATCTAGATTTCGGTTGGATGCCATTTTCACAACAATAACAAACAGTACTCACTGCAAATAAGCAAAGACAGTCTCCGTAAGTCCCCTTAAGGATGTATTATTCTGAGGTTTCAGTCCCGTTGAAGTCTCGTTTCGACATAGACCAAAGAAGTTAAAATATTTTCAAATAAAATTTATCAATATCTGTAGCAAGTTGCTAGTTGCAAATTTTGTTAAAAAATTACATTTCTATTTTTAGTAGATTTTTTTTTATACGGGGATTTTAAGAAAAGACCCATTTGGCGGCCATTTTGAAATTGTGTCTTTTTTCGCTTTGAGTAGAGCCACAGTTTTACCATTTTTACTGAAATTGTTTTTACTTAAATCATCACTGCGCCAGTATTTTTAACTGAACCGAGCTAATTTTTGCTGTAAATCTTTACTGGGTTCGTGGTTATTAAAATATTGAGCATTAACGTGTAAAATGATTCACTTTTGTCTCTTCATTTTTACATTTAATGGTAATTTGAGCACTTTTATTTTTTACTCTAAAATACTGAAAAATAACAAAAATTCAAATGGGACAAAAAAGTAAGCACACGGACCCCCCATTTTTCTGCCTGATTTAGAAAGAACAGCCCTTTCCCTGTTGATATGCAAAATATTAACGAAAGTTTAATACCAGAACTTTTTCTATAAAGGGTTAAATTTGGCCAAAATGCCTGAAAATGGAGCATTTTGTAACTCAAATTTAAGGGGTAGGGGTAGTATAAGTTGTTATTCTGAGAAAAAAATATTAGTCTTATTAATCAAAACTGGTATATGTTTAAAGAAGACTACTAGAAAATAAATTCTACAAACATTTATACATATCAAACAGCTTATTAGGAAATTATGGCTTTAATCTCTTGTGTATATGGTCACGACGACAAAATTCCAATAAAATCCAACATTTTATCAACTAGGTATCTTTGAGTGACAATAGCTCAAAAACGAGCACACGGACATATGTTTTTTCTTCCATTTTCTTTTATGGTATAAACTCCTATTTCCAAAAATCTATACGAGAAAAAAAAATTAATACAAATAAATTTTGACTTCTCAGAGGAGTACATCCTTAAGTTCACTGCGCACGGGTCATGGGAGGCAGAAACCTGCGCGGAGAACTTTTACTTTTTTTTTGGAAATCGGTGCTATTTTCCCCCTTTATTTTCCTTTCTCTCTATTTTCTCTTACTTTGATATCTCTTCTATCGTTTAAGACTATGTGCATATCTGTATCTTGACAATTAAGCTCACAACGACAGGTTTCCGGGCACACACTAAATTCCGGATTTCAGACCTCATTTTTTTTCTTATTTGGGCATGTTCAAAGGTGATTTGTGACGTCACTAATGCAATGACCGAATCAATATTGACATGTTACTGTTAAACAATTCCTTTTTAAAAAAAACAAAAACTAGTATTTAGTTTTCGAGGGTTTCAGTGGGGCTCCAGAAGGGTGCATGCAATGGGGCAAATACATAAATACGCATAAATACGTTACGGCCGTCCAAAGATTAAGGGATATAGAGAAATAACAATTCGTTAATACCCGTTTACTGCTGTTAGAATGACGTGGTATCGATTTTTTCTCTTATTTCACGTACTTTGTTATCCTTGGCAGAAAAGGAATAGAAAATTTTGTATGAACCAAGGGTTTAAGCTCCAAGGGGCCAGAGAGGCGGGGCCCAATAGGGGAAATGAACGTTATTTATTACTTTGCTGCAGGAATGAAAAGGATTGTCTTCCTATTCGGTCTGCAACATCGTCAACTGAAAAGGGATATTTTTATACAAACCACGGTTCTGGGTCCTCAACAGTCTGTGTGACGGAGCCCAATAATGGAGGGAAATAGAGGCCAAATCACTTCGTGGGTTGAAATTGTTGTGGATAGCTGATGTCATAGTATTCGCGGATCATTAGCTACCACGAAAACAAGGAAAATTTCTATAAACAAATGTTGATGATATGCAGTATATTTTCAGACCGTTGCCGTGAGGTAGGATTGATATGCGATCCAAACGCCCGCTGTATCAAAGAAGCGGGGCAATTCGTTTGCCGATGTAATCCTCCATATGAAGGAAATGGAGAATTTTGTGGTACGTTTCCCTTTACATCTTGTTATGATCGAAATAAAAATGATTTTTTTTCGAAATTGCATTTCATGATATCGAAGTATTTATACTGTAAAATAACTTTCTTTTGTAGCTGTAGAATTTAACAATTTACATTTTGAAGATAAACATTTGAGGATTGAAAATTGAATAAAACTTTCTATTAGTATACACGATAAGTAAATCGCACACGAAAGAATATTGGATAACATTAATACTGAATTTAAAATAAGACGTCCTACTAACGTATTAAGGAAACATTGTTGTCAGCGTTATCCATGTAAGTTAAAATAGAAACCAAATGTTGAAATTCAAATAATTGATAGGGAGTCGTAAAACCGTATAAAACTTATTACAGGACATATGTTTTATTCGAAAGGTAGTACTGTGATCAGGATTATAAGGCTTTGGCTTGGTTGTGAAGTCTTGTATGATTGACTACCTTGTCAAATACATTTGTAACAATACCACATCGTTTTCATACAAAATAAAGACAACCCATGAATAGTTTATTGTTAGAATATATAAGTAAATATAGGATAGTCCGATCAACCGGTCCATATTGAGATTTTTTCGAACTGCCGAATTCCATCTAATTGGTCAATAAGCAAATTCGTTCCCTGGTATTTCCATTAGGATTGTGGGTTTTCTGGAGTATGGGTGTCCGGATTATTGAGATTCCACTCTATATAACACTAAAACATACTTCATCAACTAGTTAAAAAAACCTCTGTATTGATTTTTCACAATTTGCCTAATTACGTGTATTTCCAGATGTATTAAAATAGCTCGTTGTTAGTTAGAATAGGATTATGTGGTTAAGATGTCTGACATATTACCACAAGTCCTCCACCTCTGGGTCGCGAGTTAGAATCCCATGTGGGGCAGTTGCCGGGTACTTCTCAGGTTTTTCTCCGACTACTCCGGCTTTCATCCTTTAACACACCTGGCAAGTCCTTAAATGACCCTGGCTGTTCAGATGACGTTACCGTATAAAACCAAACCCTTTTATTGGCTTTACAGTGTTTGACAATTGTGCAATACCTGGCTTGTGTGATATTAATGCAGATTGCATTAACACTATTGAATCATATGTGTGTGTGTGTCGAAGAGGCTTCATCGACGTCGATTCAAAGTGTCGTAAGTATCTGTAGCTTTTTACGCTTTCAAACTTACTTGTCAAAGTAGATATTGTAGTGAAATGATAACCTGAAGGAGGGTTTTCTATAGATCAATGATATTACATTCGTTTGTTCTCAAGCCCAAATCTCAATACAGGTCTATTTGTACATACTATATGCGTCATATTCTGTAAAAGCATTTGCGTAAATTGATATAATGGTTTGTGCCTCCGATATGACGCTATATGCCATTTATAAAAGCGTACAACGTGTTTCTTTGGTATTTGATAAAACAAGTTCCATCACAAAGGAAAATATCAATAAACCCGTTGAAACATATGTAAACTACAAAGGAAGTAACATTTACTCTATTCCCAACAGTGGCTAAGGAATGTGTAGACGGTACATCCAGGTGTAGCCCGAACGCTAACTGTATAACCATACCGAGTTCTTATAAGTGTGAGTGCAAGTCTGGATATGAAGGTGACGGATTCACGTGTGGTAATTACTTTATCATTTATATTTCTATCGTATTTTTGCGTCATGTTAAGTTGAGTGTGTTTAGCAATGCTACATCCTCGATAATCCAGGGGTTCCGATCACATGCGATCTGTGCACCCCTGGACTATTTCTTAGTAAAATTGAAGGCAGCTCAGGGAAATAAATCTGAACCAATCACAAGCCTTGCGGTTAGGTTTTCATTGTAACATCATTATTTTGTAAGTAAAATTTACGTCGTTACTCTGAAGAAAATTATGTTGCGTTCGTAAACACATGACGTCACAATCAATACCTCCCCACAAGGGCAGATAATTCTGTAATATGTTGATACAAAATATGTTCTGTATTGCTAAATTTTGCTATTTCAGTCGCGGTCACCCCACCGACTCCACCCGGTCCAGCCATCCAACGATATCAAGACACATCAATGCTTGGAAGAACGTACAGGTCAACAAACTACGAGCAGATACCAATTGGAAAACAGTATCCCGATCCCAACCTGTACCCGACAGCTGATCCCAGTTATCCCACCGGAAACACATTTTCTCCATATCCAAGCACAGTATCATATTATCCTGGTACACCTGTCAAGAGCGCAAAATCGTCAAAAAAGAAAGGAAAATCGTCCAAAAGCAAAAAATCGTCAAAAAGTAGATCAAGTTTTTCAATGATGGACCCTTTCATGAATGGACCGGCTAATATGTTCCAAACATATCAGAAGCACTGGTCCTTGTAAAACTGACCATGCATTATCAGATAGACAAACCAAGAGGATAATGAAATCACAATAAAGTCAAAGCAATTTCAAAAAGCTGTACAGAGCGCCCTCCATAGTCCGAACACTTGCGTCTTTTATGATTAACTGTCTAGTAAAATACATATGTAACACACAAAATGATATGTGGAATATTTTATTGTTTAAATAATAAGTAAATACAGTTGGACCATTGATAGTCGGTTCGGACTGCCTAATTCCATCAATTTAACCAATAAACAAATCCGTTCCGTGGTATTTCCATTCGGATTGTGAGTTTTCCGGTTTATCGAATTCCGGATTATCGAGATTCCACTGTATTTTCTTCAGATTATTTTTGATATTTTAATCATGGGTTTAGTTTTAATCAAAGAACAATTTAAAATTCGAATCATAAAGACAGTTTATTCAGGATTTCTTGTATCATGTGTAAGATATACTTTGGAAACATTGATAATATAAGAATGCGGGTCTACATTTCATACCGTCATGTTTTCATGATTAAATGTATTGATAACAATCGCATATGAAAGTCCTTTGTTCTGTTTTACTTGTCAAGTTTTAATCATAAAAGTAAAATCTGAATTTGTATGTCGTCATGAGGCCGGAAATTGAATAGGACATATATTCGACAGACACATTCTAACATTCACATAACTACAACATCGTACATTTCGAAGAATCTTACGTTAAAATGTATTGCGTGAATCCAGCGGAGGCCGCCATTTTGTCACGCCGTCCTCGAAATCCTGATGTCACGTCATGTTTCCAGACGTCATTTATTGTTTTTGTCTTGACGTCACAATGCATTTTCAGCCAATTAAAATTGCTCCAGGTAATATCACACTAGTGACACACGAAAAAAATATTACACGGGCGAAATCACTGAATATAAGGAGGATTTTGTGATAAATAACTTTCACAACTTGCCTTCCTGGTTAAACCGTGTGTAGTCGTTATACTGCATTGTAGACGTATATAACATGGCTTTTGGCAGTACTGCCAATGGTGGATAATGCATTAAAAGCTCTTTTTGAGTATGAAAATTACGACACATATTACTTTAATGAAAACTGAAGTTGTAGTCAATATCATGAAATATTTTTAAAATAATTATATGTATCCCCATGCATTAAGATGGCATACGGTATAATGTTCGTTGTCACAGATAAAATTTTATTTTAGTTAGTGACGTCTGGATTGCACCAACATTTGTGTTGTTGAATATATTCTTTCATTTGCATTTACTCCTGGCCATTTCTTATATCTTAATTAGCCTAAACTTGAAATACTGGTAGACATTACCATTTCAATTTATCAACATTTTAAATCAGGAATTAATATAGAGCTTTAACTGCTACTTTCTAATTATATGAAATCAAACCAGGCACGATAAAAACGATTGAAATTAAATATAATTTACATAGTCTTCATTATTATCAAGAAACGTTCGGATGTATTAATTACAACCACTCCAATAATGAATAATCTTCAACCAACTGATTACCGATAACATCACGTAATCATTTTCCCACGATTACAACTCCTGATCTGTGTTCCAAATCTTCAGTGGGATTTTTCGTTCAGGCTTGTATTTCCTGGAACAAGATGTTAAAGTATATAAAAGCGGCAGAACAGTGTTTACTTCATTAATTATTAAAAACTCAAACAAATAAATCTAAAAGCCAGACACCATTATAGATTTTAAATTCTAAGCAGTCGAGTTAAAAAGCGTCCATGTATTCTAACAATTGACCATTTTCACTTTGGAGTGATGTAATCGTCCTTACTTGACCCTGACTGTTAATAGGACATTAATTAATCAAACAAACGACCTGTTTTGTAATTACGTAAGGAACATCTGACAAAAACGGTACTTCCGGTTTATACCGGACTCATTTTTTTACCGATGCCAACATGTTTGCAAATATTGGCGTGACACCTCGAAACCCACAGTTGCCACCGTAGGTCCATAATTTTTTTTAGTCATCCACCTAGTACCATCGTAATTTACCCACGTTAATCAGCCTACGGATCGTAGTGGAGTTTAGACACCGGGTTTCCGAGGGTGCTGAGACCTGATACATTCTTAAACTATCTGTTAATAGGACGATAAAGAAACTTTCTTACGGACATCATATAGGTGAGGTAGCTTAGTCAACCAATCGTTTATGATAATTACAAGTGAGGTATCTTAGCCAGCCAATCGTCTATGATTATTACAAGTGAGGTATCTTAGCAAACCAATCGTCTATGATTATTACAAGTGAGTTAGTTTAGCCAACCATCGTCTATGTTTATTAATATTATTCCTACATACGTCTCTTTAAAGCCAATCATATGCATTCACGGCCCCAGTGGCAGTGTGATATTATACATTTATTGCCCTGGCGGTAGGGAGACATGACGCTTTGTTTATCCAAGGCATGATATATTTCCCGAGGGCGTAGCCGCGGGTAAACTAAGCGTCATATCTCCCTACTGTCAGGGCAATAAATTGTTTATTATACCGAAAAAAATTTTTTTTCCTAGCGCCAGAATACAAGTCTAACGTAATGGCTAGAATTTAAGTTGTTTGCTCAAACACTGTTAGGCTAACATTACAGTTATTAGACCTACCGTTTCTTTCAGCCCAAATCAACTCCATTTAGCATGTTATATCATAAATATTACATCGAGTTTAATTGTGTTATCTGTATCGTTATCATAAGAATATTATTAATTTCCTCGGTCAAAGGCAGACGGAAGCGTCGTCTGCCATCAATTTTGTTTGTTATCGGAATACCTCGGAGAGTTCCGTTATACGAACGACAAATCTTGCTAAACGTACGAGGGGCTCCGCATGGGGGGAAACATGATTTTTGAACATGACGTTCAGCGGGATACACGATGTTTTGTCACCCTCACACGTGACGTCTGTCGACCAATCACCGCCTGTGACTCATCGGTGAGTTATAATAATAAGATTTATTTACCCAAAGGTGTAATATTTTCCGAGCGCTTACCTCTTTCTTATAATAATATTATTACTATATATCATGTTTATAACCATCCTCGATACTCCAGGGGTTCCGATCACTTACTATCTCTACATGCCTGGACTATATCATAGTAAAACTTGAGGCAACAGAACAGAGCAGGTAATTCAGTCCTTTGATGTACATCAAAAGAGCCGTATAACGGTACACTGTGGTTGACTGTGTGGCTTTGATGTTAGGCGTCACTCTCTCTGTAGTCTTCAAAGGAAATCTTTGCAGGC
The DNA here is from genome assembly GCF_041381155.1 of Argopecten irradians. Classification (NCBI taxonomy): domain Eukaryota; kingdom Metazoa; phylum Mollusca; class Bivalvia; order Pectinida; family Pectinidae; genus Argopecten; species Argopecten irradians. The sequence goes on along the minus strand of NC_091140.1, from coordinate 37,500,089 downwards.
CTGTGATTGGTCAAATGTTTTCCGCTGAGCTGCCTCCAATATTACTATGAGATAGTCCACGGATGTAGAGATCGTAAGTGATCGGAAGCCCTGGAGTATCGAGGATGGTTTATAACAGTTTCTGTGATTAGTTGAAGTACATCACATGACCGGGAAATAAAACATCGTATTGCGCTGGGCGTGACTTCACACGAATTCATCTCCCATTCCTATTGTACAACAATGACGGACGAAACCTACAACGCGAATTTTTACTCGTCGCGATTTTAAGTAATATATATTCCCAGGGTAGCGAATCGCAATTTTTTGGCATGATAAACAATTTAATATCCCCGATGGCAGTGTAATAGGAAGGTTTACTTATACCCTATATCTAGATACTTACGTTGTTGTAATACCAGCCCATTCCAGCATCTTCTTAGAAGCTGGATCTGGCCTATCGGCGTAATAGATAACTTTCCCGATTCCAGACTGAATGATGAGCTTTGTGCACTCGTTACAAGGATAGAGTGTTGCGTACATTGTACAGCCTTTGATATCGACCGCCATCTTGTTCATGATGGCATTCATTACTGCATGGCATACTGAAATAAAAATACATTATGACAAGCAGAAAATATGCCTTTCTGAAGCATATTCTTAAGTTCCTTTAATACAAAAAATGAAAAAAATTAAGAATACTATATTACTGAAACGCATCAACAAAGCGGCCACGGAAAACGAAATTCAACATGAAAACAGAATTAGTATATTTCAGAGGTGAGCAAATTAAAGTGAACTAATCGTAAATATCCTTAAGTGACACTGTATATTGCTGTAAACTATCAGCTTTAAAATTACCATAGGGTATTTTGTTTTCCTCCCTATTGTCGCTGCCTTTGCCCCAAGGAAATGCCTCATCGTTACCAGAAGAACCATCAGGAAAACCATTGTATCCCAAACCAACTATTCTGTTGTTTGCGTTTACAATGCAAGCTCCTGCCTGAAACACCAATACAACATTAGAGATCCCAGAGCGATGTTGGCGCCCACCAAAGAATGATCTATTCCAGACATTGGAAAGGGGGATAACTGCACACAGGGAAACTTAGCTTTAAGTCGATAATTAGCAGAAACTATACTTTAGCAGACCATTTAATATGGTCTGCTATGTTGTGGTTGGATTTTTATCAAAATGGATATGACAAACTCAGGGCCAAAACGATCCTACAAGTTTAATTTGAAGAAGCTAGACCCCTTCTGTACTTTATGAAACAAAATCAAACTTATCAGCTTATCAGTTATACACAAAATGCAATTGACAAATTAGTTTATTGGGACAAAGAAGAATCATTTACGGAAGTACGGACGATTTGAATAACCTAACTATATGGTGAGAATGGGTTAAAAATGAGATTTATTTGCGATGTGATCAGATTCAACTTGGGCCCATTTTTGCAATGTTTTAAACTGCAGTGTACACAACATATGCCTTTTTAAAATTTAAATCTGTGGTGAATTTGTGAGGTGTTAAGAGACTCGGACGAGAAGAAAACAATTATATAAATGACAATCAGCAGAATGGATGTCTCGATACACCAGGAGTTCCGATCACTTACGATCTCTACACCTCTGGACTATATCATAGTAACACCGGAGGCAACAGAACAGAACAGGTAATTTAGTCCTTTGGTGTACATCAAAAGAATTGTATAACGGTACACTGAAGTTGACTTTGTGGCTTTGAAGTTGAGCGTCGCTCTCTCTGTTTAGCTATTTAAATCGTCTGTTGTCCGTACTTCCGTTAATTATTCTTCTTTGTCCCAATATACTAATTTGTCAATTACCTGTTCTGTTGCCTTCAGCTTTACTATGAGTAGGGGTGGATATAAAAGATATTAGTATATCTTATGTTTACTGCAGTTGAAACACATAACATGACAGGGAAATAAAACATCGTATTTCCCTCCTATCGTAGTACCCATATAGTGACCGTCCATGGCCATCTTTCATAGGGCTTAATCTCTTATTCTGATTGTACGACAATGCCGGTGTAATATTGAAAATGGACCCCCGTTGAAACTGACCTCGGGTCATTTTTCAACTTTGAAATGACCCCGAATGCCGTTGAAAACTGAACTTTAAGCGCACTTTTCACACCGATCCGTTGAAAATACACTCCGTTGAAAAGTGACCCCATAAGACCTCGTTTAACATTACGTAACCAACTCTACAAACTAGATCTTGACAAACATTTTACCAATGACTCGCCCCAGACGACTCGATCTATTAATCTAACTTTGGAAAAAATGAATGTCAAATTTAAAGGTCAATATTTCCAAAGGGCAAGATTCATTTTTGTACATTTCCATTGTTTTTTATTACGATAATATGAAGCAAACAAGTGCAGAAATGAGCAAAGAGTCATCGGACCAAGACATTACTTTGTTTGATTTGATTTATTTTGTTTTACGTCCTATAAACAGTCAGGGTCATTTAATGACGAAACAGGTATAAGAGGTGGAGGAAAGCCGGAGTACCCGGAGAGAAAATACCGTATCTGGTAGGCAAATACCCCACGGGGGACCAAGGCCAATGTAATGGGAGTCAAACTAAACATTATATATTATTTTGGCATCGATTGACTGACGTGAACATTAAGAAGATGTTTTAATTTCACAAAGTACATATCCAGGAAAAAATAAAAGATAAATTATATTGTTTAACGTTTTTGAATTACAAATGTTATTTGAAATGTCCAATATAAATAAAATAGTACATGTATCTATAAATTATGATTGTGGGGTCACCGGATAATTTCTGATCTACGAAAGTGTGATGGAGTTATTGAAGTAAGAACATTAGTTAATTTATCTACATCTACATATATTTACGCGTTACATCATTAAATTACAAAGCCTTAATACGAAAAAAAACCCAAAAAACCCGCTTTAGGATATCGCGAAATTAGTATGATCACTTTATAGATAACTAATTAGCCAATGAAGGCTAGGTAGATATTTTTATGTTGATTGTATAGCAAATATCTACCTAGCATTTCGCGAACGTTGTTATGAATTTTCCTTGTGGTAATTTTAATGTGTGACGCAAGATATGTTATATTTGGTATCGATGGTAAGATTAGAGTACTTTCATTAGAACCACCTATGAATTAAAAAAGTCAGCGTTATTTGTTGTCAAACACCAAAATTTCACATCTCATATATACCAAGTTTACTAAATAAGTTGTGTCATGAAGACGTCAAATCCAGGGAATGAATGAATGATCAATGGATCGGTGAATAAATGAATGAATCAATCAATCAGTCATTAAGCTCATGTTAGGTTGTCATAAAGAAGAATTCCACAGTTTGAGAACCATCACCATTATCTCCATGGACGGACAGAGCGGACGTACAGATGGAAGCTTCACTTTTTACAGTAAAACTGGAAAACATACTATTGATTTTTATTGACATTTATTGATAATTTAATGACATCAGCATGTTTAAGTCTGGAAATTTCTGGAAAATTCACTTTTAGAATGCAACGTATACGAATATAAAGATAGATGAATTTTATACCCATTTCAAAACTTCAATAATGAAGAGTTTGACGATGCCTACGTAACAAGTACTGAAAATCCTATATTTGAAGAATTAGACATACAGATAAGCATAGATAACGTGATGTCTGCGATAAGAAATCTAGGGTAAATAAGGGGTAAAAGCTGTAGCACAGATACTTTTTTGAATGATGTTTTTATTTTACTAGTGCCGTGTCTTGCTAATGTTTTCAATAATATAATCCAGTCTGAGTTTTATCAAGAGACTATTCTAAGGCGAAATATTGTCACCGCTTTTGTACTATCAATGATTGTGAAATGTGTTTTAAAAGAGAGAACTCTCCATCAGTAGAAATTAGTTCGATTAATTTGTTTTTAATTATGTATGCAGATGATACAGTTCTGCCTACCGAGTCGCCCTAGACTCTGCAAGAAACGATTAATACGTTAGATATATATATAACAAGGATTGTTAGTTGACCCTAAATGTTGATAAGACAAACATAATGATTTTCAGATCTGAGGATAGACTATGGAATAATGAGCACTGGACATATAATAATGCTAATATCAATGCAGTCGACGAATTCAACTATATTGGAATGTTATTAAATTACAATGAAAAATTCAAATTCATGTTGTAAATTAAGGTAGAAAAGCTTATTTTTCATAAGTGGAAATAATATTTCGACACAATGCTTTAAAACATATATTAATAGTATATTGGGATATGCAAGTGAAGTTTGGAAGACATCATACAGTTCCTGATTCAGAAAAGGTGCACCCTAATTGAAAAAAAATGTACTATTGAGAATAGACTTAAGGATGTATTATAGACAAGAAGTTATTAACAATGTAAGTAATACAACACGAGACATACATTATAATCATTTAGTAGAGACGTTTACAACTTTATTTAACAAAGGCTATTGCCGCTGAATGTAACAGATGTTTAACAAAAATAAGACTTTCGTCACAAAATTCAAATATTGAAAATGGAAGAAAACAAAATACATTCATGAGAGAATATATTGTGTTAATGTTGTGATTTAAGTGAACTTGAGGGTGAATGTCATTTTCAACTACAATGTCAATATTATGTAGAAGTTGCTTTTAAGAAAAGGTCAGAACAGATGAAAAGAGTTGAGAGCTATTTGCCTAAAATTCTATGGTATGAATCACTCCCCATCTCTTTTGATTTATGTGTTTTGTTACTATTTCAACGTTGAAAAATGACCCGAGGTCAATTTTCAGCGAGGTCCATTTTCAACGGTACACGGAACGAAGTGTAAAACGGCAATATTTAAAAGAAAATAGCAAGAGAATCATTCATTATTCTTGGTATGATAAAAAGTTTACGTCCCCGCTAGCAGTGTGATATGATGCAATCCCTTGGAAAATATCACACCTGCGGGAAAATCAATGTAAACCTGCATAATTCACTAGAATCGTGGCAATCAATTCATAATATTGACTTTCTAAATTTTCTAAATGGCTATTACCTGTGTGACTGGGTCCTTACTACGCTCTGCCGACACCAAAGCAATAGCCATGAAGTATTCTTTCCAATCGATATAGTCTCTCCTCTTACTTGTACTCTGCAAAAAAAAGTTCAGCACAATTTTAATTCAAATATTTGAATCTTATCAGTATATGGTAACAGTGCTGTTTTCTTTAAAAGTTTTGTACATTTTTAAAACGGAGTTTTCTCTTCCTCCACTAACAAGTATTTTTTCTTAACATAAATCTATAAAACTACCTGTCAGTCGTATCAACGCATGACCGGAAGCTAGGGTTTCTTAAAATCTAACGTAAAACCATCCTCGATATTCCAAAAGTTACTTTAACTGACGTTATATCTACATCTGGACTGTCTAATAGTAATACTGGAGGTAACAGAGCAGAACATGTAATTTAGTCATTTGATGTACATCAAAAGAGCCGTTTAGCAGTACACTGTGGTTGACTGTGTGGCTTTGAAGCTGGGTGTCGCTCTCTCTGTAATCATTAAAGGAAGTCTTTGCAGACCTGTGATTGGTTCAGATTTGTTCCCTTGAGCTTCCTCCAGTTTAACTATCAAACAGTCCAGGGATGGATATAAGGTCAATAATAATAACCCCTGGAGTATCGAGGATGACGTAAATATGCGCATGCGCATTAGAATGAAAGACGGGGCAAAAATCGAAAAGAGTGATGATGTGGACGTATAAGATCAAGAAAATAGGTTGAAAAAAGCGCCTTTAAATTACCATAACATTAAAATGCGAATTAATCATAAGTAGATTTAGACTTATTCTAAGGCTTTATTGTGTTTTCTGCTATACCACTCAGAATACATTGGATATTTCATTTAATTTATGTTTAACTGTTATATACAATGTCTTGTTGGAAGTTACCTGTGTTTTGGGGTCCTTGCTTCGCTGTGCCGACACAAAAGCAATAGACATAAAATACTCTTTCCATTTTATATAGTTGTTTCTTTTCCCAGTGGTCTGAACCATAGACATTTTTTAAAACTCCATCAGAAGGTTTGAGATTTTCGCAAAAAGCACATTTAATGGTCAAGGAAACTTTAAGAAAGATCTCTTTAGCACTTTCAGATAAATTAGCGGGGATAAAATGGTAACTAGCCGGTTGGGACACAAAATAGAAAAGTTCACTTGGGAACCAAGAGAAGCATATACGATCCGTAAATGGAAATTGAGAATAAGAAAGGCGGAAATAAAAGTGATGGTGCGTACTGAAGACGGACCATACAAATGCTATTCGGACAGACAGACCGACATAAGAACAGAACAACATTAAACATTGAAAAAACGTTATTAAAATATCTCATTTTATTTTCTAGTGTCATATTCAGATTTTATTGCTGTACTGACTTTATGGCCTGTTACAAATTAAGTAAGCTTCGATATCATTAGATATACTCTTACCGATGTTTAATGTTTATTTATTATATCAATACTGACGAAGTAAAGCAAGGGGAGGTAACTATGATAGATCGGGATAAAGTAAACGATAAATAGTGATTAAGAAGTGGTGTACCTGATTTCCTGATTCAGCCATCCTATATAATTTTCCGTTCAGCACCAGATATTAGATTTTGCGTCAGACCAAACGGAATGGTGATTTTGAACTAACTATTAACAAGTAGATGAAGATAATAAATACTCAATTGTTGCACACGTTACGTAACAACTAAGGTATTATAAATTATATTTAACAACCGATAAGAACATTCGACTATGACCAGGATATTTGACTCTGATATGATATCTGTTACATACAGATATAATTGATAACAATGATTTAATACATAGGGTATCAAATCCGTTCTAATGTCACGAGATTGTATTGGGTTGATACAGGAGTAAGGGATTTTCTCTTGATGAGGCGATATTCAAAACATGGTTCGAAATAAAATTAATGTCACAAGGATTTATCACACATAAATTATTCAAGGTTCAACCATCAAATGGACAGATTTCCTAGGGTTTGATACGGTTACTCGATACCGACAAAGTATCGCTATTTTGTTTTTATTAATAAATGCCGGTACATACCCGTTTCAAAAAGTAACGATAAGGAAATCCATGCATAAAATAGAGGAAATGGAGACGACAGAGTGCCGTGTTTAAGAACAATCAAATGCGGTTGTTTTCGGAAGTAAACTAGTCCGCTAAAGCTGTATATATTATTAGTCTTTTTTAATTAATTATTTTTTGCCTAATATTAGTAAAAAACACTAATGATATAGGCAAGTGCAACGGACTAGAAGTAAACATGCATGTCGCTGCAGTAAATGTTAACAAACGTTTTACAACTATGTGATGCAGTTTTTACACATCGCGTCTTTCCCATATCATGATGTCGGAATTGAGTTTACCCATCACAACCAACAATCAGTGTTGAACAGATCATATATACAGATCATGTTATATGAAGAAAGATATTCATTAAAGGTGAAGTAAATAAATGATAAATGTAAATGATAATAACAACGGATGTCAGAAGGGCCCGATTTGATACGATTTAACACTATAATGATGGACGTAGGCTGCAAGCCTCTATGTCCATATCATATAGATATACAGAATTATTTTTCTTTATGTTTTGCTATGAAGGGTAGGTCAGACTTATTATCGAGTAATTTCCGATACTATAACGATAGCTCACCATGGTATTTCATTTTTGTCTTGCCAAAACGTATTTTTTTGACTTTTGGAGAATTTAGATAGCAAACGTGAAAAGAATCATTATTTAGAGCTAACACTAGTGTGTGTATTATGTCTCTTCAACAAAATTCATCTTTTTCGTATTGATTTGTCTTCAGTTAGATGGCAAGGGTAGGACCTCAAGTATATTTATGACGTATTCAGTCAATAATAATAACCCCTGGAGTATCGAGGATGACGTAAATATGCGCATGCGCATTAGAATGAAAGACGGGGCAAAAATCGAAAAGAGTGATGATGTGGACGTATAAGATCAAGAAAATAGGTTGAAAAAAGCGCCCTTAAATTACCATAACATTAAAATGCGAATTAATCATAAGTAGATTTAGACTTATTCTAAGGCTTTATTGTGTTTTCTGCTATACCACTCAGAATACATTGGATATTTCATTTAATTTATGTTTAACTGTTATATACAATGTCTTGTTGGAAGTTACCTGTGTTTTTGGGGTCCTTGCTTCGCTGTGCCGACACAAAAGCAATAGACATAAAATACTCTTTCCATTTTATATAGTTGTTTCTTTTCCCAGTGGTCTGAACCATAGACATTTTTTTAAAACTCCATCAGAAGGTTTGAGATTTTCGCAAAAAGCACATTTAATGGTCAAGGAAACTTTAAGAAAGATCTCTTTAGCACTTTCAGATAAATTAGCGGGGATAAAATGGTAACTAGCCGGTTGGGACACAAAATAGAAAAGTTCACTTGGGAACCAAGAGAAGCATATACGATCCGTAAATGGAAATTGAGAATAAGAAAGGCGGAAATAAAAGTGATGGTGCGTACTGAAGACGGACCATACAAATGCTGTTCGGACAGACAGACCGACATAAGAACAGAACAACATTAAACATTGAAAAAACGTTATTAAAATATCTCATTTTATTTTCTAGCGTCATCTTCAGATTTTATTGCTGTACTGACTATATGGCCTGTTACAAATTAAGTAAGCTTCGATATCATTAGATATACTCTTAGCGCTGTTTAATGTTTATTTATTATATCAATACTGACGAAGTAAAACAAAGGGAGGTTACTCAGATAGATCAGGAAAAAATAAACGATAACTATTAACAAGTAGATGAAGATAATAAATACTCAATTGTTGCACACGTTACTTAACAGATAAGAACATTCGACTATGACCAGGATATTTGACTATGATATGATATCTGTTACATACAGACATAAATTGATAACAATGATTTAATACATAGGGTATCAAATCCTTTCTAATGTCACGAGATTGTATTGGGTTGATACAGGAGTAAGGGATTTCTCTTGGTGAGGCGATATTCAAAACATGGTTCGAAATAAAATTAATGTCACAAGGATTTATCACACATAAATTATTCAAGGTTCAACCATCAAATGGACAGATTTCCTAGGGTTTGATACGGTTACTCGATACCGACAAAGTATCGCTATTTGTTTTTATTAATAAATGCCGGTACATACCCGTTTCAAAAACTAACGATAAGGAAATCCATGCATAAAATAGAGGAAATGGAGACGACAGAGTGCCGTGTTTAAGAACAATCAAATGCGGTTGTTTTCGGAAGTAAACTAGTCCGCTAAAGCTGTATATATCATTAGTCTTTTTTAATTAATTATTTTTTGCCTAATATTAGTAAAAAACACTAATGATATAGGCAAGTGCAACGGACTAGAAGTGAACATGCATGTCGCTGCAGTAAATGTTAACAAACGTTTTACAACCATGTGATGCAGTTTTCACACATCGCGTCTTTCCCATATCATGATGTCGGAATTGAGTTTACCCATTACAACCAACAATCAGAGTTGAACAGATCATATATACAGATCATGTTATATGAAGAAAGATATTCATTAAAGTTGAAGTAAATAAATGATAAATGTAAATGAGAATAACAACGGATGTCAGAAGGGCTCGATTTGATATGATTTAACACTATAATGATGGACGTAGGCTTCAAGCCTCTATGTCCATATCATATAAATATACAGAATTATTGTTCTTTATTTTTTGCTATGAAGGGTAGGTCACACTTATTATCGAGTGATTTCCGATACTATAACGATAGTTCACCATAGTATTTCATGTTTGTCTTGCCAAAACGTATTTTTTTGACTTTTGGAGAATTTAGATAGCAAACGTGAAAAGAATCATTATTTAGAGCTAACACTAGTGTGTGTATTATGTCTCTTCAACAAAATTCACCTTTTTCGTATTGATTTGTCTTCAGTTAGATGGCAAGGGTAGGACCTCAAGTACATCTATGACGTATTCAGTCACTCAGACCTAAAGTATTACTCATTTTAACACCATTACAGATAAGATTGCTTTATTAATGTATTATGTATGCAACGATTCGTCACAAACTGATTGAAGGCTATTCTAAATGCGTTGTACTAGCGATACATCAGAACCTCTACAAAAACAGTGTTATCAATTAATTATTTAGATATACAAACTGTCCATTCAAAAAGGTTGCATTCGATCCAATAAGCGCTTGAAAATTGAAGCAAATAAGGGGCAAATTTGGACTAACCTGTCATAAAGTTACAAAGTAGCCATAAGTCAATTTGCAAAAGAAATCAGTAAGGAAGCCAACACAGTTTTAATATTTTAAGTCTGCATTTAATTCGAAGTGAGTGAAATTAAAGCATAAATAGGGGAGAGGAGCTCATAGGGTCGAATACCGTAATAGAAAGCAGTAACGGTTCTATTGTGTTAGGAAACCGGCTACGAATTATACATGCAATCCACACATGCTGAAGTCCTAAAAACTTTGAAAGTAAGATTGACAGAAGTCAACCTAAGATGTTGTTGATACCACAAATGTGAAAGAATTTCAAATATTGATGGACAATTACTGGAAAAAATAACAATTGAAATATAAACGCTGATATAACTACATATTGTAGTGGAGAGTTCCACATCCGAAGTCATTGTAATTTATCACATTACTTTGTAAGTAATAACTTGAAATCATAAATAAATCAGTAAAAAAGTATCATAATCAGTATTTATAACCGACATCTCCGATGTCACCACATGAAACCATCAACAGGATCACAAAAGGAACTCCTGTGGTTCTCTTCCAATCTTTAGTGGAGTCATGCGTTTAGGTTTGTATTTTCTAAAACAAATCAAAGTACTGTAAGTACTAAAGGAAACGTTGAAAAGAAAAGAAAAAATATATATATCATGTGGTACAGAAGTGTGTTCATTGTCTGTAGTATATACAATACACCTATATAATATCAGTATAAGAAAGTATGTTAATTAAATCGGGAGACCGTTATGCTTTGGTAACAATATCTTTGTTAAAACGTGCGTATGTAGATTGACTACCATAAGATGTACCCACTTTGGGATAATTCATTCATTAAAACTATTATTGCATTTCTTATTTTACCTTATGTAAAGATCAAGTGTACATTACTTTATCAATACAAGTGTTCAGCTGATTTGGTTTTAAATTCTTGATATTTATTAATGAATGTTTATTTCAAGTAACTTACTTTACACGTATGTCTGCTGCATCCAACATCGCTTCAGAAGCTTCATCTTCCTTGTCGGTGTAATAGATAACTTTCTTGCTTCCAGACTGAATGATGAGCTTTGTGCAACCGTAACAAGGATAGTGTGTTGTGTACATTGTACAGCCGTGGATATCGACGGACATCTTGTTCATGATGGAATTCATTTCTGCATGGCATACTGAAATAAAGATTAAAAAAAAAAAGTTTTATTTCTGAAAGATGACATAAAATCCAAACTTCCTTATTTTCCTTTTGAAAATGCTTGTGTATATAAAACTCCTTTCCAAGTAAAATAGTATAAGACTCTTTCATATGTGGATATGAAGGATAGGGATATTCTACCCGAGGGTAACTAAATGTAGTAATGTAGTTTTGCAACATTTTATGATCCCAAGGGAAGAATATTCCTATCCTTCATATCCACTTATGAAAGAGTAATTTTCTTTTATACCTCGACGTTTTATTGCAATTTTACAGTTATAATATCCCGCCATTTCGACATAAACCCAAAGAAATCCACGGCTGAAAGTCAATTTTTCATTTACGTGACATTTTCAACAAAAAATCCGTTGTTTGCATCTTTTATAGTAAAACCAGTCAAGTTTGTGAAAAAAAATGTTAAAATTTTACCGAGGAAATAGAAATTTTGTTGACGCCGTGACGTCACGAGGGCTTTATTGCATGGGTAGCCATGCAATACAGCAAGCGGCGTGAGTGTATAACTTGTTTGAAAGAAAAGACCTTATATAAGGAGGTGATATTCACAAGCTAAATAACTTGTTTGACCCCGAGGTTATTATAACATGAGTGTGTCAAGTGGACAGGGATATCTAACCCGAGTGAAAGTTTTTGACCTTATTATAACACAAGCAATAACGAGTCTTGCCGAGGGTTGAGGACACAAGCAATAACTTGTTTGACCTTATTATAACACAAGCTATAACTTGTTTGACCTTATTATAACACAAGCTATAACTTGTTTGACCTTATTATAACACAAGCTATAACTTGTTTGACCTTATTTAACACAAGCTATAATTGTTTGACCTTATTATAACACAAGCTATAACTTGTTTGACCTTATTATTTAACACACAAGCTTAACTTGTTTGACCTTATTATAAAACACAAGCAATAACTTGTTTGACCTTATTATAACACAAGCAATAACTTGTTTGACCTTATTATAACAAACAGACTTATAACTTGTTTGACCTTATTATAACACAAGCTATAACTTGTTTGACCTTATTATAACACAAGCTATAACTTGTTTGACCTTATTATAACACAAGCTATAACTTGTTTGACCTTATTATAACACAAGCTATAACTTGTTTGACTTTATTATAACACAAGCTATAATTTGTTTGACCTTATTATAACACAAGCTATACCTTGTTTGACCATTATTATAAACACAAGCTATAACTTGTTTGGCCTTATTATAACACAAGCTATAACTTGTTTGACCTTATTATAACACAAGCTATAACTTGTTTGACCTTATTATAACACAAGCTATAACTTGTTTGACCTTATTATAACACAAGCTATAACTTGTTTGACCTTATTATAACACAAGCTATAACTTGTTTGACCTTATTATAACACAAGCAATAACTTGTTTGACCTTATTATAACACAAGCTATAACTTGTTTGACCAATTGTTATTATTACACAAGCTATAACCTTGTTTGGCCAATTGTTATTATAACGCAAGCTATAACTTGTTTGACCTTATTATAACACAAGCTATACCTTGTTTGACCTTATTATAACACAAGCTATAACTTGTTTGGCCAATTGTTATTATTTCTCATGCTATAATTTGTTTAACCCATTGTTATTATTTCACAAGGTATAACTTGTTATGGTGTATATGTCATGAAGAATAAATAAATCCAACAAAGCTAGTGAGGAATTGGAATGAGTTTTTGGATTTTTTTTCAAAGACATATTACACATTGAGACTTACGTGATACGCTAACGTCTGAAAACGGTCGATTTTTCCCTTTGATTCGGCTGACTTCGTATTCAGAATAAATTCCGGTGTTGATCGGCTGAATTTGATATAATCCTTTCTCGTGGTAAAAAGTCCCATACTGGAATACAGAAATAAAAAAAAATTGTTTAGTTTGAAGTAAGACATAAATATTGATCACTAAAACTGTTTTATCCATTTCCATAATCACATAATCCATCCATCCAATTAAACTTCTGATTATGAAAAACCCATTAATCTAGCTCATAATCCATTAATCCATGTTTTAATGTATCGATCCTCATAGTTCAGTAATTTATCCTCGTGAATAGTGGAACCATCCCTATAAGCCATTGATAAATCATCACGACCAATAAAGCTGCCTTAAAAGGTCATCATTCCATCCCATAATCCATTAAACAACCACATCATCACTGTTAACCAATTAATCACATAATCAATTATCATTCATTAATCCATCAAAATAACCCATGGATCGATCCAAATAACCCATTAATCGGCCCTATAAACCATCAATTTAACCCTCAAATGTATTCCCATAACCCACTACTTCACCAGTAAACATATTGGCTTGATTATTTGGTGACAGAAATATGAACTGAACTCTGTGGACTTGCAAAACTGAAATGTACATTTTTTTCATATTTTGCGATTTACAAACAACACAACAATCTACGAGTCAACAGTAATATATAAGGTTGTGATGGATGCATAGACACTTTTTAGTAACTGAGATATGTTCAACAACACCTAAGAAGTGATATATAGGCATACGAAAATCACTAGTTTAAATGGGGTCTTAAACTACTGATATAGGAAAGTCTGAGATATATATTACAATTTTTTTATATCGGTTATAGAATTTTCGTCATCAGGATTACAATTTCCGATATCGAAAATTGTTTGCTAATTCCTGATATCAAAAATAGAATATCCTTTATCAGGATAACAATTTCTGATATCAAAATTTGTGCTAACGGAATAAGAATTTTCGTTTTCGAAAATTCAATTCTAATGTCTGAATACATAGAATAAAGAGTAATTTGACTCGTCATAGGTGTATGTATTATAAGAGTTACTTATATAGGCTTACCATTTCACACGATTCCGACGTCAGGTCCTTACACCGCATTGTGATTGCAGCACCCTGTTCAGGGTTCTGGTACAATGCATGAGTCTGCAACATTCAATATGGCTATACATGAAGCGCTAGTTATATTAATACAGGGGTTCTCATAGCAACAAGGGTCATACGAGGATGGACGTTTTTTTCGAGGAATTACACCTTACGAGAATTCAATGGAAGGGCATTGTTTTAGCGAAACATTTAATTCCCATAAAAATTAACTCGGGATAGATAATCCTGTGGACTTTTAAAAACCTAAGAAATCTAAACTTGAATTTTCTCGTTTTTACTCGAGAAAGTGGTGATTTTTCAAGATGCAAAAGTAGACATCTTTGTGTTATTCACCTTGGCGATTCCATAGTTACTCTCTCGAACGCCTCCTATTATCACATTAGGTATGCCTCGGAACTGTCTCCTCTCAAGGGGTATGTTGACATGGTTACCACCCAATGGAAATTTCAATTCTATTTCCTGTGGAAACGAGAAGGAGTCGGTAGATCTCTTCTGTCGAAATTGTGGATGAAGATGGGCGAGAGATACAGTTTCTGAAAATGAAGATAAATGTAGAAATAATGGTAACAATCAGGAGATATATCTGTATTTATGTTCTGTTGGTATTAAAGTTATGTAAAAGGCCAAAAATATGTCTGTTTAGGGTTACATTGGCAAAACAATTAGGGTCGGTGGGTCGGTTGGATTTTTGTTGGTTTTTTCGGTCTTTCACTCTAAAGTTATGGCCAGAACCGGAGTCAGAAATCGAAATCCCGACTTTTATTTTTGTTAAAAAAAGTGGTATTAAATTATGGTCGTAAAAATTAGGGTCGGGTAACCCTTAACAGACATAATTTTTGGCCAAATGCCATATAACTCGACGAAAAATTTGACATGCTGATTTCTCTTCGGTAATCTATTAAAGGCCATAAGGTTTGTGAAAATCATTCAAATCGACAGACAAACATGTATGATGACTTATAAACATTATTTACAACACAAAAACAATGCACTGTAAACTTCCAGGGTTTTTTTTATGCCTGATGTATGTTTAGATTGGAAAATACTTGCAGAAATCACTTTACAATTAATAGCACTGGGTAAAAATGTGAAATGAAATTGTAGACCATAACTTGACATCATGGTCTGACCATTTGCACTTATTTCACTGTATTGTAGATATAAATATAATGATTTTTCGCATTACTGACAAAAATCATTTAAAGATGCTCCACCGCCGACAGAGCATAAGTGATATTCATCATTTGAACAATAATTGGTGTTTAATCATGCATATATATGTATAATTAACACAAAAAATAACATAAAATAATTTACTTCGCCTTTGGTGCATGCGCAATCAGTACTTCATTCCATATATAGGATATAGTGGCACGGATTTTTTTCGGGATGCAATTAATTATTTTTTTATATTTTTAACTTGAAGTAAAATTAGAAGCTCAAACTTTTCAATGGTGGTAATGGTCTAAAGTAAGTAACTTTTGTAACTGAAGAAAAATACTAAATCGTCTGCTCCTGTTTTTAATAGTGAAAAAATACCATTTGTCAGCGGTGGAGCATCTTTAAGCATTGATGTTGCTATTTTTAACTTCATAGGGGTATGAAAGAAATTTTGTTTGCAAATTGTGTGAATCCGCGTAGCGGATTCTCACAATAGTTTGCAAACAAAATTTATTTCATAGCCCTATGAAGTTAAAAAATAGTTACATCAATGTTTATAGTTAATTTTTCAGATTACATGTACTTGATAATATAATGTACGTTTAAACGTACGATTATTTTGATTTCCCAATGGATTATTTTTTAAATCAATACGTCACGTCGACGTCTCTATTGTGACATCATGATTACGTCGGATTTTCGCGACATTCTCGGATTGTTTCTTCATAGTATATGAATAAAAAGAATCTGCCAATCAGAGAGTTGGATTTACTATGAAAACAAACAAAAATAAATTATTTTTAGCTCTTATTTGTACATTTGTATTTTTAACATTAAACCGTATGCATTGTAAATATTGTTATGCTCAAAATGTTGGTAAATTTTGGTGGCAAATTAAGCTCTAGATCTTTTCGATATGTGAATATGGAAATTATGGCACATACAACCTAATGATATTAAATTCATGAATTTGTCAAAACCAATAGCTGTTATTGTTCCCAGTTTAAACATGTCCGGGATCAAGGGTCACTTTGACATTATCAAAAAGTGTTACGTCAAAAACCTTTAAAAAATAAGTCAATTTTGAAAAAAAAGCATATGAAAGTTCCAATTTTCTTTGTAAGTGAATATCGTTAAATTTAAGATCAGTAAATTTTGACGTGTATACATGATGTATACGTAACGAAACTTTTTAATAAAATTTTATTCTTTAGACTAATAATTATCCTTGGAATATTTTCATATACCAATTAAACGCGAATTAAAGATAATGAATCTTTCGTTTGTGCTTCAAATCCCACTTTGGCATGTTATAAATGGTTTATAATAAAAGTAATTAATCATATTGATTTTGTTTTAACGATTACAAATCGGCAATATTTGTTTCGTAATACAACGATGCAAATAATGTTTTGTGATTTCTAATTGGTTCATGGTCTCATTAATCCATGTAAATAGAATTGGTTTGAAGTAAAATAAAACATTCTTCAACGTGAATGAAGGTTATTATTTTTCTGCATAAATTTACTAGATTTCGTGACGATATCTGCGGTTATACAATTAGCTATCGATAAAAAATATCATATGGGTATCAAATTGTGCTTGTTTGAATATAACTTGTAGTTAGTTTGTGTTGGTAGAGTTGGTTGTTGGATGCCATAGACACTAAACCCAGTTATCCCTTGTGAAGTATATATATCTGACTTCGTTGTACCGTCATAAAGGCGGGTGCTTCGAAAAATAAACGGAGGAATTTACGTTGTTACATACATACATACATTGGCGAAGAAATGACTGGCTGACTGGCAAAGGTTCATTATACATGTGTGACTATCGAAACAATCCTAGATTCGTTTTTTTACAAAAACTCGCATCATTGAAGTTTTCAAACGAAAGATTTTACATACCAGGTACATAATCAAGTGGCTGAACAAGATGTATTCTCTCCAAAATGTGAAACGTGGATTGATGAGTATTTGCGGTAAATTTTTGTTCGTTCTCCGTTTTCATTTTTTCTTTTGATATCTAATTGTTAGAGAATATATAAATATTTCTCCGAACTATTTCACACCAATAATGTATAAAAAAAAAATCCACTTACCTGTAGACAGGGGTTCATCCAGAATAAAAATTCTTTCCGAAAAGACATTGGCAAATAGGCTGAAAACAACTGTGACAATGAATCCCGTCATCATGTCGAGGGGGGCGAAAGCGGTAATATTTCAATTACCTATCAAACTTTACGAAATAAGTTTTTACAAAGACGCCAAGACGGCAAGCAAAGTAAAAACAATGAGAGTTTGTCTCTTACATGCAGGAGTCCTGTTTTGTTATACCAATCATTAAATTGAATATCAGTTATTGCGATATTCCATTGGCCATGTATTTACCTAATGGACATATGTACGCTTGAAGAGTTGAGTGGATTATAGGTTTGCTTGCCCAAGGGCACCGCAGTCGAACGTCAATACCATCATTTAGGAGTGTACTATACTCACTTATAATGACGAATGTTCATTACTGAAATACTTATATAATACTCATATTCCATTTTCGTGTAGTATATCTTGATATTGAATTGTGTCATGTCGCCTCCGGGTATCTTTTTCCGTCTGTTAAATGTGTTTGGGAAAAGCAATTCGCATTGTTGGAATACAATCACGTCATTGTGGACTATAATTGTTACAACATAACATTAACTGTATATGTAAATAATTAGATAATCAAACAATCTAGTGTATATAGTGGAACCTGGATTTACGTTGTATTTGTTTTCCAGTACATGGTCATTCATATTTATAATCTATATTATATTAAACGGTGTTACAGCGCCGACGAATGTCAGTTTTATATGTCAAAAACAGCCTGAGCAGACGAATGATAAATTCTTTTCCGTTACAAAAGCAATTTATTTTACACTTATTACTAGCATTTCAAATTTTGACCTTCTTATTTTACTTCATAATTTAATTATTCAAAATAAATAATCACATTCCAAAAAAACATGACACTATATGTCCTATGTGGAATGAGGTACTGACAACTCAAACAACACATTAATTTATTATTTCTCTCTAAATTAGGTATACATACCCTATTAAAGTCCCACTGCATTTTCCGAAACGCATTGTTTTTATTCTTAAGATTTTAAATGTAAAACGAGTTTTGTGATTTTGTAGAGTCCCAACAGTTATGAGATTACATTTATCTTCATTTGTAAACAATTTAAAGAGATAAATTAAATGCAATCGTGCGCGATGAAATGTTAGTTAAGTTTAGGGGTTTACTAATAATGTGCCTTCACGATAAATCGTCTACGGGTACGAGTATCCCCAAACGAAACGAATTTCATTGCTAACATATATAGATTACTTAGGGACATTGTATTTGATTTGTTGTAACCATCGGTTATCGATATAGATTTTTATTTATTAATTAACTTTACTTTTTGTTTCTGAAACCAAGTTCCGTGTCCGGGAGTATCTTTAAAGTCTATTTCCTATTATTGTTGCATTATAATTATATAAAATCTATTTGATCTTGGAAAATTTGAAAATCTGTATACATATATTTATATCTGGACCAAAGCTAGAGTTTATTGATCATTTTCAGATCTTTTCGGAGTCTAGACAAAATATCGGCAAAACTTCTTGGTACCTATTCATTCAACTTCGCTAGCCAAGGGTATTTAGTCCGAGGAAGAGAATCTGCTAAATACCCTTGGCTAGCGAAGTTGCTGTTCATTGTTATGTAATTTTTTTAAATCTGAATCTTAAACTACCTGGAATTGTTATATGGCACCCTCGATACTCCAGGGATTACTATTACTGACGTTATATCCACCCATGGACTATCCCATAGTAAAACTGGAGGCAACAGAACAGAACAGGTAATTTAGTATAATGGTACATTGTGGTTGACTGTGGTTTTGGGTGTCACTTTCTGTGTAGTCTTCAAAGGAAATCTTTGCAGACCTGTGATTGGTTCAGATTTTTTCTTTTGAGCTGCATGCCTTCATTTTTACTATGAGATAGTCAACAGGTGGGGGTGGGTGTGTATAACGTCAGTGATAGTAACCCCTGAAGTATTGAGGATGGTCCAGATTGGATATAACATTAGTGATAGTAACCCTTAGAGTATCGAGGGTGGTTACTAGTACAAGTCGTATTTTTAATCTAATCTATATACAAGACTAGAGTTGACTGTAGATATATAATGTGTATAAATTTAGCTGTGTTACCAATATCAATTGTGAACATTAAGATCGACAGCCGTTTGAATTAAACATCATCTAACAATGGCCTCAAAAATGAAGCTAAAACACATTCAAATGCATTCATTTTATTGGGATATTTTCATATTAAAGCTGAATATACAATGCATAAAAAATAACAAATATTGCTTTGTAATGTCTACTTTGTCCTGAAATATAAAACAAACCAAAATTACAATGTCACTTTGTTTAAGAAAACTTTTTTTTTCAAATCAAACAAATCCGTGTTTTACTGTCTTATGCGCTATATTTATAACATAAGTTGATGATACTTTTGGAACGTATCCAAAACAATAAATTCAACTTCTGTCATTCTATTTAATTATACCAAGCCAAATAGGACTACCATAAAAAATGTTTATAAATGGGAAAAAAGCAATTTTCATTCTCGGTATAACAAAAAATTTTCTCACCAGTACAAGATTTATTCTTGTTATAACAAGATTTTTTGTCATTAATATAAGAGATATTCTCGTTACAACAATATTTTCTCTCATTATTACAAGATTTATTCTTGTTATAACAAGATTTTTTGTCATTAATATAAGAGATATTTTCGTTATAACAATATTTTCTCTCATTATTACAAGAGGTGTTAAGTTTAATTTTTATTTTTATTTTTACTACTGATGTAAAATCAATATTGTGACAATAATAACAGTTTGAGTCAGCATATACTCCAGTAAGGAAAATCAAGACAATAATAATAAAGACAAGGGTTTTACCTAACTTGGAATTTTGATCCATGATTTGCAGACAAAAAACATAAACATTTAAATGTGTAATTACTTAAAAAACAAGCAAAAAATTCTCGAAAAATTAAGAAAAAAAAGCTTGAAAAACAACAAAGAAATCCTTGAAAAAAAAAAAAAGAGAACAAATATTGTAATAACGAGAATGAACAAGAGGCCCAAGAGGCCTCGACGGTCACCTGAGAGCTGATCCCCTCCCCGGTGGGCAACATTGAACCCTGGGGTCATTTAATTGACAATTTTTGTAAAGGATCATAAGACCCTTTTGTCTGTGAAGAATATCTATTGATACCACCTCTGTAATTTTAAAAGAAGATTTTTTTACCACTTGAGACTACCTGAAACTTTGTCTCAGGTGACCTAAAAATGCTTTATTTTTCCATTTACAAGCAATATATAATTTATATGGTGGCTATTCGGCTTCCGTATATATAATTCTAGCAAACAACATTTTAACTTGATCATTTTATTGTACATCATCATGAAATTATACAGTAAATAGCATTTGAACTATTAAATAATTTCATCGATATTGAACACATCTACACCCCAACCATATACAGTTGATTCATTTTGTGTAACGCTGACGCTGATCAGGAATTCTGATCACTTTTCTCAATTTAAAGCAATCATCTAGTCATCCCTGATAATGCAGGATTTACTATCACTGACTATTTCACAGCAAAACTGAAGGCTCTTTGTGTGACAGATCAGGTATACAGTTTGGTTCTTTGATGTACAGTACACTGTGTGGCTTTGAATTTGAGTGTTTGTTCTCTACAAAAGAATGTCTCTGTAAACCTGCAGTAGACGGTCACTTTTTTCTCCTGTAATGCTTTCAGTTTTACTATGATACAGTCCAAGGGTTGATAATATGACAGTAATAGTAACCCCTGGAATATTGAAAATGTCATCTGGTTAACTTTGTAAAAATTATAAGCAACTCTATTAAACTACTAAAATCAAGTTATTCAACCAATACTTTACTTACATTTTTTCATTGTAACACTTTTTTTTTTCATTAAATAAATAGAAAACTTTATATATTTTTTTCAATTGGCTTAACATCCTTCCAAATGCCAGCATAATCATTAAGCAGAAGGATGTCAAGCCAAAGACAAAAAGACCAAGAAAAAAGGCAGAAAAAGAACAACAAAATTCTATCAGAACTTGTTACTTCATTAACAAAGTCGACATGCTTGTGAAAGTGGGAAAGCCCACAACAGAACAGACCAGTACATTTCATAACTGTGTGTGACTATATATAGCTACTATATATGGATCTGGTGTATCATATTTCTCTTTTGTAATTTAATGTACTTGCAATTGATCCTTGAAGCAGCCAAGTTTTTTGTGGTTTTATTTCAAGCACGCTGTGTTTTAAAAAAGTTGAGGACAGAGCTAATTGATATATAATATATACAACCGAAATACATGACCCTATATATATTACATTCTTGTAACAGGATAAACAATATACCACATATAACCAGACGCAAGTACATTTTTTTAACAAATTTGACTAAAAACCAGAAATTTAAACTTTAATTATAAAGCAATTTTAAAATTCTGTGATATGGCTTTCAAGCTACATATTCAATAATTTCTCTATGATATAAATCAAATTTTCGCAATCATAGCATTGTTCCATGAAAGCACAAAAATAACTAATAATACCACCGTACTACTTCTCTCTTGCAATGAAATACTCCTTCTACTCTTTGGTATAGTTAGCAATTAATTGTTTGTTAGGATGAGATTGTTTTTAAACATCCATCAACAAGTAGCTAGGATCATTAACAGATGTGACAAGTTTAGGGGGTGGAGGAAAGCTGGAGTACCCAGAGAAAAAACATTGACCTATGGTCAAGATCAGTGCCAACTATTTTATTTTGTTTTGAATATGTCTCATTAACAGCTTAAGTCATTACAGAACAGTCTCCCTGGGGCAATTATGTGTGGTGTGTGTGTGTGGGTGTGTGTGTGAGTGTAAGGGTGTGTGTACATATGTTTTGTTGGGAAGACTATGAAATATTTCGGTTGTATCCTTTCGTGATAGTGGGAATGATTTATATGCTTGCCTAGTACTTCAGAGTACTATCTCACTGAAGGCAACAAAACAGAACACATAGTGACAATGGACAATCCAGTTGTACCAATATCTTCATGCAGAGCGTGAAGAAGGAGCAGCAGCAACCAAACTTCTATATATTCCTGTGTCTAGGCTAAGGGGCAGAACCCAAAACCTTCTAAATTGGGGTGAAAAAACCCCAGAACCTTCCAAATATTGGGATAAACAAGAATAATTGAATCTTTCACCCCTTTTGGGGTGAGACAGGAGAATCTCAACCCGAGGGGCAAGATTCTTGAGTTTGACAGCTTAAGAATCTTACCCGAAGATCTCCTGTCTCACCCCAAAGAGGGTCAATGATTTTTTTTCTCTTACCCGTGCACCACTTTGTGTCTAATAAAAGTGTCACTTATGCAAGCAAGGATGGCGTGACCTCAAAGAGTCGCTGTTTTCGCCGTCTTTATGACGTCGTTTCATTATTGTCATGACCTTATTATACTATTACCGCAACGTCATGACACTGTTGTTGTGACGTCATACTATTGTTGAGCATGTGCAAAGATCTCCTGTAGCTTGTCTTTACCCTAGGGTGGGATAGAAAAATCTCACACCGGTAAAACTGTGGATATCCCTGTCTGGGGTAAGAGAACCAAGAAGCTTTAATTTCTCATTGAGGTGAACAACAACCAAGAACTTCAACATTTGCATGAAAAAGAACCAATAACCTTCCTCATTTGGGCAAAAACACTCAAAGGCAAAAAATGAGGCAGTGCCAAAGAAGACATCTTGAAGACGAGGAAAATTATTCCTTTTTAGTTCATTATTACTATAAGGTACAAATGTATAGCTCAAATGTCTATTGATTGTTTTAACATTCATCATATTGAAGGCAATATAAATTTATCAAAGGTCCAATATATGCATTTTGGAATAGGATTATTTTTGGAACAAATGCTACATTGAATATCCTATATCTATTACACGAGGAACCATTTTAACTAAATGTTGCATGAATTACGTAACTCAATGCATTTAAAATATTTCTAATACAACTTGACAAAATAAACATCTGTATAACATATCAGTAGTGTGGCATGTATAAGATGATATGTTACATTTAAACATTTACCTCTGTGAAACTTCAGTGAAGATTTTTGAAAGCATTACAGATGAGTCTATGTTTTTCTATCCGGCTGCTTGATGCGTTCAGACTGTTTTGCAATTTCTGAAGAGGGGAGAGTTTCTTTGGTGGTGACACTGTTGATGCTGTGGGCGACACTGATGTTGGTGTGGGCGACACTGATATTTCCTGTCCACGATACTCATTACGCTCTGCGTTATAATTTACACTGCTTGATGTAATCTTTGATCTGGGCGACACAACCTCCACATCTCTCAAAGATGACTGTAAAGAAGACACATTGAACTGGCTTTCATTTTCTGAATCACAAACACTTTCTTCTGGATTTGCTCTTAATTCCGGTGGGCCAGCATAGTATGATGGAGATTTTATTTCCGTGTTTTTGGACTTTTTACGACGGTCTATTTTGTTATGTTGTACAATTCCAGCAGGCCGTATAGAAAAACTTTCGAGAGAGTCACACTCAGATGTGTCCCCACTTTTGCTAGCTAAAGATCGGATAAGCATACCCGTTGTCTGGCTATTGTCATTATTTGGAAGTGATGAAGTTTTTGGTGAATTTTCTGGAACTTTGGACGATTCTGTCTCTGATTGACTGTCTGTTGAGGAACTCTGTCTACTGTGTAAAATTGGGCCAGGTGTTTTCACTTTTTTAACAGGTTCTTCTTCTGATGATTTTTTCTCCTCCAAAATAGCACCAGGTTGGTCTGTGTTAGTGCCAAAGGCTCCTTTTCTTCTCAGATCTTCAAGCTTGCTCATGTAAGTAGTTCCTGTAACAATCAATCAAATCAAAAATCTTCAAACTATTAGCGAAATTGAACAATTACTCATACTGACTAGTTTTACACTTGCATTGCAGAGATGTTCTAATTTTACACAATTCCTTTGGATGGACAGATCCAATACTTTTTTTATGCAAAATAATGCTTTAGTATTATAATAATTGTTACAAGTTATTCACTCATGTTCTAGCTCTGCAACATAATGGGAAACTAGAAATATGTCTGTTAGACATTCAGTGCTTGCTAAATACTTCCTAACCTTAAAGGGACAATTCGGTCTAAGAACACATTAAAACTTGCACATATTTCGGAAACAAACCAGTTCTAATGGAAATTAGATTAGTTGGTTTAACTGTGATATGTCAGAAAAGTCCACTGTAATCAAATGTATGTGAAAAGTTCAATCGCCATTATACATAGCCTTGTATGCCGAACCCTTACCCTTGCCTGTGTAGTAAAGAATTTGTTGTCTTGAACTACTCAAAACGCTGTTACAGTTGTGTTAACATTATTAGATGCATGTTCTTGTCTAAAAATATTTTCACCAACTCCTCAGTGTTTATGTATTGCATTTGTTTAACGTTTATTTGTTTGACTCGGGCAAGGGTACTGCGTACATGTTGTACCTGCTTAATCGTATTGATCAACGAATTGGAATTTCAATAGTATTAATCAAAATAATTAATAATGTTGTGGAATTTGTCACTATTTCATGTATTATGTTTCATAAGGAATGTGGAACAATACATTTATGTCATATTTTGCTTCGTGGTTTTGTAAGGAATTAGCCTCACTGAATTGTCCCTTTAATTTCTGCTATGAAATCATCCTCTTCAACTGGTGTACAGAACTTTAAATGTGAAATTACTGTGAAGTTCTTTGTTACATAAAAGTGTGTTTATTATCATATTGATATTGATACGATAAACTTGTTTCGTTGTTCAAAATAGTCGTCCACTAGAACACCATCCAGTCTCTTTACACGTGCGCATGGTGACTTACCTGTGTCATGCTTGAAAGCCTTTCTGGGGTACATTAGATCTAGGGCTTAGACACCCAGGCTGATATTTTAAAAATGTGTTTTTTTATTCTGTTTCTCTCACGCAAAGCTGTGTAATTTTATAAATATTAATTAGAACTGCAGCAAATGCAGTCTATGGTCACAGGGTTTAGTTGGCAATAGTGCAACGTACACCTAGGACCTAGGATGATGTGAAATAAATTAAATATGTGGCCAGTACTAAAAGTTATCCGTTTCATCACTTTCTTTTATTGACTATATAATCCTGAATTGTATTGTATTGTTCCAGTTTCCAAAGTCGATCAGATGCTTAGAATATCGTGACCAATGCAAGAGTTTGTATGATACGTCGCTTGAAGTTTACACAAAACAAATGCGTTAAGCATAGTGAAATGTCACTGTTGTTAATCTATAGTAGATTATTGCTGACAAGTATATCTTAATATATGTTTTCGAAAGTTTGGTGTCACTAAATCATGGCGAAATCTATTCAACGCTATAAGACGCTGACTTTAGGTATCGCGTGCGCAGTTGGAATCTGCGCATAGCGGATTTACAAAGACTTTACACCCGATAAGGAAAATAATAGCACGAGTACACTTGCTCTAAAAAACACATGAACTGATTCACCCTTCCTTATAAGGGTCCAACATCATGACCTTTAGTTTAGATGCGTAGCAGGAGAGGAGAAAATGAAGCAGCCAGACCAGGATTTGAACCTCTCACTCACTAGCCGAATGCTCTACCGCTGAGCTACCTGATCACCGATGATCGACCCAGTCCAATTCCACTACAAACGAGATAAAGTTAACAAAAGATCCCTGCTCACCAGCCCACTGAATAATCTTTGTGTTTTATGAGGTTTCTTTTCCCTTTGAAAATATTGAGAAGGATACTCACATGTTAAGTCTGCAAAGCAACAATTTTTAGTTGTCACATTCATTGTGGACACTGTTAGCCATGTTGAGTTTGGATTTGTTCCAAATGGAAATGTATTACCAAAGACCAAGATAACCCTACATATTTAATTTGAGGAAGTTGAACAAATGAAATTTCAGACACCTCCCTTCACTACTTTTATAGAAATAGTGGTAACAAACTTTACAAACAAAATCCCAGATGGCTGTCTGTCAGACGACAGTAGGATGAACAGAAGCCAGAAGGACGAATGGATGACAGACTTCAGATGAAAGGTTAATTGAATAGCCCACCATCTGATCATAGTGGGCTAAAAATGAACATTCTGAAAGGTATACAATCATGGATTGTCATTAAAATTTTATTACCCTTAAATCTGTAGGTGTTTGGGCTGTCCCTCGAGCTCATTCGCCAGATAGAATCCCGGCTGTCAATAACATCGGGGTCAGCCAAACCCTGGCAATTATCATTAAATCCATTGGTGTCTGTCGTAACAGTATGTCGCCAGTAGTGTTCATAATTGCGAGAGGTAATACGATCCAGATCTTTGAAGGCTGTCGGCAGGAGATGAGTGGATGACTGCAAGATAGAAATAAAAATTAATCTTTTTGACAGAGACAATTTATAGAGCAAATCACTTTTTTATGATTATATATAGCTTGGCATTTCTGAGTAGGCATAGTTGGAATGTAACAGTTGAAACTTGTCAATGATAGAAGTTGAGTAGAAACAAATTTAAAATTCTCCTCTACTTTGAACATACATACAACACTCTACTTGTTTACAAAGAAAGACAACAACTACAATTCATTTAGACATCATAAACTATTCTGTTTAAATATAACCAAAAATTTATTCACTGGCAGTATTAAAGAGGTATGGAATGCCCTCCCAGCGCATGTGTTCAACTCTTGAAATATTAACATTTTTAAACATAGACTAAATTATCACTGGAAGAACTACGTCAGGAAGTTTCTACTATCTACCTTGACTAGGACAACTGTATAAAAACAGTGTATACCTACACAGACATTATAATTATATGCTGAGTTCTAGGCAGTACCATTATTTTGAATATATGCAATCACAATCTCAAATAGAACAATACATCCCAACAAACCAATACGCTTTCTATTGATGTTGGACTGGTGAGATACTGGTGAGATGGTTACATTGTTTTTTTACCGCAAGGTTATTTTAGGTATCACAATACCATTTCAGCAAGGGAGATTACTGAAATGATTTAGGTATCACGATACAATTTTAGTAAAGATGTGATTCTGTTACACCACCTAGTATTACATACATACAGACCTGGTGTTTGTTTGCCTCATCACTGTTGGCATCCCTCGTGTGTGCCAGATAAACGTCGACCCCGGCCACAAACTGAGCCATCATTTTCTCCACTAGGATCAGTCGCAGGTCAAGCAGATGCATCACATTTTTACAGGCAGCCTCTAGTAGAGGTCGGCCAGCTGGTCTCTCCATCCATACCTGTTGGTCTTCCTGGCAACAAAGAATTTGATATGAGCTTCATTTACAAAATAATATTGTAATATTTTGAAGCCTAGTCCAATTTCACAATTTTATCATAAAAACTATATAACTGTAAACCAGCTTTCTTTCGCGGCTAATACATTTTGCGATTTCAGTTTCAAATCAAGTTTGTGGAAATACAGTTTTTGTGGATTAAAAAACTGAATTGAAATGATTTTCAATATTATCAAAGAAAGTAACATTTTGCAGAGATAAACTTTCGTGATGTGAAGTATGTTGCAATTTTTTTTTATTTGCAAATTCAGAAAATGTTTTGAAAAATAAACAATTACAATACAACTTTCACAGATTTATGCTAGGTTTACACTATGTTCCCGGCAACCACGTTAGCCCCGTTTGCCCGAAACGTGGTGCGCCGTGGAATTTTGGCTATTTTTGTCTCTGTATTCAAGTTGAGCTAGGTCTTGTGAAGTTTTGCCACGGTCTTTTACGGATTACGTGGTAGACTGTGGATATAGGGGAAAGTGCTGTTCCCGGAGGTTAAAGGTACACTTCGGCTTTAGCACGTCTATCAAGGATACCACTACGTTCTAGTCTAGGAGCCTGTTACGATTCTGATGAGGTCTGCTACTTTTACACGTTTGATAAGCTCCGATACATTTTTCACGGTCCGCAACGGCTTACTAGGGATGAAAGTCTGATGCCGGGCTTTTTTCGGAGCAACATGAAACATATTTAATGCCAAAATCTCTTTTCCAACAGGTTTTTTAATTAAAGAAACATATGAAAAAGAAAAGAAATCTTAACTATATTTGTAAATATATAATTATTAGAGCCAAGTGTTTCTAACGCAATTTTTTTTTCTCTAAGGATTCTCACTTAATCTGCCATTTGCATGATCATTCTTTGGTGTGATTTGAGGGTTTTAAATGTGGTTTATACATAGAATATTTTCTATTATTACAGACCTGAACCGTTTAAACGTTCCCAGCCTAACGCAAACGTAACGCAAAAAAATCGTCCGTTAGCTAACGCTAACGATTGCTAACGGCTAACGATTAACGATTAACGATACTATCTAGGCCTGTTACGATCTGATGAGGTCTGCTACGTTTTACACGTTTTGATCAAGCTCCGATACATTTTTCACGGTCCGCAACGGCTTACTAGGGATGAAAGTCTGATGCCGGGCTTTTTTGGAGCAAATGAAACAATATATATTTGCCGAAAATCTCTTTTCAAGCAGGTTTTTTAAAAAAAATATATAAAAAGAAAAGAAAATCTTAACTATATTTGGTATAAATATATAATTATTAGAGCCAAGTGTTTCTACGCAATTTTTTTTTTCTCTAATGATTCTCACTTAATCTGCCTTTTGCAATGATAGCTTTGGTGTGATTTGAGGGTTTAAATGTGTTTGATAATGAATATTTCTATTTATTACTACAAATAATTCCATGAAGTATCAAATATGTACCAGGCCAGACAATGATGCTCCACCACCATTATATTGCTTGCAACGTAAGACCGTAATAGGACGTAACACGCAGTATCACGTCGGGATTTCAACCGATCCAAGCCGCGATGTGCCTTGACAGAACGCATAAAAACGGTTATCATCCACCTTGGCTTGCCGTCAAAACCTTGACAAACCTGAACAAAACGGCACAAAACGTGCAGCCAATCTGCATCAACCGTGATAAAACGTGGAAAAAACGCAACAGAACGTCACAAAACTTGAAATCACCGTGGGATTCCGGGTAACGTGCTTGCTGCCCGTTCCACCACGGACCGTCTGGAAGTTTTGTTATGGCCTCGAACGTACTGTTACGTTTTGTTAAGTCACTCCCGTTTTATTACGTACTGTGGCGTTCACCATCTGTACCGTGACTGCCGTGGCAAATTTTTTGACAGTTTAAAAATCTGGCACGGTATCCACGGTAATCACAACCGCTCACGTTTGACTATCACGTCCTTCTGCGTTATCTCACGTTGTCTCGCGGTCACCACGTTTTGTCCACGGTGGCCTGAGACGGGGCTGCCGTGGCCGCCGGGAACATAGTGTAAACCTAGCATAAGTCTGGTAACAGTCCGTGTAAATCTCAATTCATAAGATATGCTTATTACTCAAGAACATGTCTTGGAAATCAATATTCAACATGAAAATGGTTAAATTCAACTATGCTGAAATATGGAACCTTTCTGTGAGCTGCCCGGACTTTCATCATTTGTATTTGTTCCTGCGGAAGGTCAAGGTGATCCAAAAGTGAAGCCTGGAGACTCTGGACATAGCGCGGCCAGTTTCCATGTCCTCGGAACATACGATATACAAAAGCATCTGCCACCTACAGAAATATAAATATTCATGTTAAAGTTAATACTTGCTATATATTACTATACCAACTGAGGACAGAGAGAAAATTGTGTAGATTTGATCTAAATTCTAAACAATAGACTGCAAAATTTCATTATTTCTTATCAGGGGTCACTGAATCGTACCTGTAGCTAGTATTCTTTGCCAAACTGGTACCTACTGTATTCGCCTTCCCCCATTGGCGCCCCTCCCCTTTTCTGGAGAAGAGTTGAAGTTGTATAAATGCCCCAATCCGATGGATTTAACAATAATTCACAACATGTGATGACTTTAACATCAGCATTGTATCTCATATTACATGAACTTGCGAGTCTTTTACATATGAATCACGACATATTGAACATAATAATTTGTATCAAAGGATAAAAGGCCTACTGTAAAAGATTAAGCATCATGAGTAAAGAAATATTTAAAATATGATTGACTTTATACATTCACAACTTACATTTTGGTTCATTAATTAGAGCCCTTTTTATTACAATTAATTAAGTGTCCTGGTTGCTAATTACGGAGACTATGGTATGTAAAACACTATAGTATTAAATTAAGGCTAGAGGAATAAGATTCTTTGGATAAATGTTACTAGAATGTGTGAAAAATTGTTTTTATGTCATTGTTGTACGATCGGCAGGGGAGATAACTCTGTGTGAAAGAAGAGTGGTCACCATAAGGACACACTCCCCTGGGAAATACAATATTTATTCTGCTCGAGGGAAATGCGATATTTATTTCCCTGCTATTATAGTGCTGTGTGATGTATTTCAACTAATCAGACAATGTTATAAACATGAGGTTTAAAGTGAACAGTCGGGCAGAATGGCTGAAGTCGGTAAAAATGGTGTGAATGTATCCAGTATAATTTCTTATGAAATAGAAAAATAAAATCTCTCGTCAAAATCTGTCTGCGTACGAAGAAATTAATTTAAAGTATAGGAATCCTAAAACGTCCTCCCGACTGACTATGTCCGTGGTTACATTTCCACGCAGCCTCGCTTTCAATGCTTTCAACTTTCCTTTACTTTAATGGTCAGAACTGGGAAACGTAAGCAGAACTTGGCCGTCGTATTAATATGTGAGAACTTTTGGAAGGCCAATGAACGCATTTAGACTGATTTTCTTTGCCCGACTATTCACTTTAATAATGACAGATCACAGACATCTCAAATTTTATGCTGATGAACTTGACTAAACTTCTAAATTCCTTAACATGCCCGTGCATTGATGTGTTGAATATTTGTACACATACCTCTGTATCGAATATGTTTCGGAGATTAACACCAAACTGATGATGAAGGAGATCAGACGGAAGTCGACAGTCATGCATCACCTGGCAAAAAAAAAAAGGTGTTTGTATCTTATTAATGTACAGATTAATACAATATGTAATGTATCAGTTGAACTGTTGAAAATGAACATGCTTTTTCCCACATTGCAATATCCGAAAGTTAACAGGTATGTCACACATGTTTTGTTTTAATGAGTCTCCTTACACAACAAGTTTTAATCTGTCTTACTCATTTTGTTACATTTTTCACAGTGAAATATAAGGTTTTATGGTGAAAATATAAGTCATATTTTAACTAGAGTACTTTACACTCGGGAAAAATATCAAAGTTTCCACCTCACTTGGTGAAATATAACTGGTATTCATCAAGAAACAGGAATATCCTCTATTTATATTTTACATAAATTGATATACAGTATAACTTGTCTAAACTGAACCCTGTATAAACCGGAAACTTGTCTATACCGATTAATTTGTTTGGTCCCGGCAAATTTCTTAATAAACTATAGTACCCAAAACCTGCATAATCCGGAACCTGTCTACTCTGAAAACCGGAACTGTCTAGGTAATGTTACTATACCTTTCTTTGTAAAATTAACTTGGGCAAACCAGCAGCAATGTTTTCACAACATGGGACTGATCATGAGGCGCCTAAGGAGATTTACCTGTACCGGTATACTAAGGGCTAGATAGTGACAACTTTTCACTTTTCATTCGACGGTTTTGTTACATGTACATTGTATTTGTGAATACTTTTCACGGTCAATTCTAACAATAAAACATACACATAACTTCTGAGAGTTCATATTAATGTAGCACACCGAGAGAATTGGATCGTACATGTACACCTCAGAAACCAAGAAAATGTAGGATGGGATTCTGTGTTCTACCTTGTACATATGTGGGAATAAATGTTTGTGCTATAATAAAAAAATCTTCTGGTGATTTCCATGTGAACATATTATGATAAGGTTCTATCCTCTATAAACCGGACACCTGTATAAACCGAACAAATAGACTGGTCCCGTTCACATCCGGTTTAGACAAGTTATACTGTACTCTAATTCATGTTTTACAATTCATTGTACAGCATGCACAGCATACTGCCATTCAAATGGCAAATTTTATTTGTAATGCTATTGTTTTAGCTGTACATATATTAGTATTGTGACTTCTGATCTACAACCACCACTTTTATTACAGTGCTACAAGTAAACAAGTGTTCTTGCAGATAAGACAATTAAAAGAAAGAATCAGGTCTCTGTTTGTACATTAGGAAAGTGATAAAAACACTAGATATGAAAGGAATATTAGAAGATATGGTAAGAGCAGGAATGAAATGTCAGTCTTTTTATTTCTTTCAATTAAATCATTCTCCTATTGTGTAAAATATGAAATATCTCTTAAGATATCAATTTCCGATTAAATATGCTTACTTTTGAGATTTTTATGGTTTTCTTACCTTTAAAACATTGCCATCTTCCAGCAGATCCTTCAAGCCTTCATCGAAGCATTCCTTTCCCATTGTCAGCACATCAAACAGAAAGACTCTATTGTGTGTGCCCACATTCAGCCAGCACAGGGTCCCTGCCCTTCCTACACACACACCTTCCAGAGACACTCCAATTGTCTTTTGTGTGTAGATCTCCCTCATCTGTGGGGAAAAAACTACAAATATTACGGTATGTATGTACTATAGATAATGAGACATAAAGCAAAACTCAACCTACCATTGCCAACATCCATGTTGGTAAGGGTTTTAAGCATTGATGTCACTGTTTTTTAATTTCATTGAGGTATGAAAGACATTATGTTTGCAAACTGTGTGAATCCCTGTAGCAGATTCTCACAAAAGTTTGCAAACAAATTTTTTTTTTATATATAATGTCCGTATGTGACATACAATTCCATTGAATTTCTAAGGGATTGTTTTTCCAAATCAATAAGAAACGTCAATGTTTTTATTGCGACGTCAGATAATGTCGGGATTTCGCCATTGTCAAAAAGATTTTTCTTTTTCAAAATGGTATGAAAAAATGAAATTGGCCAATCAGAATGCCAGATTTAGTATGAAAACAAAGAAAAGTTTAATATTGATCTATGGTACCAGAGTCAGTATGTTGGGTATACGCACATGATAGCAACGGTCACTTCTGGTCATAAGGTTGGGTAGATTGGATAACAGACTGCCTTGTCGAAAAACACAGAAATACCTTGAGGAATCTATCTGAATTTATTATAACTGTTTCACTACTTATTTCGAAATAGCCAAGAAAATGTAATTCTTTACTCAAACATATCCTGTGAGCTTGATATGAACATTAAAAGTACCTGGTAACTGAGTAAGTATGGACACGTCGCTTTGTCACACCTCTCATAGACTTACCGCCTTATCAAACTTCCTGTTGACCCTGTTTATCACCACAAACAGATCGTCCGACATCCCACTGTCTGGGTCACTGGAATCATTGTCCGAGCTCCTGGGTTCTGAATACATTATCAAACTTAAAGTACTTGGAATTTCAATTTTAACAAGATTTTTTTTATACTCTATATTCATTGAAAAGATTGGACAAAAAGCATGCTTCACCACTGACAAATGGTATTTTGTCTTATCAAAAACAGGTGTAAATTATTAATTACAAGGCTTGTGGCATATCAAATTAATGAAATTGTTTGAATAATTCCACATTACATGGCCACTCATGTAAGATCCTCTATTTAAAGTGAACAGTCGGGCAAGGATGGCTAAAGTCGGTAAAAATGGTGTGAATGTACCGTATTTTCCGGAGTATAAGCCGCTACTTTTTTCCCCGGGAGTGCGGCATATACACCAGTGCGACTTATCTGTGGACGAAAACCAAAATCTGACGATGTTTTGGCATTATTACGTCGTGATTCACATGTGAAAATCGTAAGTTTTACTCGCCAGTTTTGTAAAGTTATACATCGAACAAATCACTGTAAAAGTGTTTAAAAGATAAAATATGCAATGAAATTATATTAACCATGAAAATGATTACATATCAGATGCATATTCATTCGTAAAATTGTTTAATTCAAGGAAAATCCGCCGACTGAAACGTGTTTGTTTACTAGCGCAACACAATAGCGGTTTAGTAAAGTTATACATCGAAAATATCACTGTAAAAGTGTTTAAACGATATAATATATGATGAAAATATAATAAAGATAAAAATAATAACGTACCAGATACATGTTCAATCGTAAAATTGTTTAATTCATGGAAAATCGGCCGACTGAAGCGTGGTTGTTTACAGTCACAACACAATGGCGGACTGATTTCGCTACCGATTTGCTGCAGGATCGTTACCAAGAAAATAATAACTAAAACGTCAAAAACCATCAAATATCAAACAATAAGTTAAATATATTATTTAAATATTATTTGAGTGAAAGAAATGCCCGCAGACAGGGAAAAAACAATCTTCTGAATGACTGCTAAATATAACTTGCACACGTGTTACACACGGTCAACATGTGTATTTCTCAGAATCCTGTCGCTGTGACTTCAATGAAATAATCGGCAGTCAAGTTTATAGTGTGAATTACATGTAATATAGAACATTATAGCGATGTTAAAAAGCACCAAACAGTCGTAAAAAACATCATTTAATCACAGGTGCTCGTTTCTAATATAAGTATAAGTATAATACTGGGTCAAGGTCTATAACTCGGCTGGCCATATAACACTACCCAATTTCAGAAAAAGTATGATTATTATCCAACCGTATAGAATATGATAATAGGAATACTCTCAATCGACAGCCAGATAATTTATCTTTAATTTGGTATATGATACAATATAAATCACGCCGTATAAATGTCACTAGGTATCCAGAAACATCGGAAAACAGCCAGATTTCAACTGGTCGGACACTGTGGTGTCCTCCGATAAACATGCCAGGGCTCTAATGGGTAGCTCAAAAACCACTGCATGTCAACATTTCAGCTTCATAGGAATTAAAGTTTGGTAAAAAACAAACTTACCGGTATGTTAGTGTTTATCTATATACCATCCATTTGCTCAATACAGCCTTTTGAAATTTCCGATTGAAAAAATGTGTGTCTCTAGCCGTCATGTTGATATGTGTGTAGTATATTTGTTTTCTCGGCGTTGATTGGTCAATTAATTTTCGAGAGCCAATCAACGCCGACAAAACAAATCTACTGCACACATACTTACATGGCGGCTAGAGACATAAATTTTTCAATCGGAAATTTCAAAGGGCTACGTTAGGCAAATGGATGGTATTTATCCATGGGTTTACTAACCGGTAAGTTTGTTTTCTACCAAACTTTCATTCTTATGACGCTGAAGTGTTGACATGCAGTGGTTTTTGAGCTACGCATTAGAGTCCTGGCGTGTTTATCGGAGGACACCACAGTGTCCGACCAGTTGAAATCTGGCTGTTTTCCGATGTTTCTGGATACCTAGTGACATTTATACGGCATGATATATATTGTATCATATACCAAATTAAAGATAAATTATCTGGCTGTCGATTGAGAGTATTCCTATTATCATATCCTATACGGTTGGTTAATAATCATACTTTTTCTGAAATTGGGTACTGTTATATGGCCGGCCGAGTTATAGACCTTGACCCAGTATTATACTTATGTTTATATTAGAAACGAACACCTGTGATTTAATCGATCTCTGCAGCGGCAAACACCACGAAATCATATCCGGAAGTTTACAAAAATAAGGCTTCGGTGAATTGCATCATGGGATGGCAAGTTGAGAGAGAACACTCTAAACGAAGTCAATTTTAGGTTAATGATAGTCTTGATAATAAAGTAATCCTATACACATCAATATAATTAATACGCGAAGTATATCAAAATAGATATAAAAGAAAATCGTATGCATATTGAGGAAAGTATTTTAACCGGCATGTTGAAATATGAGAGAGACTAAGCGTGAATTCGTACGGCCGCCATGTTTGTTTACACACAAGAAGTCTTACGTAATGGCAGAGTAAACAACGAACAGAAACATGACCAAATCAATTTTGCTAAAGATATTTACATCATTGTGAGTTTTATTTGTTATACATTTACAGAACAAGTTTACAGACAGTTTTCGTGATTCTAATCGATCGATAAGCATTACCGTGCTTCATTAGAGATCGATCGTATACACAGAGGGTTGCGTGGGTGCATGGGCCTAACTTTTGGTTGCGGCTTATGTAACGGTGCGTCTTATGTGTGTACAAAACCTGAAAAAATCGTAAAAAAGGCCTCTGCGGCTTGTACACAGGTGCGACTTATTGTCCGGAAAATACGGTATCCAGTATAATTTCTTATGAAATGAAAAAATAAGATCTCTCGTCAAAATCTGTCTGCCTACGAAGAAATTAATTTAAAGTTTGGAAATTCTAAAACGTCCTCCCGGCTCACTATGTCCGTGGTTACATTTCCACGCAGCCTCGCTTTCAATGCTTTCAAATTTTCTTTACTTTAATGGTCAGAACTGGGAAACGAAGCAGAACTTGGCCGTCGTATCAATATGGGAGAACTTTTGGAAGGCCAATGAACGCATTTAGACTGGTTTTCGTTGCCCGACTATTCACTTTAATACATACCTGAGTTTTCTGTTTGTTCCGAATCAGACTTTAAATCTTCCTTTGATGATATTCGTTTCAGTAACTTATTTTTGGAGTTGTATGTCGGAAGTCTGTTTAGGTGTGTGGGGCTGTGCTTGTTAAATACCATTCGCGGGCCAGACTCTCTATAAAATAGAACAATTACAGAAAATGTACATATAAGCAGGGGTTTCATTATCAGGCGGTAACCGGTACTTTTTGCCAATTAAACCTGGCTGTGGTACCGCCTGATTTGGGCTAAATTACATTAAATAGCATACAGATAGTATAGAAAATTACCCCCTGAAATTGCAATTGTACCGCCTTTCCTGTAAGATAATGAAACCCCTGTATAAGCCTCTCTATTACTATCATAAGTGGTTTCAAAAGTGTTTCAAGTTCATATTTTGTGACCACAAGACCCTTGAAAGTATTTTTGTGACTCCCAAAAACCATATTTGACTAAAATTTTGACTCTTAAGTTTGAAACACATGTCTGTTTGTCATATGTTTTGATTCTTTTCAGATTTCTGAGAAATATACATAAGCAATTTATTTTATTATGAACTTACTGGTACTAGTAAATTCAACAATTAATTGAAGAAGCAAGCCAAAGGAATAATTTTTAATAACGAAAATTAAAAAAACATTTACGGTTTTGTTCTTTCATTTTGGATGTCTTACAGTACCTGAACCGTTTAACGTTCCCAGCCTAACGCAAACGCAACGCAAAAAAATCGTCCGTTAGCTAACGCTAACGATTGCTAACGCTAACGATTAACGATTAACGATAAACGATTAACGCAATACCGGCTAACGATTAACGATTAACGCAAAACGCAAAACGATCGGCTATGATAAACCGGAAATACCATTGTTATAATCACGGACACGGCTTGACGGTAAATAAATTACGGATCTTGACGTTCTGAAATACAAACGAAAGTACAAGAAAAACTGGAGTATGTTCGGGATTAAAGTTTCTGTATATCATATAAACATTTGCCTATGAAAACTATATGGACACGATGAAGTCAAAGACGACAGTACTCAATGCAGTTTCCACTTTACATGTACAAAATGTACGTTTACAAAATGAATTACATGTGCAACTGTGTGTATGGAGAAAGAATGGTATTATTCTAAAGTGTCATTTTACCCGATATTTTAAGAAATAACAAATTATTACAACATCTCTTTACTGATAATAACACAATGAAGTCAAACACGACTGTACTCGATACGAAGTTTCCACTTCACACGTACACGTACGTTTACAAATTACGTGTACAGCCGTATGTATTAAGAGAGAATTGTATTATTCTAAGTGTCATATTTGTCCGACATTTTTAAGAAATAATAAACAAATTGTTACAACAACACTTTATTGATAATATTACCGTCACATACTGGTACTTTAAATAGTATCATGGTATTGAAATGACGAATATAACATTTTCACACAAACACATTTAAAATGCAGTAAAAATCAAATTTCCATCTATATGTTTGATTTCTATTATCGATGTTTCATAACTCAACAATTGTAATAATTAACATCTTATAGTGTTTTCCCGCATCAATCACAAGTTTCAGGGTTTTTGTAGATTGTCGAAAGGCTCTTCTGCTTAACATGGAAAATTGTATTCTCGGAATATTTGTTTCATAACGGATTACACGCTGTATATTACTAGGGTGTGCATTCATAAAAGCCCATTGCTTACTAGGCATCGATTTTAGGGTCGTACATGTACATTTACAAATGCACGTACATACGCCACAGCTACTCTAATAAAGATTGAACATTTGGATTCGTGTTTCACCATTTGCAGTTCTCTCATTTTATAGTTCATGCATATAATAAAGATATAAAGAATGAAAATATTTCACTTCCAGTTATTTATATTCAAATTAAGTCAATAATGCATAATCATTAATAACAACGACGATGAAGATAGTGATGCACATGCATACATGTATGTACACTGAATATTATATACTGTAAAATTGCATTGCGACAATTTTCTACGTATATTTGTAACTGGTGTAAGAAATATAGTTATTTGATCACATTTCACATCAAGCAACTCTTCAATTTACAGTTTAAACAAATTAATTATTCATACAATGTATAAGTGTAAGTTAATTTTTTCCAGCGTAATCTATACTATATGAAAGCATATTGCACACATCAAAACTTTGAAATACGACAGTACATATATGGACGTGAAATGTACTGTCACAGTGTACGGGGCACAGGTAAGTTGGGTATAAAGTTAATCTCCCTCCCAAGAAGGTGTTAATTACAGGTGAACTCCGCCCGTGGCAAGCTACAGGGGGTCGACACAAGGTAACACCAGTCGTGACCTATATACCTGTACAGGTAAAATACCCGTGCGCGTCACGCTGGGAATTGAAGAGATTCCAGTTACAAATAACAACGGGTGCCCGTGACTGTCCAGTTTTTATTGATATGAGCTGATTTGACACGCGTACAGTATGTGTGAAGGCTTACAATGTAACGTACCCCTACACAGTTCGAATTATCTACACGTTGTTCTACATGTAGTTGTAGGATTGCAAACATTTACATCATTTTATTCCATTTTCATATAAATAAAAGTACTAATAAATGGCGTTTAAAAGTTTGTACATGTAAATGACAAATCTCACCTATTCCTCGTGTTCAAACTCGTCATATTAATGATTTTTAAATTTCACGAATTTATGCGTTCTTCGTACATTGATAATATTTAACATAACAAGAACAATATTATGCAGCGTGTCTGTAATAACATTTTTATATTTTTATTATCTGTTTTAGCTATTTTCTTGTGTAATCTATCAGTCGTGGTGGATACACGAAGCGGTAAACGTAATATCTTAGTAGATAAAAATGAACATTATATCCGGATCGTCAAAGCATATCACCGGCATTTGGTTCTATTTTTAGTGGTTAACGTTAGCGGAAGTCGGTCCTGCTAACGATTAACGCAAACGATTTCTAACGCAAACGATTGTAAACGCAACTAACGATTAACGATTGCTAACGCAAACGATAACGATTAACGATAAACGATTGCTAACGTTAACGATTGCTAACGGAAATAACGCAAACGCAAACGAAACGCAAATTTGGGAACGTTAAACGGTTCAGGTACTGTATAGTACTTAAAAGCAATTGTTCTGAAGCAACGACTTACCTTTTATCTGGTACAAGGCGGTCATCTTTCTCCTCTTTCTTGGATTTAATTTTTCCTTCAAGAACATCAACTGTACACAAAAAATTAACGAAATGACTTTCATATAAATATATATATATATATATATATCTAAACATATACAAGATCAACAAGTCATTTTTCTGACGCTCAAAATACCATTGTTGATTTGATATGCAAGGTCCATTGTTGATTGTATATATGTACACATATACTGCTAAATGAATAAAATTATGGGATTATTTTATTATTATATAAATATCTTCATCCTTTTTTTCCTATAAAAATACTATAAATTAATTATTTCATGATTACCAGGAAATATGTAAAGGGAGGTAACTCTAGCATTTTGAATTGGTATTAAATCTCAGTTCTTTTCTGGCTTAATTGAGGAACTTTCTCACTTTATGAAAAGCTTTCGTAACACAGTGTCAAGTTAACTGCATCTATTGGGAATTAAGCTTATATGGCATTGTCAGCCCAAACAAGCCTCTTTATATAGTTTAAAAGCATTATGGCCTGCCGCCATATAACTATATATTATTTTATTCAATTATATATAGCTATAAAAGCTTTCCCTTTTTTAGTATTTTTTATGTATAGATTTCACTTTAAAAGATTTCAATTCAACTTACCTGACACCAGGTCATCCCCAAAAAAATGTTTCAGACCCTGAAACTTCTTTCCAGTTGATGGAATAATCACTGAAATGTAATTTACCAAACCGAAATAATTTGAATACTTTTTCTGTACTATTAAACACCACATGCTGGCAAAATTGTGTATTGGTTTCAACAAATTATGATGATCACGTACTCATTCAAATTCATACCCAAAGAATCTTGTCTTTGGGACACTCCCGTATATGCAGGATAGTTCTGCATTTGAGTAACAGTCCTGTATTTGAGGCATAATTTTGTTACGCAAATG
The DNA here is from genome assembly GCF_041381155.1 of Argopecten irradians. Classification (NCBI taxonomy): domain Eukaryota; kingdom Metazoa; phylum Mollusca; class Bivalvia; order Pectinida; family Pectinidae; genus Argopecten; species Argopecten irradians. The sequence goes on along the minus strand of NC_091140.1, from coordinate 37,458,599 downwards.
CAGGATTCTGTGAAATGCAAATGGATTTATTAAGTTGTTTTAAAAATTTGTATAAAAGAAGGCTTCATAATTTTCTATAGCCATATAACTGATTGAAGACTTTATGTTTTTGTGTATGAACTATTGAATTCTATTATCTCACTTTGTAAATAAAGTGACAATTTAGGTGCTCTCCACAGACTAGAGTGTATATAGTCGTAAGGGAAATTTTGTGCAAATGTCATGGTTGATTGACTTTTACCTGTGTTCTATTTTTAGCCCCATACTAAGCAATAGAGGTGATTTTGTAAGTGATTTTACAAACATTTAGATAATGAAATTTGTTTTTTATGAGTAATAATGTGGAAAGTTGTATTAGTGATGATGCCATGCAAAAATTATGAAATTATTAACTTTTTTTGGATAGCAATGTTTAAACAACTTATCAAATTTCATTAAACAGAATCCTGCATTTGTGTTACAAAGTTAACACTCAAATTAATACAAGACGGTTACTCAAATGCAGGATTATCCTGCATGTACGGGAGTGTCCCCAAACTGTAAGTTCAAGATGTATATAGACACAATCGATTTTACATTCGTCCAAGGGCAATATAATATTGCCAATTAGTGTGTCAAAATTATTTTTTGTTAGTAGAATACTGTAGGGCGCAACCGACTAGAAAATTCGGCCTAGCCTACGAAGAAAACGGGTAACAAAACTGTTAGGTCCTACTGTCCATAATTGTTAAATTGCATTCAACTTTGCGAATTGAAATAAAGATGCAATGCAGGTTGTAAGGTTGTGTATACCTTTCTCGAGAGTAAGTTTCCCACATGACTGGTCCATGGAATGTACGAATCCTTCATAATCTGTGCCATTCTGGAGTAAGATCTTAACCCGTCTGCCTACGAACTCGGCCATTTCTTCTTTGGTGCGCTTCCGTCAAGGGAGATAACTGATATTACTCTTAGGAAACATGTTCTGAAAAAGTACTGAATAGTCTACTTTAAAGAAAAAAAATATTCAATCAGGCTTAGGCCTATATCCTTATATCGATTATGAAAGCAGATATAACATAAGTTTTATGTTAATTGCATAATCATGTCAATTAATGAAAATTGCAATTGATAAAAAGGAGAAGCACCCGTTTTTAACGACGACAGGAAGGGAAGTAACTCTGGAAGACCTAAAGTGTTTCTATAACAGCGCTGTCTGCTCTCCAATGAATGCGGAATCATAATTACTGTACAATTCATTCCAATATCTATCACCTTATTTATAAGTTAGATTTTTTAATCATTCAGGGCCCAGACCTAACTCATCACAAAAATGTAGACTGCGTTCAACCCCATGTGTCATTTATTTTTTGGAAGTCATTTTACTCGATAAATATCGGAATATTATTAGCCTAACATTCCTAGCAGATACTGATCAGAGAATTAGCATTAAAAATTTCCAACTAAACAGAAAATAAATCATCAAAGTAAATATCATTGTTTTCAATAAGTTAATTCCTCTTCAAACATTGACCCCAGATATTAAATTCTTTTATTTTTATGACCATGTATCTAGCATATACTGAAATGTGACGGGCAAAATCTACTAATGCTTCTTTTTTCTTTGTAACTAATTCAGGAGTTTTGCTGGACGAAGGTTTTTCTCTTTTGCTTTTCCCTTTTTATTTGCGAATCATTTCTAAATTAGAGAAGACTAAGCAGTAGTCATAACGGTTTCGGAGAATTTTTCTTTATTTTTACGATTAAATTTCAAATAATTACTTATTATTAGACTTCAACTTGTACATATTTTGTAAATATCTGTTTGCTTTTTAAAGTTTTAAAGTTAAATGACATTCTTTATGTAATCTTTATTTTGGAAGAAATAAAGAGACTAAGTTATCATAGTGGAGCATATTGTGGTATCATCTTGTGAAAATAAAGAGATGTAGGCTACTTTTAAATAAAAAGTTGTGAATTCCTTTCTAATCTTTATCCAACTTTGCAATATTGTCGTTTTCGTGTAATGTTGTTTTTTTTTTTTTTTTTTTTTAAATAAAAGTCGCCCTTTAGTTTAAATGATTTTTTATTCAATCCAGACAAAGAAGACGAGTAGCATTTTTCTTCAGTGACAAAAGTTACTTACTTCATACCATAGGCCTACCACCATTGAAAAGGTTGAAATTCTATTTTTACTTCTAGATAAAAATATTAAAAATAATTAATTGCGCCGGAAAAACATCCATTGCACTATCCTATATAAAATGAAGTACTTATTATATATGTGTATTGTGCATGCACCAAGCAGATAAATTATTTTATATTATTGTATTAATTAGACATATATACACACGATCAAACACATTATTTTTTCTTTAAATAATGAGTATCGTTTACACGTTATTGGCGATGGAGCACTAGAACGAATATACGTACCCGGCCTACTATACCTTTCGGCCGGTCTAAAGACGACACCATTTTCTATCAAAAAGTCTTTTGAGCTACAATATTGCAGCTAATGAAGCACATTTACTGAGAGGTTAGATTCGGAAACAAGTACAATACACTTATAGTGTGAGTTTCACGAAAAGAACATCCTCGATACTCCAGGGGTTCCGATCACTTACGATCTCTACACCCCTGGACTATCTCATCGTAAAACTGGAGGCAACAGAACAGAACAGGTAATTTAGTCCTTTGATGTACATCAAAAGAGCCGTATAACGGTACACTGTGGTTGACTATGTGGCTTTGAAGTTGGGAGTCGCTCTCTCTGTAGTCTTCAAAGGAAATCTTTACTGGTCTGTGATTGGTCAAATATTTTCAGCTGAGCTGCCTTCAATTTCACTATGAGATAGTCCAGGGGTGTAGAGATCGTAAGTGATCGGAACCCCTGGAGTATCGAGGATGCGAAAAGGCCTTTTCACGTGAATTTGAGCAGGCAAACTAGGACAGTTAAGTAACGAAAGTGCGTGAATTTGGGCAGACAAACTAGGAGAGTAATATAACGAAATTGCGTGAATTTGGGCAGACAAACTAGGACAGTTAAGTAACGAAAGTGCGTGAATTTGGGCAGACAAACTAGGACAGTAATATAACGAAAGTGCGTGAATTTGGGCAGACAAACTAGGACAGTAATATAATGAAAGTGCGTGAATTTGGGCAGACAAACCAGGACAGTAATATAATGAAAGTGCGTGAATTTGGGCAGGCAAACTAGGACAGTAAAGTAATGAAAGTGCGTGAATTTGGGCAGACAAACCAGGACAGTAATATAATGAAAGTGCGTGAATTTGGGCAGACAAACTAGTACAGTAAAGTAACGAAAGTGCGTGAATTTGGGCAGACAAACCAGGACAGTAATATAATGAAAGTACGTGAATTTGGGCTGACAAACTAGGACAGTAATATAATGAAAGTACGTGAATTTGGGCAGACAAACTAGGACAGTAATATAATGAAAGTGCGTGAATTTGGGCTGACAAACTAGGACAGTAATATAATGAAAGTACGTGAATTTGGGCAGGCAAACTAGGACAGTAATATAATGAAAGTACGTGAATTTGGGCAGACAAACCAGGACAGTAATATAATGAAAGTACGTGAATTTGGGCTGACAAACTAGGACAGTAACATAATGAAAGTGCGTGAATTTGGGCAGACAAACTAGGACAGTTAAGTAACGAAAGTGCGTGAATTTGGGCAGGCAAACTAGGACAGTTAAGTAACGAAAGTGCGTGAATTTGGGCAGACAAACCAGGACAGTAATATGATGAAAGTACGTGAATTTGGGCAGACAAACCAGGACAGTAATATAATGAAAGTACGTGAATTTGGGCAGACAAACCAGGACAGTAATATAATGAAAGTACGTGAATTTGGGCAGGCAAACTAGGACAGTAATATAATGAAAGTGCGTGAATTTGGGCAGACAAACTAAGACAGTTAAGTAACGAAAGTGCGTGAATTTGGGCAGGCAAACTAGGACAGTAAAGTAACGAAATTGCGTGAATTTGGGCAGACAAACCAGGACAGTAATATAATGAAAGTGCGTGAATTTGGGCAGACAAACTAGTACAGTAAAGTAACGAAATTGCGTGAATTTGGGCAGACAAACCAGGACAGTAATATAATGAAAGTGCGTGAATTTGGGCTGACAAACTAGGACAGTAATATAATGAAAGTGCGTGAATTTGGGCAGACAAACCAGGACAGTAATACAATGAAAGTGCGTGAATTTGGGCAGACAAACCAGGACAGTAATGAAAGTGCGTGAATTTGGGCTGACAAACTAGGACAGTTATATAATGAAAGCGTGTGAATTTGGGCAGACAAACCAGGACAGTAATATAATGAAAGTACGTGAATTTGGGCAGACAAACTAGGACAGTTAAGTAACGAAAGCGCGTGAATTTGGGCTGACAAACTAGGACAGTAAAGTAATGAAAGTGCGTGAATTTGTGAGACAAACTAGGACAGTAAAGTAATGAAAGTGCGTGAATTTGTGAGACAAACTAGGACAGTAAAGTAATGAAAGTGCGTGAATTTGGGCAGGCAAACTAGGACAGTAAAGTAATGAAAGTGCGTGAATTTGGACAGACAAACTAGGACAGCAATATAATGAAAGCGTGTGAATTTGGGCAGACAAATTAGGAGAGTAATATAATGAAAGTGCGTGAATTTGTGAGACAAACTAGGACAGCAATCTAATGAAAGTGCGTGAATTTGTGGTGGCAAACTAGGACAGTAAAGTAACGAAATTGCGCGAATTTATGAATCATCGATACTCAAGTGACGTTGTGGATAAAACGCAAGTTATGTAGTAACCCCTGGAGTATCGAGGATGTGATTTTAGGAGACAAACTAGGACAGTTATCTAATTAAATTGTGTGAATTTGGGGAGACAAAACTAGGACAGTGATCTAATGAACGTGCATGAATTAGGAGTGTCTGAATTTGACATACTAGGGCAGTAATCCACGCTGAAGGGTGCATGAATTTTGACCAATGATGGTTTGAATTTTGAAACTATTGAATTCCATTCATGATAGTAGCATCCCTGTACATATATTTCAAAACTTAGGGCGTAATCAGAGTCCAAGATAATTTGACATACTAGCAACAGCCAGAGCTTTGGTTTCCTCTCAAAGATAGACATGACGGGAAAGAATATCAAAGAACTGCCAACTTCATCTCGTGCGAATGTTTTGCCCCTATCAGTTGAATGTTTTGTGCTGCCGTACAAGCCTTGTGATTCCATAGAAGAGATCCGATTAACTGAGAGATAATATTCGCGGCTTTGACATATACATGAAGATTTGCATGACGCGTGTCAACTTTATGAAGAAGGGGTCTAAATATATGTATTGTGTCTTGGGTTCCACATTGTTTTCATGCCATTTGAATCTCGTATCTCATTTTCATTTCAGTTTATTACATTTTTCGGAGTGAAATATAAGGTTTTACGCACAGGGATATTAGAATTAGTTACAGATTATATAATCATGGACCCACCAGAGTGCCCTCAGACCATTTTTAGACGTTTAAGAGGTCTAGATTAAAAAACGATAAAAATCATACTCTACATGGTACTAAACGATATAGTACCATGATCTAGACCTCTTAAACGTCTAAAAATGGTCTTAGGGCACTCTGGTTGGTCCATGATTATATAACATATAACTAATTCTCAGATCCCTGTGGTTTTACGGTGAACCTAAAAGCGAAATACACGTACTTCATTCCAGTGAAAATATCAATTTTGATAAACAAGTAATATCTTTTATATATTTGCTCTACTCTGGTCGACTTTGAAAACATGATCGCTACTTTCCACATGTAAATCCTAAATGACACTTTAAAGGGTTAAAATGCCACAATTGTACATATTTTACTACTTCATAAATTTTCAATCTTATCGCTGATGGTATATGATCGGAGGTTCTCATTTAGGCCAATCACCTGACTCGTAGACAAGTGTCCGCTATATAGAGGTGCTAGATATATCAGTTCTACTGGTGGGGTCTGTGTACCACAGAAATTTGCTATAATATGAGGGTATCCACTATGGAAAGGTACAGCCGTGTGCCAAAAGTCTTCGTAATTTTATTTTTCCTTATATACTCTATGTATTCTTACATTTTTTCTTAGATTTTTCCTGATCTCAACTAGGCGCGGATTTTAATCAAATTTGGCATACTTGTAGAAAATTATGTTATAGTCAAGTGTCAGCTATATATGGGTTCCGTTGTGACAAGTTTTCTTTAAATCTGTTGTAAACAATATTCTTTGATCTAGAGCAATACACACATGCCGCCTGAGGCTGTATTGCATGGCTACCCATGCAATACTATTATAAATGTAAAATTGCTATAAAACGTCGAGGTATGAAAGAAAAATACTCTTTCATAAGTGGATATTCTACCCTCGGGATCACAAAATGTTGCAAAACCCTCGACAAGCCTCGGGTTTTACTATATTTTGTGACCTCGGGTTTTACTATATTTTGTGACTCTCGGGTCAATCCTAATAATACATGTATTAGCTCAAAATCTGAGAGGGAGTATAAAATATGAAATAAAATCTAGTGACAATGAAAAAAATACACTAACGTAAATAAAGAGGTTTTTTTTGTTTTTTTTTTTTTGCGTATTAGTAACGTTATATGATGGGCCGATAACTGTGGACCGATAACTATATACTCTTAATTTAAATCCGAAATGATAGCTCAAATTCATGATCGACTCTGGCTTCAATAGTATACAGTATATCTATATATTTAAATGACAGATCGACTCTGAATATACTAATCTTACAAGGACAGAACTAATTATTTACCAAAGCTCACTCCCTCAACAGTGTTTTTATAAATTTGTCTGATAGTGACAAGCTTTGTTTTATTTTATCAGACAATGAACTATGTATACTAGCTTCCAAAAACTGTTTTAATATTTAAAAAAAGAGATAATCCTTTTTTAAAAACAAGTAATTAAATATGAAATATATTTTATTCATCCTTTGTATGCACATTCTATCCTTTTTATATTGATATGTCTGGTGTATATAATTATGTATGTCATCCTAATGTAAATATTAATAGTGATATAAAGTATAGCTTATTTACATATATTCTAAAATATTTCATTCTTATAACAAGATATTGTGTACATATTTTCTAATGTCACAAAATAGATTTCATTTACTAATTTTAGTATCCTAAGTAGACTATTGATAAATATACATATATAGATACTATTATTATTTATTTTATTATTATATAAATAAATTGATTAATGCATTTAAAGCAGTTTATTAATAGTCTGTATTCATCGTCTCTTAATAATTCATTTATTAAATGACTCTTGTAATTGAAATTCTAGGATCTACATGCATGGTTTTGGATATGTAACTGTTTTGATATGATACCTTGTATTTTATGCAATGGAGTTTGAGAGTTTAATAAAACAAAATATTATGGACACTTGTTGGAAGTTCGTATGGTGCTATATCGCACGAGGAGAATAAATAATAACCGAGGGGGTAGGTCGATCTCGAGGTCATTATTTCAAATAATACAAGGGTGATATAACACCATATGAACCGAAACATACAAGGTCCTTCATTTTTATATGTAACTGTTTTGATATGATACATTGTATTTTATGTAATGGAGTTTGAGACGTTAATAAAATAACATATTATGGACACTTGTTGGAAGCTCGTATGGTGCTATATCGCACGAGTAGGATAAATAATAACCGAGGGGGTAGGTCGATCTCGAGGTCATTATTTCAAATAATACAAGAGCGATATAACACCATATGAACCGAAACAAACAAGGTCCTTCATTTTTATATGAGATAGGTCGTTTCTTAAAAAAATTCAAAAACAATCTCTAATGTGCCTATAAATTATCAGAAAAATTTCTAAAAATGGTAACACCGAGTTTATATGCTATACATTGAACGTCACGTAACCATGTAATAGTTGAAAATCAGCATATCTAGCATACCTTATAAACCCTCTAAAAATTACCAACTATTCTCGTCACGCTCTTCCCCCTCATCATCATAATTATCGTCTTTGTCATCGTCATCTCACCATCACATTGTGTTTCCATATGATTCTTAAATGTATAAAACATTGCTTAAAAGTTGTAAGACACGGCACTTTACAAAAATCAACAAACATTTTTTTAAAGCAACACTTTAAAATCTTAAAATAAGAGTTCCGGACGAGGTTTTTACCACAAGGACGAATTTCCAATCAACGGTTAATATATATATGTATATGAAAAATTCGTGCCAAGTCCATGTAGATTTCACCGGTACTGAAAATATTACGATCAACTTTTTCATATTGGTTAAACATTTCGTGCATTTTTTAAAAGAATATTTTCTAAAAGCAATGAAATATTTGCATCAAATTGTAAACATGATCGTATTTACCACAGAGATATGAAAATTAGTAACAGTCTACATATATGTGTGGACCTAGCCTGTGTCTGTAGATTTTTTTATATACAATTAATGGGATAAGATGATTATATTTTTGTTACTGATTTTTTGATTGTGTTAATTAAAATCGAATTAATGTAAATTAAAATGGCGGCAGCAGCGATTTTGATAATCCACCATAAAAATATAAATTTTTACATGGAAGAAATATCCTTTTATTTTATAATAGGTCATCATCGCATACATATAATGTATTATTAATATTTATTGTTTTCAATTATTTTAATTATTAATTACGAATTTTAGTCCTTCATTAGTTTGGTGGTTTAGTCTTAATTGTCACGTTTAACCTTAGCGCATGTGTTCAGGTTATTCACTATAAATTCTATTTCTTGTCTTTGTGTTTCATTTAAAACATCAGAGTAAGCCATATCCGGACAATTAATGGTAATTGAACAATTTTCAAAAAATAGTAAAACAAATAATATCACTACTCTCTGAAATCAAATAAAATTAAATTGTCCATCACATAATTATATCCCATAAAACAATTCCGCATCTCTTTGATATAGTATAACGCCAGAATGAAATTAGCCTATCTCGAAAACCCAGCGCTTTAATTGGAATTTGGTTTATCTTCGTATTTCGTTAATGGCAGCAAGTGTCAGATTGACTAAGGGAAGATACTGCAATTAATTTTAGCCGTGTTTCCTCTTCCGTACTAATTTACGGTAAACAAAGTCAATAGATTTATTGACAAACTTTCTAACTTTGTTTCCCCAAAGTCTATCCGTGTCATGACGGCATAAACATTGTTATCGCCTAAACCAAACATCCTTTTCCATAGAACGTGAATTCGTAACAATTAGAAACCCGCCTCACTATTTACCCATCAGTCTTCCGCTTTGTGTGTCTTCAACGGTTTTCACGCGGAACATCTGACAGTTAGCGGAGTCGTTACACGATCGCAGTTATAACGTTATCTTCATTGTTATTTAAATTAGCTCGAGCAATTTGTTTGTTCACAGTTTGATTCTTGTGACGCATGCGCAGCCTGTTCAGTGCCCGAAACGGCGCTGAATACAAACGCACACTTTCGTAAACACAGTTAGCTTTTCGTGAAACAGTGACAAGGCGTGAGCTTCAACTCTGTGGTCAGATACCGGTCAAGATGCCTCGGACATTCCTCGTCCGTCGAGCTGAAGAAGAGAACTACACTTTAAATGAAGATACAAATACCGGAGTTGTATTAGAAGACAACAACAAAGAAAATATCGATGACATTTGTACAGGTAAGTGTATACAAGACGAGCCACTGGAGTGGAAAGTGACCTGTATATTTATTCTACCGGTACTTACTGAAACATGTGCTTGTGATATTTATGTATGATTCGGCGATATATGTGCGTGTTCTACAAGTTTTCTGAATGAAAATATACATATGTTGTAACAGCCCATTGTGCCTATTTTCAAATGCGTACAGCAGCTGTGCAGGCTCCCGCCGCCGATACAGATCGATATGATGTGTCCACTCATAATTTTCATATATCTCCAAATTCATAATTTTACGAAATACGTTTTTCATTTACTTTTATATATCATTTTAGAAAATTAAAACGTTCAGTAATATGACAATTTATTGCATGAATACCATATATTTACAGTAGGGGTTTACGGTAGTAAGTGACATGTGGGAATTTGATACACACGTGCGCGTACAGTACACACATTTGACAGCTGTGTCATCGATTTTAGGGGAGGCTGCAGAGTCAAAAATCAATCAGCTTTTTAGATAAACCGCCTAATTTAGAAAGCTATAACGGCATGTGTCGGCTGTCACATATTGTATGAGTTTGAAAGGGTTTTGATTCTAAAAAATCCCCAGGTAAAATTCTTATATTTTATATTTTACGGTATTTTATTTAAATCATGTAAAGTATATCCTATGAAAAAAACCCGTTAATGGTTATGATTTCAATATTTTTTCTATGAACGAAAAATATATAACCATGCATACTGTACCTATATGTAAAATATTTCTTATAATTTATTTTTAGTTGATTAATTTATACATTTGATATTTCCTGTCTTTTAAACTATGTAAAAATAGTTTAACATTTGATGTTTTTTAATTAACTATTTCTCTCATATATGATTGTGTGTATACAACATGTAACAAATGTACGTTTGAATATAAGTTCCTTCTACGGGGCACCTGTTCTATTGTACATTAATTGGGTTGTAGAAAACCCCTTCCCCGTACGTTAGGGTCCTACGATTACGTCATATTAATCCACAAAACTATTTACCATGCCGGCGACCACGGCCGTGTCCACAGTTGTATAGGCGGAGGTGTTAGCCGGGCTAAAAAACCGTTAAAGACACAATCGGCTTTTCGATTAGGTGCTAGTCACATGACTACCACATCTCCGTTTTCTTTAAAGAACAATTGGTCTACCTGGACGGAGTCCCTAATTAACAATTTAATGGCGACGATCGATCGTCTATCTGGTTACCTGGCTCCCTAAGGAGAGCTCACCTGTCTGAAGCTGTCGCCTCTAGACTGATTAAACAGGGAAATGTGTTGAAAAGGGACCGGTCTAGTGTTGGAAAGTTTTAACATGCACACGTGAAGTTATTGCACTTCCATGTAAAAATAACACCCCATTCATCAGTTAAATTCGCCTGTCAATATACCGGGGTGTAAATTTGATAAAAACAGGTTGACAGTAGTAAATGTACTTTTGTATTAATAATACTTTTGTTTAGCCGTCTTCCAATTTCATTCCACTCATTCGTGTAATTTTCGAGGTACTTTTTACAAAATATTTATATGTAAAGTTACATAATGAACGATATTTCACAACGTAATCAAAATTGAGAATTATAAATAAGTAAATAAATGTAACAAGCTATGTATGATTTATATCATGGCAGACTTAACACAGAATTTCGCAAGATCTATATTTAGGTTCTCAACTTCTGAATCTCATGTTTTTTTTTTTTTAAAAAAAAGATAATTTTTAATTACTGAATCAATATATAATGAGGGGGTGCGCGGGAAACAACCGATTCGATATGAATATTAAAACTGCAAGAGCGGCTAGATGTTTTCAATTGATAATACACCGAAGAAACATCTTGAATAATTCATAGCTAGGCGTTTTACAACAGATATTGTTTTACAATGGTATTTTACGAAGTAGTTGCCATCTTTTGTTTCCGTCAACCAGCTGCTGTTGCTAAATATTCCGTGCTTGAACAAACTTTAAAATGGGTGCAATGATTTTCTTATGAAATATAAATGACATAGTTATTCAAAGTGCCATGACTCAGAAAATAACCTCAGCAAAATTTTAGTTGAACCCCTAATTTTACCTGTAATCAAAGAGATACGGAGTGAGACTCGTTAAATGCCGGGAGGGTGACCATATGGCGTGTTATTGAACCTATATAACAACAGGTGTATAGACAACTAAACCAATACACTCGAGGTCGTGAGTTCTAAATATTCGAACTAAGTCAAGAACAGGTGTGACGGTTTCAGTGAGCGACCCCTGGGCGGGCTTGTATATTGTAAGTTAACCCCGGGGGACGAAACTACTACTGTGAGACGGTTGATTTCTTACGACTTTGGGTAGTGGCAGGTATTTACGACGGTCATAAATTAGTAATAAATAGGTATAATGTATATGATATTATAGGTAATTAACTTGTAATCATAGACTACCTGTGTACATGTGTTGTAAACAACATACGTCATGATCTAATGATACCCATAATTAGATTGGAGTTATAATTATATACTTGTCATAAAAGTCCTATTGAGAAAGAGTGGGAGGGGATGACAACCACCTGATTGAAACACGGGGGTTACACGATACTCACAGAATTATGAGGTAGGGGGAGAGGGGAGGGGGTCGCGTTTGAACAGTTGAACAGAGTTTCTATAAAAAAAGTCGATGGGTTGGGAGGGGTAAGGGTGGGGTCGGGGTGTGGGGCTATCGAACAGTTAAATACAATATTAACAACATCCTCTATGGTTGTCTATTTTGTGATGGGGGAGGGGGGGGGGTGTTGGTTCGCATTCAAAATGTGTTTGCTAAACACCATTCCATTCTCGTATAAAGATGTGTACATCGTTTGATATGTATCGTAAATAAAGCCGAGACTTTGTTGAATTAAGATAAACCCTGTCCAAACAAAATATAAACAGACCAAATTTACAGTGCTAATCTACTGTTTCGTCTGAGGCCTGAATAGGTGTTTGTTAGTGACTAGCAGTGTTTCCCGGGACATAGACCCCGAGATAGGAACCCTCCTGTCAGGTTTATTCCGGGATCCCACAACAAAGTTTGGGGAATTATCTAAGATAAAACTTGCGGATTTGTATTGTCGATCTAGTGATAATATATGTACCTGGTTTAACTGTAGTTAACTGTACGGAGGAATTAATCAGTCTACTAGGCGATGATTCTCCATTGAGCATGTAACACGTGTATTCTGTCAGACTAAACTTTCTTTAGTAAAGTTTCTTAGCGGATTTCGCGAGACCTTTTGCAGAAAAGATTTGTGTCAAAGTTAAATTGGATTAGTGAAAAGATGACACTCTTTATATGACGAGATAAATGTAAGGCAAATATATCCTTCCATGACGAGATAAATGTAAGGCAAATATATCCTTCCAAAGCAAATATATGCTTCTAAATGAAGTTGACGCGACACGTCGGCAAACAATTTTATAAGTGTACATGTTTAATCTGTAGCTGTTTGATAATGTCTTACTGCAAATATCTAACGGATACAAAGTAATCGAAACCCTTGCATTTGATACAGTTTCAAGATATGGAATATTACGAGTTTGAAAATTAGATCTTTAAATTTCCTTTGAAGTGTTCATAATTAAACGAATATTACAAATTAACAAAGACATCTAAAATTGCACCATCCACTTCAAATCCACACATGGGCTACGAAGACAGATAATTACTTGCAAAAATCAATATTTGTTTTAACAGAGATGATGAAAGGGTGGTGATGGACAATATTTTCATGTTAAGAAAACAGACACATGTGTAATGTCAATATGTTCCATCACTATGTAGATATTATCTATACGAGTATCAGTTATTTGACCGGGTACCTGTCAAATGACTAATGGGCCTTTGCTAACGGTAGCCTTACGCCTAGCGGTATATTCCGTCATCTCTCCCGCTACGTCGACACACTCCGTTGATCATTAATTGTAAAACTTTCATTCGAGTCTAGATCAGATAGTCTTCGTTTCTTCCATGGAAAGAAAACCCAACACAAGCCCCGGGCTCGATAAAAGGTCAGCCGTATCGACACAGAATGGTCTTTCTCTTTTATTTATTTTTTCCGCGAATTTTCCCTTTTCAATAAGAACAATTGCGTAACATTAAATTAACATTTCGTGGGCCATTTCGTGTGGTAACAAAAGCTTTGTCACACAGCGGTGTTACGATGTGTAGCTCTGCAGGAGGCTAATGTTAAAGGAAGAGAAGTCGCCAAATTGATATCATTTTGGCGCGAAAATGACGGTGACGGACAAGAAATCGTTTATGTAAATGTTCTTTTACTGGTAGCTATATTCACTGCTTTTTTTAAATAAAAAAAGGTAAAAGATTTTTTTGACATTCTGCTTTTCATCTAGACATTATGTTTTTATGTTGTGGATAAGACCGATATCATATTGCATCACATTAAAATGTCAATTGGAAATACATGACATCGCTGATAAATTTATTAATTAGGATGTCGTTTAATGTCTTGTAATGCATGTATACACCTGCATGTATGCACCTACATCTAATTGCAAAGTTTGTAACGAACTTAATTAGAATGCCAAATCATTTCGAAATGAGATATATAATAGTTATATATCTTTGTTTTTTTTATAACATCAACTTCTTTATAATATTACAAAAAGAAAATATAAATTGCTTCTGATTGAATGATTTCAAGACAAAATAGTCCAAAATGAATTTTGAAATGAAGAATTATTTTAATAAATTTATATTTTTACGTAACGTTTTTTTTTTTTGTATAAACGCATGACATGCGCCTTGAGTAATTAATTATAGAGAGAAAAAAATAACAAGAGAGAAAAAAATAACAAGCGTGTGTAAAAAGATTTGAAATAAAGAAAATTCAAATTCAAATGTGTTAATAATGAAGCACATCTAAGATCACAAACCCGTAATTGTCACCGATGACATCGTTAAATAAATATTGATATCACATCGATGATATCGATTTCGGCGGCTCTGTCGCCGATTCTTTTCGTTGGGTAATCAATTTCACATTTCCTTCTCAAGACAAACATTTTCTTTAGTCACGCGCCGTAACTCGTCTTATGCCTTCGAGCTCTTATATTCAAAAGGAGTACAAATTTTTATTTGTATGATGACGTAATAGCGTACTTAAAAGGACTTATCGATTTAACAATGAAAAATTAATGTTGAATGTCGTATCTATAACTTCGACAATTAATCCGTCAAGAGTAAAAGATCCACTGCCCTCTGGCGGATTGAAAACACATTAAATCGTGATCTGCCGTATGTTTTTAATCCCTTGCGGCGAAAAGCTTGATATCGCTTTCATAAAAAACATAGGGTCAATAAGTTTAGGCATTAGGCACCGGTAAATTGGCCTTTGTCGGATGCCTTTGATGTTTCACGGGCAATTAAGATATCTAGATCGTATGCCTAAGAGCAATGTACGTCGGGTGGGTATTATAAAATGTTTTTTGAGCTAAAGATAACATGACGGTTGAGAGACGAGGTTAAAACAACTTGTTCACACAATGCTGTTACGGAAAGTGAAAGTGACAGGGATCACGGGTTTTGTGACGAAAGTTGTGAGACCCGTATTTCCGTGTTTGTGCTGAGTAAGTATATAGGGGTAATTTACTGAACTTGATGGTTATAACTCAGGAAGAAATCGATTTGGTAGCATCTAACGTAAGTATTACGAGGCAGATGAAACAAGAATGGCATTATTTTTTCCCACTTAGACTTAAACCTTTTTTACGAACTGCTTATTTAAAATTTTGTTATAATAAATTTACCAGAAGACAAAGATTATCATAGACTTATAATAGATTAGATGACTAGTGTTTTGCGAGACACGAACATTTATTACGAAAATAGCAGCCAACTTATAATTCTGTTATTTCAAAATGACGTTGATTTTGACAACATTTTTTAAGCTTTGAATTCGCCTCTCAATCTGAATCGAAACTTTTGAAATGTTTTTTGTTCTTTATTTTCACTTCAAAGTCGCAAACTTGACCTATGTTTATTCTATAACGGCACCTTATCGTATATTTGTTACGATATTGCTCCAGTTATGTCACCGCTTCACAGTGGGACCACTTTTAATTAAAGGTAAAGAAATTGAATAAATATCCTGTCTGCATAAGTAAGTTGCTGTTGGGCCTCGACATCAATACTCGGGGCACGTCTGTATTAGGGATTTCGGGGTGTGCGGGCCGTCGAGGGGCCGCGGTCAGCATTTAAATGTGAAATAGCAGGAAGTAGCTCATTCTAATTGTCGGGCCGGAAGACGGACGCGACAGGTGTTGCGTACAAAATAAAGTTCAATTTCGAAGATTTAAAAGTTTTTCTCCAACGGTTTTTCTTTATCTGATAGTAGGCTACTCTTTTAACCTTTTCATTTTTCTAAATTGGTTAAAAATGAAATAAATAAATGAAATATAAAAAAAAAAAAGAAAAAAAGAAAAGCCATTTAATAAGATGCAGAAAAGATTATCCTTATCCAAAAACTGCTCAAAGTTAGATTTAAGATTTTCATGTAATTAATCTCGTTTGACATATCTTAATGAAAATTTATAGTCATTATTCTAATTTTGTACTTTAAACAGCATGTTTCCATTTATTAAACGCACATATCAACACCACACGATCATCAATCAATTTAAATCCCGAAATTGGAAAACCTTTTAAAATTGATTAACCATTAGCCATTCACCGCGTTATTGAAAAAGAATATCTGAATTAGGTAGTTTTATAACCAGTAATAAATTATTGATATATTCACGTTAAACTGAAGCATAACAAATCAACGACAAAATGGAGCAATGAAAGTGAAATGGTATTTATTCATAAATCAGTTAACTTTAGAGTTGTTTTATATCCCTGATATCTTTATCTAAATAAGGTTGTGGGAAAGTTAAAGTCACCATCTGTTGAATGTTTGTATAAATCATTGGTCATCTCAGATAAAACTGCCCGCTAGATTAACCCCAGACGGTACTTACATCTCGGCTTCACATAGTTACTGTAGTTAGCGCCCCGTAAAGGACTGGACACCATTTCCATGTGTAATTATAACAATAAAAAACCCACGATATTACAACGGCACTTCCTTAAAAATAATCAATAAATTGAAAAATCAATACCTTAATATCAATTTATTACCTTAAAAATCAATTAATCATTATAGAATTTTAAATGAATGTTGACCTAATTAAAGAAAATATACATGTATACTCGTCAATGACAACAAAAGCAATTTACGTAATAAATCTTAAGTTCCTGCTATTTCACAACTAAAACTACTTTTTCGCTTTAATAATTTAGAAATGTTCATTAATTAAGTCGGTCTTGGATGTGCAGTATCGATGCCTGTTGCTTTTTGTAATTTTACAGTTTGCATTGCAGTTTCTAATTTCTCAATATCTATTTATTCAGAAAGTTGGTCATGGGATCATAACTCTCTGGAATGTAATTATTTTAACAGTACATGTGAATAGATGTAATTATTCCTGTCAAATCCTTTTATTGATAACGTGAAGTACTTATTGTCAGGTACTATGACGTCATTCCAGTCGTAGTCACAGAGTTCACGAGAAAGTTTTAAAAGTTTCCAAAAGTTTTTAACCGAATAACTACGGTGTTGATTTCGTGGTCGATTTCACCTGGACCGTGTCACATAACAATAAGAGTCGGAGGCCGGAAGATACAGGTAGTCTTTTCCTTTCCCCTCTATAATCATATTGTCATCCCGTCCTTGAACCGGCTACCTGTCCACAAAAAGGACAGATTGTAGACTTAAGACGGCATTTAAACTACCTGTAGCGCGCACCTGTCGGCCAGGAATCCGTCCCCATACAGGTAGGGGATCCATCGGCTCGCGTCCATTGTGCCCAGATTTAAACACTTTTTCAAACGTAACGGAATCTGGGGAATTTCTGTACTGCCCTAGATTTGACCTAAAACGGGAAACTTTATCAATGAAAAACACTAAAAATTATCAATGGACGGAGCGCGAGAGTCCGGCCCGATCGTGAATGGATACAATGAATGTCCATGCTGACAAGTCTGTGACACGTTCACTCGTGTCAGCCTCGCCGTTAATAACGGCAGTTTGGAGTTAAGTGCACTATTGGTTTAAAAACCTGAAGAGTAATTTGTCATAGAAATAAAACGAAATTCAAAATAATTTCAGTTGAGTTGCGAGCAAGAACGGAATACTTTGTATAACCGCCGTAATTTGCATTCCGCGTTTATGGTTTGAAACCGGAAAGGAATGCGTGACAAATGAAATAATATGGTTTATTGTAAAAATTTATAAAATCGCAGGCTAATATTGAAATACCTCAGCGCTATTGAATAGAATAGTATTTGACAAATTTCAACTCCACGTTTTAAATGTGAAATGTTTCAAATAAAAGAATAATCGGATATTCTTTTCTCTTAATTGCGAAAATAATAAGTGAAATAAAAAAATGATAGTATCGCATCGTATGAAAGAGGAATAAAATTTAAGGAATGAAAATCGATCAAATGTTGGTAATTGATATATATTTGTTATGAAAACTTGGCTCGACGTGACTCATCACTTGGTGCTACTGGGGGATAGGCAGATGGTATTGTAACTTAAAAGTTAATCAGCTCCGAAACACATTCTCATATGCTTCAGCCTTGAAACTCGTGAGATATGTCAAAATGTATCGAGAACATATATGAAGCGAGACAAAATCTGCTTTTAGGTCTCCGAATTAATTCATTTCTCGGCGAAAAGCAAAGAAAAAAGTAGATAGCATTAGTTTGATGTATGATGGTAATTCAGTGGCGAGGAATATTGGTTCACCTGGTACACCGAATAAACACCGACGTGTGTTTATCTGTATCTTATATATGGAGGCTTGGTGTTACTTAGCACGAGACGTCAAGCTACAGTTTCGGAAATAATTAGCTATCCAAGTAATAAGTCGACTCGGCAATGGAAGGATGTAGATGGGGGAGAAATTTGTCAATTATCTACGTGTTATTCATTGTAACGCCTAAGTCAAAATGAGAAATGCATCTTGACAATAAACTTTAATTGCTATTGATGTATCCCTCGTCGTAAATATTAGAGGTGTAAATATTTGCATACAGATAGAGGAGCAGTTTAATTATCAGATGTTGTATAGAAATACTAATTATATAGGTTAAACGGCCCGGCTGGATTTCTGATTTACGCTTATAAAACACGTCTTTGACGGGTCATTCTTTTTAAAATCGTTTTGAAATAAATGAAATGCGTGTTTTCTATTTCAGGAAAAATGAACGTCGTTGCAGCTACGAAGCTATCGGAGAAAGTCGACAACGAGTCTCAAATTATCAAAGTGACATCCCAGAATGCGCCAGTGACTTCCGGTACATCAGACAATGAAATAAGATGTGCGCAACTCGAACAGTCCCGAATAGTATCCACTACAAAAGCTGATATGAGTGTAATTAGAAGTGTCCAGTACGTTGAGATCAATGAAGAGGAATCGTCGTCATCTTCATTTTCATCGTCGCTGCCGGACGACAGTTTACTTTCCTCTGTGTCAGACACATCAGATGTTTGCCAAGACATAGATTCCTACACCAGTGCTGACGATTCTGTGCTAAAGTCACCGGAACCATCGTCAACTTCCGGTCCATCTCGTCCCCAGCAAACACTTCCGCCTTTTGCCTCACTTGCTCTCGGTGTGTGTCTTTCTAATATGCAGACCAACTCCAATGCTAACTCGAACAATGAATATGGTGTTAAACTTCCATCAATTCCTCTATACTCACCAGCAATCGGAATCGGCAGTTCAACATTGAAAAGGACATGCGCGTCGGTGCGCGATTCTACCAGTGCTTCCGCTCCTCCAAATATGTCGTCTGGACCACTGAAACATTTAAGTGAAGGTACTACACGGGCAACCCCTTGGGAATAATTTGCATTCCGCGTTTATGGTTTGAAACGCTAAGGAATGCTCTTTCAAATGAAATAATATGGTTTATTGTAAAAATTTATAAAATCGCAGGCTAATATTGAAATACCTCAGCGCTATTGAATAGAATAGTATTTGACAAATTTCAACTCCACGTTTTAAATGTGAAATGTTTCAAATAAAAGAATAATCGGATATTCTTTTCTCTTAATTGCGAAAATAATAAGTGAAATAAAAAAAATGATAGTATCGCATCGTATGAACGAGGAATAAAATTTAAGGAATGAAAATCGATCAAATGTTGGTAATTGATATATATTTGTTATGAAAACTTGGCTCGACGTGACTCATCACTTGGTGCTACTGGGGGATAGGCAGATGGTATTGTAACTTAAAAGTTAATCAGCTCCGAAACACATTCTCATATGCTTCAGCCTTGAAACTCGTGAGATATGTCAAAATGTATCGAGAACATATATGAAGCGAGACAAAATCTGCTTTTAGGTCTCCGAATTAATTCATTTCTCGGCGAAAAGCAAAGAAAAAAGTAGATAGCATTAGTTTGATGTATGATGGTAATTCAGTGGCGAGGAATATTGGTTCACCTGGTACACCGAATAAACACCGACGTGTGTTTTATCTGTATCTTATATATGGAGGCTTGGTGTTACTTAGCACGAGACGTCAAGCTACAGTTTCGGAAATAATTAGCTATCCAAGTAATAAGTCGACTCGGCAATGGAAGGATGTAGATGGGGGAGAAATTTGTCAATTATCTACGTGTTATTCATTGTAACGCCTAAGTCAAAATGAGAAATGCATCTTGACAATAAACTTTAATTGCTATTGATGTATCCCTCGTCGTAAATATTAGAGGTGTAAATATTTGCATACAGATAGAGGAGCAGTTTAATTATCAGATGTTGTATAGAAATACTAATTATATAGGTTAAACGGCCCGGCTGGATTTCTGATTTACGCTTATAAAACACGTCTTTGACGGGTCATTCTTTTTAAAATCGTTTTGAAATAAATGAAATGCGTGTTTTCTATTTCAGGAAAAATGAACGTCGTTGCAGCTACGAAGCTATCGGAGAAAGTCGACAACGAGTCTCAAATTATCAAAGTGACATCCCAGAATGCGCCAGTGACTTCCGGTACATCAGACAATGAAATAAGATGTGCGCAACTCGAACAGTCCCGAATAGTATCCACTACAAAAGCTGATATGAGTGTAATTAGAAGTGTCCAGTACGTTGAGATCAATGAAGAGGAATCATCGTCATCTTCATTTTCATCGTCACTGCCGGACGACAGTTTACTTTCCTCTGTGTCAGACACATCAGATGTTTGCCAAGACATAGATTCCTACACCAGTGCTGACGATTCTGTGCTAAAGTCACCGGAACCATCGTCAACTTCCGGTCCATCTCGTCCCCAGCAAACACTTCCGCCTTTTGCCTCACTTGCTCTCGGTGTGTGTCTTTCTAATATGCAGACCAACTCCAATGCTACCTCGAACAATGAATATGGTGTTAAACTTCCATCAATTCCTCTATACTCACCAGCAATCGGAATCGGCAGTTCAACATTGAAAAGGACATGTGCGTCGGTGCGCGATTCTACCAGTGCTTCCGCTCCTCCAAATATGTCGTCTGGACCACTGAAACATTTAAGTGAAGGTACTACACGGCAACCTCTTGGGAATATTCAGCCGTTCTCAAACGCTAACAACATATCTCTTTCTCCTGCTAAATCAGTGTCGGAGTCAAACAATTTAACCAGGCAGTCGCCCCGAAAGGCCCAACCTTTCCGAAGTTTCAGCAACACAACGCATAATGTTCCATGCAAGTCAGCGATGGAAACAAGCAATAATCCGTCCTCCGGACTGTCGCCAAGACCTCTTAAACAAAGTAATTCGCCAAAGAAGCCATCTGTATCAGCTTGTCGCTTATCGCATTCAATCAATTCCATTGTCTCGCCTGTACAACGTAGAAGTCCGCGAAAAACATCACCAAGGAAAGCACTCGGACAAGTTCATCTGAACTCGGAGAATAGAAACTGCCACATGTCTTCTTTCGCTGATGTCGGCTCAAATTCTCCTACAACTCTTCGTCTTCCTCTTTTGTTACCACAGGGTAAGGAGAATGTTGATTCAACTCGCGCAAACTTTCAGTCACAGGAAGTTAAACTCCCAGTAAAACTTCAGATGAAAAGGGCAGAACAACGGTGTCACGTGTTAGCCGATAGTTTCCCTAAGGCGGATGAATATCGGGAAGTTAAACTAGAAAAAGGC
The DNA here is from genome assembly GCF_041381155.1 of Argopecten irradians. Lineage (NCBI taxonomy): Eukaryota > Metazoa > Mollusca > Bivalvia > Pectinida > Pectinidae > Argopecten > Argopecten irradians. Next base: position 37,436,629 of record NC_091140.1, on the reverse strand, counting down.
GAATCCCAGGATCAACAAAACATCTCAACACCAAAGCCAAAAATCTGGAATCCCTTGAACCACGTGTTTGATGCCAAGAAATTCCGATCCTTTACCTTTGTGCAAGACACAATGAACTCACCGAGATTGGCGTCGCGTCCGGTTGTAGTATCGCCGCAAATAACATCTACACCGGATATTGCTACTAGATGCACTAACCCCGTGGAATCCAGAGAAGGTCCAGATACACCAATACGTGATCAGCTTTTCCCAAATATAATTTCACCTGTGACTACTACTGCTTTGGGATCTCGACCTCTTACGCCATCTGTTGTCGAGTCTGGTCGAATATCAGACCTTCAAACACAACCCATGTTTGATAGCTCACTAGCGCATAAAAGACAGCAATACTTAGTCCAGAATTATCGCCAAGCATCGCCTGTTCCGCCAAAAGATTCCAACTTATCACCAGCACATTCAGCAGTTCCTCTCTTACATACTCCAAGACATCCGCTGGCGTTGGAACTGAGGCAAAGTCCGGTCCCAGAAATTTTCAAAGACAATTTCGATCCCACCAAGCAATCGAATGTGCACCTCTATAAACCAAGTTTTCCATTGCAACAGAGATGCAATGTGGCGGAAACAAAGACAATATTTTCTACCAATCCATTCACATATCAAAAGATGGATTCTCAAAACGAATACTCAACCCTGTCTGCAAAGAGACCATCAACTCCCTTGTTTAACACTGGGAAAAGATTCAAGTCGGAACCAACATACACCACACAGACTCCTCCCTTTAACCCTTTACAACAACTAGCATCTGTTTGTGTTGACCAAGGACCGACATTGAAAGACAACTCTTATACGCAAGGCTCTGGGCATGTTCCAGTCCATCCTACTTCCGAGAGCATTCGACAAGAATCGATTGTCAACGACTCTAACTCCAGCGACAGTAAAACGGAAGACGGTGAGGAATCAAATACGGATTACGCCAATTCATCGTTTTTGAAAATGTTGCAGGTAAGTCTAAATATTTTATTTGACCATAATTTGTAGTTTATCGTGTAATACGTTGTTGATAATCTTTAACTCATTGAATCCCTGTTCCCCCAGGACTCATTGCGGTCCTTACGTTCAGGGAACCGAAATGAGCACTGGGGTAGATTACTTTGAATCAAGATTGAGATAACCGCGAGAGAATACATTCATGCGACTATGAACAATTTCAAATGTAGTAATTAGGTTATGCAAATATCGCCTTTTTTCATATAATACAAATGAAGATTGGATTAATAATGGTTTTAAATGTTGATTTTGTTCACCAATGAAGCATCTTTATTATTTCAGAGGCAACATGGCTTGCAGAACATCGAATTTGTCAATGGCGGGAACGGGATAAAGAATCCGTCATTTATCGCTCCTAAGCCGGCCGACATCACCAATACCCATCAAGGTATGACCATATTAGGATATAACAACATAATTATCATTGTCCTAATTAGTATATACTAATTACAAACTTTCAGAACATAAATAAGCCGTAGTTACTATATACTACACTGTATTTTTTGAAAAAATGTTTCAGAAATTGGTTTGTGAAAAAAGCTAGTGTACATGTACAGTTTATCCACAGGGCCATGTATAGTTTCTATATGAAAAAAATAGCCAGAAATACGTATTTCTGGCTATTTTTTTTATATAGAAACTATACATGGCCCTGTGGTTTATCTGTATGGACGTCCTGACCATTACCGTTATTTGATGTTAGCAAGCTGTCAAAAAAAATCCTTAATTATCAAACCATGAGCACGAAATTATTTGCAGTGTATGTCTCAGATACTACAATAGCATCCGAGAACTTCAACAAAGGATACTGTCAATGTCGTAATTTTTGTGAGTGATATTTTTGGCGACGGTAAATATGCGTATTAGTTATTTCTGCGGTAATTACACTAATTTTACTTTAGTAAAGAGTACGAAAGAATATTTTTGACACAAAAAAACCCAGAAGAATCAGAATACTTGTAGTTACTGCTGTCTAGAGCATTTCAGATCATAGTCACTGATCGAAGTGAAATGGAACTAAGTATTCGCTTATTTCAAAAATTCTAACCGCTTTTCATATTTCAACTTTTTTATGAAATCAAAAAAATACATAGTTCCCTATTTATGTAACCAATGAAGCAGGCATTTCGAGGTAATTGTTTAACAGTTCAACAATTTCCTATTGGTCGATTGTTAAAAAACCGATGTGTGTACTTAAATTTTAAGATCTATTTCCTGCAATGTATGATGAAATTTTTGACAACATCTGCCGTCTTTCAGTAGATTATGGGTTCTGAAATGCAGAAGGTCAATAGTGTGTTTGTCCTACACAAACATGACTGCTCGCCTAAAATGACATACTTCTACCTGTTCCTATCGGAAAGCTGCTCTCGACACGGCTTGGTATTAAGCGTTACAGCTCTTACATCAATTGACGGTTGTTTACTTAACGTTAAGAAGCACTTTGAACGACAGCTGTTCATTTCTCAACACTTGTAGTGGACTGTCCCAGTATCTATCATCGGTAACAGATTAGCGTAGATTTGGGGACCGGTATTTACAATGTACATGCAATAAAAAACGAAGTGTAAATACAATTTTAGTACAAAATTTAGTCTTTTTTTAACATAAAACTATCGGAACGATATGCCCGTTAAAATATTGTTAACGTTTTGTTGTTACGTGTTTCCAGATGTACCGACAGTATTAAACGGTTCCTGTCGCTGTAAAGTTTGTGGGAAGGAGTTCAAACTACAGAGATTGCTCAACCGCCATCTTAAATGCCATAGTGACGTCAAAAGGTACCTCTGTACATTCTGTGGGAAGGGATTCAACGATACGTTTGACCTTAAGAGGCACACACGGATTCACACAGGTAAGAGGATGCAGAGCGCCAGGAGGAACATGTTCTAAGGGGGATAACTCCTAGTCAGTTGTGCTAAATGTCGAAATTATCAACTAATGAATTAATATAATAATCGATGGAATAAATAAAACCATCACTACATGATCAAACAACTCACATATTTTTTTTTCATCTACACAAATTCTTTAAATCTTTTAATAACACAATAACATAAATTATAGACTGTATTTCCAATAACTGGGCGTAATTCAACTTCATACACCTCTTTCCCGCCAAAAAACATTTTCGTCTTTCGATGAAATTTCACTCACACAACGTGTGTGGGTTTAAATTACTGTCGCCCAACTTTTTTTCGCTGCTTCAAAATCCCATGGTTTCCGTTTCAAACATTTTCGCGGAAAATTAAGTTTAGAGGATTTTAATAGTATGGAAATTCCTTTGAATTGAATTTTGCAAGTTTGGAAGATATTAGCGGAGACAAACTTCCACGAATATAGCTTTATCGTGAAAATAAATTGCTCAAAAAGAAAGTTGGTTGACAGAAGTAGGAAAAAAAGAAAATAAATTTACATTGCTATCTGGGCTTCATGTGGTAGTTAACAGTATTTTTGTGTTGTTTCCAGGAGTGAAGCCTTACAAATGTAACCGCTGTGACAAATCATTCACTCAACGCTGTTCCCTGGAGTCCCACTGTCGGAAAGTCCACAACACGGAATACGAGTATGAATACAAACAACGTCGAAACAAGATGTATGTGTGTGAAGAGTGTGGATTCTCTACAGACGAAGCCGAGACGTATTACATCCATCTCCGACAAAATCATCCAAACTGTCCAGTTCTCGCGAAACCTCATGACAAACGTCATTTCAAATTCCGGAACGATCGAATGAACATTGCATCCCGTCCGCGCAGTGAAAGTGAACTCAAACCGGAATCTAGAAATGAAGGGAAGTTACATATTGAACGATTTTTGAGTATGAGATAGACTTAATTCTAAAGTGTGAAGTATAATTAAGTTTAAAAGTCGGAAGTGAGGTTTCTTTAAGACAATGACTTTTATCTCAACTAGACAATCATGTTTCAAAAGCAATTGTTTTTGAAACAAAAGCGATCGTTTCTGGTAGAAACGTGAAAACGATATATGGCTATTTATGTCTCCGATTTAGGAGTTATGGTTAAGATAGAAATGTCCGTCTATACACATGGTCCAGTCATTTGATTTGAAGCTTGCCAGGAAATATATAAATGTCTATTCTGTTGTGAACTTTGTTATATACATAATATGATTTTACGTTTTGTTATTTTTGTTTCGAAAAATTTAGTCAATCCATTTTTGTGTTTGTCGCTCTTACTCTCTTACCTTGTCCCACATAACAATTAGATTATGCATTCCAATTACTTTATAATACATAATTTGATGTTAAGTCGAAACTGTCTCACTTTGTTTGAAAGCATCAAGGGGTATATGCTATTTATGACTTGTGTTTTTTGTAACTATGAAATTGAATTATATTTCAATCGCCTTCAGATTCCCAGATTTTTTTTGTATGTGCAATAGTATTATTTCGTCTCACAAAGTAAATGGCAAATCAAATAGATTCGTAAATGGAATAAGTTTTCTCCCCCCCCCTTTTTTTTGTTTTATTTTTCGTTACAGACGTCCTATACTCTGTATTGTGACATACCACGTCTTTATATGATTTTTTTCACGGTCTGGTGCTACACGGATTTAGTTTTTCTTGTTCATGAAATATTTTTTCATTTGCTGAAATAAAGTTAAACTTTTCAGTACAAAAATGCGTCTTTTATTCTTGTATTTTAAACAGTTAACAAGCGAGATCAGTCGTGGTGGCAGACCCAGTCATGCTTCAATAGCAGTATGGTAGATACTTTACTGACTTGCTAATGATACAAGTATTCTCTTACTTTTATAAGGTTTCTGATTCTGCAGATTTATAAGTAATACAGCTTTTACCAGCGGAGTATGGCATGGCCTTATTAATTTCGCAAAGATCAGTTCTTGATTCAGTTATACTACACGCTTACATAACCCGAATATCCATGCCGTACTTGTAGTTTTGTCACGATTACAGAAATAAGCATTTTACAAGTTAAATTTAATTAGTAAACAAATTAAATTAAAACTGCGAAAAGAAACCTTATGAAAGAGGGACAACTCTTCTTAACAAACCCAAGGTGGGCAATGCATAACATAAATAGAGCGAAGATAAAAATACAAAGAATATACGTGGTTAGTATTTTACACAGGGACCTGGCACGATTTTTTAATCAACAGTGTATATATGTATATATTATAGTATCACTAATATATATATATAAGTGTATACTTTTGGTAAAAAATTCGGGCCAGCTCCATGTGGTATTTTACAGTTCAAGATCGCCATAAAAACAAGAACAGTAATGATAATAATAAAAAAAACAATTCTGGATTCTTTTTAAATGCGTATATTAAAATGGCATTAATTTCCACGCCACTTTTGCAAGTTTGCAATGGTCATGACCATATATGATTGTTCGTTCTCTTTTTACCATGTAAGGGAAGTTATTACGCATTCACGTCAAGAGTTTAAGGTCAAGTAAAACGTAGTCCCGTCAATTTAAGCTCTTGTTGATGCAACAGTATGTACCACAGTTGTGGCATCTTCGATACACCAGGGGTTCCTAACACTTACGATTTCTACACCCTTGGACTATCTCATAGTAGAATTGGAAGCAAAAGAACATATAATTTAGTCGTTTGATATACATCAACTGAACCGTTTAACGATATACTAGGGTTGACTGTGTGGCTTTGATGTTGGGCGTCGCTCTCTCTGTTGTCTTCAAAGGAAATCTTCACTAGCCCGTGATTGGTTCAGCTGAGCTGCCTTCAATTTTACTATGAGATAGTCCAGGGGTCGAAAGTGATCGGAACCCCTGGAGTATCGAGGATGCTGTTGTGGTAAACTTTACAAGTTCTACTTCCGTAACGTTTAAATTATCCGTATACAATAAATCACTAACACATGTATATGTAAATGGTTTAACTGGTACATTGCGTTTAAACCAATCAAATCCAGTGATTTTATTAACTCCGCATTCTGTCCTTGTGGTTTCAGCTTTATTTCACCTATAATTTAATCCGAGATTTTTTTGAATATATCCTCTACAACTCTACATGTATATGGAGAAAATGAACATCCACACACTGTACAAAGACCCATTGTCCATATCAATGTAATGTTACCGACCGGGACGTGATGTTCAATGCCATTAACTGTATATTTCAGTACGATAGCACTATAAAATAGATAAGAGTTCCCTCTATTATGCAGAATGACACGACAATGAGCATACAACAGCCTCCCAAAACACACGCATGTATCATTTGCAATACATCACAGACAGAGGAAGGTCTTGCACCTTCATTATACTATTAAAGGAAAGAAAGCAATAGAAAAACTGAAAACGGAATCACAGGGATCTGAGAATAAGTTACACATTATATAATCATATTGTATGGGCCCCCGTGGAGGGCCCATAATTATATAATCTGTAACTAATTCTCAGATCCCTGTGAACGATATTATCAAGATAAACTCACGTTGAGAGCAACTACTTCGAGTCTACCGTTCTTTATGGGTTTTAATGAAAATACAAAGTGCCAGATGGAAACTGTTCGTTTAATTATTTAAGAATTTTTTAATTGTTTGTTTGTTGGTTGATTGATTCGGCTCATCGTCCTATCAATAATTAAGGATAATTATATCACCTCCACAGTAGTTAGTGCGTGACAGGATATTGGTACTTGTACCTGCTTAATCGTATTGATCAACGATTTGTAATTACAAAACGGTATCAATTAAAATACTAAACAATGACGTGGAATTCGTCAATATCTTATGTTATATGTTTCATAAGAAATGTATAACAATACATTTATGCCATTATTTTGCTTCTTGGTTATGTAAAAGAATTAGCGTGAGTGAATTGTCCCTTTAAAGGAAAGAAAGCAATCTAAAAACTAAAACGGAATCACAGGGATCTGAGAATAAGTTACACATTATTATAATCATATTGTATGGGCCCACATGGAGGGACCCATAATTATATAATCTGTAACTAATTCTCAGATCCCTTGTGAACGATATTATCAAGATAAACTCACGTTGAGAGCAACTACTTCGAGTCTACCGTTCTTTATGGATTTTAATGAAAATACAAAGTGCCAGATGGAAATTGTTCGTTTAATTATTTAAGCATTTGCTTGTTTGTTTGTTGGTTGATTGATTCGGCTCATCGTCCTATCAATAATTAAGGATATTTAAGGACAGTCTCTCCTGTATATAATATGTGGTGTGTGTGAGTGTCTACGTTTTTGGAGGCTGCAGTATTTAAGTATCGAATCTCCTTGGAACTATTATTGTGCAATCTCTCTGGAACATGTATCCGAAGAGAGGGAACAGCACACCTCATTCCCTCACATTCAAGTGACAACATCACATCTCATTCCTCACATTGTAGTGACAACTCACATTCCCTCACATTCTAGTGACAACACACCTCATTCCCTCACTTTCTAGTGAACAACTCACATTTTCCCTCACATTCTAGTGACAACAGCACACCTCATTCCCTCACTTTCTAGTGACAACAGCACACCTCATTCCCTCACTTCTAGTGACAACAGCACACCTCATTCCCTCACATTCTAGTGACAACAGCACACCTCATTCCCTCACATTCTAGTGACAACAGCACACCTCATTCCCTCACATTCTAGTGACAACAGCACACCTCATTCCATTTACCCTCATTCCTCACATTCTAGTGACAACAGCACACCTCATTCCCTCACATTCTAGTGACAACAGCACACCTCATTCCCTCACATTCTAGTGAAACAGCACACACACACCTCATTCCCTCACATTCTAGTGACAACAGCACACCTCATTCCCTCACATTCTAGTGACAACAGCACACCTCATTCCCTCACATTCTAGTGACAACAGCACACCTCATTCCCTCACATTCTAGTGACAACAGCACACCTCTTTCCCTCACATTCTAGTGAAAACAGCACACCTCATTCCCTCACATTCTAGTGACAACAACACACTCATTCCCTCATCTTCTAGTGACAACAGCACACCTCATTCCCTCACATTCTAGTGACAACAGCACACCTCATTCCCTCACATTCTAGTGACAACAGCACACCTCATTCCCTCACATTCTAGTGACAACAGCACACCTCATTCCCTCACATTCTAGTGACAACAGCACACCTCATTCCCTCACATTCTAGTGACAACAGCACACCTCATTCCCTCACATTCTAGTGACAACAGCACACCTCATTCCCTCACATTCTAGTGACAACAGCACACCTCATTCCCTCACATTCTAGTGACAACAGCACACCTCATTCCCTCACATTCTAGTGACAACAGCACACCTCATTCCGTCACATTCTAGTGACAACAGCACACCTCATTCCGTCACATTCTAGTGACAACAGCACACCTCATTCCGTCACATTCTAGTGAACACACACACACTCATTCCCTCACATTCTAGTGACAACAGCACAACAACATTTCCGTCACATTCTAGTGACAACAGCACACTCATTCCCTCACATTCTAGTGACAACAGCACAACCTCATTCCGTCACATTCTAGTGACAACAGCACACCTCATTCCGTCACATTCTAGTGACAACAGCACACCTCATTCCGTCACATTCAAGTGACAACCGTCAAATTAGTCGTCCTACTCTTTTTATACTGATCGCTAAGCAGGTTGACTTTTGCTTAACGTCCTTGTTCCGGTTATAATCGAGCATTGGCCGACACGCGCAAGAACAAGAGCTACCACTTTTTTGACTGTGTCTCGACTAGAGGAGAGAACCCACAGTCTTCCTTACAGGAGCGAGCGCTTAACTTATGCCCAAAAAGCGAGGTGTTGTAAAGAGATACGATAGGAAGAGGAAAGTCGGATAGGAAGAAGAGAAAAGATAATATCACAAATGGTCACCTCTTACGATCGTGAAACGGAAACATCAGACCTACAATAGCACCGCTATATTGATTTGACTTTACCACAAGCCATCCACCTATGGATTCGGGCTCGAATCCCATGTGGGGCAGTTGCCAAGTACTGACTGCTGGTCGTTGGTATTTCTCCGGGTACTCTGGCTTTTCTCCACCAACATACCCGGGATGTCCTTCTATGACCCTGGCTTTTAATATACGTTAAACTAATCAAACCAAACATTGATTTTTTATACAAATACCCAGGCTATAATATATATATAATAAATAAATGTTGAATATCCTTGTGATGGAATTTAAATAGAAAAAACTAAACTAAAAAAAATCTGCGGTCGATTTCTAACGTTTTCCCAGCTGCCGCTGTTCTTCGGGAGATGTTTATTGATGTTGAGCAATAAACATCTCCTGAAGAACACCGGCAGCTGGGAAAACGTTAGAGATCGATCGCAGATTTGATTTAGTTTTTTTTTTTTAGTTTTTTTTTTTTTTTTTCTATATATATATATTTAAAGAAATATCCTTACGGACGAAATCTACAAGAAATAAAAACAATAACGACTGACTAGTGAGCGCTTTCGCCCCATTCAAGGGAGCTTCCCTTCAACAAAGAAAGAGGAAGAGCTCCCTTAAATAGGGCGAAATCGCTCACTAGTCAGTCTGAAGAGCTCCCTTGAATGGGGCGAAAGCGCTCACTAGTCAGTCGTTGTTGTTTTCATTTCTTTCCGGTCAAAGAAGTAATATCAATAGGATTTTCCAGATGACACGGGATCCAATCAAACGTAAGTCTGTTAGATACGAATTACTTCAAATGGTAAATATGGGACAAGGAAGTAATTCCAACCGTGTGGACAAAACAAAATTGTCAAATTTTCGAGGCGATCTGCCCATTTATCAAGACATACAAAACGAATACGATTACATAATAGGATACGAACAGTAATGCGGGACAAAGCAAACAAATAGCACAATGGAGCGCAATTTACCCTTCGGCAAGTGGCAGCCGAAGGCCGGATCTACAAAAATCTACATTTTTTGAGTTTTGAGTTTGTTTTGGTCGTCGCTGATTTACCCAAGTTAACTTTGCAAAGAAAGGTATAATAATATTTTGAAGATAATTCCGGTTTTCACAGGTTCCATATTATACGATTTTAAGGTACTATAATTTATCAGGAAGTATGGCGGGACCACACAAGGTAGTCGGTACGAACAAGTTTCCATTTTGTACAGGGTTCGGTTTAGACAAGTTACGCTGTACTAAAATAGAATTCATGCCAAGCCTGTAATGAAACAAGTTTACAAGAAATGAATTGCATGATGAAACGACTGCATGAGAAATATCTTTCTTTCTAAATAATTACAGAAAAGTTATAATATCACATCTTTTTTTAGTTAAATTGCATGGTGGAACGACTTCGCGAAAAAATATATGATACACAATTTCTTTCTTTCTTTCTTTCTTTCTTTCTTTTAGATACAGAAACTAAGGAATTCCACACCTTTTCCCTAAGAAATTTAATTATACTCATATTCACGAAAATATTTTTCGCTATGTTGAGAGTTACAAAGGGTCATTGTAAAATTGAAATCATCTGCAAATTTTGTATAATTATTAACACAAGAACCTCGTATACTAAAGAGGACGTATTAATGTATTATTTTCAACATTTCAACAGCGACTCGGACAACGACAGTAATTTCTGTACGAGTTACCTCCCTTCTAACCTTAGACGCGACTCCTGTTAACTCTCCTCTGAAGTGACCCTGGTCTGCCAGTCGGCCATTCTTCTCAATAGCTAATTGGCTTTGTGATTTTACGTCAGATAGAGGTCACCTTGAAAATGGAGGCACTATTAGGACAAAAAGAGGTAAAGTTTCTGTTGTTCATGATATTGGAATTTGAGCATAACCTAAATTTGAAAATCATTTTATAAAAAAAAAATATTTGCCGGGTGTGAGGTCAGTATTTGTAGAATATGACGAAAAGGAAATAGTATTACATCAGGAAAATAATATTAATATATACAATGCACCAACTCCGCTAGCCAAGGGTACTATAAGCATTTAGTACGATTACCGTTGGCTAGCGTAGTTGTCAATGCACTAAAAAAGAAACTAAACGCTGTACTGTGTGTGATTACATGTATATAATGCAATAATAATGATGATAATGACATGCTGATGATGGTGATGATGATTTTTTGATTTTATGATGATAATGAAGATGCTATGATGATGATGATATGATGAAGATAATGGCTACATTGATGATATGTTGATGATGAAAATGACAATGATTATAATGATGATGATGATGATGATGATGATGATGATGATGATGATGATGATGATGATGATGATGATGATGATGATGATGATGATGATGATGATGATGATGATGATAGATGATGATGATGATGAAGGTGAGATGATGATGGTGTTATGATGATGATGACGATGATGAGATGATGGCGACGAGATGATGATTGGTGAAGATCTTTGAAAATATTATGATTTTGAGGTTGTATATGATTATGATATCCCGCTATTTTGAAATGATTCGAAGAAATCCCGCGACTGCAAGTCGATTCCCCTACATGCAAAATTACATAAATTGGTATTTCGTAAATTAAGGAATCTGAAGATGTCCAAACATGATCATAACATATATACAATCCATGTACATATGCAATTTTTGCTACCATCTTGGAATGGTAGTAATTATAATTGGTCGTTTGCCATGTTGTTGGGATTCCACCTGATTATGAAATATACTTTGTCTGTAGGAAACCGGAATCGGCCGAGGTTTACCGAAAGAAATCAGTTTTACGAATTTAGCCGAGAGTAGCCGATCTTAGTAGGGCTAGATTAGACGGTGAGACCGATTAAATCGATCAATTTGCAATATATTTTTATATGTTTAAAAGTGGAAATGACAGTTTTTTTTACTCGTTTTAGTCCATTGCTTATAGTAATACATTAAACATGTGCAAGTCAAACTGATATGCTTGCAATATTAATAACAATTTGAAGTCTAAATATTTTTTAAATAAATCAGTATGTCAGAGAAAATGAGAAGCAAACTATTTGCCGGATCTAAACCGTTTGACGGAGATGTAATTTTCTAAGCGTTATTTGTCAATCCGTTTTGCATGTGTTAAATTCTGATGTCGTTGTGCTCAGGTGTGTTTTACACAGAAACAAGGGAATTACAGGAATTACCAGTACATATAACTTCACAGTTTACTTTCTCTCATATACATATATTTTTTTTACCGTTTTATCAAAATTTATTTGAGACGAACTCCAAATTTTTTTTTTTTTTTTTTTTTTTGATAAATCATGAATAACACTGAAGACCAGATTTCTGGCCATGACATGGATAAAGAAGCCTTTTAAAGATGTTCTTATCTACCTTGTTTAAAATTACCATTAAAAATTATCCTTTATTTGCTTAAATATAAAGAGTTGCTAATACTCTTTCATACGTGTATATGAAGGATAGGGATATTCTACCCGATGGTCACAAAATGTAGTAAAACCCGAGGCTTGTCGAAGGTTTTGCAACATTTTGTGATCCCGAGGGTAGAATATCCCTATCTTCATATCCACTTATGAAAGAGTATTTTTCTTTCATACCTCGACATTTTATTGCAATTTACTACTATAATATCCCTCCATTTTGAAATAAATTCTAAGAAATCCATGACTGGAAGTCAATTTTCCATAAATGAAAAATTACGTGATATTTTCAACACAAATTCCGCTGTTTGCATCTTTGATAGTAAAACCAGTCATATTTGTGAAAAAAATGTTAAAATTTTATCGAGGAAATAGATATTTTGTTGACGCCATGACGTCACGAGGCTTTATTGCATAGGTAGCTATGCAATACAGCCTCAGGTGACATGAGTGTATTGCCCTGAACCAGCCAGTGTTACACGTGTAGGTATGAAAGCAATAGAGATTCCCTGCAGCTTTCGAACTCCTGAGGACCTTCTCCATCACTTGTAGCATATCAATCTACACATGCAAACAGTTTCATTATTATTACTCGTTTTTTGTATTCCAACGATGAAAAAAAATCCAGGAATCCGCGGATTCACACAGTTTGCAAACACAATTTCTTTCATACCCCGATGAATTTACAAAATAGTGACTTTAATGTTTAATTGAACTTGTTGTATTTCCGAATACATTGTACACTATCATTTTATTAATTTCCTTGGCTACTTTTTATCTATCGTATTCGGCCTCTATGTCATTATCATAAGACATATTACACAGATTTTATGTTGAAAATATATATACTTAATTACATATAAGGTAAAAAAAATATCAGTAATTACTATACATGGTGTCTTAAGATGGTTCTCCAGTAGGATTTCAAAGTCTTTCGTTTTTTCTGCGTTCATGACCGATTCTGGCAAACCGTTCCAGACATTACCAAACACATTTATTATCCCTGTGTTGTGGATATTGGTGGTGTATTATTTTTTTGTTTGTTTTATCATCTTTACTATCACATTAAAGCTGACAATGCAAGTTAAAATTATTAAAATGATTTTTTTAATAAGTATACTCGTTTTTTCAAGAATCGTTTATGAGACATTCCCCGGTTGAGGACAGCCATTTTTCGTTTTACATTCCGACGACTCACCGACCCCTATATAAAGCGCGTGAATCGACACACGTGCGCTCATTCATGTACCTATACACCTAGCAGTCTACAGGTTATATCACCTACAAATAGGTATACAAAACCCTCACCTGTAAAACTATATGGAACTTTTTTTAGCAAGAAAACATGTCAACTCCTCCAAGTTGTCAATTAGATGTTTCTCAAAATAAAATCCAACGCAAGTGAATAGAAATCCAAACAATAATCCGTCCACATATCTCCACGTATATCATCGTACCCGATGCACTCAACTGACCATATACACGTGACTACGTACCTGACCCGAACGAGCGACAACTATCAAAAACACACACGTGTCGTTCTACATGTACGTGTAAAACCTACTGTATATTGAAGTGTTTTATTAGTTCGTATTGGACATATGTTGGGATTTAGCTGACAACACATTCATCTATTACTTCAATGAACTATTGTCAGGTGAGTGCAGTGTTTATTTTCAATTTGACATTGTTATTTGCAATATCGGGGCATGTGTATCTGAGACAAGACATGTTTAGAATCATACACGTGTGTCAAGTGTCCCGTGCTTTATATAGGGGGTTGGCCAGTGAAGGTTACTAAGCAGAGCAAAAGAAAAATGGCTGCCACTTCCTTAGATACCACACTGTCATAACTAGGGGATGTCTCAGAAACAATTTTTGAAAAAAAAATTTCGTTAAAATATTTTTTTTTTAATTTCAACTGCATGTTTTTATCTTGCATTGTCAGCTTTAACGTGTAATGATTCGTACATATATCTTATCCTCTTGAAACAGTTTATGATACATGTAAATCGAGGTTTTGAGTATCTCTCCATGCATCACATATAAGTACAAGAAAATATTATCACATGTCATCATTGAAACAAGCCAAACTATCATTGTTTTACCCCATTGTTGTCGCCGCTATCGGTGCATGGTGATAATAACAGGGATTAGTATTCACTAGTATCACAAAGGTATACAGATATATTAGAAAGAAATCAGAGTTACCGGGATTGCCTTCATATAGAAATAATATAAAATATATCCTAACTCCACTTTGTAAGTGACAATATAAATCCAAGTTATTCTATGAATGTTATTAACTTACTTCAAGGTGTTCTGTTAATTAGCTAAACGTTTAATATTGGACAGAGACACAAAGATATAGGTATTAAACATGTAGAAGAACAGGGAAAATACACATTCCTGTCGAGTGCCCCGACCAGGAATCGAACCCGGGTCTCCAGCGTGGAAAATCTACGGCTCTACCGACTGAGCCAAAGAAGCTGCTCTTTAACCCTATGTACAAGTCACACCGACCCGCTCCTTTTACACTACGTATACTCCCCCTGTTTTTCTTGAGATTTCCTAAATCTCAACCTGAGACTCGTTTAACCACCTACCATGGGTTATTTAGTTGGGCGCCAATGTAGAAGAACAAGGAAAATACATATTCCTGTCGAATGTCCAACCAGGAATCGAACCCAGGTTTTTTTGTTTTATTATCTTTACTATCACATTAATGTGTAATGATTCGTACATATATCTTATCCTCATCTGCCTTTGGTCTGTTTTGGAAACAGTTTATGATACATGTAAATCGAGGTTTTGAGTATCTCTCCATGCATCACATATAAGTGCAAGGAAATATTATCACATGTCATCATTGAAACAAGCCAAACTATCATTGTTTAATCCATTGTTGTCGCCGCTATCGGTGCATGGTGATAATAACAGGGATTAGTAATCACAAAGGTATACAGATATAATAGAAAGAAATCAGAGTTACCGGGATTGCCTTCATGTAGAAATAATATAAAATATACCCTAACTCCACTTTGTAAGTGACGATATAAATCCAAGTTATTCTATGAATGTTATTAACTTACTTCAAGGTGTTCTGTTAATTAGCTAAACGTTTAATATTGGACAGAGACACAAAGATATAGGTATTAAACATGTAGAAGAACAGAGAAAATACACATTCCTGTCGAGTGCCCCGACCAGGAATCGAACCCGGGTCTCCAGCGTGGAAATCTACGGCTCTACCGACTGAGCCAAAGAAGCATGCTCTTTAACCCTATGTACAAGTCACACCGACCCGCTCCTTTTACACTACTCCCCCTGTTTTTCTTGAGATTTCCTAAATCTCAACCTGAGACTCGTTTAACCACCTACCATGGGTTATTTAGTTGTGCGCCAATGTAGAAGAACAGGGAAAATACATATTCCTGTCGAATGTCCAACCAGGAATCGAACCCAGGTCTCCGTCGTGGAAATCATAACGGCTCTAACCGACTGAGCCAAGAAGCATGCTCCATCAGCTCAGTGACAGAGACCGTATTTAACACACTAATTATACCAAGGGTTCACAATACCGAACCCGCTCCTTTTACAAACATATTAATATTAATAAAGATGGTCGATTTTAGTTGTGCTATATATAAAGTAGTTCAATTATAGGGGTGTACTATGCTTCATACTTTCTTTCAAGCACAGGTACTTTTTTTGTACCATAACAAGGTGTAATCATAAACTCCACTTAAAATTAATCCCTGATTGGGCTTTGCGTGATCGAGTGATAGACTATGTGAACTGGAAACTGTGATAAGACTTCCAATGATTACCCTGGGGTCTCCAGAACTGGCGAGGAAATATTTCTTCTGGAGCCTGGCCTTCCTGTATTGTATGTAGATGACCAAATGTGGATTGTTACTTAGTGTTGCTAATACTGACACTTACATCTGCCTTTGTCTGTTTCCTTAGTTGGTTGGCGCAACGGAGGTCCAAAAAATAGTCGACTAGGTGACTTCTGACAATCGGAACTCCTCGGGCCCGAGAAAGTCCGATTGTGACTTCTGATAGACCTTCCTGCGATTGTTTCATTGGGAGTCCCGTTTTACTTTTAGTTGTGTTGTATTTTATCATCACAGTTGTTAGATATTGTACAATACTTGTGTTATCAACACTTATGTCTTTACAAATTGTTATTCTAAGCACAGGCGTCTGCTTCTGGTTTGATTAAAATACAATAACCTACCCCTACTATATGAGGGGTAGGATATTTTATTTTTCCAAAACCAGATGCAGACGCCTGTGTTTTAAGGCACGGATTAAATTGTATTCTGAATACACCTACAATATGCTAAAAGTGTTCAGAGAATCCTGATTTTCAGTATTTATTTGGATTTTATGCTCCCTCATTGTAATTAAAACATATCAAAAGCTGAGTCGTAGAATTGATCCGTTTTCCAGGGTTGTTTGAACTGTTCCGGGACAAGTTGCTTTTAGGGAGGTTCGGCGGGGAATAACATTGCATTCACACTGTTTTAATCCTGACTTCTATATACGCCGGTGTCTTGCGATCGGTAAATTAGAGGTGCT
This sequence comes from Argopecten irradians, assembly GCF_041381155.1. Taxonomy (NCBI): domain Eukaryota; kingdom Metazoa; phylum Mollusca; class Bivalvia; order Pectinida; family Pectinidae; genus Argopecten; species Argopecten irradians. The sequence goes on along the minus strand of NC_091140.1, from coordinate 37,419,631 downwards.
CGGTAACTACCGATCGGTAAATCAGAGGTGCTCGGTAACTACCGATGTTTTTGCGCCGGGTACTCTGGATCTTCTCCATTCCGAACACTCGGAATATCTAAGAATAAACTACATTAGTTGTTGAGAGTACTTCATCATCGATACTCCAGAGATTACTATCACTGTCTTGATATCCACCCTTGGACTATCTCATAGTAAAACTGGAGGCAGTTCAGGAGAAAAAAACTGACCAATCACAGATCTGCAGAGACTTCCTCAAACCACAATGCACCGTGATTCGATTCTTTTGATTGACATCAAATGACCAAATTTTCCTGTGTCTTATGTTGCCTCCAGTTTTACTATGACATAGTCCAGTAGTGGATATAACGTCAGTGATAGTAACCCCTGGATAATCGAGGATAATGATACACAAACCAAAATGAACCCATTACTATTTATTCTACTTATTGTTTTTCTCCCTTTTTTCAGCGAAGGAGCGCGCATGCGTCCCTAAACAGACGTTTCCTTAAATAGCCCGAACCAGCAAAATAACGTTAAACAAAATACAACTGAACCACCTTGAAACTATGCATGAAAAAATGATAAATTATCGGGTGCCACAAAATGTCATGACATCGTAGAATTCCTTGAAACCCCTAGCGCGTTGTCTTTTCATCGTCTGATATATACGTGATATTATTACGTCTTCAACTGACTTTCAACAGATTATTTTACAGCACATTAAAACTAATGTACTTTTACTATGTTGGAGTCTGGGTAATAGCTTTGCGGTAATTAATAATACGCCTAGCAAGTCATTCGTGTAAAAGTACATCTCTTTTATAAATAAAAAAGATACCTTGCCCATAAAATAAGAAAAATATGATTTTCAAATAAATAATATCTAAAGTGCATGCCGACTGACCTTTTGTAACTATTAGACTAACGTTTATTATAATTGCACATGGTTTTCTTAGGATTGTCAGAAAATATAAATTTATAATAATAAAATTAACTGAAATTTATATAAATCACATTTCAAGAATGACAAATATGATGCTTTGAACATAAAGATCTGATTTCATATGCCGACATGACAACAGGGGTCAGATTCCAGCTGTATGGTAGAAGGTGTGTTTTTATAATGGTATTGTGTCGGTCAACACGGGAAAACTTAAAATGCCATATAAATATAACGCTTTCTATAGCCAGACGCTTCATATTGTTATAATGAGGTTTCTCACTGGCTAAACAACAAATCGATATTTCTGCCAGTTTATGACAAAGAACCGTAAAGATAATGTCATCGCAGCATTATTTAGTCTCATTTGCCATGTTGATTAAAGGCCGATAACTCTACCCAAAACAAAAGAAATCTATGTAACAATACCGCTATCGTTTTCGGATAGATTCTAAAGAGTTGATGATACTCGGAAGGTGTCAGATTTCAGATAAATCTCGAGCGATTCCGTACAAAAGATCGCTTTCAGCGCCATAATATATCATGTCGTTGTAACAAAAGAGTGAAGCAAGGAGCGTTTCTCAACGCTCTCTCTAAACATTACAATATCGACAAAAGAACTAAACGAGCCTGAATCGGATGCTTTTCTTACCGTATCCATAACACAAATACATAACGCGATGATTTTAATCTATACTATAGATAAGTATCGTGAGCTACCTATGAGGGATCCGTTAACATTTTTATTTTGAATCAACTTTTTTTATCTTCTCTGTCAATTGTCATCTTTTATTTTTCTCAAAAGCTATAGATATAAGTCGAACGTTAATCGCAATGATCTCTATATGATCTAATAATTCAAAAACAAACAAACGATTTTTATGGCATTAATGATATTTAAATGTCTTATTAAATGATGTATTTTTGATGATAATAACAACCATAAAATCAAAAGTCTGAATTCGTATGTATATAAATAGAACATTAAGTACTTACACACGCAATTAATCTCGTGCTATTTATATCGTCTCAATCAAGCATGACACCCGAGCTTGGAAACAAAGGGAGGTAACCTTGATAAACCGCAAAGAAAAGGAAGATTGTCTCCCCTTTTCGCACGGGTAACGCCGTCCTATAAACTTTGCAGTGCGAAATGGGAAAACGAACTTTTGCATTTCATTAAGCAGTGACTTTCAAAGCAAATTCAAGTAATTGATAACAATTTAAAGTCAAGAAAAAAAAGTTTAGGATATATAGGTTCGAGGAATACGTCGGTCATAGGAATATTGACAGTCAAGGTTCCCTTTGGATAAATATCATCAACAAGTACACACGAGAATGAATGACAAGGAGAAACAGTCAGTGTCATACTTGGACGAAACACGGCCAAGGACACATGAGGCACGGTCAAGGTCATGCAAGACATAGTCAAGGTCATGCAAGACACAGTAAATGTCATGAAAGACACAATCAAGGTCATGCGAGACACAGTCAAGGTCATGCAAGACACAGTCAAGGTCATGCAAGACACAACCAAGGTCATGCTAGACACAGTCAAGAACGCAAGGAGTCACGCAGTTAAGGCCACATAATGACGAATGTTGAGGTCACGAAACTACCAGCGAAGGTCACTCGAGACACAGCAGAGAACGCAAGAAGACACAGTGTTACGGCCCATTGACAGCCAAGGTCAATTACGGCATACAATCCATGCATTCGTTTTAAATATCCAAACAAAAGATACATAAGGATTGCATCTCAAAGATCACGAAAACACATAGGCAAGTAAGAACTTAACCACAGAATGTAATCTTTTTTATTTTATTAAATGATTATCAACATCCAAGGACACACGACAAGGACACACGAGACACAACCAAGGTCACGTGAATCACAGTCAAGAACGCAAGACGACACGCAGTAAAGGCCATATATTGATAGAAAGGAAGGATTTTGAAGATTATAAGACAGTGTTGCATACTGACCATTGGTTAGTGAACGTCCTCATTTGGCAAACCTCGTCCAGTTCCGATATACAGTGCCGGAATCATCCGAATCGTCAATTTGCCGAATGGTAACGTCCTATTATATAATTAACGGCTAAGGTTGTTGTCGGCGTTTTTTTTTTTTTTTTTTTTTTTTTTGTGGCTTTTTCTTCAGTCGAGAAATATCTTTCTGCGGAAGGTAAGTATAACGTAACATTTAATTATTTCTTCAGATGTAGCAGTCGTATAATCATTTTTTATCATATATATATACACATGTATCTCATTAAATCTGAATAATATCGCAATTATAGCTCTGCAGAGCTAATGTTGGTGTGTTACTCAATAATGGACGTTAAATAAAAAAAAACTTGCATCTTGTAGGTTTTTTTTATAAAACTATATATTTAGCTGTAATATCAAACTAAATGCACAAATTACAGTTTCGGTAATTTCTGAGACGAGCCACAACAGAAACAATTGTTAATGTCCATACACAGGTTTACTTACTGTACTCTTAATCTTTTATCTCCCTGGCTTAATTTTTCTCCCTTAAATAATAAATTTATGCTTTTTCGTATCATTAGCGAGTTTTATAAGGATCCTACTCTTAATATTCAATGTTGATTTACAAAACTCCTCGACTATCTTCCTTCGGATGGAATTCCTAAGCATATTTACCAAAATCTTAAAACGTTTTGTTTTGTTTTTGTTTTTGCTTTTTTTTTCAATTATTTGTAGATATTTTCTTAAAATCAATATTAAACATTGATATCACTATTTTTTGATATCATCGGGGTATAAAAGAAATTTCGTTTGCCAGAGAATTGGCCAATCAGAAAGTCGGTTTTAGTATGAAAAAAATAGAGAAAATAATTATAAACAAATACAATAGATAGATAGATTAATATGGATTTCTTTTGGAAAGTTGATATGAAAAAGGGACTTGCAAATGAATGTTCTCAAGTTGAACATTTGTATTACTTGTATGAAATGTTTGTCAAGAATGCCAATTATTTAAGACTGTATTCAAAATAGTGTCTTTGATATCATCCTGGAGGAACAAACATTTTATTTCGTCATCGAGATGATATTCAGAGTAACGTATCCGAGGACACCTGGGTAACGAATCTCCGTTAAAATTCAGAATACTTCTAAAACGTTAAGAAAGAAACGCTAATGTTACGGAAAATGGGAACAACATGCATGTACATTGTCATCCTTACGAAGCACTTTTGTGTCTAATTTATGCTAATTATTTCTATATGTCACATAAATTGTTGAAATTTGTATTCTCTGCAATACAATACGGTAATTTGTGAAACCTGACATTTGCAAGTGTTAATGTTTCAAAGCTTTAATTCTATTTCTTTCTTATCCCTTTTCTGCATTGATACTTTTTGAAATTGATGAAATTGAGGATTTTGAATTGACAAAAATAGAATGATTAATATCTTGCTTTACAGATTCAGTTAACATGTTGACAAAAATAGAAAAATAAAAATGCGGTAAAATAATTCCGTCCCTTTTCATTGAAAGAAGCAACTTTTGTAACCTTCTCCACTCTTTGGAATTGTGCGTGATCTTATTTGAGTTTTATTTATGTGTCTTCTATCAAGACAACAAATAAATAAATTTATTGAAATAGCTTGTTCGTTCATCTTTGTTTTTGCTCCTGCTTAGCGCTCAGCAAACGGGGAGTGGGACGACTGGTTCGCCCGTTGTCAGTATAATGTGACCGGGTGGGGTGTGTTGCTTGGTGTCTTCGGCGGCATGCTTCAGTGATATAGCACTATAAAAAGGGCAATAGTTCCACTATACAAGAAGACATAACATGAATTTACCGCAGTCTCCCAAAACACGCACCTCGCACAACATAAACGCAACACACCGCATACATGGGAGGCCGTCCTTACATGACCATAGCTGTTTATAGGACGTTAATTAATCAAACAAACAAACAAACAAGTTCATGCGGGACTATCGTCTCCAGCAATCGGAACTCCTCGGATGTAACTCTCGTAAATTGACATCCGAGGAGTTCCGATTTGCGTTTCCAGTGATGATGGAAGAAATGACGTTAGCGTGAAATATCATCTTTTCACCAATTGAAACAATAGTCCACAACAAACGTTATCGTGTATCACGTGGTACGTGAATTAATTAGTCCCAATTTGGTCCGCCGTCGTGTTGTTAAGGTTAAAACCAACCGGTTGATTGAGAGAACGCCGAAGTTTGATTGTTTTAAAGCTTTATGCTATAATTATTTATTTAGGTTTATGAAATTCAATCATATTTAGTAAGATTCCCATTTCTTGAAGAACTCTTTTCTCTACGCCGTTTTTGATCAGCCAATCAGATGCAACGTCACAGATGGTGACGCCATTTTTAGATTATGACATTTTTATAAGAGATTTTCAAGCCAATGAAAGTGCTTGTAACAAACATTGTTGTATAATTAATTCAATTCAATTCAACATTATTATTTACAATTGCATATGTTATTCGATGACTCAGCAAATAACAAAAAATGAATGAAATAAACATAAAATAGGTGATGTTTCATTTACAAGATGGCACATGTATAACGAATTTTGCCGGGAATGACCGATGATTGCCGAATGCGACCGACATAACTCGAATTACACAAAAAACTTCTAATGCATTTGAAACATATACTCCCTTCTATCATCACATCATAGAGATTGGTTCATTATGAATATGATGCGAGTTCGTTGACATGACGAAGCACATTTTAGACGAGAAAAGTACACCACCGTATCCTTCAAGGATGAGGAGAATATAACGTTACTAGAGATATGCAAAGTATGAATTTACTATATTTTAACAGGATGAACGTCTGTCCACGCTATGTCATCACCTTGAAAATACATTTATTTGGATATATTAAAGTGTTATACTTATCGTATTCATTTGAATAAGACATGGTCATTAATATCCGTATCTTATGTTAGCATAAAAGTCATGATAATATACATTTTATGTATCGTATAAAATAGTAGAATAGTCTTTAAAATAAAAATAAAAAGTAAAAATACTCCACGTTCAAAAGCCACGGCTTTCGAACGAAATTATAAAAAGAATCTATTTCATCTTGTGGCCATTTTTCAAAACCGTCAACAATGCTACACGGTGTACATTTAAAAACCAGCCAAGAGCACACTGATTCATGTATAACCAAAGGCATAAATAGCATTATGGAACTAACAGAGCAGAAATGTTAAATATTTTTGTGTACACAATTTTGAATTTATTGATACTGTAGAGACAATTATTCAAATGACAGTATTGTACCTATACAGTTATAAATATGTTTAGGGATGTCTTTCTTAGTTTACCCTTGTCGTCTTTTGGTATGGACCATCCTCGAACCTGCAGGGGTTACTATCACTGACGTAATATCCACCCCTGGACTATCTCATAGTAAAACTGAAGGTAGTTCTAGAAAAACAAATCTGACCAATCACATGCCTGCAAGGACTTTCTTTGAAGACTACAGAGAGTGCGACGCCAAACTTCAAAGTAGTATTTTCATATATACTCATATAAATGGTTTTCCCCACAGGGGAGTTGGGCCGTGTCTGCTCTAGATACTATACAAGTCCGTTATATAGCAAATAGAGCAGACGTGAGCCCCAACTCTCGTTACAAGCCCCTGTTGTTAACCCATAACTAACTAACAAGGCGACAAAACCGAAGAAATACTTCAGTAATTCGTAAACTTTTAGTTTGACCACATTTGTTTGGTGTCACAGTTTTACATATATATAGAGAGAAACATGTTTTAGAGCCAAACGCCTGTGGTTTGACGGCTTAGTAACGAAACACTCGTGTTTTGACGAACGCGTATAAGAAAGGATACGTTTTAGACCGAATATGTGACAGTTAGTATTTTTATAAAACAGCAAAATCCATCTCTTTAGTAGATTTGTCAATGAAAACACCATTAAACGGAGTACGCCACAACGCCCCAAACATTTGTAAATAGGCTTTTGTACTTCTCTTTTACTGATGGCATATGCTTATTTTAAATGCAGTATTAAATCGAGAAACTGGATACCAACTTCCCGTTTTTTAGTATTACTTAACTTTTCTAAATTTAATTCAGATGACATTTGTGTGAAGGAAAAGGTCATGGAGGTTCTTGATATTGTCGTCTGCTTCCATGGCGGACTCCGCATGAATTGTCAACTTACAACTGTATTAGCATTAACTTTGTTACATTGTGTTTGAGTTCACTCTGCAAAATAAAATAAGCTGTTTCAGAATGTCATTAGCAGAAATTGACTGTTTAAAATGTTTTTTAACTCTAAAATTGGGCTTCTTGTGGTATCAGCAAGTGACAAATGACGTTTGGAAAATGACAGAGCCGAAAGAGAACGAACAGAAATATAATTTATAAGAAGAGTTTTGACGAGATAACGAAACTCATTCAAACCGTGTCATCTTTTTGACATCTTCATCGTTATATATATATTTTTTGTGTATGGATACAAATAAGGTAGTTTAAATATTTCTTCCGCTGACATAATGTACCGAAAGCCCCCGACAGTTCAACGATGGACAAAACTTTTAGTTTTAAAAGACTTAAAACAAAATGTGTCATCAACTGAAAGAAGATGTGAAATTCAGAATGATATCAGACGCTTGAACGACACAGGCATTTTGTTTTGTCCAATGTTAATTTTTGTACTTATTTCGAATAACATTTTTATTTTAATGATCTTTATTTCTGACGTTTTACGTAGTCGCTACTGAATATTGTATCCTTACCATCATCCTCTGACGAGATTGAGAATGTAACACAACAATATTGCGCCCCTACCATCATCATGTGACGTGGTTGAGAACTCGACACAACAATATTGTCTCCCTACCATCATCCTGTGACGAGATTGAGAATGTGACACAACAAAATTATGCCCCTACCGTCATCCTCTGACGAGATTGAGAATTCGACACAACAATATTGTCTCCCTACCATCATCCTCTGACTAAATCGAGAATGTGACACAACAATATTGTTCCCCTAAAACTAAACTCGGATAAGACTGAGAATTTGGAATAGCAATATCTCATCTTCAGGATTACTGTTTGACGAGTCCAATGATACTGTTTCCAAAGCATCACGTAATAGAATGTTCTCGAGAGTGAAAACAAGAATATAGAGTCTCTTAGTCATTGCACTGGTGATTTCTGAATGTGAAAGGCAGATTTGTCTAATATGTTCTAACTGGAAGTTTTACATTACAAGTATTTTTTCCGATATTCATGTTTGCAGTGACCATATTCTGGACGTAGGTCGATGGTCGTTTGTTTGGTAATTTGGATTCTCTGTCCGACCAAATCCTACGTTAGGACAAAAACCATGAATAGCTCAAAGGAATTATTCCAAACAGAACCAATGTGTGACAAATAACCAAGTCAAATATTCCAAACCATTTTTGTCAATTAGTGAAAGACGCTCTTTTAGACTAATGATTTCAGAATAGAATGAAAATAACCATGCACCAGAAAAGTGGAATGAAAAATTTAAGCGCATTCCTGTTGTTTATGTTTAAGATCGTCATTACATACACAGACGAAAAATCACAACAAAGGGCATCTTGTTTTACATTTATCTGTTTGCTAAAACTATAATTAACATTTATAAGCTCCTAATACAACTAGGAACGAACGTTAGCTTCACCGCGGTACGGTAACATCATCTCAGCCATTCATGAAAGACGATTTTATGCAAATTATTTGAGATTTTCCCATGACCTGATGCACACATGACGGAAGTATAACGTATCTTCTGACAGCGCACTAATGTAGCGGAGGGACACATAGATAATGGTGACTCGCTCTTCTGTGGCCAAATAGTCCCACAGGTAATTCAAACCTGGACAACTTAAAACGGTAAATAGCGGTGAGCAGACTTTTAAAATAGTGAAAAGGTAATAAATTTCAATTAAAAGAGAGATTCATTTCATCGTATGATCCCATCTTTTAATCATTAAAATTTTCTTTAGACATTTTTAATCTTTATTACAATTTTTTACCGGTCTTGCAATATTTGGTTTCATCCCGAGCTTTGGATTTAGTTTCACTTTGGGTATAAGTATGCCTCGGCCTGGGTACGTTCTGTGTTCTCCCCACCCATTCCGTGTCAGCAGGGGTAAGCACTCTTTTGAGAGCCAGATTGTCTGATGATTCTACGGATTTCGGTGTCACCCATCCCAAACAAAAACATCCTTTGTTAGACACAATAACAACACCATGCATATTAATGGGACTCGAATTTGTGACAGTCCAGTTATAATATATTAGGAATTTAATTTAATGACAGAATTTTTTTTTGTGTAATTTGGCAGCAATTTCTTTGTTGTATAGTGTTATTACTAGATACGCAATAGATAAAGCAGTATATTCTGCACTGTGCAGTTTTTTTACGACAGTTTAATTTAAAGTTATTTTATTCGCTTCCTCCCCTAGAGTACCATAAAAAATCTTAAATACACAAACCGATGATTGTAGAGGTGTATGTATGTTGGTATCATGGATATAATTAAAATATAACTGCTATTTCTTTATATTCATGAATCTCGTTTTTCAGACAGTTTGCTCCCGCGTGCCTCTAGGCGTTGGCCATTGCTACGATACTATGCGATAACAGAAATGACGGGAATATTTATAAAAGTAGACACCAAGTTTATCCTTTAAACAGTATCCTATAATAACCAATCTTATTCATCGCTGCCGACGAAAACGAAGTTTAAAGTGTGTCTTTTTAACAGTATCCCATTACTACATAATAGTGATGATGACATGAAGGTTAAAAGACACTTGAGATAAATTTATGTTTTTAATTTGCAAAGCATATAATGATGCTAGGTATATTCATGGATGCAATTCATAATGAAATGAATTCGTTCATGGTGCACGTATATCGTTAATATCATAATGAAATGAATTCGTCCATGGTGCACGTATATCGTTAATATCATAATGAAATGAATTCGTCCATGGTGCACGTATATTCATGGATGCAATTCATAATGAAATGAATTCGTTCATGGTGCACGTATATCGTTAATATCGAAAAGCATTATCATGGTAAAACAAAGCGACTTTTCGAGATTTACAAAGAGTTATTCAATGTTACTCAAACAAAAATGATGCATATTCATACAGATGTAAAACGAAAATTCTTTCATAAGAATCATTCACGGAAACAGAGCATATTCTTGAAGGGTGCGAATGACATTTATTCTGGTGTAAAACATATTTCTAAAAGATATACATAAAAGAGGTTGGCACAAATATGCAAATCCATGGTGAATCACAGTTGTGGCTCTATATAAGATATAACAAGTTGTAAACGAAGCATAGAGATAATCCGCCTTCAAACGGAGAAATGCATTCATAATTTCATGGTTGCCGAAAAGCTCTTCGTGAAATAGAAACAGCTAATCGCGGGGTTGAATTATTTTAGTTTTAATTCACAGATTCATCCGAATTCGCGATATTTAATTCCTCGCAAAATTTATCAAAGTTTTGCATATTACAGATGTGTTAATGACTCAACTCGCAAAAATAAACCTCTAGTTCATTAGTTTATATGAATCAGTTAATGTACTAACAAACTTCCGTACCAGTGTAAAGGAGCATTTCATCATCGGGACACTTGATGAAATTGCTTAAATTTCCAACTAAATTTTTTTTTCAGATGTCATAGTGGTATAGTTTTATAATGAACTATTAAAACTGTTGAAACAATTTCAGTTATCTTGTTCTATAACTCAAGTATGTATTCTCATATAACACAAGCTAGTAAAACGATTCTGAAACTCTCACCAGGGTAGCCATTTTGAAATAAGATGCATTCTGCAAATTTTAATGTCTGACTTTCCATATCTGTATCATTGTTACTACATTGGTGGGATATTTATCATTGTGGACTCATCATTGTTCTGTTCTCTTGAAAATCATAATTAATCAGTCAAAAGTGGCTCGGATAAAATTCTATCCTGCACTGACTATACAATGGGGTCATGTCAGAGGTCTATTTTTCATTTTGTCGTTTGTTATTATGTCTATCAGGAGTTGAACTACTTTCGCATTAACGTTATATCGGGCAGAACTGATGAATTTTATGCAAACAATTCTTAACTTTAAGGAACTCTTTGACATAAAATTCTCCATAGGAATTCCAGAAATTAAGAAAATTGAAAAAAAATCTGAAGCTAAGGAACTTTCCTCAATGCTTTCTTATAGGATTTGAAAAAGTAAATGTTGATGATATTGAGCACTGACTATATCAATGTTGTATTTACATGTATGTCTATCTATGTTAAGTTTATAATTTCATGTTTAATATATATATATAATCTTAATTTAATTTCATTGAAACTACATAAATCTGTTTCATTCGAAAGAATGTGCCTTTTATTGGTCTGTATTTGCATATTACAGAGTTATCTACCTGTGCGGGTAGGTATTGATTGTGGCGTCATGTGATTGCGAGCATAACGTCATACTTTTCAGAGCAAACGACGCGAATTATACCAATCCCTCCCAGGTTTCATTGCGGTCCCCACATGAAATTGTGGGGACCGCAATGCACCTTGGGAGAGATTGGAATTATTTCACAAAATGATGATGTTACAATGGATATCTACCCGCACGGAGGGGGGCAACTCTGTAATATTCAAAGACAGTTACCATTGGAACAATGATACAAACCTTTGAAGTTTGTATACTTTTGTGCTGTCAAAACCTTTTTTTTGTGTTGCGAAAAGACATGAATCAGAAAGGAATACATTAGCAGTTGTGTAGGAATTACGTTTTCGTTTTTCATCAATCGCTTCTTTGTTGAGATTTATTTGTCACATCCGTTACACACAAAAGGAGTAGAGGAAACGCTCCGATTTCATTAATAGGAGAGTATTTGTGAAAACAAATTTGGCATTAAATCATGCATGTTATTATATAAAACCTGAGTTGCATAGCTTAGTATACAAGCGCTAATTTCACACCTAACTAAGGATTCTGGTAAATACGTTATTTACAATATGATGCTAATGTTCCAGGTGGCAGCACGGTGCAGCAGTTGTGATTCTTATTATTCAAGCAGACGACATCTTTTTTTACCGTTTGCATGTGAAAAGGTATTAGGGCAGATTTCACGAAACTTACGACCTTCTCCAAAGAACTGCGAATGTGACAATACCAATGTTTTGCAGAAGATTAATAAAATAAATAAATAATAATGTTTTAATTTCTTTTGTTTATTTGTGCTTTTTCACTAGACAAACGGAATATTTACCTCGTTCGAATACAAATTCGTTTCATTGGTATTAAACAGGTTTTTAATTGTTCGTGGATCAAATTACGCGAAAACGCTAAATCATTATCCCCACGAAAATAAGCGGTTAAACAGTGAAAAAATATGGGTTATCAAATAATTAATAACCGCACGTTACATCGCGTTTTGTATTACATTGAATAGGTACACGTGCGTTATATTTAGCGAGCACAAGGCGTGGCTACATACTTACGGCGATCGGTCAATTTAGATTACCCTCCGATTTTTGCGTATTAGCTCCATTACATAGGTAATGTTATGCTGGAATGAGTGGTCGCATAGAAATTGAATTTTGAATAGGAAAATGATTTTCAGCAATTGAAACGTGACTATTTATACATATAACATATTACGTCCATATTTTATAATTTTGAACTTAAATTTTCATCAAAATTTTGATGTCATGCAAGCATTTTTAGTTTTGCCTAAGAAGCATGAATAGAGAATGGAAGACCGAGAGTTTATGCTGGGAATACGGAACACTTCACCTTGAGGTCAGATTTAACGTAGACACAGGAGTGACCCCGATTTGTTTGAATGAGGGAGTATATCTTTAAAATCTGTTGCTTTATCACTTAATCGTTATAAACTTCTCAGTGACATTTATATCTGAGGACATATAAATGATTTTCATTTAAATGGAAATCGTCCGTTTTATATAAAGTTGAAACTAATACATCACGATGTTGTTGGCAAACAAGGAATAAACAGATGTGCTATCTATGTCAAAACCAGCACAATGTTAACGTGAATGAAATGAATAAGATCTACTTTTTAAAGTTGAAGGTGTGAAAACATCATTGACTGGATTAGTACTATAGATATAAGGGGAAGATTCTCAATGACATTGATGAAATCAAAATGTCAAGAGGTTGTATTATTAATGACATTTTCATTCCGGCTAACTACCATGTGTACGTATATTAATGAAGCTGTCCTATAGTTCGACTACATACCTTTTGTCTAGCATGGGAATACTTTAACTTTTTATGCCAGTTTTATTTTTTTCAAAAAGTGCAACCGCTTTTAAAATTTAAAAGCTTTCTTGTCACTCATATAGTTGCAGTTCTGTACTTTACTTGATGTGATATTTGAGTTTTCAATTTTACACATTTTTAAGAAAAATAAACAACCTAATTTAGCTGAAATAAACGCACTTATGTCTGTTAACCATTTTCGAACTTGAAGAATTGTATATTTTTTTTAATCTTTCATTTCATCTGCTTGTAAACGGCTTTTTTAAAATTTTGTATCGAATTGAAATCAATGATCACTTTGACACGATTTTTTTATAATTAATTCATAAACCAGTAAGAATAATTACACGAATGAACTCTACAAGAAGAAAATACAATGCATTTAAGTGGCGTTTTCTAAATACATCCTCTAATTATGGCCGTGTCAAAGTATACTTGACTTAATATATTACTGAAAAAAATGATGCCTTATTCATGTGTATGTTCAATCCCAAATTTCGTCATATCTTACTTATATTCCATCGGATATGTTTTTAATTTTCGTATTAGGTTGCCGTGTATCGGTAAGTCTAGCCTTTATCAACACTGAAGAGTCATAGGACATAGAACCACTGGCGATTCATAGTAGAGGTAAAATCACTGGCGGTTCATAGAAGGACGTAGAGTCACTGACGAGTCAGAGAAGGACGTAGAGTCACTGACGAGTCATAGAAGGACGTAGAGTCACTGGCGAGTCATAGAAGGACGTAGAGTCACTGGCGAGTCATAGAAGGACGTAGAGTCACTGGCGAGTCATAGAAGGACGTAGAGTCACTGGCGAGTCATAGAAGGACGTAGAGTCACTGGCGAGTCATAGAAGGACGTAGAGTCACTGACGAGTCATAGAAGGACGTAGAGTCACTGGCGAGTCATAGAAGGACGTAGAGTCACTGGCGAGTCATAGAAGGACGTAGAGTCACTGACGAGTCATAGAAGGACGTAGAGTCACTGACGAGTCATAGAAGGACGTAGAGTCACTGGCGAGTCATAGAAGGACGTAGAGTCACTGGCGAGTCATAGAAGGACGTAGAGTCACTGACGAGTCATAGAAGGACGTAGAGTCACTGGCGAGTCATAGAAGGACGTAGAGTCACTGGCGAGTCATAGAAGGACGTAGAAGTCACTGACGAGTCATAGAAGGACGTAGAGTCACTGACGAGTCATAGAAGGACGTAGAGTCACTGACGAGTCATAGAAGGACGTAGAGTCACTGACGAGTCATAGAAGGACGTAGAGTCACTGACGAGTCATAGAAGGACGTAGAGTCACTGGCGAGTCATAGAAGGACGTAGAGTCACTGGCGAGTCATAGAAGGACGTAGAGTCACTGGCGAGTCATAGAAGGACGTAGAGTCACTGGCGAGTCATAGAAGGACGTAGAGTCACTGACGAGTCATAGAAGGACGTAGAGTCACTGACGAGTCATAGAAGGACGTAGAGTCACTGGCGAGTCATAGAAGGACGTAGAGTCACTGACGAGTCATAGAAGGACGTAGAGTCACTGACGAGTCAAGAAGGACGTAGAGTCATGCGAGTCATAGAAGGACGTAGAGTCATGCGAGTCATAGAAGGACGTAGAGTCACTGCGAAAGAAGGACGTAGAGTCACTGGCGAGTCATAGAAGGACGTAGAGTCACTGGCGAGTCATAGAAGGACGTAGAGTCACTGACGAGTCATAGAAGGACGTAGAGTCACTGACGAGTCATAGAAGGACGTAGAGTCACTGACGAGTCACAGAAGGACGTAGAGTCACTGACGAGTCATAGAAGGACGTAGAGTCACTGACGAGTCATAGAAGGACGTAGAGTCACTGCGAGTCATAGAAGGACGTAGAGTCACTGGCGAGTCATAGAAGGACGTAGAGTCACTGGCGAGTCATAGAAGGACGTAGAGTCACTGGCGAGTCATAGAAGGACGTAGAGTCACTGGCGAGTCATAGAAGGACGTAGAGTCACTGGCGAGTCATAGAAGGACGTAGAGTCACTGGCGAGTCATAGAAGGACGTAGAGTCACTGGCGAGTCATAGAAGGACGTAGAGTCACTGACGAGTCAGAGAAGGACGTAGAGTCACTGACGAGTCATAGAAGGACGTAGAGTCACTGGCGAGTCATAGAAGGACGTAGAGTCACTGGCGAGTCATAGAAGGACGTAGAGTCACTGCGAGTCATAGAAGGACGTAGAGTCACTGCGGTCATAGAAGGACGTAGAGTCACTGACGAGTCATAGAAGGACGTAGAGTCACTGACGAGTCATAGAAGGACGTAGAGTCACTGACGAGTCATAGAAGGACGTAGAGTCACTGACGAGTCATAGAAGGACGTAGAGTCACTGCGAGTCATAGAAGGACGTAGAGTCACTGCGAGTCATAGAAGGACGTAGAGTCACTGGCGAGTCATAGAAGGACGTAGAGTCATGGCGAGTCATAGAAGGACGTAGAGTCACTGGCGAGTCATAGAAGGACGTAGAGTCACTGCGAGTCATAGAAGGACGTAGAGTCACTGCGAGTCATAGAAGGACGTAGAGTCACTGGCGAGTCATAAGAAGGACGTTGAGTCACTGACGAGTCATAGAAGGACGTAGAGTCACTGACGAGTCATAGAAGGACGTAGAGTCACTGGCGAGTCATAGAAGGACGTAGAGTCACTGGCGAGTCATAGAAGGACGTAGAGTCACTGGCGAGTCATAGAAGGACGTAGAGTCACTGGCGAGTCATAGAAGGACGTAGAGTCACTGACGAGTCATAGAAGGACGTAGAGTCACTGACGAGTCATAGAAGGACGTAGAGTCACTGACGAGTCATAGAAGGACGTAGAGTCACTGACGAGTCATAGAAGGACGTAGAGTCACTGACGAGTCATAGAAGGACGTAGAGTCACTGGCGAGTCATAGAAGGACGTAGAGTCACTGGCGAGTCATAGAAGGACGTAGAGTCACTGCGACTAGAAGGACGTAGAGTCACTGACGAGTCAGAAGGACGTAGAGTCACTGGCGAGTCATAGAAGGACGTAGAGTCACTGGCGAGTCATAGAAGGACGTAGAGTCACTGGCGAGTCATAGAAGGACGTAGAGTCACTGACGAGTCATAGAAGGACAGAGAATCACTAACGAGTCATAGAAGGACGTAGAGTCACTAACGAGTCATAGAAGGACGTAGAGTCACTGGCGAGTCATAGAAGGACGTAGAGTCACTGACGAGTCATAGAAGGACGTAGAGTCACTGGCGAGTCATAGAAGGACGTAGAGTCACTGGCGAGTCATAGAAGGACGTAGAGTCACTGACGAGTCATAGAAGGACGTAGAGTCACTGACGAGTCATAGAAGGACGTAGAGTCACTGGCGAGTCATAGAAGGACGTAGAGTCACTGACGAGTCGTAGAAGGACAGAGAATCACTAACGAGTCATAGAAGGACGTAGAGTCACTGACGAGTCATAGAAGGACGTAGAGTCACTGACGAGTCATAGAAGGACGTAGAGTCACTGACGAGTCATAGAAGGACGTAGAGTCACTGACGAGTCATAGAAGGACGTAGAGTCACTGACGAGTCGTAGAAGGACGTAGAGTCACTAACGAGTCATAGAAGGACGTAGAGTCACTGACGAGTCATAGAAGGACGTAGAGTCACTGGCGAGTCATAGAAGGACGTAGAGTCACTAACGAGTCATAGAAGGACGTAGAGTCACTGACGAGTCAGAGAAGGACGTAGAGTCACTGACGAGTCATAGAAGGACGTAGAGTCACTGGCGAGTAATAGAAGGACGTAGAGTCACTGGCGAGTCATAGAAGGACGTAGAGTCACTGACGAGTCATAGAAGGACGTAGAGTCACTGACGAGTCATAGAAGGACGTAGAGTCACTGACGAGTCATAGAAGGACGTAGAGTCACTGACGAGTCATAGAAGGACGTAGAGTCACTGACGAGTCGTAGAAGGACAGAGAATCACTAACGAGTCATAGAAGGACGTAGAGTCACTGACGAGTCAGAGAAGGACGTAGAGTCACTGACGAGTCATAGAAGGACGTACAGTCACTGACGAGTCATAGAAGGACGTACAGTCACTGACGAGTCATAGAAGGACGTACAGTCACTGACGAGTCGTAGAAGGACGTAGAGTCACTAACGAGTCATAGAAGGACGTAGAGTCACTGACGAGTCATAGAAGGACGTAGAGTCACTGGCGAGTCATAGAAGGACGTAGAGTCACTGGCGAGTCATAGAAGGACGTAGAGTCACTGGCGAGTCATAGAAGGACGTAGAGTCACTGACGAGTCATAGAAGGACGTAGAGTCACTGGCGAGTCATAGAAGGACCTTGAGTCACCAACGAGTCATAGAAGGACATAGAATTACTGACGAGTCATAGAAGGACGTAGAGTCACTAACGAGTCATAGAAGGACGTAGAGTCACTAACGAGTCAGAGAAGGACGTAGAATTACTGACGAGTCATAGAGGACGTAGAATTACTGACGAGTCATAGAAGGACGTAGAGTCACTGACGAGTCATAGAAGGACGTAGAGTCACTGGCGAGTCATAAAAGGACGTTAAATCACTGGCGAGTCATTAAAGGACGTTAAATCACTGGCGAGTCATAGAAGGACGTATAGTCACTGGCGAGTCATAGAAGGACGTAGAGTCACTGGCGAGTCATAGAAGGACGTAGAGTCACTGGCGAGTCATAGAAGGACGTAGAGTCATGGACGAGTCATAGAAGGACGTAGAGTCACTGACGAGTCATAGAAGGACGTAAGAGTCACTGACGAGTCATAGAAGGACGTAGAGTCACTGGCGAGTCATAGAAGGACGTAGAGTCACTGACGAGTCATAGAAGGACGTAGAGTCACTGACGAGTCATAGAAGGACGTAGAGTCACTGGCGAGTCATAGAAGGACGTAGAGTCACTGACGAGTCATAGAAGGACGTAGAGTCACTGACGAGTCATAGAAGGACGTAGAGTCACTGTCGAGTCATAGAAGGACGTAGAGTCACTGGCGAGTCATAGAAGGACGTAGAGTCACTGACGAGTCATAAAAGGACGTAGAGTCACTGGCGAGTCATAGAAGGACGTAGAATTACTGACGAGTCATAGAAGGACGTAGAGTCACTGACGAGTCATAGAAGGACGTAGAATCACTGACGAGTCATAGAAGGACGTAGAATCACTGACGAGTCATAGAAGGACGTAGAGTCACTGACGAGTCATAGAAGGGACGTAGAGTCACTGACGAGTCATAGAAGGACGTAGAGTCACTGACGAGTCATAGAAGGACGTAGAGTCACTGACGAGTCATAGAAGGACGTAGAGTCACTGACGAGTCATAGAAGGACGTAGAGTCACTGACGAGTCATAGAAGGACGTAGAGTCACTGACGAGTCATAGAAGGACGTAGAGTCACTGGCGAGTCATAGAAGGACGTAGAGTCACTGACGAGTCATAGAAGGACGTAGAGTCACTGGCGAGTCATAGAAGGACGTAGAGTCACTGACGAGTCATAGAAGGACGTAGAGTCACTGGCGAGTCATAGAAGGACGTAGAGTCACTGGCGAGTCATAGAAGGACGTAGAGTCACTGGCGAGTCATAGAAGGACGTAGAGTCACTGGCGAGTCATAGAAGGACGTAGAGTCACTGGCGAGTCATAGAAGGACGTAGAGTCACTGACGAGTCATAGAAGGACGTAGAGTCACTGACGAGTCATAGAAGGACGTAGAGTCACTGACGAGTCATAGAAGGACGTAGAGTCACTGACGAGTCGTAGAAGGACAGAGAATCACTAACGAGTCATAGAAGGACGTAGAGTCACTGACGAGTCATAGAAGGACGTAGAGTCACTGACGAGTCATAGAAGGACGTAGAGTCACTGACGAGTCATAGAAGGACGTAGAGTCACTGACGAGTCAGAGAAGGACGTAGAGTCACTGACGAGTCGTAGAAGGACGTAGAGTCACTGACGAGTCATAGAAGGACGTAGAGTCACTGACGAGTCATAGAAGGACGTAGAATTACTGACGAGTCATAGAAGGACGTAGAGTCACTGGCGAGTCATAGAAGGACGTAGAATTACTGACGAGTCATAGAAGGACGTAGAGTCACTGACGAGTCATAGAAGGACGTAGAATTACTGACGAGTCATAGAAGGACGTAGAGTCACTGACGAGTCATAGAAGGACGTAGAGTCACTGACGAGTCATAGAAGGACGTAGAGTCACTGACGAGTCATAGAAGGACGTAGAGTCACTGACGAGTCATAGAAGGACGTAGAGTCACTAACGAGTCATAGAAGGACGTAGAATCACTGACGAGTCATAGAAGGACGTAGAATCACTGGCGAGTCATAGAAGGACGTAGAGTCACTGACGAGTCATAGAAGGACGTAGAGTCACTGACGAGTCATAGAAGGACGTAAAGTCACTGACGAGTCATAGAAGGACGTAGAATTACTGGCGAGTCATAAAAGGACGTTAAATCACTGGCGAGTCATAAAAGGACGTTAAATCACTGGCGAGTCATAGAAGGACGTATAGTCACTGGCGAGTCATAGAAGGACGTAGAATAACTGGCGAGTCATAAAAGGACGTTAAATCACTGGCGGGCCATTAATTTGTGTGTCGTATGAACAGTCCATTAAACAGAACAAAAATATAGATTTAAATGTGTTAATGCTTTTATATATCGTTTAAATGTTTTTCAACGGTCTTATATCATAACTGTACCCAGATGAGGTGAAAAACTAGTACAGTCTGTTCACTGTATTCTCACTTTGTTGTCAAATGCATTTACATTGTTAATCTTCAGACATTCACATCAAATCCTATCCACTGTAACTCTACCCAACATCCTAATCCGGTACTATTTCATGCTAATTTGTCAGTTATAAGTGTGAACTAATTCTCGAATTAAAAAACATAATGGAAAATATTAACTTTCTGAATGATACAAAAAATCTTATGAAAAGACAGGAAATTGCATACTGCAATAAATTTTCAAACATGTGGTGTTTCCAAAGTTCAACGAAACCTTAAATGAGGTTATTAATACTACACAGTGAAAATGTTAGACTTATAGCTCCTTAGTTGATCTGCAACTACTAAATGTCAATGGTTGGTTAAGAAAATACAGAAATTTATTCAAATAAGTTAACGTAATTTTATATAGGGATTTAATGTTTTGACACGCTATCGTGTTAGTGTCCAGAATTTAGTGAGATTATTTCGGCATTCTGTTCTAAACCTTATTCTATAGGATTAACTGTTTTTCTTATAGAAGACTATGAATTTATAAACAGGAATAGATGTCATCTAAATGTCAGTGCGATATTAACACCGATGGCACAATGTATGTAAGGTAACTGTGTTTTAATCTTCGAGGAACGTGAGATGTATCTTTATCTAATCCGGTATTACTTTTGTTTGAATTAATGGACCGAAAACAAAGGAGGCGTTTTGATTTTCCGAAGTTTTTATGGTTCAGTCGAGAACAGTAGTAAGGCTACGAGACTCACCATGGTCGAGCATTTCTTTATCAAAACCAGATGTTGCTATTATAGAAGTGGTTATTTTGAAAACAAGAGAAGAGAAGCGTTGGCTGAAGACACAGAGATAATATTATAATTTTATAATTTTGCTCCGTCTTGATGACACAAAACATCTCAAATAGGTATTTTTTCTTTCATTTTGCACTGAGGAATACTAAATTTCCACCTTATAGTTATGCTCGTTATGCGCCATGTGGATTTTTAAAATTATTTTTCGAAAAAAATTGCCATCATAATAATGAGAGGTAGACGGAGAGAGTGACAGAATGATAGACATACAATAACAAATATTTAGATTGGAATAGACTGAAAAAGATAGTAAGAAAAAGCGAGAACAGGGCTGAAAGGAGAGTATTCAATTAGGCAGTATAAAGACTGAAAGGGGACCTGGAAGGAAGATTCGGAAATAAGGGAGACCGAGGCTAGACAAAGGCTGACTGAGTCTCTACGAGCAGTAGTCGTAGTGCCAATTGAGTTACCTGGTTGCCAGTGATCGACCAAATCCAAAACTGAAGACTTTCTTACATAACGCATGTTCGAGTATTTCCCTGTTAAGCGTACCACCAATGGTTCAAACAGGGTTTGGTCACTGAATCAGTTGGCAGTCACTGGCCATACATTTCAAGAACGTCCGTAAATGGCGTTGACAATCAAAATGATGTATATAAAATTGATAGGAAATCATTAATGCTTATCATTCTCATCCATGATTCACTGATCAACTTATCGGGCAAGATGTTTCACATCTGTTGATATATCGGAAGAAACACTTAAGGGTTCTATAATGTGTTATCTTATTGTAAAGAATCTAATTGTTTGGCATAGCGGATAATAAAGAGCTCCTCCTGGGGTTGGGGGTCTTTAATTATCATACATTAAAAATCCATGACGTCATATTTAACAACAGGATAACATGGGTAGCACTATAACGTTTTACATATACGATCCTTCCGTTAAGGTAGCGCCCTTTTGATTTATAACCACTGATGTTCCCACAGACTTAAGGTTACAAGACACAGGAGGAGTTTACGGTTGTAAACCATTAATTATGGTTGATACAGATATAATTTTTCATTTTCCCATAGTAAAACCTGTACGCTATTTAAACAAATCTATCTGGATGTAACCGTAAAATACACTAAAAGAGTCACAAAATACGAAATAAATTTGCAATCACAGCAGCTGTCGTGCGCTGCCATGTGTGGTTTACATTGTGCTGTCCAAATCATACGGACTATCATTCGGGGTAAAGTCTGAATGGAAACGAATTAATCTGGTTTGGATTGACGTGCGCCTTATTTTACCTACATGAAGACAGGGGGAGAATTACATTCAAATTGATACCAGGACGAACATGCACAATAAACTCTTGTCCGACAATTCACAGAAACGAATAATTCCTCGATGCAATAAAACGTGATATGTTGAATTCCGTAGGGGGGCCGCTTATAACATTGTCAAGAAGCTATATTGTTCAAGGTGGGCGGACTTCAAGTCTGTAACTGTAGATAAATTACTAGAGATTTTTAAATACAAAATTTGAATTACATTTTGTCATTTCTTTTTTACTGTTTCGTGAAATGTTTCAGTTTTTTTCGTTCATTCATGCATGTTTTCATCATTTGTAAGGTAAACTTGCTTGGTGAGGAGGAGAATTTAATCAGATATTATTTACTAGTATTTTTCAATGCTTAATAACTACCTTGAATTTATTATTTACTAGTATTATATAAACTTTAATACATCATATATTATATAAAATTTAACAAGTAATAATAAATAAGGTAAAGGGATTTTTTTTTGCTATTTTTCCTGTTTGATTATTTTGATGTCTGTATTACAATTATTTCCGTATTTGATATTTTCATACACTGGTAAATAAAAAAGTTAACACCAGACACAAACTAATGACGAGACACTGAATCTGTATTAAGTCCTAATAATTTTAGACAAATATATATACATGTAATTCAAAAGACCAAATGGTCGAAGTCCTAAACCAACATCAATATCTGAAAATCTTTAGAAAAAACTTGCACGAAAATGTCCTTGTTAGTAATTCGCAAATTTCAAAAATAAACATGTTACTTCATTGTATCATATTTAATTGTCATATCCGGTGACCTTAGGTAATGTTGTCATTACGTGAAATGAAGAGTCTTAATGTTTATTGTCAACAATCGGAATACCTCTTACTGTATCATATGTCACAATATGATCTTTTCAATGCACTCGGAACGTGTGCACGATTTGTATGTACAGTGCTAATGTTTTAGCAACACGAATGGTCGCGAGCGATCGAGGGTATGTTGTCCACATCAAGAAAGATCAGTTTCGATTTTTTAGATAAGTCACTTAAAGGGTAAAGAGGATGAACCCGATGTCTCATATCAGATAAGAATAAATGTTTGTAATTTGTAAATATACCCAGTTGACATTTTGTAAAGATAACTCATCAAAGATTGCATTACCGGGATTGCGTTAATTTCAGATAGAAAATCCTTAACTGTTTCACGTGAATCACCGGATAACCTTTTACCTAGTTATCAAGCTATATAAAAGGGTTTTTACTTACGCATATTGTTGCTGAATTAGGATTAGGAAAAAAGATGGGTTTAATCCTTGATTTAAGTAAAATTTCATTTCGTTTCACTTTATTATTTCCTCTCCTTTTCAACACATATATGGTATCTGACGATGCAGGCTATCGGTGGTAAATATTAATAATTTGCAGGTTATACGTTGTAAGATCTTTCAGGCTTACATAAAACAGCAGATGGATAGCTTAAGTACCCTGCCAAAGTATTTTCAAATGAGCGCTGATATTTATTTTTATTTTTTTTCTAATCTTTTTTTTTTTATTTATTTTTGCATTTGAAGCTTATTTTAAAACAAATATTAATTTCACAATATGAATTTTGAATATATCTTTATTTGTACCCTATTTTCAAATGATTTTTGATTTTCGATTTAGTTATATTTTTTGTATTTTTCAAATCTGTAGATTAAAATGTTGTATACTGGATTGGATAGATATACAAGCAAACTTAGGTTTTGTTTGTAAATTATTGAAAGTGTTTATCACTTGCACCTTTAAACCCTTAATCATTTTTGCAACTCCTATTTCTAAAATAAGCTACATCACATGAAAACAAAACTAGAGTTACTCAGAGATGTTCTTAAAGACCTTGGAGTGAAATACGACAGGCTTATATGAAAAATGAACCTTATTAACACTGTCATTGGTCCTGCTAAATTTAAAGTATCAGTATTCAATGAACATTTGTATGAGATTGAATTCGTTAGGAAGGTATGTAAACATCTGCACAATTCGTCCGGCGTAAGGCAAGCACGTGTGTGACTCATGCAGAGACGGTTTCACTAACCAAGATAAGATCAAAGCGACAAGATGATACCTTAAGATAAAAATACACATTTCTTATCGATAAAGAAAATGCAACATTATAACCTTAAAGTGGTATGTAAATTGAAACAGTAATGATTTATAAACACATTTTTGTTTAAAGAAGTTTTGCACGTGTCTTGTAATGTTACAATGTATTAGCACAGTCAATTAAACATATTTGTTAATCGTATTTCTGATTCAACGTTTTAGTCTGACACATTATGTAAATGATAAGTTTGATGTGTCATATGCAGCAGTCATCTGATATAGATAAACTGTATTTGTTAATTATTCCTATTACCATAAGACAAGATATATTGCACATTGTTGATTTACCATTGACCTGGATGACCTCCAAAATTTGCACTCAGATATATTTGAAGAACCACCAACATAGTGCAAATATAAACAGCAGTTTACATACATTTACAAACAAATTTGAAAACAAATTCTAATTAATTTACTATCATAACTTTTATCGAATATGCTGGTTGACACAGATATTTCAAAACGTGCGAGACGTCATGATATGGAAAAAAACATAGGGTGCGTTTTGTTCCCTTAGTCATCTTCATAAATCTGCGTGACTATTTTTACATTCAGCTTCATTGTATTTACGAGATAAACATTTAGTGAAATAAATCATCCAGGTTAAAATATTTATGTCTAATTTGAGACATTAAGTTTATATCGTCAGAGGAATAGCGAAATCACGTAAATATGATTCTGATTTTGACAACTTTTCCAGAGAAACATAAAAGGTTTCATGGTGAAATTTTAATGATTAAATACCAATCCGAAGTTGGTCAAAACCACGTATTCCAAGAAAAAGACCTAGGTTCATCTTGAATAATTTAATACAACTGGGATAAAGAATTAGTTGATTGAAGATTGAAATAGTTTAAATCAGTAATCATCGAACCTGATTGGCTTGATTTGAGAAACGTAATTTTTTGAAATCTCCAATCAGTTACAGGGGATTAATAAAATGATAAAAAAGAGTTTCTCATAGGAGTAAATATATATGCTTTTGACATAATATGTAGCATGGTGGGAGAAGTACACGACGTGAAAAACTAATATCCCCCTAAAATCGGATATACTAGGCTTTGTATTTTCTACGATGACTCTGTAGGAGTAGTACCATCAGTTTAACCAATGGATAGCATTGAGTTGATAAATGCAAAACTTCGCTTGTTCCAGGAAGAAAACACAAATTGATACACGAAATAGTGTAGGATTGTTCAAGTTTCAATTTCATGAATATTTCTTCATAAATATCAGGAAGAGTTAACTTTCAATGAAGTCACCGAAACGTGATCCTTATCCATACGAATCGGGGTTTCTAGATTTCAGCATCTTCTTATCAAACATTATTTACATATTTACCCCTCCAAACTGAAAATGGAACGTTCCAGCTTATGATTTAGAAGGATTCAAATATATGTTAAGGGGGTGAATGAGCTAATTATTTCCTGTTTGGCAAGATCTGTATGACAAAAAAATGATGTTGAAAGTTCCATAATGAACTCTATACGATTTCAAAGAAGTTTAATTGCTGACATGTCGTAGATGCGGAAGAAAACGAAATAGAACACCATCAAATGTGAATCCCCAAAATGCTCCAATCCCTTTATATCTTCCTCACGCGGAAGTAGGGAAGCACTGAAGATGAAATTACTTTCGTTTTTAATATTTATGTATGCAGATGAACTGTTTCTCTGATAGTGAATCTTCCGTAAATGTAACGCAACCAAGTATGAGATGATGTTATTTAAGATATTGATGAGATAGCTAGCGTGACATTAGGGTAATTCGACATTTAGAAGTCCCGTGTTTACCTTCCGTGATACAGACGAGGATGCTACAGCTTTTACGCGTATCAAATTTTGAGCTTTCGATAAAAAAAATGCTAGACTCAGCATATTGTTCTTTTGGTGTGGGTCGATAGATCTGTTTACATATCCTATCTCTTGGACCTTCATATGGACAAGTTAGTTGGTTCTTAATGCATTGCTATCGTGTGTTCATTTTTGTATTTCATATCGAAATAATTTTATGAAAAAATAATAAAATGTTATTCACAGTCTTACAATATGAAAAGATGAGCATTTACTTAAGGTTTATATTTGATAAGGTTTGACTAGTTTAACGCCCTATTAACATCCCATGTCATTTAAGAAGGGAAGCCAGAGATAAACCATCGACCAGCGGTCAGTACCTGGCAACTTCCCCATGTGGGATTCGAACTTTTATAATGACATTGTTGATATTATATCAATATATCTAAAGTCAGATTAAATATAATTTATTTTATGATGAAATTTATCGAATCGTAATTTTTATATCATTGATGGGGTTTAGTTTGTATTTCTGTATTCCTATGAACTAGACTTATAATCTCACTCTATTGGGTAGAAAGCCAAAGTAAGATTTTTCCAATAATCCGCCTGATTTCCGTCCTATAATATTTTTGCATATATCACTAGTATGATTATAACCTCGAGCGCTTTTCATTGGCTGGAATTTCATTGTGAAGTCATGCTGTGTGGCTAGAAATTAATTGTGAAGTCATGACGTCACGTAATCATTGACTGAAAATTCATTGTGAAGTCATGACGTCACGTCATCATTGACTGGAATTGATTGTGAAGTCATGACGTCACATCATCATTGACTGGAATTGATTGTGAAGTCATGACGTCACGTCATCATTGGCTGGAATTCATTGTGAAGTCATGACGTTACGTCATCATTGACTGGAATTCATTGTGAAGTCATGACGTCACGTCATCATTGACTGGAATTCATTGTGAAGTCATGACGTCACGTCATCATTGACTGGAATTCATTGTGAAGTCATGACGTCACGTCATCATTGACTGGAATTCATTGTGAAGTCATGACGTCACGTCATCTTTGACTGGAATTCATTGTGAAGTCATAACTTCACGTCAGTAATGCATCAGGATTCTAGGACGTCTTGACAAAATGCTGGTTCTCGCTGGATTTTTTGTAACACATTTTGACGTTGAGGTTCTTCGACATATGTCTTTGTAGAGATGTGGTAACAAATATCGCAAAGTGTTCATTTGACATTATATTTCATCAAACTCGTCTCGTAATGAACATTCATATTGCTTTGATGTATCTCACTTGTAGCGACAGCTAGCTGAGAGTAGACATGAAATGACGCTATATATGTATACTTCATAGGCTTACTCTACATTTTTCAAATTGCGGTCAGTTTTTGTGAGTGGTATTTGGTTGCTCATGAAAATCAAATGTCGTGAAACTGAAACTGTACACCTGTCAATTTCGTGAGTGAATCAAAATATACGTTGGGTAATAAAACATTTATGTTATGGGGGTTATTTCGGTCGACAAATGCTAATTCTATTATAAGGATTAGATGAATTATGAAAGAAGAATCCAGTTTACGACAATTTATGAGTAGATGAATCTAATAACTGAGCAGTACGCAGTTCAAGAAAAACATCGTTAATATCTAAGTTATAAGTTAAGTATTGTTTTATTGTTAAAGTTGAAAGGTCATACCTGATAACAGATTTTAATGTTGTTGTGTTAGGAACAGTATCACAGTTACAATAACTGTATGTTCGGGAAATCCTTCATGTACCGCATATATACAGGCTTTTATGATTTACTTTTTAATATGTTGATTATTAAATAGATAAATGGTCCTCACACTGAATATTTTAACACAGTTTTGATATACCAGAAACATGTCTTGCTCTACCTTACTGCTTATTAAATAATTCTACGTCGTTCAAATTTCAAAAGTAGATCTGATTCCGTATTCCGATAAGGTTGATGAAAACATTTCTGTTTCGTTTGCAACAGTATCATGGCCAATTTGATTAACATTTTGACCCATTTCTTTTGCATTCAGTTTTCCAGTGCCACTGTTGTATTCAATTATATCTATTTCTTTATTGACTCCTTTTTTGGACGCAACAAGATAGACAATTTTATCAGTAATAAGAATTCATTCAATTTGTCTATAATGACGTTTCAACACAAATTCATCAAGTTTTGTTATTTCATGGGTTATCTTTCCTTTATTACTTTACATTTGATAAGCACATTCAATTTCTTTCTCTCAATGAGATTTTCATCAAGTTATGAACTAATACACACATTTAAAAAACGCAATTTGCAGTTAATTTTATTTATTTATGAAATCTTAAAACAAAAACAATTAGTCCAACATCTTTAAATCGAAACTCGGCTTCAAGCTCACATCTATCACATTCTATCTCGACACTCCAGCCAACAGCACTCAAAACTCAAAATAAGATAATTTCAAGTTTATCCTGACAGAATCCAATCCCGCTTTTAACGAGAATTTTCATTGACCTAAAAATTTATCTTATGACACTTTGTACTTCATAACGATGAGCATAACGCCACCGTTTGTAACGTTTCCTGTGATTGGCTGATTCCACAGCGTAGCAACGTTTTTTAGAGTTTGGTTTGTTTAGTTTTACGTCCTATTAACAGCCAGGGTCATGTAAGGACGTGCCAGGTTTGTTGGTGGAGGAAAGTCGGAGTACCCGGAGAAAAACCACCGGTCAGCGGTCAGTACCTGGCAACTGCCACAGATTCGAACCCGCATCCCAGAGGTGGAGGGCTTGTGGTAATATGTCGGGACATCTTAACCATTCGGCCACCGCGGCCTTGTTTTTTAAGAGTCCTTTAAGAAAGTCTTATCTGAGGGAGGTAAGGTGAATAAAACCGATATGAATATATGTATGAATGAAAATATATATATTCAAATAAACCCATCTTTAACGGATTTCGCTTCATCTGATATATAGGTATCTTCCTTGTTTAAATGGCTTTGAAATATTTTCATAAGTGAAAATATTAAAGGTGCGAGTTATTTGCATTAATTACAAGCTATGCTAGTCAGTTTACACATCAGTGGAGTCAATATGTCTTTTTCTGGCTATTTTATTCTTTCTTCCCTCGTTGCTGTGTTACCATCACAATACCTTAGCCAGACTTACATGGTATTTATGGATATTATAAATAATAGATTTCAGATTAGATGATGTCTCGGAAAGTCTTTTGGTGATTTTTGTCAAATTTCATTACTTTATTATGATATATTTCATGAATATGTAACATATTCATGAGAAAACATATTCATCAGCCAATAAAGCCTCGGATGGCAGTTTAGTTTTATTGGCACCTTTAACCGCTATAAGCCTTAGTATGGCTCTTTCTTCTGGTTTGTTTGCTATTATAAATGATACTGCAATTTACTACTCCTAATGCTGATACTGTTGTTGTTGGTGTTGTAGTTGCTGTATTTGTCGTTGTTTCTACTGTATTTGTTGTTGTGATAGCTGAATTTGTTATAATTTCTGTATTTGTTGTTGTAACTACAGTATTTGTCGTTGTAACTACTGTATCTGTTGTTGTAACTACTGTATTGTTTGTAACTACTGTATGTGTTGTAACTGTACTGTCTTGTTGTTGAATTGGTGAATTTGTCGTTTTAACTGTGTATTTGTTGTTGTTTACTGTCTTTGTTGTTGTAATATGAATTTGTCGTTTTAACTGCTGTATTTGTTGTTGTAACTTCTATATCTGTTGTTGAAATTCCTCTTTTGTCGTTGTTACTAAGGTTTTGTTGTTGTATTGGTGAATTTGTCGTTGTTTCTACTGTATTTGTTGTTGTGATAGCTGAATTTGTTATATTCTGTATTTGTTGTTTTAACTACTGTATTTGTCGTTGTAACTACTGTATTTGTTGTTGTAACTACTTGTCTGTTGTGTTGTAATACTGTATTGTGTTGTAACTACTTTGTGTATATGTATGTTGTAACTCTGTATTTGTTGTTGTAACTACTGTATCTGTTGTTGTAACTACTGTATCTGTTGTTGTAACTACTGTATTTGTTGTTGTAACTACTGTATCTGTTGTTGTAACTACTGTATCTGTTGTTGTAACTACTGTATCTGTTGTTGTAACTACTGTATCTGTTGTTGTAACTACTGTATCTGTTGTTGTAACTACTGTATCTGTTGTTGTAACTACTGTATCTGTGTTGTTGTATACTACTTTGTGTTGTAACTACTGTATCTGTTGTTGTAACTACTGTATCTGTTGTTACTACTGTATTGTGTTGTAACTACTGTATCTGTCGTTGTAACTACTGTATTGTTGTTGTAACTACTTATTGTGTTGTACTACTGTATTGTTTGTAATACTGTATCTGTGTTGTAACTACTGTATCTGTGTGTACTACTGTATTGTACACTGTATCGTGTTGTAACTACTGTATTGTTGTTGTAACTACTGTATCTGTCGTTGTAACTACTGTATTGTGTGTAACTACTTATTGTCGTGTAACTACTGTATCTGTTGTTGTAACTACTGTATCTGTTGTAACTACTGTATTGTTTGTTACTACTACTGTGGTATACTGTATGTTGTGTGTAGTGTAACTACTGTATTTGTGTTGTAACTACTGTTCTGTGTTGTAACTACTGTATCTGTTGTTGTGTAACTACTGTATTGTCGTTGTAACTACTGTATCTGTTGTTGTAACTACTGTATCTGTTGTTGTAACTACTGTATCTGTTGTTGTAACTACTGTATCTGTTGTTGTAACTACTGTATCTGTTGTTGTAACTACTGTATCTGTTGTTGTAACTACTGTATCTGTCGTTGTAACTACTGTATCTGTTGTTGTAACTACTGTATCTGTTGTTGTAACTACTGTATCTGTTGTTGTAACTACTGTATCTGTTGTTGTAACTACTGTATCTGTTGTTGTAACTACTGTATTTGTTGTTGTAACTACTGTATCTGTTGTTGTAACTACTGTATCTGTTGTTGTAACTACTGTATCTGTTTGTAAACTACTGTATCTGTTGTTGTAACTACTGTATTGTTGTTGTAACTACTTATTGTTGTTGTGTAACTACTGTATCTGTGTTGTAACTACTGTATTTGTGTTTAACTACTGTATTGTGTTGTAACTACTGTATTGTTGTTGTAACTACTGATGTATATGTGTTAACTGTATTGTTGTTGTAACTACTGTATCTGTTGTGTTGTAACTACTGTAATACTGTATGTTGTAACTACTGTATCTGTTGTTGTAACTACTGTATCTGTTGTTGTAACTACTTACTGTGTTGTAACTACTTATCTGTTGTACAGTATGTTTTGTAACTACTGTATCTGTTGTAATTGCTGTTGTAATTGCTATATTTGACGTTGTACCTGTTGAAGTTGTTATATATGCTGCTGATGTTGCGACTGCTATTTGCTCTTACGAACACTTTTGTTGTTTTTACTGCTGGTATTTCTGTTGTTGCTATTGATGCTGTTGTTGTAGCATTTCTTGTTATCCTGTTTTTATTGTTGATATTGTTGTTGTTGTTGTTTTTCGTGTAATTGTTAGTTGTTGTTGTTTCATAAGCATGTATTCTACAATTAATGCTGTTTTAATATTGAATTGAACAGAATTTAAAAAAAAATCATATATCATGTAGATGATGAATAGATACAATGTAATTGGTACGTTTAACTTTAATGATGAATTGCATATATTTGACATATTGCCATACCAAACAGGATAATGCGGGAAAAAATAACTTGAAAAATCTTGTAACATACGAAACATGTCATTTCGTATATAACCCTTAATAATAGATTATTAGTTTTATCTACAGAACAATTGACAAAATAAAAACAAAAAATAATTGTTGACGAAAATTGTAAACATAAGAATAATCTATTATAATGTATTTGTAAGCGAAAAATATTGTAGCTAATATATCAGTTTAAATGGATTTGAAAATAAGACATAGTTATGTATTGATTCAAGCAGTAACGTATATCAAGAATTACTGAAAAGAAAATATATTAATATGATTGTTGCTTTAATTGTCACTATTATCATAGTGAATCAGCTGTGAAATTATCATTAATTTGTCAATGGAAATCAATTCTAAACATGTTCTACATATACAAATGTATATACTTGATAGCTCAGGTACCAGTAAGTAGATTATGTATATTAGTTACGTCGTAACTGTTTAATTACATTTTTAATTAACGTTTTAATTTCCTGCTTAATTACCTGACACACTGGGGGTATTTGACAACATTTTAATTCCATCTTAATGACATTTAAACATGATCGATGATATACTTGGTACTTTGAGGACTTTATCACGCGGAAAATGAAGAGGATTAAAGGTAACTGCTTATATACTAGATGTATCGTGTATTTAATGATACGTTCATTGTATAAATTTTAATAAGACTAAATTAACTTCAGGATTGATCTCATACGAAAATAGGAATTAAATGCAAACTCGTAAAGGGTAAAGATATACGAATAATTCTCTAGCGGAATTTAATGCGTTTTTTTCTGATTTTGAAAGATGATACAACGGTATTTTATTGAATCCTGTTTTTTCTCTCTCTCTATTTAACTAGAAGGATGTTTAGGTGACTTATTAATTAGTTTTATAAGAGGTCTCTAATGACTTTGAAGAAATAAATGGATTATATATGTATATATAGCAACAAGTGTTTACGGAATCAACAAATACGTTTTTGCTACATCAAGTAGGAGCATGCCAAATGAAAAGTACATTTTCTTACTGTAACGTAAATAAAATGACAACCTGCTTCTATGCTAATATATTTTAAACTATTTAGGAACAGTTTTAGTTTTGTATTATATCCTATTAACAACCAGGGTCAATCAAAGATGTCCAATGGCTAGTAGGTGGAAGAAATCCAAAATATCCGGAGAAAACAACCTGGCAACTGCCCGCACGGGTTTCGAACTCAAACTGAAAAAAATAGCTAAATTCAAACTGTGAATATCAACTTACTAAAATAAGTAAAAACAAATTTCTATAATCCGAAGTTAGGTTAAACAACGATACACATAAATAATATATATTATATAACAGTTAACAGTTCTAGTCACTATTAAATATATATCTGGGGACATTAACAAATAATATTATGTGGTAAAGGTGAAATATTTCGGATTATTAAAGAATAATTGTCTATACAATACGATTTGAATCGTTGTACCGTTATAAAAGAATTGATGTACCAAGATGTAAGTTGTTGTACTACTAAATGAATTTTTGTACCGATATCTATGAATTGTTGTTTCACTATATGCATTGTTGTAAAACGATATGAATTGTCGTACTACGATATGATTTATTGTATCACTAAATGAATTGCTGTACCACTATATGAATTGTACCACTATATGAATTGTTGTACCGATATATATATGTGAATTGTTGTATCACTATATGAATTGTTGTAAAACGATACGAATTGTCGTACTACGATATGAATTGTTGTATCACTACATGATTTGTTGAACCACTGTATGATTTATTGTACCGCTATAATAATTGTTGTACCACGATATTAATTTTTGTACCACTATATGAATTGTTGTATCCCCATATGAATTGTCGTACCAAGATATGAATTAATGTATCACTATAGGAATTGTTGAAACACTGTATAAATTGTTGTACCGATATATGAATTATTGTACCACTATATGAATTGTCGTGCCACCATATTAATTGTTGTACCACTATATGAATTGTCGTGCCACCATATTAATTGTTGTACCACTATATGAATTGGTGTACCGATATATGAATTGTTGTAGCACGATATGAATTATTGTACCACTACATGAATTGTTACACCGATATATAGGAATTGTTGTATCACCATATGAATTGTCGTACCACGATATGAATTAATGTATCACATTGTACCACATGTATATGAATTGTTGTACCACTATATGAATTATTGTACCACTATATGAATTATTGTACCACTATATGAATTGTTGTACCACTATATGAATTGTTGTACCACTATATGAATTGTTATACCACTATATGAATTGTTGTACCACTATATGAATTGTTGTACCGATATAATAAATTGTTGTACCACTATATGAATTGTTGTACCGATATATAAATTGTTGTATCACTATATGAATTGTTGTACCACTATATGAATTGTTGTACCACTATATGAATTGTTGTACCACTATATGAATTGTTGTACCACTATATGAATTGTTGTACCACTATATGAATTGTTGAACCACTGTATTAATTGTTGTACCACTACATGAATTGTTGTACCACTATATGAATTGTTGTACCACTATATGAATTGTTGTACCGATATATAAATTGTTGTACCACTATATGAATTAATGTATCACTATATGGAGCATTATGCCACTTAATGAATTGCTGGACCACGATATGGATTATGTCCAATATGTCCATTCGGCGGTATGGGCTTGACATTAAAATTTCCTATAATCTCCTGCTAACTGCACCTCTATAACACCAATTAGAATGCATTTCTACTATTACAAATATTTTTCCCAAGGCAATAAATAATGACATAGGGTTTTTTGTCGGGAGCGTATGCATTACTCAGACAGCGTCCCCAATAGTCGTACCTTTGTCATTGAAGAAATCTGTGAGACCATGAATGCGAATTAATGTTACATTATGCGACATTTTCCACATAGATGATAAAAAACGACTTAAATTTCATTTATTCTGAATATCAACTCATTAGTATCAACACGATGTTTTCCCGAAATATAATATTCAACTAACGCACATTAAAAAGATCGAAAAGTCATTAACAGGTTTTTCACAAATAAGATTCAAAACTTTTTATAGTTTATTGCTTAAGATGTTCGGTATTATATCTCAGAGGCCCGTTACGTTTCACATATCATGTTTACTGTTAAATATTCAAATATAAAGATGAAGAAGCAGTTATCTAGTTTCCAGGTGCAGAGTTATCTCCGTATGACAGCATCTACCCGAACCCGTGAGAAACTACCTGCTTGTTTACTAATTTGACCTTGAGTTCAATCACCCACATTCACATCTTTCTGCAATGTCAGGTGTTACGACTAACGGCAAATCTTGTTACAGTTAATATCTCCGCACTGGTATCTTTCTTGGTGCATAAATGTTATTACAGAGGTATCCCTAACATACTTTAAAAGTGGAAACTGAATGATTTTTCAACCATAACGTAGATAAAGTCATATTTGTATAAAGTGCTCTATAGCCTAACAATACCTTGTATCTTAGCGTCTCGAAGGTTTTAGTGCACATGTAACGGTCGCCTGGAGCAAGATTTCCGTCGTACGGTAAAAGGCGTTAGACCAGCCTATCAGCCAAATAATAGGTAAGTATGGGGTGTATCCACCGCAAGATTGATTTCTTATTGTACAAATACGGAACTAACGGTGTTCCCATCAGATACCACCCCTGCCTATAATTATCCGGGGTTGAAAATTACACCCTTCACACATTTGATGGCATCTGTATGTGCGAAAACGAAGCCAGGTTCTAAGCAATCTGAATCATTTGTCGCCCTGGCGTTCAGATAATAAATTGCTTTCTACCTATTTCATTGATCCGTTTGTCTCGTTTGATTGCATAGATTTTCGTCTAGAGGATTGATATTTGCTGGAAGTATACTTTAACTGTAATTATAGCTAATTTATCTATGACATTTGGTAATTGATGCTCGTGAACGAACGGTCACAGAATGATAGATCTACGAAAGTCTCTCATTAAACCCTAACACCAACTTCACTTGTTGTCGCCTAAACCATCGTGGACCTCGTTCTAGGTCAAATTGCCAAGACAAACGATGTCACGCAGAAACTGTAGATCCCAGGCTGGCCTTGGAAACAAATCGTTGAGGTCAGCTTTTTTATGAAATGAAATATAAAAACTTGAATGTAATGAATATTTCTTACCCCCTGTAAACTACAATGTTTTTGGCGAATACAATATTTTTCTCGTTTCAACATGTTGACGAATAAAGAGGTAATTTCAGAGGTCAAAGTTGAAAATTATGTTTTAATTGATTAATTGAATGTTTTGATAAGCCTACAAGATGTAGTTGACCCTAAGGTATCTAAATATGAATATGTTGCTTACTAATTAGTGACCGTAAAACAGCCCAAAGTGATAACGCTCAATTTTAGCGATAATCTAATTTTGAATGTTTGCAGATATTATTTTGCTGCAAAAATTGCTATTTTGTGGGAAATCCCATTTTAGCGATAATTTGACGACATAAAAATGCTAGTTTGTTAATAAGAAAAAAAGAAACAAAATACATAGAACGTTATTCGAGTCTATTTTCAAATTCAAAAATGGCTTTAAAGGGGACTGCCGCCTCAATATGTACTTTAACAGTAAATAGTTATTAGTGTTTTTAGTGATAACAAATTGATAAACAACATTAACAACACTGGAACCGTTATAACGTCATAGCAAAGTAAAAAAAATGCATTTAATTTTGTAGAGACATTTAAATTAAGACAAGACCATATATTGATCTATTTTGAGTGATATCCTCAGGCTGGCAAACAGCGGTATCAACAAAGTTTTCCACTCAGAACCGGAAACTTATAAAGTGATATTCTTCTCAATAATGCATATCGATAGAGCTTATTGAAGGAATTTAAATTATAACGCAAGTTTGTACCATCCTCGCGTAATGAATGACCGGATGTACTTCGGTTTTATGTCAGACTGAACCGTTAGAATCCCCCTTCTTAAGGTCAGAGTTTAATGTAATAAATCATTCTGAAGGAACATTATCAGTTCCAATTTCGCCATTGGGTATTTTTAGTATTTATACCAAAATATGTCGGTTTTAGCTACCTTGAATCGCTACGATAGGATTGGTAGTTTTTTAAACAGTTGTGCATTGAAATGCTATATTGCGTATGATGGTCTCAAATACTTAACCATGTGGTGCCGATAAATAAAAAAAAACCTGCTAGTATCAATCAATGTAAACATAGCTGATGTAATCCAATGTCTATAGTATTATAATTTTTTAATTAACACTACATAGACAATCGCAGACATAGTTTTAAAAAAGTTAATAAACCCATGGATTCTTTTTGAGAAAGCGTCCGCTAGCTACTTCATTAACGTAACCAGCCATCATAGCAATTCAAACCAGGATTGCAGTCAACTTATGTAGTGAGATTTGTACATAATAAAATCCGAAATAAAAGTGAATAAATAATGAAAGCTTTGAACATCCAAGGCAAATACTTACAAAGTCTTATATGGTGAGGTTATGGTGAGGCCAAATTCATGGTTCTTTCACCGCATCAGAAATGATATACTTTCAAATATTAAGTTTCAAATAAATCCTACTATTAAGTTTTTTCTGAATGTTGTTTATATAAAAATATGATTGCACTCGAAGTCTTTCTGTACTCCTTGTGTGATTGTTAAATGATTTATTATTTAACTTTGAATGTCCTTTGTACTTACCTTATGATGAGGACAAACGGTAGTGTCTACCTGTATATATGTGTAAGTGTAATGTTACTATGGTAACTTAACCTTTGTGATACGCTCACCATCTTCCCATTGTGTATTCTTTGCTTCTCGCCGAGGGGTAAGCTGTTATGTTAAAAGATCGTTCATCCTTTTACCTCTCCTCATGGCACTACAATACCATGTATAAATAAATACAACAAAACAGTTCTTACTGTTAAAATTGGTGAAATACTACACTTTTCAATTTTATCGGATACCATTATGTTTTGTGAGAAACTCCCATTATCAACTCAAATAAAACGTCCGGATATGCATGAAAATCTTATTAAACTTTTTATATACAATGTGTCCTGTCGCACGAAGAGTTTAATTCCATTTGACATTTCGGGCCAATTTCCAATCATGACATTTATAAAGGGAAGATCCTATGCATTGACAGAGAATGTTTTTCTTGGATTTCAATATATATTTAACTTGAAAGAAAGCTAGTAAAAATGTCGATTTTGAGAATGTTTTTCACATTTTTCCACCCATTCACGGCCACCAACGAAAACACAACTGACATGAAAAATCCAACCGTTATCTGATTTCACGTTGACACCTGAATACCTTACCTGGCCCAGGTATAAATGTTCATTACGTTAGCCGCACAGGTGTTGGTGACACTTTCCAGTTTTCGACAAATATCATTTCGTTTTTTTCCTCGTTCCATACTATAGTGTAACAAAATATCCTGTTATATTTTAACGGACCGTATTGTCTGGTGCTACCCTATCCGGTATTCGGTACTCAAAAATACATTATAAGTCGACGCCCGTCCTAGATGGCACCTTTGCCAAGCCTTCAGACAAGAAAATTTATAGTATATATCTATGAGACTAAAATACGGATGTGTCGTCATTTTGAAGATATTCAAATAATCTATTCAGTGATTCTATGTGCTACATCGAATTCCTTACTTTATCTTTCTTTCGTTGTGACTTTTCTTTTTGTTTTCTTTTCTTTTACTTCTTTTCTTTATTTTTTATTCCTTTCTTTTCTTTTTTTTCTCTTCTCTGTGTTTCTTCCTTTGAAAATTAACTTGACATTTAGGTATGGTTGATTTTTAATCAAAATTGAAATCGGGTGTCAGAATTAATTTTCCCAGAGTAAAACAGATAAAAAGAAAATATTCAATTTACATTAAAATAATTACCAACACTTCTATGTTAAGTCTAAAATATTTATTAACGAATTATGGCTGAAATGTTTACAATGCGGAAAAACATGGCACACTGTCATGGTAAAAAGATAAATGTGGAATTGGAACACAAAGATTCCAAACACACAAGAACCCGAAGATCTTACCTTGTTGTGTATGGTATGCAGTATTGGTCTGTATTTGTGCCAATTTACGCTAACATGATAATCAAATACCCAAATAATAGTTCTGTGCAAGAGACCTTGGTGCTCTGTAAGTGAACATTAAGTTTAATATATCATTGAGCGCTCGCCCCTGTAAGGAAGGCTCTGGGTTCTGTCCCCGGCCGAGACACACCAAAGTCTATAAGAGTGGTAGTTTCTGCTCCTGCTTAGCGATCAGCATAACGGGAGTGGGACGACTGGTTTGCCCGTTGTCAGTATAATGTGACCAGGTAGGGTGTGTTGCTTGGTGTCTTCGACGGCATGCTTCAGTGATATAGCACTATAAAAAGGACAACAATTCCACTATACAAGAAGACACAACACGAATATACCGCAGTCTCCCAAAACACGCACCTCGCACAACATACACGCAACACACCGCATACATGGGAGGCCGTCCTTACATGACCATAACTGTTAATAGGACGTTAATTAATCAAACAAACAAATCTATGGCTATGTTAATGCGAATCACTTGTCCTGTGAGTGACCATTTAAATCGCCCGCTATGACTTTATGACGTTTTTGGATAACGATGTAAGCGGCCACCTAATTATGAAGTTTCTATCTAAGAGCAGATATTGGAACATCATGTTGTTTCCCAACATTATGATGCAAAAGAAATGTATTGTGCCGAGCTAGCAATTTTATGATACCCATGTTCAGCGAAGAGACGAAGGAAGCGACGCTGATGGATCAGAAAGTATACAATCTAATATGGTAGAAATCACACATTATTTTTAAATATGTCAAACGAAATTTTTGGTGACATATTACCCCGAAGCAGATCACCCGTAAGCACAGGTCACGGACGTTTTGTACTCAAATGAAATATGTGATCATTTCATCGACCCCCTACTGGTCCATGAACAAAGCCAACAGGAGGGGGTGTTAAGAAAAAAAAAACTGGGACGATTTTTATATATACAAACTTACATCTATATCATATTGCTTATCGTGAAGTATATATTTTCAAAGCATTTTCAATTTGTGATGGGTAATTATGACCCAGTTCTATCATTCCAGTGGCCTTTCTATACATCTGGTTGAAAAAAACTTAATAAATAATACCACCATATTTAAATGAAAAGGAAGGGTGACATCAAGAAAATAGTAAATGTGTTGCTAGGTGACATATCTGTAATCTGGTAGGTAGTCGGTTTCTATACAGTTATTACAATTGTTTGTACGATTTACATCCCAGAGTAATTCTTACCGGTATCCTATCATTTTTACTAAAAATGTTTCAATAAGTTATGTGAAATTTAACTATTCATACATGTACGTTATAGAAGGGAACTACACGTTTATACCCCCTTAAACAATATTTCTCGATCTCCCTATGACCACTAGATTCGTAATGACAAAAAAAAACGTGACGTAATACACACATCTGAATGCCGGAGCAACATAGTTAATGCTATACTAAAAACCCTTTCCATCAAATTTTGTTCATATTTATCTGGATACAAATGCGTTTCTTGAACTCCAACATACGTTTTATGTGTTTTTATATTCACATTTTAATATAAGAGTACATGTGATAGCATTCCTCAATTGTTAGCAAACAGTACACATATCTGATTTTGGATTCCTAATACATGTGAATTTTTTCCTAAATCTAAAATTTTCATGACTTGTTTGAAAGGTCACGAGTTGACATCAAAAACGTGTAATATTTTATTTATTACTTTGTTACTGTTGAAGGCGTTAGGAACGACATAACTTCCCTTTGAGTTAATTTGTGATGTCTTGAGCGGTCTTTGAAAGGGTGTGAGCGAACCAAAGCTTAACGGTCGGTTTCCTAACACATAAATCTTTACTGTCAAAGATACCATACCACCGTGGCAAACCGTGTTTCGATAACACTTTATAGGAAAATACTCGGTCATAATTCTATTTTATGATTTAGTGATTACAGATAACGTTCTCTGATACATATAGCGGTATTCGAACCTAAAGTCCGACGGTGGTTAAAAAGAAATATTTACCCCCACCCGAACTACTTTCACAATGCTATCACATGTATCATCTTTTCAATTGCTTGCCCTGTGCTATTAGGGTGTCGTAAATGCGATTAAAAGGTGTTTTCAAAATCTTTCCGGCTATCATTTTCCAGATCAAAGGAGTGAGAGTAACTTGTCCATAGTTCTACTGATGATAGCCGATATGTTCCGTTATATAAAACAGATTCACACAAACAACCTCTGTAACGTTACCGGCTTTTCTTTAAACGTAACACATAACCCCATCCAAACATTTATTGTCGAAATTTAGATCTCGATGGGGAGTTTTCTTCTGTCGTCTGGTGGTATTTTGGTTCATGATTGGCTTAATTTCCTCTTGTTCCGCCTTTCTGAACTGACCATTGTATTCCTTGAATTTTATTGTATGTTTAGAATGTTCAAGGATCTCGAATTTCGTTGGTTTACGAGGATATGACACCTCTGCTTATCATTGACTGAGAGATTCGGACAAACAACATGCCGCCTTTTTAAAGTATGTAAAATGGTAAAAGTTATTGCTAACCAGACTCCGGAAAGGTATAAACATACAAGACAAACTCGGATCATTATATGTAGAAAAAAATTGTAAAACACAATTTACTACCTTCGTTATTTCTATTTGCTTTTTTTGTTGACAAAATAGTTTGTTTATTAAAAGAGAAGCCTTTGGAAAATTGTATGTTTTGTCTTTGGCTACAATGACATTTTAATGCACTGCATATCATCAATTAACAGATAAATGTTAAAGATGATCCACCGCCAAAGCATAAACGATACCCATCATTTTAGCAATAACTGATGTATAATCATGTTCATATGTGTCTGATTAACAAAAAAATGCATTTCAATAATTCATTTTGTTCCTACTGCATGCACAATCAGCATTTTAATCCATATAGGGCATAGTGTCAGGGATTTTTTTCGGGGCGCAATTTATTATTTAAAAAAAAATCATTTTGAATTGAAATACAAAACCCAAATTTTTCAATGGTGCCGATGACATAAAGTAAGTAACTTGTGTCACTGAAGAAAAATACTAATTCGTCTGGTCCTGTTTTTGATAGAGAAAAGATACTATTTGTCGGCGGTGGAGCATCTTTAAGGTAAATTTCAACCCATTTAATTTTGAGCTAGAGAATCTTAAAAAGGACTTCTTGACCTTCACCTAATATTTAAAAGCAATCGTCATTAATAAACACGTATCCTGCAATAATGCCATTATAATTTTATGAAAACGCCTGAAAGGAGGAAATCATGAGAAAAATTAAGAACAATGCATGTTTCTTTGAGAGGAGGTAATATAGCATTAACTGAAAGT
This sequence comes from Argopecten irradians, assembly GCF_041381155.1. Taxonomy (NCBI): domain Eukaryota; kingdom Metazoa; phylum Mollusca; class Bivalvia; order Pectinida; family Pectinidae; genus Argopecten; species Argopecten irradians. The sequence goes on along the minus strand of NC_091140.1, from coordinate 37,377,240 downwards.
AAAATGGAAAACTGTACAATGGATCTGGCTGGAGTCACAGACCTTAAGATCTTCTTATGTAGAAGTTGTTTTAGGATGATTCCCGGTCATAAAACGAGTACTGTGCTAAAAACACCACTAGATTGAATTTCTCTATGTACTTTTTAAAGATATATTTAGAATTTGGAATTAAAATTAGAATTATTTTATAGTTATCAAAGCGAAAAAAACAAACATTATTCACACCGAGTGCGCAAAAGTTCAAAGACCTTTCCGGTAAATAGATGCTAAGTTTTGACAGCAACCTGGCAGGTATATTTGGTAATTATATGAGAGTTGGAGGTGATGCGTGGGGGAGGTCAAAGGTCGCCACACAGAGATAAAAATGACAATATCTGTAATTTGTTGTTATCCGATTTCAAAAGAAATATGTATCCGCTTCCTGCATCTTCTTGTGGTATCAACAACCATATACTGTAACCGTGTAACTCTTGTTACAATTCCTTAAAGTGCACGTGCACGTTTCATTATGTACGAACGTTATAGTGTATTGTTCAGTATATATTTTGTAAGACGTTTTAAAAATCTATGCTTTAATTAAGAGTTTTTTCTTGTTTTACAATGTGGAAAATAATAAGGACTGTTAAATGATATGTTGCTTATGAGGTGGAGACAGGTACAACACGAATCGGAAATCATGTGGTATGTGTTCGTAAGTTCAAAGGTTAAAGATAAGTAAAGTTATGTTAATTATGTATTATATATATATATATATGTAACTAGACAAGAAAACAAATCGACAATAAATGTTACTGGGAGACAAAACATAAAAACAGCTTTGTACAAAAAATGGAGATAACTAATTTGAGATAACTAATTTCAACCGAATAAACTAAGTTTATATTCGTGTGAAAGATAAATATACGGAGTTTAAAACATGAAGAGAAGTTAAACCAATACATAAGAGCAATTTTTATTTCAAAAAGAGTTATCTATAGAGACAATTTACACAAATAATTAGAGCATCCAACATCATTCAATTCTATCCGCTACAAAAATAGAAATAAAAATACAAAAACAACCCCAAATTCACAAAAGAAAATCATTAAAAAACGCTAGAAAATAATAAAGTTTTAGTTTTTAATCAAACTTTTCATTGTCTATCTTAACAGTGATTTAAAAGCTTACAACTATTTATGACAATATTGAAAGTGGATTTTAACTCAACGATCGCCGTGTACTTTTAGCCTGTACTTTAAATAAAAATGACATCTTGGGGTGTGTACCAAAATTATCATGAAATTTAAATTTGGATACAAAATTAACTTCAAGTAAACTGATCTCTCGAAAGTAAATTACAAATTTCTCATCAAACCGTTCATCCTCGTACTGTCTTCATGGAAAACATACAATGGCAAAGAACGGTATAAAATACGTTATTCAAATAATCTGATTAGATGTCATTTAAATTTATGTCACATATTTCGACCTAACCCGTTGGTGATTTTTTGCACTGTGATTCTCTGATTGTATTTCGTGGGTTCATAATCTAACCTTACAACCTAACTAAATCAAAGCGTCTTTTTAATGTTTAATATGACCCATTTATTTATTGTAACTGTTCTATGGACCGGATTTATCGATTTTATCGGAATTATACGTTACCATGATGTAAAGGAAAAAAACCCATTTGATACATATATCATGCCAGTTTATGCAATGATATCTAACACGGGCGTACGTTTCATCATAATGTTTAAGGTGCATTGATAGCAATGTGATAAAATATCTCGTAACTTTTAAAATGCAGCAAAGAATTTGACAAAATCTTTAAAATTGGTTAAGATTTACAGCGCAAACACTTGTATGCATGCAGTAGGAATATTTCGATAGAGCAGAGATATGGGGTAACAATAGATTTAATTGTTCACATCACGGTAAGGGGATCTGTTACGAAAAGCAAATTAATATGCGGTGACATACATATTTTATTACTTAGTAGGATAATGTATATTGGTTAAATTTAGCGGATAGTTTATTTTCTTTTTATTCACATTTTCATTGAAATACGAGAGTTCTAAACAACCGGAAAATATTCAGAAATATATTGACGTAACTAAAAACAAATATAGTACAAAAAAATCATCGTACCGTGAAATTGTATCTCCGCGAATATGCTTCGTATATGAAACCGTGAAATATTGGCCCCGCCAAATAAAAGAGGTACATAGTAAGATTTAAGAAATATAGTATGTTACGCATCAAACCATACATTGATACATATTCACCTACATTATTAACAAAACCATGTATATAGCGACGCAACCAAATTATTGCGAGTTTTTCTACACCATAATCTCCCCAAACGAATGCGCGTATTTTTACCCCAGTTTATCCTCAAAACCATGATCGTTTGCGTGAATACAACCTGCATAGATATACAGGTGATATTTCCCCCAATTCCTCACGAAAGGAAGACCATAATAGTTTTGCAAATGTAAGCCATAAATTAACAAATTCTAATCCTAGACCACAGTTCTGAACTAAGCGAGAAACTTGTTAAAAACGAGAATAAATGACAACTGAGGATAATGCGACCATTTAACCAAGTAACTCGATGTCTGCTCTTCCTAATTAAGCTCATGTTTCTATAGTGATATCATGTTTAGTGGATAGTATGTTTTCATAGTATAAGAAAGAATTTTTGTCAGCTAAAATAACGAGAATCTAAGAGAACATCCACGGCTTCTTTATCACATTTAGGTCATGCTTTTCCATGATATTATCCTTTTAAGAAATCATTCATCGTGGATGGTACGAATGGCAAAGATTGAATGGACACACGTATTATATAAATATTCTATTTGCGAACAATGGACGTCAATAAAAATATTCTTTCGAATCTTCTTTAATATATTTGGTTCATGGTTGGCGCAAAGATACAAACATGGATAATTTTGGATTCATGAAAATTATTATTTCGCTAATGCAGTTTTATGATTGTCAAATGCATTTTAAGTTTCCCATTGGCGCCTATAGCGACCGACAGCACAATACCTGACTCAGTTTATCTTGTTACATTTTATAAATACTCCAATACGGATGAAAATATGACAAGAATAAAAAATATTGAAATAAAAAGCGATATTGTATAACTATTCAAGCTCCTAAATATAAACGATCCACCTTTTTCCTTGTATTAATATAGGCTGTCGTAGCGGGGTGTTGTCCCGATTAGCAAAGGGTTGACGGGAGGACATCGTATCTGGCAGATGCACCTCGGATACAGTTTGTATCGAATAGACTCTAAATATGGGAGAAAATATGCATCAAAAGAATTGTTTGTCAAAATATCGTAGTAAATTATCACCAGGTATTTATGCTCAGTTCATTTTGCATGTATACATTCAATCCCCGTCTGGCAAGTACGTGCTTGTTGCGTTGAATGCCTTCATTATATACTGTAGCGGGCCATCATTGTTTTTATGTGAAGTGTAACGGAAAGTGTTGACAGGTTTGGCGAGAGTTTGTCTTTGTATAGTAGGGAGTGGAGTCGGTGGATAAGAATTCGGGTAATTACAGAGTAGGATTGTAACATCTGAAAGAACAAGATAATTTAGACTAAATGCCTGATAAAATATACACCTGGTTTGTAAACAATTTTAAGCCTTCTTTAAATCATTTATTTGGTAATTTTTAGTCACGTCGTTTAATAATTAAGTCGGAATCTATGTATTTTAACACCTACGACGCTACGAAAAAAATGTTGTGGATAAATCAAATGTTTGCGGCTTTTGTTGTTGGGTCGGCTTATACGATACTGTCAATCTCGTAGATAAGTTCGTATATGGAACCACATCTTTGCAATTCTGTTTTAAAATTTAAAAATGAAAGAAATAAAAGTTTAAAAACAAAGAACAAAAAAAATTATAAATGAAAATTAGATAAATAACTACATAACAGGATAAACCGGTATGTCCTTTTAAATAAATACATCGAACAGATATTAACTTCCGGAAATTATCGTCTCAGCTGGATCTACATTTATAAACGCCCTCAGATATTTAGAATCTACCCACACACCAAATTCAATGTTTGAATATCTGTAATGATATAATTTAAAGATCAGGGTGTGTACATGGAGTGCCCAACTCCAGGCGAGGTAACGCTATTCTATTGTCCATTGACCACTTAAAATGTGTAACATGTGAAAGGGAAGGCGGGGACCTCCCTCCCAATAAATATTTAAAATACCAGTAAATGGTAACTTAACATCAAAGCTTTTTGAAACTTGGATAATGAATGAACTAGCATACACGTGTATTAATACTCCCTTGAATAAGTATAGACTGGCCATCAGTCGCTAGAGTATTGAAAAAAAAATCACTAAAAGGCTTAATTATGCTTGTCTCTACTACATGTCTGATTCTAAGTCTCAAATTAAGGGGAGATTATCTAGTAAAGAACTCTGCTGTGAAAGTCTTATCAACATAAGGTCTGGTGGCCAGTCTAGAATAAGTATCGAGCATCCTGTTTCCACGACACAGCTTATTCCAACTAAATACTTAATAATACGAAGAATATCAAGAAGTGTGTTGTTTCAATAGAAGCTATAAGAGAAAGAAACTATTGTTATGGAAGAGGCATTTCTATCTTCAGTGAGGATGGAAGATAAATCTTAATAAAAATCGATTGTGCTGAAATATAATTAATGATTTTTCTAAGAAAAGTTTATGAAAGGAGAAATGGTTAAGATATGTATAAGTTTATCTTTTCACAATAGGTTGGTTGGTTGGTTGGTTGGTTGGTCACTTAAGGACGGCCTCTCCTGTATACCATGTATTATGTGTTTGTATGTTATGGGAGGTTGCGGTATATTCTTGTTGTGTCTCCATATAGTAGTGGAACTCTAGCCCTTTTTCTAGTGCTATCTCACTGAATCATACTGCCAAAGACAAACCAGTCGTCCCACTCATTTTATGCTAAGTGCTAAGCAGTAGCAGAAACTTCATTTTTTATAGACGTTAGTGTTTCTCGACTTGTGGTAGGAAACCAGAGCCTTCACCAAAGGTACGAACGTTTTCAATAGGAGGCAAGGGACAAATGAAGAAGAAAGAAAGTTAGGAAGACGAGCAAATATAAGTTCCTAAATTTAGTCGCCTTTTAATATCAACTTACTGGGGAAACAAGTACATTTGTGACACTAGAATAAGAGCGCACCTTTGCGATACATATTTCAATCTGCTTTAGAAGATGTGAAGTGTCATAATGATACCAATTATATATTCACATCACATATCATAACCCTTAATTCCTTTTCATCCAGCTGCCAAGTTATGTCACAACAGAAACTTACTCCCACAACATTCGTAGTTTTGTCTAGCTATCAGGAGATGCCTTTCTAACGGTATTGTTAACCCATTACATAAACTTGATCAAAAGTCGCATTAAAGAACTGGTTATTATAAGTGACATTTCCGGACAGATTGTTGAAGTAAAACGATAATAGCAATGTACCTAATGAACTATTTGTCGTTCATATACCCTGTCCATTTCATTTCCTTAATTAACAACTTTTCATAGTTACAGATCGACTCAGGCCTACATTTAATAAGTCGGCTTTTAATACGGACTAAAACCTTTATGAATCGCCTCTTTCATATTTTTGCATGTCGTTTTGTAATTTGATTTTAAATCTTGCATAAGCAATGCCAGAAATTAATTAAAAGATGCAGAGGTAACGGTACTATTGGGTTTTTAAATTGATGTCTATTCACCGGATACGTTATAGTTTAATTAAGTTTCAATAATTTACGTGATGTGTGCATGTACTTAGAAGTTGGGAGCCGAAATGTATGAGATAGGCGTATCTAGTCGACGCTTTAAAAACATATATTCTATATCATGGGGGAATTTGGTCACATGGAAAGTTATGCAGTTGATATCGTAATTGTAGCACTAAAATGCAGAACATGCCAGATCAATGACACTCGGTAATCCTTAGTTCCTTTATGTAATATATTGACAATATTGGACAGGATAAATCTGTGACTTATAAAAGGTTTGCTCGCGATTCCGTGGAAGGAGAAGAAAAGATAGACTATACACAGCAAATAAAGGTGGCCTAAGTATCTTATAACGACCGTTTTGAATTAAAATCATATGATATGAGACAGTTGGACATAAGGCAAACAAAAAATACTAAATCAGTGCACCAATTAACTATTTTGTCCTTCTATGATCCTACGGGCCAAAATATTTATATTACATATTAAAGCAAAAGCAAATATGAAACAAACAAAAAATAAATAAAATATTAAAAGTATAATAGAGAACTGCATAAAATGATTCAATAATTTTAAAATTAAATTGTATATTGATATTTAGCATATGCCATTGTGTAAAATTGTATATGAAAGCAAGTTATGGTTGCACCAAAATCAACCTCGATACTCCAGGGGTTTTAATCACTTACTATCTCTACTCCCCTAGAGTATCTCATAGTAAAACCGAAGACAATAGAACAGAACAGGTAAATTAGTCCTTTAATGTACATCAAAAGAGTCGTATTACGGTACATTGTGGTTGACTGTAGCTTTGAAGTAGGATGTCTCTTTCTCTATAGTCTTCAAACAAAAATTTTGCAGGCCTGTGATTGGTTCAGATTTGTTCTCCTGAGCTGCATCAAGTTTTACTATAAGATAGTCCAAAAGTGTAGAGATCGTATGTTATCTGAACCCCTGGACTATCGAGGATGTACCAAAATAGGTTCGTCCTAACTTCTAATGGTGTTTCATTACCACTCTAAATGGCAAAGATTGACACTCAAATTAGCAATTCTACTTCATATCATGGCATCTGTCATAGACGATAATCAGGGACTAATCTTAATCTATTTGACTGCCCTCTATGATAGCCATCTACTAATTGATAAACACTGGATCAATTAAGAAGTAATGTCTTGTACTTATACTATCAGAACCAATTAGCGGATCAACACTCATTATAGATAATCAACAATCGACAACTTTATTTTGGTCGATGAAAGACAAAAGTCAAATAAATAATGGACCTTCTAGTTAAACATTATTGATGTTTATTTTCTGTGCATATCATGTAGTTCTGCCATTTTTTTCTCTTTCGAATGTCGCGTTCGTGCCACGCACGGAATTCCACAAGGTCAAAAGTTGTGAAATTGACAAATAGCGCGTGATCCGATAAGAAAATATATCCAATGTAAGGTAAAAGATGTGTAATGGTATCATTTCACCAGGTAAAACATTGCGTGACAATAACGCATAACGGCAGGGACAGCAAGACGGATATACTATCTCGTTTCCATGGTTACCGGGATATACATAACAATTTATTTCACACGTGTTTACGTGTAACGGTATTTGGGTTACCGGAAGGTACTTTAGTTTCAAACTCCTCAATACGTCGATGTAAAACCTGGTGTCAAATTCGAGAAATTTTGCAATTAATTGCAGTATCTATTTTGATATAAAGATCGTTTATACTTTTCAAATGTCTTTGGAATGTTGATATAAAACCCGATACAATACCTTTATAATGGTTCAAGTTTAAACAAAGTAACGAAAGAGTCGTTCAGGGCCGATAACTCCATTGTGTCGTCCTAATCACCTTCGGCACCTTTCGATAACGTCTAGGACAAGATTTCACTGGCAGTCACGCAACGCTATTGCTGCAAACACTGATATGACCAAGACATTTTACAGTTTGTTTCTTTTAATTTGCTTTTATAGTATTTAACAAAGGATTAAATCCCCATGACTGGCTAGGACTTTGTAAGATAAAGCAGAGGGAGACAAACTGCCGACGGAGACAACTGTATCAGGATTTGATCATAAAGGTACCCCTATGCTATGGGGATGCATGATACTAAAATCTGTTTTTACAGTGTCCACTAAAGTATCCCTTTCCTTACCCTATATACTGACCGTGTACAAGTTTTTGTCTCTGTGTTTATCAATATTATCCACCTAAAAGTATCTAAAATGTGGTCTCGACAGTGGAGATGTAGTATTGCTGTTTGGTTTTTTTCCAACGAAATATTTGGTCTAATTAGTTTGCTTACATATGTTTTAAGGGGAAATGAGCAGATATGAAAAAGATAAAGTGTAATTTCAAGATAATTAACAATTTATATGAGAATAAAATTTTCACATCCATTACGCATTAAACATCAATGAATGTATCAACAATGCATATTTTTCCAAAATTCCTCTTTTGTGTGCCAATAGAAATGTTTTGTAGATTCATTTTCTATCTTTTCAGTTGATATCTAAGATGTATGCATATTAAGTGTGTATTTTAGCTTTCGCGTAAGTCTAACTTTAATACATCGACTACCAATGTGGCTATTGGCCAATAATTTTCTCTGGGATCTCAGGGTTTCCTCCACAAACGTACACCACTACAGTCTTATTTAAATGACACCTTAACTGTAATTATTAAATTACATTAACTACAACAGTATTTCTATAATTTTACCTATAAATACTTGTATACATATTTCCATTTAATACTTTAATATAATGATCAATAATGTTATGTAAAATAATGTGGTTACATTATTATTTTATATGCCATATAAACATGGCAAAGACGAAAGACATATTTTAGACGACAATAATATAAAAAGTCACCATTTGAATGGGACAAATGTTATGAAATTACTATCTTTTTTGTTAAATTCCCACCCTAGAATAAATTGACTTAAAAAGATGTAAATATATAAGTTGTTCACTGTATAACGGATGGTATATTTGAACTATGATACAGGGGCGTCTTCTTTGATACACCGTAACTTCACACGTAGTCACAGTTCAGGAGTATCTTTCGTACACTTTTTATGTACACGTCACATAAATATACTCGGTAATCATTACTACATATAGTTTGAAAGAATTCAACCGAGTATATATATAGAAATAAAACTTCATTTGTCATTGATAAGGTTTGACAATGATTTAATAGGCAATGATATATCTTTTTAATGTTCTTGTTTTGTAAATGACTACCATACACCTGCGTGTATGAGGGTAATATGGTCACTATATACAACAATAGGAAGTTCAAGATTCTAACGATGCTTCAGGGTTATATTACATACCAGGTTTAAAAGAAGGGGGATATCACTCTGGGGCCATTCCTGGGGTAACCAAATCAGTTTAATATTCTGCAATACCATTATTCTTTTCTGTAACGTCTTTTTTATCAATACTAGATCATATCAATTCTATGTAGATCAGAAGGAGTCAATAAGAATCCTGAATCACATCACTATTAACGGACTCGAATAAAATTGGAAATGATTTTCGTTAAAATTCAGAAAGAACTATACTGTAAAACTAAATACCAATAACGAAACAAGAAACATTTTGTGGACGATAATAGAAGTGAATGGTGCGTATCTTAGTCACGGTTTTTTTAAAATACTTTTTAAATTAAATAAAATCAATCATATTTATAATCGTACGATTATGCAAGTCATTTCTTATATTATATTCTATACAAAGCATTTTTTCAAGATAAAAAACAACAGTTAAGATATTCATGTCTGAGCATTCAGTTTGTTGTTCTTACATTTGCTTTATTTATTTTGTATTTTTTTCTTTATTTGAAAAGAGTGATGGTATTCACATTCCATCCACAACATAAAGTACAGATAACAGAGTTTCCCCTTTTGGCGCCTCAATGATGTGACACGGAACAGGCTATTTATCTTTACCGGGTAGCACAGCAACAATACTTAATAAATCTTATAAAAAGCAAAATCACAGGCCAAGATGAAGTGAACTGGGAACAGATTTTTTTTACATCACTCATTTACAATATTTAATCTAAAATGATACCTCACCATGTAGTACATCCATTATTCAAAACCTGTTAAGTATATTAATTGTGAAACGATTGCAAAAATTACCTCAAAATTCCACATGTTTCTTGATAAGTCGTTAATTAAGACATATAACAAGAAAGCGTTTAATGATATGCATTGGTGCTCATTAACCTGGGGTTACATTTACACTAAAATTATTTCCGTTTTAAAAAAAATATTGAATCTTTTCCCGCAATGATATTTGGAATTATCAAAACCATTATGGATCCATATTTCACCAAATTGCTTTTTTTCTTCTAAAATCATAATTTGTTAAAAAATAGGACGTTTAGCCAATGTTTGACATTTAATTTCGTTTTAATGAATGGGAATGGTGGAAAATCAAAGAGAATGACAAAATATTTCCAATGTTAGAGCAAAAACAATGAATTAATTTTCCTTGTTAAGAAATCGACGTTTAAATACTTTGTACTCTTCTATACCTATTGTTCATGAATTACAACAATGCGTAGAAGTTAGTTTCGTTGCACTAAATTTTGAATTTAGTTCACCCTTCTTTAAAGTGATATGCAATGTATGGACTTACATGATCATACAGGTCATATAGTACTAGTATTCGGTATTGCATGTACAAATAAAAACATGACATGGGTATAACGGTTTTTCGAATATAGGAAACACGACAGCGGCATATAAACCTTTAAGAAACTTAATCATAGCTAAAAACTTAATCTGTACGAATCGCCAGTGTCAAAATGATCTTTTCATACCAAAAGCTACGGATTCATACATGTAGCGGTGTTTTTAAATTACAAATCAGATACTATCTTTAGAAATAGCCCTACATGTGACAGCGAATTCTGCTTACAAACCGTAGACATGGTAAAGCTTATTAGTTTTGTCATTTATGTTAAAACACTTTCGCACTTGCTGTTGCGGTAAACTGTCCATTGTTCACTTTGGTATACATATTACATTAGCGATATGTAATTTCATCTAATGTCACCGGTTCTAATTACCTATTTATCTTTTCTTCTCATCTTTTGTCCTTTCTTTTAAGCTGATGAGAAATCTGTCGTTGACGCTAATCTCGATTATTTATGCAAAACACATCATAGTAACAGGTGAAGCTATTTCGTTTTGTACAAACCACAGTTAGTTTCTCAACAACTTTACTGTACCCTATATCGGCTCATATTTCATGATGTTTTCGGTTTCATTTTTTATTGATGCGATTTCACATGAACCTTAGCGAACCAGGCGTAATATTAGTCTGTCCCCAACGGTCCGTCTCTGGCTGCGAGGGCTATTTAAACCGGGTGAATAGTCCCATCAACGTTTTATTATCTTCTGGAGAACAAGGTGAAAGCTAAGATTCACTTCTTCATCTCAAGTTTCCGAAAGAAAGAATTTCAAAATGCGTCCGATATCTTTTTTGACTAACCGGATTTTTATTTTAAAGCTGTTATTTCCCGCGGTGTTTAGCACAGGGTGAAGATTATCTATTTTTTATCTGTTAAAGACGCCCCATCACCCAATAAGAATACGTATCTGAGTGTAATTTCATGGGATAATTTTATATGTTTTCAACGGACCAGATTCAGCCATTACATAGCCAGATTCTCCCATGAAATACATAGATTTAACCATAACGAACAATAAAATACAATGGACCAGAAAATATCCTCAGACCAGTGTCTGTTTTTTTTTCGTATTAATATGTTTTGAGAGGGCATGGCATTGACATAGTGGTCTGTATAAAATACCAGCGGTATTTCATTTTATATAAGCTATAAATGATAAAGTCATAAAATTTTTGGAACGCAATTAAGCTACCCTAAGCATGTGATTCCAAAGTTAAAGTCGTCGTCCGTCCTGTAGATAATGCATTTTTTTTAAATATTTTTTTCATTAGATTTGAGGTTTATCTATTTTTGTAGCCATGGCCTTTTAAGGACGTGTCATGCTTCGGAGGTGACGGAAATTAGGATACCCATAGAAAAATAACAGATCTACTCAAGAACGCCTTAACCATTTGGCAATTGTCGCCCTACGTACCCTTTATTGGTTTCTTATTTTTTTCTTAATTTCACGGAAATATGTTTTAATTTGAGCCTTTCTAATCTATCTTTTTGGAAATATTTATTAGCTGTATTTCTAAATGCGATAATAAACGGGCATAATGTAACTAAATCAAAATCAGATATAATAGTTTCTCATTCTTATCCGTTGGTCAAAGGAAATGAACCACGAGGAAGGGTTAAGTTTCTGTTTAAAAGTACACATGTACAGATTTTTATGAATGTAATTGAAATTTAATCAATAGAGCCTATCACTTTATGACAAAACTGTCTGACTTTTATACGCATCCTAATGCCTATTATAGCTTTAAAGATGAATAACGCCACGAGAAAGTGTTAATATTTTGAGGATAATTTTTCAAAATTCCGTTCTGAAAGTTAAAAGAGTGCTCATAAAAATCTCAACGTATCTGTTAACGGTTTAGTGAGGAATGCCTATCACATATAAGATGTTAAAGAGCTAAAGGTAGGGTTAACACACTCCCCTTTGTAAAAAAGGACTTTAATATTTTGATTTCCTGATAAACCGGTAGAGGTTAGTTACCTCGTCACCCCTTGATACACTGCAAATCCGGCTGATCGCCCCTGAACTATTTTTGTGACCAGAGAAATTGCAAACTCCGCCTAGATCAATTTTGTTCTGGCGTGAATTTCAAATCATCCGTACAGCGTAACTGCAAAATGACATTTAAACGGTTTTTGATTGCATTTTTCTCTCCTTCTAAGATGCTATGATGAGTTGAAATATCATATAAGATTGTATCTTGAATATTTATATATGATTGTATGTGTCATATATTTTGTAACTTTCTAGTCTTTTGAATATTTATGCAAATTACTGATAATTCTAATTTTAATTCATAATCTGTCATAGCAACAATAAAATGTCAAATGAAAAAAAAGAAGTATGATAGCATGTGAAATATTGAAATGATGTGTTACAATATCTATAACTAACAAATATGGGCTATATCAACACCTTACATACATGACACGTCACACGTGGAATCTCCAAGGATCTGAGTTTCTGGTTACAGTTATATAAATTTTTGTGGCAACACAAGTCGGTGGGTGACATATCAAGATTCATAATTAATAAACATTTCATTGGGCAGTCATAATTTCTGCCATAATTAAAATTTTAGAGTATCAAATGTTATACGGAAATGCATGCTGACCTACCGCTGACTTAGGTAGAATCTTACTAGATATTTATTATCGTGAAAGAAATGAATAGGTTTTCAGTGAAAATATGTTTCATTATAGAATATGAAAAACTCGTGCTCACTTTTTGTGGTTTTGAGCTTTAAAAAAAGTTGGGTATAGAAATAGTTACGAGCACGTAAGGACAGTGTAAAGAATGTTTTATATTATCTTATTATTGAATTAAGAAGATAACTTATTATTTCTTATATTGTTTTTGGTATAAATACAGGAATACGTAAACAAATGAAGCACAAGGTTGCCCCTCCCCCCCTCGTAAAAAGGGGGTTTTACAATTTAAAAAAAAGCCACACATTAATTTTATAAAACGTTAAACCAAACCTTTTACAACAATAACCAGGATGACGGATGTTTTCACCATTATGAATAGGAAAGGGAGCTCTAAATTTGGATTATACACTTTTGTCAGTTCTATCCGTCTGAATAAACATGGTCATTGCGGGCTCCTTTAAGAGTATCCCGCATAGCGTTTAAAGATTCAAATCAACCAGACACTCTATACTAACAGTATTTGTTTAGTATAAATCGCTGACTATTGAAGACCGAGTCTATTTCATTTTTGGTACATGTTCCTATTCACTGCATACACAGCTGACCATATCAATCAATGATCATTGTCATCAAATATCCTTGTTGTTTTGGATTAAAATAGGAGAAAACCCTCTCAGGGCAATCACATAAAATTTCTCTTTCTATTCTCGAAATAAAGGTGGCCTATTTTTAAATATGTGATAAATGGTTTTGATAGTGAAAGCATACTGGCACACAAAAGGGTCATTCTGCCTTTAAAGTTCAGACCATGTCATGTCAAAGGTCTTGAAGTAGAACTTAAAAACAAAATAATATCCTTTAATACGTTCTAAGAATATAAAAGACTATTCTAATTTATGCAAAGTGTTTCAAAAGAGAAGCTCTTCTTTATTCAAAATTTGTTCTAGTTTTTCGTCGACATGACAAATGTTTGGTCCAGACCCAATTGCAGGTGTGATTATCAACCAGTTGCCATTTCTGAAAAAAGGAAAGATGATAAAAACGGAGAAGACACAAACGATGAACTTTATCGTTCTTAAATTTCCTTATTTCCCTTTAAATATATTGCTTTGAAGCAATTAATCAAACGTGACAGTGATTCTATGATATCTCGAAAGAGAGAAAGTAACAAAAACATTTGAAACTAAACACATGGCTTTATTCTTCTGGTCATAGGCAGCTGAAAATTTGAGTTGAACGTAAATTGTGGCTTTCGCCGTTATGTTGCTGCAGCCCGTTTGAAAGTCATACCGTGTAATTATGGTATTAGGGTATGACCACGATTGGTTACATGAGTTTGTAAACACTATTATATTTCAACCGACCTTTAAAGAATACATTACAACAACATATCTTAAATAGGTCACTTACAGAGGGCTAAATCGTCTAAACTGGCGAGGAGAGGTAAAAAAATAAAATGGCGGGTATAATTTCCTTTTGTAAAGAACAAATAATACTTCATTTCATATTTATTAAAGAAAACCTTATTTTCACACATTTGTTTTAAAACGATAACTCATAGAGGGAAAATGGACTTGAATTAAACTGACGGATTTTATTTTCTTGTGTAAGCAAAGAATAATTAATAAAACTTCATTACATATTTTATTAAAAAAAAATAGTCTTCCCACATTTGAATCTTGCAGATTATCTTTGTTGAGCAAGTCAAGTTTCTTTACATATCATTGTCTTCGTGAGATATAAATTTTCGCGTAATTTCGCGAGAGAATTCCAGTGTTTTGCGTATTGCAAATTTATGTATTTGCGTATATGTTGAAAATTATCATGACTCAAAATAGTTTACACGCAAATTGTTAAGTGGTTTAAAGTATAAAGGGTTATATTTTTTATATAGCAAAATGTATAAGGCTGAATTTCAATAAAAGTACATAGGACCGATATAAGAAAAATGAGAAAATAATTGTTTATTATCTAATAAAGGTTTGAAGTACACACTAACCTAATTACGTTGAAGTGTTGTTCTAGGACATAGGATGTCGGGTAGATATAGATACGTATTATCATTTGAAATATAATTTACTTCCCTTGGGGTAAACCAATATGTCACGTGACTTTTAAACCTGAATCAAATCACGTGGTAAGATAAAATGGACTAAATAATCCAAAACGATATTAATTTGTTTCCTGATAAATAACGCTATGTATTAAGAAAATATTTTGAGAAATTACATCTAAGAGTACAAATAATGTGCAATAATCATTTAAAATCCATTTGTAGTCGCGGTGTATATTACCCCAAAAAGATACATATCTTAGTGATTTATGCGAGCGTCAATTATAACGTTATACCTATGTACTGTTAAATGCTATCAACTTAATATGTTTTCCTTTTTTCTTTGCACAAAAAAAACGAAAAAAAACGTGTGAGAATTCGTAACTTTTACAATTTCTCTTCTGTCAAGCTTTTTAACGCTGATAATTTGTCTGAAGGGTTTGGACATTAATAAAATGAAATTATATTGCGAAATAATTGCATGTTCCTTTGATATATAAGCGTGAATATATTCTCGATACATATTTACCTGTGTTCTTGATAAGTGAAGAAATTGTAATTGTCACTCAAGCCACTTTGCTAGAAATTACTCAACTGCCACATTTGGGGATTTCAAAGGAATACTTTTCCATAAAATTGAAGTTTAATCTCTTTTTTGCACTGGTTATGTTTAAATAAACTCTTATACCGGGCCATGATTCGACACTAATGCTGGAGTTTAGAAGGAAGCTCGGGAGTTTCACATTATGGAGTACTTTTATCGGAACAAACACATCTATTCTCCCTCTCAGTTGAAATATGACTTTTGAACTATTATGTTACGGGTCTACACCACTTGACTTTTAGAGACTAATTTCTATAAATATATATATGTCAAAAATATGTAGTTTGGGGAACTTTACAATGATTTAAGAGTTTTGTTGTCGCACAGGTGCGCAAAGAAGGGAAGGAAAAAATAAAACATGTTATAATACCTCATATAGTTAATGTGTTATTGAAGCAAATAAATGTTTCTTCGCCATTTCGAGATAATATCTTATGCAAAGTACATACGAGGGCGGAATATATAGACCTCTAGCTAGTGTGTTTTAATAGCCCTCCGTTTTGATATGTCCTTTTTATTTCCATTGTTAAATACGAGTTAAAAGGTTTGCTTCAATAAATATATCTTTAATATAACGGCGGACCATATCAGCGTTTAAACTCCTATAAACATGATAACATCTTCAAGCAAAAATCTTTCACTAAAATTGCCATAACATTTTTCTTCTAAATGGACGCTTTCTTATACATAATGGCATTATAGGAGAAGAGTTACAGTTATGTTGCACGATAACGATCTTTGAATATATTTAAATGATATATTACGAACATACATATGCATTTTTTTCGAATTTATGACGTGATATGAAAACAGTGGCTGACCCGTGGCCAAAACACTGACCACCTCTGCAGATGAAAACACAAGTAGAATACGCAATCAAAATACTAAACAGGCCCGGTGGAATATATTAGAATATATTATGAACAATATTTTGATTTTTCGTGTGAAAACTAATGTGGAAGCTTATTATAATGGTAAATTTGTAGAAGGTAGAAACAACCAGTGTTTACAGTCTATCTGAATAAACAACACGTTTCGGTTTTTTAATTATATTTTTTTATCGAACGACATATAAATAGTGCTATCTTTACCATAAATAGTTTTAATTAGGATTATTCACATACCACGTGACACATGATAACGTTTGTGCGAGACTTTTGTTTCTATTGGTAATGGAATTACGTCAAAAAATGATATCCCGCGCTAACGTCATTTCAACGGGAAGATTACCAAGAGTTACGTTCCATCATCACTGGAGACACTAGTCCCGCAGAAACGTTATCGGGTATCACGTGGTACGTGAATTAATCCAATTGACCTTTTCAAAATGCATTACACTATGGAAAAGGGGACTAAAGGATTGCAATTACAGGCAATACATGTAGTATTGATTAAACATCAAGATTTTGAATAGAAAAATAAATATTGGAAGCTTTTGAAAATAATCGTCACCCTTGTATATTACATATAAAGGGATCAACCAACTAAATAAAAAAGACCTTCGAAATGGCCCCTGTGTACACAAAATTGAGCCCAGGATAGAATTTTAACCCGGCCGCTGATTGGCTGGCTAATTATGAATTTCAAAAGTAAAAATGTTTTCTGACAGGTAATTAATCCTAGATAACCATGATATGAATTTGGAAATTCATATTGAGATTTAGGTTCGAAATATCAACTTTGATAATGAATAGGTAAAAGCATAAGAATTTCAGGATTTTTTAGTGCAAAATGCGCCTGATTTCAATAAAGCTACCCTGGTTGGAGTTTGAGCAGAAGGACCCAAACTTTTTTTTCCTATTTAGTGTTATATGAGAACCTAAACTTTAATTATAGAACACAATAGCTAACTAATATTCCTTTGTTTTAATAATACAGTACAAAACTTTAACAAAGTTTAACACTGTGGTCTATGTAAAATTATTTAGTTGGTTGCTCTCTATATCAGCATAAAAACATGCATTATCATAAGACGTACTCATTTCATCTTTTGTTTTACTATCACTTATTAACAAATGCTATGAATATTTAATAACATGATTTCAATAGTTTTCATGAGATTATTATATCTTTTTTAACTATCCACTGCTTACAAGTTACTGTAAATATTGCATAATATGATAAGAATAAATCTTTGATGTTTTCTATGTTTTCAAGGTTTGATCTCCAGCAGCAATAAATTGTCAGATACAGACTTAAACTATATTTTCTTGTACTTACAGTAGGGCGTTGGATTTTCACTTCGTATTCTGGCTTTCCTTCTATCAAAAACAAATTGTGACATGTCTTTAAATGATCAATGTTGTTTCAACATTGTGTATTTTAATGAAATGCTTCAAAATTCTTTATTTTTATGTACGCAATAATTTGCGCCGTCGTGATTCCAACATATTCACGGTTTGTTTGTTTGATTAATTAACGTCCTATTTACACCTATGGTCATGTAAGGACGGCCTCCCATGTATGGAGTATGTTGCGTGTATGTTGTGCTGGGAGCGAATTCATACATTTGCGATCAAGGGCTTTTATTGACAATCGTGCATCCGTCGTTTTATAGAATTAATCGCGAGCCATTTGAATTCACGTTCGAATTATCGCGCAAAATCACGCGAAAATCTGTATCTCGCGACAATGAAGTGGAATACGAATGTATAAGTAACCGTTATCTTAACAAAGACTTATGCACCTAATATACCCTCCATTATAAACGAGGAACAGTAACCCACGCAGGATGACATATAACACCTCCGCCCCTTAAAAGTTGACAGGGAACTGATAACCGAAAGGTCAATCTCCCTAACAATTATGATAAAGGTAACAAGCAAGTGACTATTTGACCACTACCTGCCAATTCTTACATGCTCATTCAGATATTCTCGCCAGCTATTATTAAACTCCTGATAATGAGATTTTGGTGCCAGTAGCCGCTCTCGCCTTGTGTGTCACATATCAATCATATTCAATGTTAGAAACGACGATGTCTCCATGTTAGATAACAACGAACCTGTTATCTTTCTACAAAATATGCTACGAATAGGTCAGCGTTCGGGTATCTGCTGATTTACATGTTCTGTCAGAATTTGAAGATGCTCCACCGCCGACAAAGCATAAACAAAAATTATCCTTTCGACAATAATTGATGGTTAATCGTGTATGTGTATGGCTAATTACTACTCAATAACTAATGATATGCTGCTTTTGTTGTCTAAGCAATCAGTGCCTCATTCCATGTAGGGCATAGTCACACTGGCTGTGTTCGGGATGGCATTAATTATTTTAAATACTTTTATTCATAAGGAAGATAAGAACCAAAACTTTTCAATGATGGCAGCAGTGAAAAGTAATTAACTTTGTTACGGGAGAAAAAAAACACTAATTCGTCTGTTCCTATTTTTGATCGATAAAGATTACAATTCGTCGGCGATGTAGCACTTTATACTGTAACCAACTATTTTTGTGGAATCTCAATTTCCACCTTCTTGAATAGGTTATGTTCCGCTATTAACACTAAATATGTAAGTTCTTCTTATTTTGCAACTTTTTTGCAGTAATATATGTTCGAGAAGAATTTTAACCGCCCGCAAAATATTATCGCACGACAAATGGAACGCGCCGTAGGTTCGTTTCTTGAAGCGTACCACTTGGACCCAAGATGGCGTACTTGAGATAGTTAATTTATCAATGAAATATTGTCTTTGTTGAAAACAAGACCGAGAGAGGGTTTATCTTATGAAATATTCTATTGTACGTTGAAACTAATGCAATACTTTTATATTAATTGTATTGTTAACATAAACAGTATTTCGCTTTTTATTCGAAGCGTATCATGGAAAATTCCAAACGCGTTATTTAACATCAGTTTTAAAGATAGCTATAGAGCCTCATTTTCGACATAGCATGTTATATCTAAACAATCATTCTTAATCGCGATGTGCAATATGACTTCTAGAGCCTCATTCTCGATGAGTTTCGTTGAAAATCATCCCATAGAGAGCTTCAGTGTGGATGAAAAGTGTCACATCCTGGAGAGAAACCTACATCCGTAATATCCTAACGGATACTGTTACATTATTTTAAATATATGTGATAGTATCTCGTCAAAAGTGACACCCGATATACACACAGCCAATCTGCTGAAGTGAACAGGGGAGTAGCCCGAAGCGAAACTTGTGTGAAGTTCAACCACACTATTTACTTCTATTATATTTGAAAACTATTCACGAGTCAAAATGTGCATAGCATTGTAAGCTTAATCAGTATTTTACAAACAAAGAATGTTTACGATTTGTTTTTATTTTTGTTTTGAATTTACAGTGATGATTACTTGCGTTAAGACGAAAAATGTGTGATATGTGAGCATGATTCATTTTAGATGATTTTAGATGATTTTTTTCATTTTCTCTACGATTTTCTATCAGGAAATGGTTTGGAGGCTGACTATGTTATTCAAGATAAATATTTTGTATCTACTAGCGAGGTGGGGAGGGCGGGGCGATGGCGCAAAAAACAGATCCTTGTCGCGGACAATTATAAGAAAACGAGACATAAATGAAGCTTAACAAGGAAGTGTAATTATCACAAACTGTTTTTAAATGACCATCGATAATTCCTTAAATGGAAAATTTGTGAAATAAGCGTTTGACACGAGCCAGAAATATTTAGCATAGACTTTCTAAATATGAATGAATAGCCAACGGGTTGGGGATAGTTGATCCAAGGGTCTCAGGACCCGTGTCACAGAACACCGGAAAAGGAAGGGCCTAATTAATATTCATGTACCTTTAAATTCCAACAAAGAATTGGAAATTTTAGATAAATTGTGAAAGACACCTGTTTTTCGTAGTAAATCAATGACTCTGCCATATGGTTGTTTCCTTTTAGGCATGTGTCACCGGAAATAACTGACATGGATACTTATAACTAGTAACAATTCAGTAATGAATACATATAGTATAGTAACAGCTTAGTAATGAAGCGCCATTAAAGCATGTTAAAGTTCCTAAGATCTAATAATGGTGACAAAACTATCAACATCTGTCGATATGGTCTAAGTTATATTTTCCGTAATTTTCATACTCCCGAATATATAAAGACGAGCTTTTGATATTTTATTCACCACCATAAATTACACCCTAAATTACCAACATTTTGAGAATTATAATACCTACAATGCATAGGTTTTTATTTTACAAGTACAAATAAGAGCTGAAAATAATTTCAGACAGTACTGCCAAAAATTATTATATTTACATCTATACTGCAGTGAAATGAGTACATACGGTCGGACCATGAATCCATTTCACATTTTTACAGTGTTATTAGTAATTGTAAAGTGATTCCTGCCGGTATGTTTCCATAAAAAATACATAAAGCATAAAAAAACAAAAATTTTACAGTGCACATATTCTGTGTTTTAACTAATGTCAATTTAGCATCATATATGTTTCTCTGTCCCTTTCAATGATTTTAACAGCTTAATGCATCAAACCTGGTGTTTTTTTAAATATATTACTGAAGAAAAAAAAACAAACTTTTGCCTAGTTACGGTACATATAACTTGAATGTGTGGCATTGTTAGTCACAGGCACTTCAATTTTACTGATATTTGCAAAGTATATTTATAGAGCACCATTACTGGACTTCTTTCCAGCTTCTTTCAACATAGATAAAACATTTAAAACGCATACATGTTAATATCGATGATATCATTTGGAGCTACAATGGGGTTTTTTTTTAAATAAATAAAATTTCATTCTTTATATTGTTGTCAAACAATGGCAAACTACTACTATCTTCGCACATATAAATGCAAGCTTATAAATCATGCTTATCTATGGATTTTATGTTTTAAATATTTGATAATAACAAAACTAGAATGCCGAAATGTCGAACATAAAATACATTACTGATTGTTAGGACATCCATTACTGAACTTCTTCTCAGCAAGTGTCGTAATACATACTATGCATATATTTTCGCTTATGTATTCAAGAATAAGTCATTTTATCTCTTTTCAAACATTATAAATAGGCTAACTATCGTAATAACACAATGGGTTAAGTGTAAAGTACTAAAATTAATCTATGATGTAAATTTATGCTGATTCAGCAAAAACGCATTTGCATTATGTCAGGCCATTGTACACGTTTTGATCTAATTCTGGAGTGACATCGTAATTTCTAATGTCAATTATGAATAGCCTCTGCCTTCTTCCTTGACAGACAAGATTGAGAGAATTTCTGTTGTGTCAAATAGACCGATCTTGTAGATCAGATTATTCGTTTATAGGATTTTAAGAACAACCATTTAATTTCTATGAAATATACTTTATAAAATATGTGCTTTCGCTTTATAACCCTTGCATCGAACTTTTAACCCTTTGTATCTGGGGAGTAGCACTACATCAATAAGTGTTTTTGTATTTATCTTTGTACTTTGTGATCCATAAATATATGCGGAATCATGAAATCAACATGATATATGAGTCGAATATTGAAATATGTTTATCAGAGAATAAAAAAAATGAACAGGTTGTATAGATATGTTCACAGCTTATTCGGTGCTATTTTCTCTAATATTCATTCTTTCTTCCTTACCCCCTCCCCACTCCCAATTCTATATTTGAAATGGTTATAAAATCGTTTAGCTTACCCCCTCCCCACACCTTCCACACCGAGTCTAAAGGCAAACCGGTGATGATATATGATATGTTCTCTTGGCTTCAGATGTTTTTAATGCAACGTCATATTCTATAGAGAAAAAGGCGACTGATATTGTTTCTGCAGGTAAATGTGTGTAAACTCTATTTGGACAGCATATCAAATGCTTTATTAAATAGGTGGCAATATGTTGTCTCTGGATACAAGAGTATTCTTCCCATTGTTTGATATTTTTCCCTAAAACTAAAAATTTAGACAGTTAATAATTTACCCCTCGAGTAAACGGTTCTCTGTTGTCAGCAAGACAAGGTTATACCCTATTAATCTTCAGGGAAAACTGAGAGGGTACCGTTTTATTGCCATATTTATAACTGCGAAATGTGCAACACTGTTAATTTCACGACGAAATGCCACATACCATTGTACATACCATAGCCATGATAAATGCGTTTTAATTCAGAAAGTTAACTTCACTTGATAGGCACAAACAACAAATCAAGTTTAATGTGAAATTGTAGTCTGTAAAGAAATGTTTTATAAAGGACCGGTACATTTTAAGGGTTATTAATAAAATCTAAACTTTCAGCTGTTCGTATTTTAAAGATATTACAATGTGACGTAACGGCAGTTTATCATTAAGAATAATAACTGGGCTCTGTTTATTTTTAATTTGAACGCAAATCACGTAGAGGTCATTTACATGTTTAGCTTAAACGAATGAAGCAGCAGAAATTCGAAGCGTCTTGAGAAAACAGATGAGAATGACATAGCAAAATATAACTAAACGGCGACGGAATGTGAGGAAAGTTATTTATTATTTTAAGATATAAAGTGTATATTTTGTTGCTTTTAAATTCTTTTCTTTAGAATATGAGCGTACCGTATTACACTATTGATACGTACATATAATACAGTTATCACGCCGTGATATGCAATTGCAAAATTGTGCATTGTATTTCATCCCCCAGCCTTGTTAGCTTAACCTAACAAAATTCATCACTGAAATGTTGACTCATTTCGTATATTTTGATATATTAGGCAAAATTCAATGTATCCATTTCAATTCATGATAATCAACATTTCTTTAAAACTACATTTTCTGTTATTTCATATGAATATGAAAATGAACATTTTGTTTATTTACGTTTTAAAGTTTACAGGTAAAAATGCATTGAGGCACAAAGGTATGTCGCCATTTCACGTTACATAAAAGGAGCAAGATGAATGGATAATTTTGACACTTGATATGACATCAAATATTTATAGCTCTACGTACTATTTTGTACGTAATCTACCTTATTCGGTGAAGAAATGCCCCGTTCAATATAATCTCCGGTACACGAGTCACCAAGGCCGTTATGGTGGCCATGGGACCCCTTCATGGAGATCGTGTCGAAAACCTCATCGAAATTGCCCCAAATAGTATACCTTTAAATATGTATCGCATCTTTAAATGTATATGTACTTTTAACGTAGAAAAAACTACTGGGTGTTGATTTGAAAATAAAAATACGCTTTGGTAATTTAAAAATATGATGTTTTTTTCGCATTTTGGAATTTTACTGGGAGGCTAATCACATATTTAGGACAAATAAGGTTTTTATAAAATGTAGTATTTTTCTTTTGATCATTAAATCGGAATCGAATCGCAATTATCTGGGTTGAAAACATTCTTTTAAAGATGCTCCACCGCCGACAGAGGATAAATGATGTTCTTCATTTGAACAATAACTGGTATTTAATCGTGTATATATATGTCTAATTAACACAAAAAATAATATAAAATAATTTATTTCGCCTTTTGTGCATGCGCAATCAGTACTTCATTCCATATAGGATATAGTGACACGTAATTTTTTCGGGATGCAATTAATTATTTCTCATATCTTTAACTTGAAGTAAAATTAGAAGCTCAAACTTTTCAATGGTGGTAATGGTGTAAAGTAAGTAACTTTTGTAGCTGAAGAAAAATACTAAATCGTCTGCTCCTGTTTTTGACTGAATTTTCTCGATAACTAATAAAACCCTTAATCTGCCAATGTTACGATAACGTTACACACTTTAGAATACTTCATTATAGTTTCTATTTAATAATGCAGTAGTAGGTTAATATCAGCTCGAGCGCTGTCATCCGTTTCAGATATAGTTCGGTTTATTTCGAAGTTTTGATAAATATCCGATGCATATGGCATTGTGTACAACAAACATCAATGCTGTGAAAAAAAATTAAAAAAAAAATATTACGTATATTAAAATGTAAGAGAAATAAAATACTTATACGGGGTATATTTGAATGCAAAACGTTTATATCAATAAACAAAACAAAAAATTAAAAGTGAAAATATAAACCTCCGGCGGGACTCGAACCCGCAATCCCCGGCTTAGGAGGCCGGTGCCTTATCCATTGGGCCACGGAGGCGCACACTGTAAACGAGCAAATTATACAATAAATAAGTCATCTAACACGATGACCCAGTTAACATACTACAAGCAGGGTATAAATGATTATAGTGATGAAACAGCATGTTTCGGGATATTTCGTTAAAATCAAACAAAATGAAACAATACTATAAGCTGAAAATGATACCCTACTTGGATTTATGTTCACTTCAGCGAACGACTTGGTGTGCTTATCACATACACATTGTAATTTCCGGTTATGGTCTACTGACTCGTACAGAGATTGAATACGGATGTTTGCTTGCTCTTTCACGGATCATGTACCATGTTTGGATTTAAACAACGTATTTTAATACAGGTATATGTGTACTTAAGTTGCCATATTTATTGAAACATTTTGGTTAGGATTAAAATGCGTATATAAAGAGAATATATAATATGGGTCGAGTTGTCTTAATTGGTGTAAACAACATGGCTTGTTAGCTTGATATTTGGCAGCTTTACAGCCTGTTTATATACAGGTTAATGAAAAGAGCGATACTTGAATTTGTGATGTATTCATTAAGGTACGTAAATATACTATTACTTACATACTTGCACTCAATACAACATGTCTTAAAATGATATTGAGCTTGATGGATGTTGTCCAGATGAATGTTTGCGAGTTCGGTACTCCGCATACGGCATCAAGGATGTATACATGTACATGTAGGCATCTCTTCTTGCATCCTCGATACTCCAGGGGTTCCGATCACTTAAGATCTCTACACCCCTGGACTATGTCATGGTAAAAATGAAGGCAGCTCAGGTGAACAGATCTGAACCAATCACAGACCTGCAAAGATTTTCTTTGAAGACTACAGAGAGAGCGACGCCCAACTTCAAAGCCACACAGTCAACCACAGTGTACCGTTATACGGCTCTTTTGATGTACATCAAAGGACTAAATTACCTGTTCTGTTCTGTTGCCTCCAGTTTTACCACGAGATACTCCAGGGGTGTAGAGATCTTAAGTGATCGGAACCCCTGGAGTATCGAGGATGCTCTTCTTGATGACAGGTACCAAAAACTCTATGAATTATTATATTCTATTCAACTCAGATTGCTTTTTTATTTTCTTCTTTCACTTAATAAAAGAAGAAAATAAACTAAAAGTTTTGAAAGATTGCTGTCAATTTTTATATTCAATCTTCTTTTTTATCTACACGAATTTCTGTATTATTATAAAGTGATCATCTTTATTATTTAATCCATGTTTACTTTTTATATAGATCTATTCTTCAAATTTCTTTTTTTATTATTTATTTTCTAACAATAGAATCCATAAAAAATCCCAAAGATGCACTTTTATCACACATATGCATGCGATGACGGGCAACCAGGCGGCGACTGGGCGGGGAGGGGCGTTTTTATATCTTGACATAAATTCGAATTATTCTTTTATCTTTGATTTAAATTCATTTTCTAACTGTTAAATTAAATTATATTTTCCCTTAATACAAACAACAACTGTAACAAAAAACCTGGACCAATTTATCGCTACGTTTTAAAGTCTGAAATCCATTGTTTTCATTTCACAGAAAACGTCGTGTCTCATTGAAATACATAAAAATAAAAACTCCCCTGTCCCTCCCTGTCATCAAGGCGGATACTAAACGTCGACTCGGCATTACGCTTAGTCACGGTGCTGCAGGTGTTTGTTTGAACTAACGGCCAGGTAGATTTCAAACGCATTTGTGATGCATTTTTATCCGAAATAATACGGCTGAAAGTAAAATTTTACTTTACATTGTTGAAAAAATAAGAGAAATAAAAACAGATGTCTGTATTCGGAGCTGGACGATTCTCTATCGGAAAAAAATGTATAATTTTATGATAAATGTTAATTGCACACTGAGACTATATGAATAACAGCAGGGTTTTTTTATTTGGAAAGGAAATCCGTGAAATGTTTGAAGATAATTAGGTAGTGCATTATTCAATAAATTTCACTTGGGTGGTCTGCTTGCAGAGCGGTTACAACGTTTAACTTTTGCATAGACGGCCAGGGTTCGATTCCACATTCAGACTTGAAGAACCCTGAAATTTCACAATGGACTGCCCTAGTCTTTGATTTAGAAGAATCTAAATGTGCCTTTAGAGGTGAAAGATTAAATTGAGATCCGCAATAACCCGACACCTCCCCGTGGGAGTAAGTTTGTTGCATAGAAATATAAACTTTATTTATTTTACATCGATCGCGAAACAGGTAATACAACTTATGCAAATCACTTTCGATGGGTCTTAGTGTGGGAGGAAACCGGAGTGCCTGAAGAAAACCCACGTAATCGTGCAGGTGATCCCTGACCTTTTCACGTCCGTGCCGGGTATCGATCGGCTAGGTGAAAGGCGAGCGGCTTGCACCACTTATTTACAGTACCCCTGGGTTCAACTCCATGTCTATAGATATGGATTATTTTGTAGTTATACTGAAATCATGATATAGTTCGAATTAAATAAAAATTACACATGGGCAAAGCGACATTGCAAAATAGAATTATTAAAGGCCCACTGGATTTTAAATTTCAAAATGGGAATGTAAAACGTGATAGATAATTTTGTAGAGTCACCAAATGTTATAAGCTTACCGTTAATACAACACTCATCATCATCTTCTGAACAAATTAAAATTTCCATAACGCGGGTCGTCTTACGTCCTAAATACCGCGCGGTAGTTGACTATCACTACATGCACTATGGCAGACTGCGAAACAAACAGCGAAATGACTCTCCACTGTTATACATGTATATTACACAGAAAATATTGCATATGTTTGGTGTTGTAACCTCATCCCATGTCATCGATATACATTTTTCTTATGATAATTATGTTTTTAAGAAACCTTTAATTTTTGTTCCGGAAAGGTAGTGGGCCTTTAATTTGCAAAAGATACATATGGCCTAAACCATATGTTGTTTTTATTATATGATACTTTTTATTTGTTTTTATTCAATCATTTTTTTTTTATTTTGTTGTTGTTGTTGATCTATTCAATTCTTTCCTCTAAATTCTACGGATAAAACATCAATGCATGTGTATATAAATATAAATATACTTCTTTTTAATCGCCATGACAGAGGTTTTTTTTACAAATAATGAAAACGCAAAGTTACAATTGCAAGTTGCGGCGAAAAAAAAGGAGTTCTCTGCTTCGTCGGTTAGTATTTTATAATTAGCATACCTGTCTTCTACCATCAACCACACGTGCGGATAACAAGATCACTCACCTGGTTAATTCAGGTAAATCAGGTAAAAACTTACAGGTAAATAACCGTGTATCCTACCTGTTACAACCAATACAGGTACAATAGTATGTGAAAGGAAGCGAAAAGATTTATTTTCTGTATCGATTAGACATGGATAAAACGCTTGTTACTTTTCGTGACAAAATACAGAGTGGACGTATAAAATCCCATTAGGGTAATAAACATCACATATTACCCCGGTATGGCGTGATTAACTGTCATAGGCTATCACAGCTATCATATCTGTTCGTGGAGAGATAGATACATACTGGAATCGCTTCTGTGACTTTGAATGAAAAGATGATCCAAAACCACACCCTGTGTCATAGAATACCGTGACCTTTGACATGTACGTATCCGCAAAAAAAAATATGACAATATTTGTGTATCAGTTTTAATACTATTCGAATAAATGTACATGCATATGAATATTCATATCATTGTATGGGATCATGCAAATTCTTGAAGAAAATTATGGGGAAAAAATTAACTTTGTCAGATATGCTTAAAGTAAATAGTCGGGCAAAGAAAACCAGTCTAAATGCGTTCATTGGCCTTCCAAAAGTTCCCACATATTAATACGACGGTCAAGTTCTGCTTATGTTTCCCAGTTCTGACCATTGAAATAGAAAGCATTGAAAGCGAGGCTGCGTGGAAATGTAACCACGGACAAAGTCAGCCGGGAGGACGTTTTAGGATTCCTATACTTTAAATTAATTTCTTCGTACCTAGACAATTTTTGATGAGAGATTTTATTTTTCTATTTCATAAGAAATTATACTTGATACATTCACACCATTTTTACCGACTTTAGCTATCCTTGCCCGACTGTTTATGATGTTTATTTCATTTCTTTCGTTAGTAGATGCATTAACAATATACAGTACTAAACAAAATCAACCCAAATGGTTAGTTAGCCCTATTAATAGCCAGAGTCATTAATTTCAAGGGCGGCCTCTCATGTATGCAACATGCATGGGTGTCAAATTTTGGGAGGCTGCGGTATATATTCATGTTGTGTTTACTTGCAATAGTAGGACCTTTGCCCCCTTTTATATTACTACATTGTATCTCACTAAAAACCAAAGACAGTGAACACTTATAACAGCTCATCCTCGATATTCCAGGTGTTCCGATCACTTACGATCTCTACACCCCTGGACTATCTCATTGTAAAACTGAAGCCAGTTCAGAGAAAAAAATCTGAACTAATCACAGGCCCGCAATAATTCTTTGAAGAATACAGAGAGAGCAACACCCTACTTCAAAGCCACACAGTCAACCACAATGTACCGTTATACAGCTCTTTTGATGTACATCAAAGATATAAATTGACTGTTCTGTTCTGTAGCTTAAAGTTTTACTATGAGATAATCCATGGGTGTAGAGATCGCAGGTGATCGGAACCCCTGGAGTATCGAGGATGATAAAATGTAAGTAAATCGTTCCACTCCCTTTGTGCTGAACGCAAAGCAGAAGCAGAAACTATATTTTTTTTTAAAAACTGTGTGATGTGTCTCGACCAGGGGACGAAACCCACTTTAATGAATATCTTAAACCGATATCATTTAAGCATTGATGCTACTATTTTTTAACTTCATAGGAGTGTGAAATAAATTTTGTTTGCAAACTGTGTAAATCCGAGTAGCGGATTCTCACAAAAGTTTGCAAACAAAACTTATTTCATAACCCTATGAAGTTAAAAATTAGTCACATTAATGCTTATAATTAATTTTTCAGACTACTTGATAACATAAAGTACGTTTAAACGTACGATTCTTTTGCTTTTCCAATGGATTATTTTTTTTAAATCCATACGCAACGTCGATGTCTCTATTGTGACGTCATGATTACGTCGGATTTTCGCGCCATTCTCGTTTTTGTTCTTCATAGTATATGAAGAAAAAAGATTTGCCAATCTGAGAGTTGGATTTAGTATAAAAAATAATTATATTAGAATGTGTCGGAGTGTCTGATAACAAATTAGAGTGATACATTGGCTTTGGTCTGATTTCCCACTAATGGCTTATGTATATGGTCAAGTGGTGTTTGAAGTTTCCATATTGTGCTTGTGAATTAACATCGCGCAAAAGTGGAGTTCCTCAAGGAGGTTTTCTTAGGATATGGTTCTTCTTGTAATTTAAATTGCATATCAAATAATGTAATTGATATTCATAAATCAATTATATATAAATATATATAAACAGGAAGCATATGCAACACCCAAACAGGCGTCTTAAAATCGAGGAATGGGGGGATAAATTATAAAGAGGGCGAAAGGGCATGAATGGACCACGGAACATTAAATAGGGAATTGTTTGATATAGCAATTAAGAAATTTTCTTTCACATAAAATTTTGCTCAGAGATTATTTGCATACGCTTAGATTTATACATGTTACTTTAAATACAATTTCTTAAAAATGGTTAACCAGTGTTTAATATGACATATGCATCATGATCATATCTGGAATTTTCTTATATCATTTACAGAAAGGAACATTTTGCATTGCTCTGTGCAATTTAACGCAAACACGAATTCCTAAGGAGTATTTTACTATAGTTAATAATTTTCGTATAGGGTAGAATGATCAATATATGTTACATTTTGCTGCTATTTTCATTATTCAATTGATATAAAACATTCAAAAAGTCTCTTTCCTTTACTTTTAAACAAGATTACACATACCTTCCTGATACCGTTTAAATATTTCTGAAAACCCCTAAATACAAAATGTTTAAAGCTCCTGTTTCAAAATCACGCTCAGAGAGGGCAAGTTCGTGATCTTCAAACATAAACAGCGCGAGAAGCTGCAAGAGATCCGAACATCAACCCGCCGAGCTTTTACGGAATCAGCCGAGCGAAACCAAGGGGCCGTTCGATCGCCACCCTAGATAAATTCAAAATCATCAAAATTAGCTATCGGGCGTTAAAGCACAATAGATCCCCGTGATCGGTGATAATAGACGGCGGTTTTCTCGTCATCTGATACACGTCTTCTTATTCTGAATCCGTATAGAAGTTTGAAGGGTTCCTTTGGAAATAATTTATCTGGAACCTGAAATAGTATCTTTAACACAATGGAAGGTTAGTGAAGCGGCTTCGTTGTAATATAACTGTTTTCTTTATGCTGGCTAAAAGGTTAAAACTTATTGTTTCGAGATGAAAATTTATTCCGTTTTTCCTTTTTTTATCGGCATCATCCCTATATCCCGTTCTTTGTGAGTTGTCTCCCATTGTGACGAAGATAAAGCTCTGTCTATAACGAAACTAAATGCATTCTGTCCATATCTTTCTGACGTGCTGTGTTTATTTATCAAGAACATGAAGAAAAAGAAAACAGATAATGTTTCGATAACATTGAACAGAAGAGGGCGCCATGATAACATCGCCATCACGATGCGACAGGTTGCATTCTTTCATACTCCGAATATTAATATGAACGCTTTACTTGATACCCAGTCTTACATCTGAGTATTAGACCGAGTAATACAAAACTCAGGAATGCTTTCTTTTTAAAAAGATAAAAAAGAACATACACTTTTTTTTCAAAAAGAAAAAACAAACAATACTTGTCACGTGACCTTTGTTTAGACGATGGTACCGATACTTGCATAGCAACAGTAACTGATCTTGCCAGACTTGTACACACGCACACGATGATTTTTCTTGTTATCCACTTTTGACTCATGTCAAAAAGACTATTGCATAGTTTTAAAGCGACACGAAGATAAAATTGATAACGAACAATTGAGTTTCATTGAAAGATGCGGCCTTGCGACTGAATCTCAGTTGTATAAATATATATATAAAAAAAAACCTACGAAAAACTCATTCCCCAGCTATAGCTTCAAATATCAACCTATGTCGGTAGCAGTGGGGGTGGTGGGTCCAGATATAGAAAGCAAACAACAATTTCTATGAAAAAAGACAGTGAATTCCACGTTCTTTTAATTGGAATATTTAGCACCACCGATGATAACAATACATGATGGACAAAACTAATTTTCAATGCATATTTTGCCATCTCTAAAATACCTTTCCTCGCTTTCGATCAATAGTGAATTACATGTACCCTAAATGAGAGAGATATTTACTTGCTGAAAATTTTCATTCTGGGTAGCCTTAAATGTTTCTTTTTAACCTTAAATGATGACGATAGCCTATGGAAATGATGAGGAAGTATTCCTGTCTGGATACGACCAAGGAAGTATTATAAGTAGCGGTTTGTGTATTGGACAACTATGCATGCTCCTTTTTTCCTTAACTAAACTAAGAATCTTGAACATTTCTTGTTCTAGACTGACCTCTTCCTCTTTCCCCCTCTTTCCCCCTTTTTCCCCCTCTTCCCCCCTTTCTTCATTTCCTTCTCCTTCTACTCCTCTTCCTCTTTTTCTTCATCTTCTTCTTCTTCTTCTTCTTCTTCTTCTTCTTCTTCTTCTTCTTCTTCTTCTTCTTCTTCTTCTTCTTCTTCTTCTTCTTCTTCTTCTTCTTCTTCTTCTTCTTCTTCTTCTTCTTCTTCTTCTTCTTCTTCTTCTTCTTCTTCTTCTTCTTCTTCTTCTTCTTCTTCTTCTTCTTCTTCCTTTTTGTTCTTCT
Source organism: Argopecten irradians (assembly GCF_041381155.1). Classification (NCBI taxonomy): domain Eukaryota; kingdom Metazoa; phylum Mollusca; class Bivalvia; order Pectinida; family Pectinidae; genus Argopecten; species Argopecten irradians. The sequence continues at coordinate 37,344,503 of NC_091140.1, read as the reverse complement.
TCTTCAAGCCGCGAATATTTCTAAAACTCTGTAGTTTAAGTCAATGTTACGGTTTGAATTTGCTTCATATTTAACGTTTTGCAACCACAAAAGCTTTAACTTGTATCAGACAGAAAATCAGATTAAATCTCAAAGCACTATGATAAGTTTATTTCATCTGAAGTCTATGTATTAGATACGGACGCGTGTATGATTACGGAACAGATAGCCAGACAAGATACCTTTATAATTTTTTTATTAAAATATTTGCGTTCGTTACGGTAACAGTTTCACTTTAACATGCATTGCTGATGAATTATTCGCTAATAAACCTTATGTAATCGTAACTATCTTTTACAGTTTGTTTACTGAACACAGATCTTAATTCTGTTCAAATGCATTTAAAATCCCATCGCATTCGTTAGTGGCGCCGTGCTCATGCTCCGCCGAAAAACATATTAAAATCTACCTTTTACTTCAACATAACTAGGATTATAAACAATTACATTTCGAGTCAGTTAAGTTCTTTCTAAACACCCGTGATATAGGTACAGTGATATAAATATGGTATGTGTATGGATCGTAGATAAAACGAAACGAAACGTACTTAAAAGACATATTACCCCCTTAAATGATACATAACATTGACTATGCTGCAATTTTCGCTGCACGTGATGAAAGCGACAGTATCTGAAGAAGATTTGTCTATGTTATTTAAGATTAATAAGATAGCAACAGTTCATTTTTCATAAAATTGAGACATCCTTTCATTGTGGCAGGCGCCATGGGGGCGAGTGGTTGTCAATTTATAGGTATAACCCGCTTTGAGGTTTCAGTTTTTGAGAAGGTAATAAACTTTCTAGATTTTGTACTGAAGACATTTGGCAGTAAGAAATATATACCTATTACAATGAAATTAAGCTTAAATTACAGTAAGTTTTAAACTTTATTGATAAGTATATAGCAATGCTTTCACTGTTGCTCGCTTATGAATGTACCAAGTTTACAACAGATTGCTAAATCGTTCAATCATCATTTCGTTTTTGACAAGGATACGTATTTGAAATTTAAAAAAAGAAACTTTTTACAAAGTACTTATGATGGTTATTTTCAGATAATTTTGGAGATGTCATTTTTTGAAAGGACGTAGTACTTTAAAATCTGATCACGCTATATCCTATTTAGTTTAACTCCAAAGTACATCTCTGTCCGGAACAATTAGACCCGACGTCCGACCTGTTGATTAGACGAACCGATAGTTTTGATTGGTTAAATACTCCTTGTAACCGTTTCCGGTTTTGACATTTCCTGATACATTATTTATGACCTATCTATAGTTTAATATACATGCTTCCTACAGTATCAATTCAATTCTCAGTACTTCTCGGACCTTAAACAAATACGATTTGATATACAGCATATCATCATATTGTTTAATGTGATGCCCATTTGGCTTTGAAATATTGCAAAGAAGCAAAATTTTATGTAATATGAAGTGCCAACCCGTGCGCCAATACTCTATTTTTCCATTTACTAAGGATTTTCAGCACCGCCTATCCTCGTACACACCTATCGGCATTTCTACTCATGATTTGCATGCAGATATAGTCTCTTGTCCTTTACATGACATAATTATGCTGCTGAGTTGCATGACCCATCTGCTTGGAGTATACCGTTATTGGAGATTGTCAGTAATTTATGACATTCAATATTGTCATTTCCCAATATTGCAACGATTGGAAATAACATATGTAATTTCCATAATTAATTAGGCTAATTGTGTCTATGACCTAATTCCAGGATACCTAATTAGTAGCCGTTGCTTCACAAACTTAAGAATATGGTTTTAATACGGATTGGATAGATGGAAGTTAATGTCATCGATGTCACTTCGGGGAATATTCTCTTTCCTTCTTCGGGGAATATTCTCTTTCATTTATAATATGAGCTCTTTACTTTTTTGAATACCTGGGGGTTCTTTTTTCAGCACCTCATTTATCCTTTAAATGTAGCCTTCATTCGTCTGCCAGTTTTTACCTTAATTAGCATGAAGTTTTCCTCGGGAAAATTCTCGTGAAATCGACCAGAAATACCCATAATGCAATCCTTAATTCCTGAATATTTTTCATGTAAATAAGCTGAGCCTGAAATTGGCCTGACGTGTGAAATTGACATAGGTTACTTTCATGTGTATACCAGGTGAATTTCAGGTTTTTGTGGATTAATTTCAGCTAAAGATACTTTGCAAGATTTTCCATAAACGTATATATTTTGTTTACATTCATCCTTATTTAATCTTTGAGATGAACGTCTTGATGTTATATCATTATTTGTAATGTTTTTGCATTGATAACACCCACGCAATTTCAGAAGTGATATTGATATCTGATATGAATCCCTGCTGGTGTATAATACCACAGTGTTTGTGTTTGGTCGTCTCATATTTAGCTCAGTCAAGTGAAATATATAACTTGAAATATAGTTGTCATCACGTCAATCCCTGATACATCATCCATATCCCATGTCCATATCAAATCTCCAAATATCACTTTCCCTTTCTTCCTTGTGTCATCTTCCAGTCTCTTTTACTAACTCTTGTATACAGAATCAATTTCGTGACGATTTCATTTAACGTTTTCATGCGTATTTTCTTCTGTTCGTGTAATTGAAAATTATTCACAGTAATTGATTTTCGAGAATACTAAATAACAATGAAATACGGTAAATTAAAATGAACGCAAAAGCAGGCTAGGTAAGGGTATATTATACATTACTTGGTCACTGTAACCTACTTTACTAACCTATACTCCATCCCCTATACTCCAGGAGTTAATACCACTGTCGTTATATCCACCCCTATCCCATAGCAAAACTGAAGGCAGTTCAGGAGCAGAAAAATGACCAATTACAGACTGTCAGAGAGTGAAGTCCAACATAATAACCACACAATGCACTTATATCGTTATTATTTGATTCTCTCGATGACCACCAAACAGCATAGACCGTCTAATTTTGCTATGGCATATTACAGGGTGGATAAAACAACATTTATAGCAACCCTTTGAATATCGAGGATGTCTGTACCAGAGGCGTGAGTGTATATCAATCATTCCTAACCATTGAATCCTTGTTAATATTTTCTGCATACCCTGGCTATCTTGCCTTGTACATCATAGCTGTCAATCTATAACTGATGTTATATGGTAATTGTTTAAATCTGCCAAGGTATTGCAGAGATTATTTGAGTATTTCATTCAAATCGATGGGAAAGGAGTTTAGCCTATAAACGCGAAATTAATTCACCTCGAAACTGAATCTGTTTACAGTATAATAATTCACCTCGAAACTGAATGTTACAGTATATATTCACACAAAATGAATCAGTTCACAGTATAATAATTCAACACATTATTCACCACGAAAATAAATCAGTTTACAGTATAATAATTCAACATTATTCACCACGAAAATAAATCAGTTTACAGTATAAATAATTCACCACAAAAAATTAATCAGTTTACAGTATAACAGTTTTCTGCGAAAATGATTTCCGTGGTGTGTTATCTTGGCGGTGGTTAATCCCTGGTTACCCGTGACTCTGTGCCATGACAAATGACAATATATCTGGTGTAGCTTTCCCCACTCTCCCGAGTGTGATATACAATATCAGATTTTCGCTTGTTTACGACGGATGGAAAGCTATATAATGTCGTAAGTGGGACGGTTACAGTACAAAATGGTCTAAGTCATTATCAGGACAGCTTGAAATCCTTCTTCCATTTTTTCATCTTATTGTCCTTCTACTTTAATTTACCTTTTTTCTGGAAGTGAAAAGATGATTATAATGTTACTTTATGTGTATGATGCATTTTTGTTATTAATTCATATTTGCGTTATACATGCATATGTGGAAAATTTATAGTTCACTTGTATTTTATTATAATGCATTCCATACTTTATTTCGGTTGCATATTATTTTGCTAGATATTTAAAATTCTATATTTAAAATTATAAATAACAAAATACTATATCATTTATGTCGGGCCTGTTAAATAATGATCGATATTTGCAAAGAAAAGACAAGACGAAAAACATATTGAATCACTTTCTTTTCTATAGCATCATATTGTAAACTAACCAGGCTTGGTTTGTACTAGCACGTGACCCATCACAAAACGGAGGTATCACGAAAATCTGTTATTTATGATAGATAATGAAACATCTGATACATCAGGTGATTTACGTATTATATGTACAAAACGAAACTACACTTTACATTAAAGTACAGTTTTCGAGGGCAAAACTTTCTATGTGATATGTTAGCATGTTTTGTCAGTTACACATAATTGAATAAAAACTTAGTTGTTGATGTAATGTATACATCTTTGAAAAAATCCCGAAATTATCTTGTCGTAATCAAGACTTATGGATATTACCGTAGTACAATTTCGACAGAAAATCCAACCTTCGGATCAACAACACATAAAATACATGATGCAGTGTTTTTAGTAATATCTCAAAATACAGCTGATGAAGGAAGACAATTGTATAACTACTGCGATTTATTCACTTTTCATGGTTTATCGATATCGGATCTAATCTAACAGTTTCTCTCATAGGTTTACATTATGGGACAAGGAAAACAAAGAAATTTTAAAATGTTTAATTCTTATTGTTAATGATATGGTGGCATATTTCTGCCATCGAGTTAGTTTAGGTCGACTTAGGGTAACTCAACTTTGACCAGACAGTTATGTCGGCAAGTCGAGTTATAAGATGACTTTTTGATATAGTTACGTTGACCAGTCGAGTAATAACATGACTTGTTGAGATATATAAGTCCACATATTCATATTGGAAAGTCGAGTTACACTATCGCGACTGACTATCGTGGATCTCGTTGTAATAAGGTAAGTCAATTTTCCAGGATGTATGATGTAAGTCGACTTGCCAACATAAATATCTCAACAAGTCATGATATAACTCGACAGGTCGACATAATGATCTCGGCAAAGTTACGTTACATAACTCGACCTAAAATAACACAATGGCAGAAATATGCCACCATATTAATGAATCATTAGATGTGTAAGTTTATAAGATGATAAGTTCGTAAGAAATCGTTCAGAGATAGGTAATGGTATATATACGTTAATTGGAATAAGTTTTTCCTTTTTACATATTCTGCTAATGGCGTCTATTGCAGGTATATTATAAAGAATCCTTTTTAAAAGTATTACTCCAAGTAGATGAACAGATAATGGAAAATACATTGCATGGAAGACTAAGGCGGAAACAGAAAAAAGGTTGTAAGACTTTTCTTGGAAACTTCTCTGAAGAGTATTACCGCATCCACATATCATCTTAAAATTTTAACTATTATTGTGCTGGAACATGCGTATAAATTACTTACAAATTACACCAATGCATGTACACAATCAAGAATAACTTATTTCGTCAAGTATATCATCAATCATTATGCTTATCTATTTTGTGTTCTAATTATTCAATTACACTTTGAATGATTACCAAGTAATACGTTCAACACTTAAATTTGTTTAATGTAAACCAAACACGTTTTTAAATCAATTTTTAACGATTAAATTGAATATATGTTTATGCTATAGATATATAACCAAACAAAATGAGTATAATAAAGCAACTCTAAGACCAACTGTGGCGATATTGTCATTTGTCTGTGTATGTTTTTATTTGTTCATACTACAATAAATCATATTGTCTTTGATCAAACCCTTTATTTAATATATTCAGCTATATGGGCTCATGAACATATTAAAACATGTATTTTATTTCATAACTAACAAAAATGTATATCTTACTTTTAAACATAATCAATATTACATTCGAAACCTTCGTGTGTGAAGATTTTTGACATGATTTTCCTATTTTGAAGCTTTGTTTCTATCCAATTGTAAGTGGTTGCAGTCTTTTCTCTTTTTAACTAATACAGCTGATGGTTGGGTATGCCACTCGACTTTACAGTACAGCAACATTTATGTACTACACGTATCTCCACAACTTATATAACACCGGGAACAATTACTAATTGTAATGGGTGACCATTACAGGTGTCTCCTAAACACCGCCGCAGGTATACTTTGTATTCAGTGTCCTTGAAACCACTTATGCATTGACTGTATATAAGGATATTGCAGTATATGGGTGACACAATGTTTGGACATTTTAATAGGAGTGACTCAATATTAAAACATTACGGTAATTATGACTTGATATTTTAGTATATCACAGTAGCGGTGACTGGATATAAGGACATTGTAATCGAAGTGACCAAATATTAAGACATTGCAGTAATGATGATTTGATTTAAGGGTATCATAACAATTGTGACTGGATATAAGTACATTTTAATCGAAGAGACCAAATATTAAGAAATGGAATGATGACTTGATATCACGGTATCACAGAAACGGAGCAGGGCATCAGGACTAAGACATCAAACTAAATATTAATACAAAACAGTCATGATGACATGCTTTTAGGACATCACAGTATCGGTGACTGGATATTAGGGCATTGGAGTGCCTAGATATAGATTTATCAGATAGAGGTGACTGGTTATTGGAACGATAGAGAAATGTGTTACATACATCTAGATCGCAGTTCAACCAAAAAGACGTGTAACTTGCATAAGACGTGATTGAAGAGAATCCACTGCATATATATCAAAATTATTTTAATTACTTATTATCAGTTATTATCACATAAAATCTCTTCTACATTTATCGACATTTAAAAATCAAAGAAGTTTCCGATTGAATTTACATCTTATGGTAGTTTTCCAGTTCGAAAATACGTTTTATCATTGTGACAATAGTAAGCTAACGTAATAGAGCTTTTTACATACAATTAACATTTAAATATATCTACCATTTTTATAACAATATATTTGATCTAACAGATAATGGACAATAATTAGAATACAATAACCGTTATCTAAACTGTTAACATCTTCGTGCCTCTGATGTGTTTATCTTAGTTGTAATTGTTTATGTAAATATGTTATGAAACATCATGGAAACCAATCAACAGTAGCATGACAAAGCTTGTTTATATATCATATGTCGCTTATGTAATAAATTATGTTGATTTATGTACCTTCTGTAATGCAATAACAGTATACAAATTACACGTTAATGAATATGATTTCAGTCGTGATTTGTTCATGCTGGGGTTAATTAAACCATCGAAGACGTAGGGTTTTGCTTGTCTGATCAAATTTGACGGGTTTTATTTAATATTTGAAGTTTACAAAGACAAATATTAAGAAATATTTACTTTGAAAATGTTTCATGATCTTGCGACCAGTTTTAATTTTTAAGATAATCGACTAAATTTGTTTTTTTTACTAAGTGTTAGATTCAATTCAAGACGGCGTATGTTATGGAAGTTGATAATGTCAAAGTGAAACAACGGTCATTACCTTCACTAGTAATAGTTCTTCATGCGAATTGCACGTTTCGAGGGCAAAAAAGTAAATTTCACGTGCATTTTACGCGAAGAAATATATTGCCGGTGTAAATTTTCGTAATTGTTTCATAATTCTGAATCCAGTTCTTTGTTATTTTAACTATATCGCAAGATTATATTTTTTCACGAATATATCTTAAAAAAAAATTAGCTCTCGAAAATTAAACATTTCTGATTTACAATATATACGAACGATTTGTTGATAACTGATACAATAACAAAGTATTTTGTATGTGTACCTATGAAACGTATTCCGTTATGTTTATATCATTCATATCTTCCTATGGTGATAACATAGACTAATAAATATTAATCGATCATTGCACAATGTATGCGGCTTTTAGTATTACCATATAAACATATTTTACAGGTATGGAATGAAGATAAACTACGATTCAATTCGATCGCTATGTGTGTCATGCGGAGTTGTATGTACATGAATGAAGGCATGTAATAGTGCAGCCTATCAGAAAGATTAAAGAAGACATTCAGTTATTTGTACCTTGTTTGATTCACACTGGTCTTAAATGTATTGATCACCACTAATTTACATAATAAACCCATATAATAGGGTTGGTCTTGGCGCAGCGTCGGTGGGTCATCAATGGGAAGTTCCTATCGAGGGAAGTATGACGAACTCCACGCTGAATATGTTCAATAGAAATGGCTGTGAAACATTACAGCTGAAATGCAATGTGATTACATAATCCGTTGCACTGTTCCAAATTTAACACCCACTTAGCAACCGGCAATACACATCAATAATTAAATTTCATATGTTACACTCATTTCTATTGGTTAGAAGTTTGTCCTTTCGTTTTTTGTCTATGACTTCATAAACTCAAAATGTATTGAGAACAATGCTTAATAAACCACATAACAGTTGTGTCATGTTCGCAATAAACCACATCCGTTATTATATGTCCAAACACAGAGAAAACCGCATCCGTAAGTCTTTGTTATACAAATATTAGACGCATTAAGTTTCTGTTTGTGTTTTGACAGAATCCTTGTCCAAACAATATATCAAATGAAAGGAATGTTTAAAAATACGAGATTGCATTTAATAACTGATAGCATTATTTCTTGTGTCCAATAATGTTTTTTAATAGATGATTTATGATAAACTGCAAAGACATCATATAAATAAAGAATATTAAAAAGAGGTAGATACTGAAAAGCCATAATCATCACTACGGTATCTAACGTTATTCATCTGGTGGTTTTTTTTTGTGTGTGTGTTTTTTTTTATTTATTTTTTTCTGGTTCCGGAATTTCAATGTTCGCCTAGCTATTAAAGTTCATCATCCTTTTTATCAATTCATCATTGATTAAGTAAACCTGATCTGATTTGGTTTTAGACATTGACTTGCTTTTAATTTGGACCTCAGTTATGTCAAAATATTTTACCAGTTTTCGAAAAGGTTCTCGAAATAGATTAATCAAAATAGGACAAGTAATTGTCAACGTCATGACGTCACGAAATTCATACCCCACAGATACTTTGTTACAAATACTAAATGATAACATGTTGCATTCACTGATTTACAACCTAATAATGTGTAATACAAAAACCCTTTGCTGTATGTTTTCCTCAAATTTATAATAAGTTTAACATTATCCTGTTTCTTCAAATTTGTGTATTAAACTGAATGAATTAGCTGAGGTTCGTGAATTAGCTGATGTTCGTTAAAGTCATGTGCACTATTGTACTGTTTTAATAATTAATTACAGCCCCAGGATCATAAATATAATACTAGAAAAGCACAATTGGTAACTTTATAAATTGTATCACTGGTAATTCGTTACGCTGATTTGCATATTCAAAACCTTTATTTTGCAATAAACACAACAAAATGATTTTATACATTGTTGACAGCCTAACACAAACTAAGATCACAAGCCCATTCCCCAGAGTAGTCCTCTCGCATTCTAATCCACCACTTTAAACCTGTTGAAGGATGACGTTGGTGTCTTACATCAAACTTTACCCCTTTAACAGAAAACGTCCTATTTGAATAGGTTCTCACTGTCACAAAGTATCGCTCTTACGCCCCAGGAAAATAGCTGTGATTTACTACAAATGTTTCACAAACTGTTAAAGCGTCAAATCGGATGCAGAACTTCTTGAAATTCCTGCAATTGCCTACGGTATGTTGTATCTGAAATTGTATTACTTAAAATGAGGGGATAATCAATCTGTTAGATGTTCTTCAAGCTAACCAGGCGTGTACCCGAGCTTCGCATCATTCGTCAGTATATAATTTTGTCAGGTAGATGCGCACGCATTGATAACAAGTTTTTCTCAATGAATCTGTGATCTGACGTCACGCTCCAGTGATCACCATACACTAACGCTCCATACAAGGTGACAAGCAAACCGTTACCAAGCTCTTTCCTCAACTAGAAACAGTTTTAAAGCAGCCCTCACCCACCCTGTTTGTACAGTATTATAAATCAGCTAAAAGGACGGGTACTTGCTTCATCGCACCAGTATTTAACTGTTTGTATACCGGGTGGCTGTTCATATCTGTCATTGGACTTCATAGAGCAACGTCACCAGACTTCTTATGGGATGTACTTTAAATTTATTTTACATCAGATGCAAACATTTGTTTTATAATTCGTAAATATTTTGTTAAAGAGGAAAAAAACTTTTTTATCTTGTTAATAAAAGTGATGGGATATTTTTGATGAAGTGACATTTGTGTCTTTTGAAATAAACGTGACAATATGCCGAAGTCTTTCCTCGTTCGAAAGTATCTCAAGAAACAGCAACAGCAGCTGGAACAAAAGGAGAAGGAAGAACTACAGGCGCAACAGGAGGAACATATAGAGAACCTTGGGCTGAAGCCAAATGAGGAAGTTCACCAGCCTCGCCATATAGGAGAATCTGCAGCTGCTGCAGCCGAAACAAGACATGAGGCTATGGAAGTGTCATTATCCAGTCCTCCGGTGGTCGAGGGAGCTGAACTCAAACGAGAATCTGTTCAGGGTAAGTTAGGTGTTTGTTTATGTTCAATTGATCGATATGAACGGTATCTAAAACAAATAATGTATATGTATTACGCAATTTGTTATGGAGTTGAGTAAAAATTAAACATACAGCGTTAATAAGATGGTTAAGTATCAGAGCAAGGAACATTGTATTTAAATATGAATTTATAAATTTGCGATATTGTGAGAAGTAATAAATAATGAGAAAGACAAGAACATGAAATTAAAACCAAATTGATATAGTTTAATATCATTATTTATCTAAAAATAGTTTTGATAGACAGAAACAAAAGCTATGTAAAATCAAGTGTCATATTATATTGAAAAGAAAATATATCTTTGATTTGTTTCATTTCTGAAGCTAAAATCGAAGATGAATCGAAATATGAAAATATTTTGAATCTTATGATTGTTTTTTATAATTGCATAATGATGTAGGTCTGACATCCAGAGTATCATTTATCAATTTAATACTAGATAGTTTTCAGTTTAAACTAATGATAACTAGTCACTTTAACCTTATTAATGATTTTCTGTAAGATATATATATCAGTATTAGGTAATAAATAAGACCATGAGATGTATTTATGTCGTAATAAAATAAATCTCAACTGCTTTTAAACAAAGTGCATGATTAACATCGCAGTTTGCAATGTATCTAAACCAACGTCACGATTGTTGTTACAATTTCCGATAAAGACCCAAGGTCAGCGCAGAGTATCTCACGAAAAAAGTACATTTTTTCAGACGGTCTAGATCTCTTATCTCATAATGTTTTATCACAAAATACATCAATTTCTAAAACAAATAATCTAGTCGCTACGGATCATTACTTTGTAACCCATTCGTTGTTATCATACAATCGAGAGATCATTCGATCACAGATTTTCTCTCTGAATTGATAATTGTTTACATTTTTTGTTTGTTTTATTGGTGTTATAAGTAACAAATCAGATAATGTTATGGCGATTGTGTAGAAGTATACTAGTGGAGTAACCGGAAGAATGCGATGAGAGGACGCTCGATGATAATCGGACCAAGCCCTTCCCTGGTTTTGTTTCGTTTTTTATGAATTGTGAAAAAATCGTTTCAATGCCTTAGAAACCTGTTAAAAAGGGGTAAACTGATTTTACATTACCTACAAAGACCTTTAAATTTGACAATACGTTTTAGGGTTAAATGATACTTGATGACAACGCCAGCATAGTCTTGATAGCTTTCTTTACACTTGACCATGGTTCCACACCATCAGGCCTGGACAAAACATAGACAATTTGTAGCGATACAGAACGCAATTCGAGATGGGTAGTGTGAAGTTAGAGGGAGAAAAAAGCGCCCTGTCACTCCAGCAGGGTTCTATATGAGGTCTCTACTAATTGACCAATGGAACAAAAGCTCTACCATCGCCTTAAGAAAGTGCTAATTTGATACCAGACATTAGGGTTTTACAACAGCTTCTTCGGCAAGCATTGTAAGCTTAACGAACACTTCACACTTTAAAAACACGCATCCACAATGCTTAATTAAACAATTATTTGTACTCTAAAGAATTAGAACAAATACTTTTATTATGATGTTTTGTTATTAACTCGGGAAGTATTTCTAATAGTAAAACAAAACAGTTGTTTATCTTTCAAGCTTATGAGGTATTCATGAAACACATTTTCTAAACGACGAATCGTAGACATCTCCTTCCGGATTTAAAGTCTGGACAATACTGTCCAGCAGAGTATCAATATAGTTCCGGCTGTGTAGCGGTACTTAAATGAACAATCGAGGTCTTAGGCTGTAAGGTATAGGACAGAGTGGTACAACTCCCGTTAAACAGGTGCCTTATGTTTATGAAAAACTGTTCTTTATCACTATTATTAAGGCAAAAAATAAATTTTTAGATGATTTTTTTTTTGTGAATTTTGAAAAAAATGGCGGCAAATTCGAAATGCATCATTTACATGATAGAGAGTTTGATAAAAGAAATATTTCCTTAACATTTACCATTCATAAACAGGGTAAGATGTAGTTTTTTAATGTTTAAATCATATATTAGAAATTACTCGATTTTTGTATGACTATGTAAAATACGTTGAGTTATATATAATTTTACTTGTGTCTAAAATTAATTAATAAACGTACAGACAGAATGGCATTTTAAATTATCGGATACTTACAATGGTTAATTATACTATTGAAACATGTGTTTTTATAGCAGTGTGTAGCAACAGTTTTAGAAACCGGATACTTATACTAATACTTCTTGGATCACGGGATTCTTTTTCCATTGGCGGAGGAATTTTTTTGATGCGTGTTATATTAAAGGTAATTGTATTACATTTAAGCAGATTTACCTGTCCGTCTTTGTATGATGTTCTCATCGTCATAAAGAATCGCTTACAGAGATAATTTCAATGTAGATAATTATTCTTCTTTCCAGAAAATCACTGAATGTAAAATAGAATTGATGTAATCTTTTGTTTTTGAGATATGTAACATTTGAATACAAATAATTGGGATTATAAATCAATTAAAAAATACTATATGCAACAATATAATCAACGGTATTTACATGTATGCGTATTTTGAATTATGAATAAATGATGTCAATAATAAAATAGAAATAAAGAAAACGTGGCATTTAATTGAATATACCATAATTCAACTGTGGAATGCATACTGCGGGGGTGTATTATAAATGAGAAAAAAACTGGGAGTTGCTTCCCCTTTTCATAGTTTAAGAGACATTTTCTAACAGTTAAATTAAGATGAACTTACCACTCAATATATGATGTTCCTTTAGGCTATTTCTTATCTATATTTTAAAGAAAACCTCCTAATAAGGAAAAATCCTGTCAATGAAAGGGACCAGCATATCTACCTCAATTCCTTTACTTAATACCTACTATTTACCAGGTTAATGAGGCCAGATAGTGAAAGGAAAATATCAATCATTACCAACCACAGTCCAGTATGTTATTAGCATGGTGACATCGGAGATAGGCCATCAACCTATCGACACAAACTTATAATAACTAGCCACGGGCAAAGAAAACAGAAGTGATTGAAACTGGTTGCGGTAAATACGATAAAAATTGTTTTCAATAGTATCAAACACGAATCTTCCTCGGCTTGCGGCTATTTTGTTATGAATAGTGTCTTGTTTGAAATTTTCAAAGTTTCCGTTATTTTAAAGTTCAACACTGTTGATGAATAACTAGCGGACTGTAACAACATCAATACCAGCGGGGAAAATAAACAACGAGTTCTGGTAGCAAAATATTTGACAGAATGTTAGATAAACAATTGTCACAATTCTAGTTGTCTGAGCCTCTCTCTTCAAACAATGGCAGCGGAAGCTACTAGTTATATGTATGCTTAGTCTTAAATGAATAGAAAAAAATAACTTTTGTTTGAATTAGATACATTTTGTGTACGCTTCCTGTCGATAATACATTCTTTGTTAATAGCCAATAACGTGTTAAATAGCGATGAGGACATTCTCATCTCGTACAACAACTCACAAAAGGTAGTTGAAAGCTTACATAATCAAAACAACGGCCCCATATCAAGTTGTTGTTTCCGTACAAAACAATAGATACGTTATGTTAAGGGGAGTTAGGGTTAGAGTTCGTTTTATGTTTATTCTGCTGTCTTGTGATGAAATCACCGCAAGATGATACAAATAACAGTGACGTTTTACGGTACAGCTAATTATGTACTATATACACACAATTATCCGTGTACTCTTATGAGATGTCTCCCAAACACCGCCCTTCCAATACTGTTGTTGTTATAGCAACGGACATTTCTTTAGCATATTGTTTAGCGTTCTCTTATATTTTATGGTCTTTTTTTAAAATATTCATTTTATACGCGACATTACTTTTTACTTTTACTTGTTCATGAATTATTTAAAGAGTTCCTTCTGTATTATTACTTGTTTAATTTCTTGTGTATAACAAACGTTTTACTTAGTTTAAACATAATTTCATTTAACACCAATCGCATTTTTCTCTCAACATGTATAGATTTTATGTACTAAATTGCTTTATTATCAAGAAATAAATGATTGAGGAAGATTTGAATCCAGATTTGTATCAGAATTTCACATCTAACGGAACAAAATCAAATTATACAACTAAAATATGTTATTTCTCTTTATATATAAACTTTATAAAGTCTCTGGAGAACCAACTATTTAAAAATTACAACATGAAAAGTATCAAACTATAAATAAACTTGCATAATTGGTTATAAACGTTATTTTACTTTCCTTTATTTGAATTGGCAGTGTGCCAATTGTAACCGGTTTCCATGCTAACGGAGAGTAACAATGCATGTGATGTGAAATTGACCAAAGGAATGCGTTAGGGTTAAAGACTGACACAATAGGTATCAAGTGTGTACAAAACACGATTGTGGCGAGAAAATGAAGGTACCAGGTGTCCCCAAACACCTGTATAAAGACAATATCCGTTAGCAAATGTGACAAAAATGAGGTCAAAGCGTGCCCTTGTAGTGGCGAAAGTTCGGCAAGCCATGTAATTTGGTAACTTTTTCTTCACGGTATTTTTTTATAAGTTCAATATAGTATCTCCTTACCCGTATCACTTTCTTATTAAAGGAAAGGAATTATTAGTCAGATGGTTTCAAAATACTTCTATTTTATTTTAGTTGGCAATATTCACAACTCGAATTATTTTTATTCACTTTAAAAAAGTTACTTAAATACTACCGATTCTTCTTAACTATCTACGGCAGAGAAAAAAATGCAAAGTACATGAACACCGTTAAAATCAGTATGATTTTTATGGGAGACATACGATTGTGAAATCTTCCGTCTGAAAGAGTTACAGTCCATATGTATTTTGTGCCAATCATGAACTCCAACCCTTTCCGCTAAAAGTTCATCAGAAAATAGGAAAGCGAAGTAGGGATTAAATTGTTATACACCTGTGTTGGTGGTTTTAGACATCTCTATCAGAAATAATTACATTTACGTGCTTTTCAAAACATCGTCTTAACTGTTCAACAATCCGTTTCTGAATTCACTGTAAAGATAATTGGATGGTCGTGTTGAGGCTTAGGATTGATCTCAATAACACGTGGGGAATCACGGCACCTTGTCTAATCCCTGTCGTACGTAACAAAAGGGAGAGTATTGGACACGCTGAAGACCAATTTACTAGCTCTAAACCATGAATAGACAAGAGTAAAGAATGTTCATTGCGTGGCGCTATTTAATAAGTAACAGTTTTTCATGAATATTAATGGTATTTTTCCACATCTTGACCATTGGATAAACTTGTTTACATACGCAGTTTCAAGGTCCCCTGTTACCAAAGTGTCTTGAATAAGATTTAATTTAACAAGATACCGTAAAGAATATTGATCTTAAAAAAAACGATACGGCACATCGTCGTTCATGTTCATCGTAGAAAAAAATTAACCCTAAATGTTTCTTCGTACATCTGAAGTATTTTTGCAGAACCCGTATCTAGTAAATGTTAAGTGTTTAGTTTTCATTTTCATTCTATGACACACGTATCTCATATTACCTAACGCTTCTGATGGCGTTTTATAGTGCGCTGATTTTTGCAAATCATGGTACAGTACGTTTTTCTCGAAATGACTTTTAAATCCATAAAATGTATCATTTATTGTTATTTTAAGTGAGAATGACATATGACACAATCTATATCGTTTTTTTCTCTCTCAAAATTAAAAAAAAAATCTCAGAGACACTTTTCATAAAGCATTATACACTTTTAAAAATAGTTAAATGACATCGATATTAAAATGCGTTTTAAAACTCTTACCTTCTTTCCAACGGTCGACAACAGTTATCAGCGAACATTAGGGGTGTCAGTTTGAATATTAAAGCAGCACGATAAAATCTTGTATATTTGATATTTATGTTGATGGGGTCATTCGGGTGGGGCCCAATAGAACTTGTGTATAGTAATACCTCGGTAACCTGTAACTTCACACAAGCCAAACTGCGCCCACATACAGTTTGACATTTAATAAATGTGAATTATTACTTTCACAATATAACATTAATATGCACGTGAAAGTAATAGAAAGTATTAGCGTTCATAATTAACTTTTAGCTTTAGGTATCCGCTACATCTGCACCTAATGATATCCATGGTATGATGGGTATTTTTTATGAATATGATCATACAATTAAGGATATAATTAAATAATTAAAATTAAAACGTGAATGATGTTCTATCAATCAGTCACTTGTTTTAATGATTCAATTTATCTTTGCACTCGTAACCCCCCCTCCCCCTCCCCCTCCCCCTTTATATAAACAGGGTCATATCAATGTTTGCTTCTGATAAAAATCTCACAATATATATTATATGAAGGAAAGAGTCGAAATGACTTTGCTCAACCGTACTTTCACAAATTTTATAATCATATGTTTGCAAATACTATTAATCGTAGGTTTACTTCCATTACTGTCAATATTATCTATTATCGTTTTTGTGTAATCTGAACGAAAATAAAATTTCGTAATAAACAAATAAATTAATAAATAAATAATTGAATAAATAGATAAGTAAGCAATGTCATTAGCCTTGATTGCCCACCCATCCTGCGACATATCTGAAATTAGACATCAACTGAAGATGGATAAAGATTGATCTATCACTTAGACTTTCAGTCAAAATTGTCAGACCGTAGACCATCACATCTTGACATAGTGTTAAATAAATTATCCAACCTCATCGAGACCGTCTTGCAATGGTCCATTTACTGCCGGTGTGAGCGGGTTAATTGATAACTGATCTACACAACAGAGACTTTCTTATACTAAACAGTTAGAAGGTTGATTCAATGCCTTCCTTATTTGAGTCCTGTGGTGAA
Organism: Argopecten irradians; assembly: GCF_041381155.1. NCBI lineage: Eukaryota > Metazoa > Mollusca > Bivalvia > Pectinida > Pectinidae > Argopecten > Argopecten irradians. Next base: position 37,327,145 of record NC_091140.1, on the reverse strand, counting down.
AACCATTGACTCCTAGAATCCCGTTCAGATACTAATCGTATGCTGAGAATAATCTCCATTGAAGGCTGCTATGATCAATTTAATCGAATCTTATCACATTGCGATAAGCTAATAAATGTCTTTGTTATACATCATAGCGGAAGACATTCTGCGTTCCGTGTCAAATATTGAATGAATCCTTAAGGAATCCCTGCTATATATTAAATAACGGACCGCTGCGATTTCTTAAAATATATAAGCATTGTTATTAACCGGAGACACAGGGGTTTTCTCATCTTATATCTAATCTCTTTATAGCATCGTTAATGGGTTGATCTCCTCGTTTGTATGAGTTGGACTTTAAACCACAGGGTGTACATTACAATGTAATAGGCTATTGTAATGACCATAAGGTAGCATTAATAAAATTAAACGATATTTAAATTACCAACACTTTATTGCCAAATATATGTAAACATCATTATCATGCATCCGTGTTCAAATTTAACCTAAATAGTTAATAGTTCTCTGTTATATTATACGGTTACTGTCTCGTATATGAAAGACAAATTCAAATTATATCAAAAACAACTTTTTTTTAACTTTTCCAGAAATAGAAAGAGAGCCTGACGCACCTAGAAGTTCACACGTGGTTCGAAAACCAAAGACACTCAAACTGCAACCATTCAGTCAAGGATATATGCCGAAAGATAGGATCGATCCTCGAATCAGCTATCCCTTTTCCCCAGTGTGTCACGAACAAAAATTATACAACTACATGCTACCATCGCCTGGTTCACTACATTGTGGAATGGGCATTGGCGACGCTCTTTCTCCACTTCCGGTTTATTCCTTCCGTCAGCATGAACTTGCCTCCCCTGGATCGCCAGTGACACCGGTCATAAGTCCCGTGCGTGAACAGGAACTAGATTTGTCAATGAAGGAAGTAAGACGGCAGCAGCAAGAGTTAGCGAGTCAAGAACGTCTCAAAACTTCCGGCTTCCCAAGCAATTCAGACAATTACCAGGCTAAAATGAAAGTTGAGCAAAAAAGCAATGTGAACCATGAACAATACCCCCCTTCATCTTTAATGAGGGTAAGCATAATAAACATTTTGAAACATAACCCCCATACTTTTGCATCATAACTGCTATTTTAGTTACAATTAACTTCATGTTCGATAAGAAACTCATTGAAATGCAATCTTTTTCCCCATTTTTTTATTTATAAAATTCACTATTGCAAATATAGTAGTGTGCATTACGAGTATAATTAATTCTAATTGCAAACTTAATATTTCTGTTGTTTTAGAGATCTCTTCTACAAGGTGTGGAACTTGTTAACGGTGGATACGGTATAAAGAATCCCCTCCTCGCCCACATTCGTATGGATGACGGAGCGACAGAGGAACTAGGTAAGTACCTAATTTATATACAAAATAATAACATTTAATGAATCTCTCTTTGTAGCATTCATAGGTAAATAGTTCGAGACGATTTAAAAATAGCAATAAAAAGTGAGGAAATGCTAGATGGGCATTCTGATTTCATATATTACTTTTAAAGAATTTGAATTTAATTATTTACATGAAATATCCAATTATTTATTATTCTATTTACCATGAAAGTAATTCACAATATCGCGTGATATCAGTACCTATGAATTAAGAAGTGTCAGCACAAAGCAAAATATTACTTATGTGTGTGTTGTCTATTTACAGCAGAACAGACAAAGGATGACAAATATGTATGCAAGGTCTGCAATAAGTCCTTCCAGCTGCAGAGACTGCTTAACAGACATCTCAAGTGCCACAGTGAAATCAAACGTTACTTGTGTACCTTCTGTGGCAAAGGATTCAACGACACATTTGATCTCAAACGGCACACAAGGACACATACAGGTAGGTGTCTTCTCTGTCCGTGATTCAGTAAGTTTTACTGCGTAAATTGTAATTTTCGTGGGTCAAAAAACTTCGCGAATTTAAATTTAACTAACTAAAGAAGACGTTTAATTTGAACTTATTGAAATATCGCGGTCGAACTATCAGGACATATATGCTTTGCTTATAATTCCACGGCTCGATTATTTGGGATTATAGCGATATCCCGCGCAAATAAAGCCCCACGAAAATTACCAGATTTGTATATATAATGTCTTAGTGTCATAAAAGTCAGTAATCATCATATATCTTTATATAAATGGATAAATATAAGCATTGATCAATTTTGATTCGGTATATTTTTGCAGTAAGTGCTTAATACAAATAAATTGTCCTGAGAACCGTTATGTGATTTTATTGTTAATGGTTATAGAATATATGGAAACATAAATCGGAGAGTCAAATTGGTATCGAGATCTCATTATCATCCGTCATCATTACGAAATACATCATAATTAACTGAGTTTATGGATAAATATCAATGGATTTTCGTTATAGGATTTATCGTGATGTTATCAATCTTTTCTAGGTGTAAGACCATACAAATGTGACCAGTGCGGAAAGGCTTTCACTCAACGATGCTCACTGGAATCCCATTGCAGAAAAGTCCACAATTCTAAGTTCGCCTTCGCATACAAGGAGCGCCGTAGGAAGTTGTACGTGTGTGAAGACTGCGGACATACCACGAGTGACCCCGGGATCCATTATGTTCACTTAAAAAACTTCCACCCACAAAGCCCTGTACTCATGAAATTCTATGATAAACGACAATTTAAATTCGCCGAGGAAAATAATTTGAGCCAGTGTGCGATGCAGTATTGAGGATTCTTGAACAGCAGTATCTGGTTGGCAATTTACAAATATGTGTAAAGAGTATGCATGGGTTCAAACGTTAATCTTCAACTAGGGTCATGAGTTCAATGCGCGCAAGGACACGAACTTCAAAATTTTCATGACGCAAGTTCATAAACATATGTGATTCAATCATGAGAGTGTTTTACAAACAATTGCAATATAGAAAATGTTGTGTTCAAAAGAAACCTATTATTACGTTAAATGTCAGATCTCAAGATAATATTCTTTACTAATTATTTTAAATAAATATATCAATAGTATATTGTTTATAATTGATAAATGTCTTGCTACTATTACAAACCGTGTATCATATTCATCATACTTATTATATGCAATGTACATACAATTTCTACCAAAGATTTTCTATAATATTTCTAAATATTCATAATTCCTGCCTGTTGTTAGATTAGAAACACTTTTAATACTCTTGTTATCATTTTCTACGAAAACATTAATTCTAAAAAAAATCTTACTGATTTCATAGATCTGTCATTGGAATTTTTTACTGCTCTTAATTGCCAATTCATGAATCAAAGGCAGTGCAGTCAAGCCTGTCAATGAAGACCACCCATAGGAGCATGAAAAAGTGGTCCTTATAGCCAAGTGCTATTTGTTTACAGGTCAAATCAAGTTGAAATTGGCCATTTTGGGACCATGAGAAAGTGGTCTTATTAAGCAGGTGGTCGTTATACAGAGGAGGTCGTTAAGAGAGGTTTGACTGTATTTGTACTGATATACAAATCTGAACGATATATTTCATTTTTCCATATTATGGTTTTGTCTTGCCTATTATTACTTTTATGTTATATTTTAAATGTATTTGTGCAATATTATAAGAATGGAAAGTTTCAAAGACTTTTAAGACACTGCCAATATTGACGGTAGATAGTGCTATATTGTAATATCTAAATGTATTGAATGAGTCATGTTCGTTATCAAGGGGTGGGAAGTTGGATGGAACGACACAGAAGAACGAGCAAACCTAGATAGTAAAAGATACGAATTTTGTATATAAGTAATTACGATATGCTCTGTTGATCCCTGTTAAACAAGAATAGTTTTGTATTACGTTCTTTTAACAATCAAACGAGAAACTTGCAATGTTTGTTGTGCTTCCTATCAGGACGCGCAAGGCAAGGCAAGGGACATACGATGCAATATAATGTTCTGAACTTATTTCATTCTCTAATTCACTCAATAAACTGTCGCCATTACAAACGACTATATCGCATAGCACATCTACTCGCATTGAAGTTATATGCTACTTATTTAATCCTGTTTTTATTTCAAACAGTTGAAATTCAAAAGAATCCTGATATGATTTATCGATGTAATGAAATTATCTTATTTCTATCGTCTTTAGTTAATTTTAATAATCAAACGAATATTTAGACATATTTAAGTTTTTTTTTCTAAAAGCGTTTTAGACATAGTCTTAAAAACAGCAAAAATACAACGACATAAATACTATGTGAAAATTATTGATTCTGAACGTGTTTTAAGGAATAGAAAAGTAAAAGTTTCCGTAGTTTTAATAATCCAGTATTTCGTATAGTGTTAGAAACTATTAAATACAAAATATAGTGTTCTGAGTGCAAAATGAAATGTACTGCATTTACCCTGGTTTGTTTTGAATACAGATGAGGATACACATCATGTACCGGGTGGCTTTCCTTCTGACAACGATAACAATCTCATAGGAAATGAATATGTTAAAATATAGCTATACAATATGCTTTATCAAGATAGATTTCTGTCAATTCAATATGCCAACATTTTATAATGGTATTATATCCGTAGCTGTGAATAGTGCTATGTCACTTACATAAAGAATTATCATATATAAACTTAATATGATTTTTTTTATTAAATATGAACCCTATTGGTATCTGTAAAGTGACAGACGGTTAACTTAAGTGATCATGATTATTCTAAAGAGCATGCCCATATTTGGTGCGATAAGAAAGCCTTAAGTGACAGTTTATACCTGTCATTAAAAAAACACCTGGAAAAGGAAACTGAACCGATTCACCTGGAATGTTTCCCCTTACAATGCAGGTTTACATGTACCTTTTATTTCAAGTTCATATTTATGCTTCCAAATGAAAGAAGAAAAACAACAGTTTTGAATATTTGGTGATCCCGGTCCGAAACTGATTGTGGCTTAATAAAAATTAATTTGAATCATAACTTTAAAAAATGTTTAAAAAAAAAACCACCTTCTTTTTTGTATATTTAAATCCGAAATAGTACTAAAATTAGATTTATTATTTACATAAATACTTTATCTATATATAGTGTATATAGTCCTATAGGTTCCTTTCAAAGTGCTATAGCTTTATTATATATAGTAATTATTATATGATATTTTAGATATATATACTTATAAAACTATATATTCATATATAATAGCAATATACTTTAGTTTTCTCAACTAAGTGCTGTACAAAGTCCGATCATTTTAACTTTTGATTATGATTGATATATATGATTTATTTTTAATAAACCCTTTTTTTACATATCTTGCCGATGTTAATGAAATAAATACAAACTATTGTTACATGCGAAATGTTTAATTGAAATAAATTCCAATGTTATTTATAACTGAGTGTTGGTTATTAATAATGTACATATGTTTCTATTGTGAAGAGACATGCATGAATGGACAGCAGGGATTGCAATACATGGATTATCAGAAATTCATATACATATATGACAAAAGAAGTATCTTATTTCTATCCACACAAACACACTCGCACACACACCTACCCTCACACTCACATACAACACACACTCACACATATATACACCCACATCGACACCCACACGCACATCCTTACACTCCTTCAAAAAGATTAACATTCTATGTATATGTAGAAAGACATCCTATGGCCATACCGATAGTTTCCCAATTAGGGGCCAGTTTCACGAACGTTCTTCACCATAAGGAAATCCCTTAACTTAAAATCCAGCATAGTAAAGAAGTTCCTAAACTTATGTTTTAAAGTTAAAGAAAGTTCCTTAACTAAGGGTTTTCCATAAATTCTGTAAATTATTGCTTTCCTGTGACGAGTTTTAAGTTTTGAAATGTCTTTAAGTTAAAGAACATTCGTAACACTGGGACAGTTGTTTTTTAATTTCATCACTTTTCCCCATTACGAAAAAAAACCATTACGTGTACTGTTCTAAATTTACAACTCAATTGGGTGCAAACGTAGATTATTTATGCTGTTATCAGGATACTGAATATCAACATACTTGTGCGTATGATTTATTTTAGCGTATTAGATTGGCGATTAGAGTTCTCGAAAAAAAATACGCGAAAAAGAAGATTGAACTGAAGTTCAATAGAGCTTAAAATCGCCAAATTAATTCGCTGTGGAAGTGTTGGCCATGAAAAAGCAAAATTACGTCGCCATGCCACGAAACATGAGTTGCATTAGAGTAATACTATCTCTACCGATACCACTTCTACGAAAGTCATGGAACACTCCGTTACCGCTTTGCTTGATCCGGCTTTGTCCATTGATGTTTACAAGGTTACCTGGCCTAAGCTTTGAATGGGGTGGTAGTGGTCATTTGATGGTCACATGGTAATTATAAAGTGCTACAATGGTTATGAATTCTATGCTAAAAAGCACGATTCGACAACGTGTTGATATGCAATTCAAATGCAAACAAGTAGGAATCGTCATAAATCAACTGGTGTGCACGTTTGCTAGCGGTTTGCACTACCGTATTGCACCGGAGTTTTCAATCAGTATGTAGCGTAGCCGAAGCGTATGGCAGTACTGCCGTCATACGTAATATCACGGAACCGCCAGTTTGTGTTACAAATCAGCACATTTGTGTAGTCTCATAATGTTCAGGATGGTTTGATGAAGTTGTAGTTATGGTTATGCACCTCGTGACTTATGTTGATCTATGTAATTTTTAAGGTAGTACTGTAACGAAAAAAACAGAATCTATAGACTTAGTACAAGTATATTGTTTTGATTTATACAGATGTGTTTAACAAAATTATGGTTCGAACCAGATCACTTTTACACCATATTTTTTAAGACGCTTTGTTCTTAATAAATGAAAAAAAAATGTGACAATTGAACAACCATGTGTTCAGTTTATCATAAAGATGTCGTAAATAACCACACAGGGATACTTTTTATCATGTCATGTACTTATAGTTATGATTCAATATACTGTATCTATCATTACCTATATCGCACTGGCATTTACATCATTATTTTAATGACTCGTTATTCCCTAGCGTGGTCTATCGCGGTATTGACGACATAGTCGAGTGCCTATCATACTCCCTACTGTTAGTATTCTGATAGCTGATAGAGGAAGCAATATGGCCGCCCCAATACAGCTGAGACTCGTCCCATTTAATGTAATGTTTCAAATTCAATTATTGTTAAAATGTTTCAGTTCAGTAGCAGATACGAACTGAACAAAATCATGATTACCAAATGGCAGAAATAATTTACTTCTTTTAACGATGCCATTTTTTCATATAAAATCCGCAAGATCATGAAGATAGAGAAAGATGTATTGCTAATTTTGTAGCGGTTTACTTCTTGAATAATCAGCTGCATTTGGGCGATGCTGAAAACTCATAAAAGATTTCCATCTGTTTTGCGTTGTTTGGTGTTTTTCTTTACGAAAGAATATGTAAATACTTTTGAAAAGCGTGGTGCTTGATGTGAAGGTCATCAAGATAATCAAGCGTATGAACACAGAGATACAAAGACCCATTAACTTATTCTGCTGTTTGGTAATGAATCAATCATAAGCGACTAATTGATAAAGTTTTGAAACAAAACATCAGTATCGTTGTGCTATAAAATGACAGTACAATCAATAACACATTTAAAACACATTATCGATATTTTTAATCGATCTGATTTTCCTCTTATTAATGAGATATGCTTATGTGTTTTTGCAACAAAATGAATATTTGTTTTAAATAGGTAATATATTTACATTTTCCTAGAACAATATTTTATGTTTCATTATCTTAATGTATACTTCATTAGTTCATAACGTGCCTTTCTCTCGTTTTTTCATTGGCTCAGCCCCCGGGCACTATTCAGCCATAGTCCCGGGACTATGGTTTCCCACAGAACTATGGTTTGGCGCGCTTTTTGCTACGCACGTCACATTGACGAAAATGACGTAACCGTTGTTATTTGCTCTGTTCACTGACAAACAAGCTGTGTGCGGACGACGTTTTGAAAAAAAAAGACCTCAAATGTCACGGTTTGGAAACTTGAATGTTGATGAATTTAAAAAAGAACAAACTAGTAAATTGAACTGAGTATTTCTGTCTTGAAAAAAGTATTTAGACCCCTCCGACCATGATATCTCTACAACAGACCTAACGTTAGACGTGGTCGCACTCGTGTCAATAAATTGTTATTGTTATCGTACATAATATGTTTGTCCAATCACTTTTTCAATTCGTTATGTACTTCAAACATTATTACCTTCTTTTGAGGGCACTATGGTCTAACAGTATTGTTTATTGATGGCATAATACCCTCGCCTCCAGCTCTGGTACTAACCTATCCCTCGACAACACTATAAGACCAGGGTGCCCTCAGAAGAAAGGCAATAATATATAAATGGTATTTGTAATGATGAAACTCACTCTGGTATATCAAATTTTGTACTTAACATGTTCTTAACATATGCTCATTTTTTTTTTTTTTTTTTTTATAAAAACTTTTAAACTAGAACAATATTTCATAATTTGCTATTTTAATTTCAATGTTTATTGTAGTGAAATTGAGACTGGTATCGAACGTTATAACGCTATTTAGAGATGTATGTCCGATAACAATGCCACTAGTATCGCCTAAACAATGGTCCAAGGGACGTAGCTCTTACTGAAACATAAAACAAAAGACGTCGCTCATCCATAGCATGATGTTGTACAGAACAGAAAACTATAGTCTTTTGTATAAATCACTCCCATACAATTATGTATGGTTAATCAAATATTCTTTAATATATTAGTTTCTTTACTTCTAACATTTATTTTCAATTATTGGATGTGATATTACAAAACTGGCTGTGGTGTTTGGATTTTGATTTTTAGTTGTTTAGAAATTGTTCTAATACTTTTTTAAAGCAAAATAGTTTCTATATTATATCGAAATTAATTTAATTCCAATATTAGATTTGCATGCAAAACACGATATATATGCAATATGATAAAAGATATGTTTTTAAATTATAACAGAATGAAAAATGCTTTGCTCTAGATTTACAATTGATGTTGGTAATTGTTTTAAAGAACTTTTATATGTATTGCTGAAGTGTCTGTATTGATATTATTTTTGTCTTATAAATAGATGCTAATACCGATAGATATGTTTCGATCAGCAAAATGTATTAAACTACATTATATAAATTTCAAGTACACATATTTACGTGCTTTGTATATTAATTATAAATATTACACATATGTATTAAAAAAATATTAAATACTCTAGTCTTTTCAGTTTTACATTAAAATTTCATTCTTTATTTCATTTTTTTTTTTTTTTTTTTTTTTTGTAATTGTATATTCTCTGTGGAGATCATTAAGTAATTAGTGTGTTAATTCATACACACACACACCAATTTCTGCCAAAACTTTTTTATACAACAAATAAGTTATACTAGCATCGTGTCGCCCTTAATATACGCCAGACAGTCGCCGACCGTTGTTTTTATCCTTAATATATCTCTAAATTGTGATCATTTTAATATGTTATTGCAGTCAAAATTCTTCTAATAGACAGATGTAAAATTAATTCATTGCTAACTCGCATGTTAACTCGTTTGCTGTTTCTTATATTTATTGCTTCTTAAAACTCTTTCAAACTTATTACCATTTGTGTAATATCCACCTAAGAGAAGAATCGTAAAACTTGCACTAGTATTTATGATATGTTTTATGCGTTAATTGATCATGATGATAAAACAATAAAAGGGAAATAATAAACGAAATAACACATTTTGTAATAAATAAATTGTATATTCCCTTAACGAGCGATTGCAAAAATCCATGAAACGTTTTTTCTTTGTCCCAGTAAAGATATATTGTCAATTTGGTAATGTTGGCATCACCCTATGTTTCATACGGCCACAAATGCAGCGAATTTACAACAGAAGAAGTTTATCATATTTCCTTTAGCTTCCGATGAACGCTCGTTCAAGAAAATATTGATAATTAAACTGGTGGAGAAGGCACATCGTTTCGATAACGGATTGTGCTGTGTTGTTTATCAATTCGCTAGGGAAATCATGGCCGTCATTATGAGCCCGCACTGATCAATGTTAATTTGATTACGTGTTCCGAGAAATGATTAAACTACGATAGCTTCCCAATATGTCGGAGCGGTTCCACCTGCCGCTGGAGTGGCACAGGGATGACGGTGGTTACTAGAAGTCAAGAGCTGGTCCTTTGGGGACCAGGACTGATTAATGGTAGTCGAGTAAGGAGAGAAAGAATGCACATCGACATTTCGACAAGTGATTATGGCTGCACGGATCTGGCGGTTGACGTACTGGCGAAGCCATTTTGTCATTTTACGGGACACTTCTGCCCCGGTCAGGACGAGGAATTACACACTTAAGAATAGCGCTGTCCTTGTCATGGATGAGAGGAAATCTACCGGGAAAAGACCAGTCCAATAGTGTGGTACTAACCGTCACCTCATGTGATCTGGAGGCCTTTGGTGACTTGTCGTGTTCAAACACGCCTGCAGTGCAACTGATGGGAACGACAACCATAAAATCGCGGCTAAGTTGATTAGTTACGCGTTACGATTATGAAGCAGCCAATTTTCATTTACCTATATGTCTATAGGAATCGTTCATACGTAGCAAAAAGAGATAGGCGATAATGAGTTCAAAGTAGTTTAAACAAATAATCCTGATGGGTTACAATGACTCGAAATCACTGGATCATCGTGAAATCACGGATTTGAGAATTTGAATCAATTGACTCTTTATTACATTTATTCTCACTTCCTGTTCATTAGTAATGGTAGTGAGTGTATGTGTGAGACCCGAAGGGGTTGGGGTGAGGCCCGAAGGGGTTGGAATAGCACTCGAGTACACCAATATATGTTAGCATATTGTAATAAGTTAAATAGATAAAGGATGTACTTTTTATTGAACCCTTTCTATTTAATGGTGCCTTCGAGAAATAAGCAACGATGGTGTGACAAAACGGTTTGCCATGACAAGACTTTTGACATTTGAAAATAAAAGAAATATATCCCACCGATTCCATTGTTCTTATTCACACCTTGTATCTGGAGTAATAAAGTAAATTGCAATAGAAACATAATTAATATCCTATAGTGCAACTCACCCTTTTATTTCATCAAAATTATTTCAGTGAATTATGAGATTAAAATGAGTCATTAAAGATTTTTCGGCTTAAACTATGACTATTTTTCTAAGATTCCTTAGAGAAGTTTATGTACCAAAAATGGAATAAAAATAGTATGGTGGCGTGCTTGCTTTTGAACTTTTGTAAATCCAAGATAACTATTTAACACTAGATAAAAAGGGGAATGTTGGCAAGGAAAATAAAGCCTTACGAATAAAAATGCACTTACTAACAAACAGGCGGACACAACGCACGCAGGAAAAAAAGGACACCCATAAATGACGATTTAACATATACAGACGCTGAGAACTTTAGGCTGGTAGACTAACAGATAGATAGTCAGACAGACAAACGGATGTAAAACAGACAGACAGCAGAATAGACTTTCACATAGATAACACGAGTGACACACAATTCAATATAAATCATCTCAACGAAAGATACAGCATTTGTTTCAGAACAAAAGACACAGCAATTGTATCAGAACATTGTGGTGGATCAAGAAGGAATGTTTCCAGGATCCAGACCACATACCCCCCCCCCCCCCCCCCCAAAAAAAAAAAAAAAAAAATAAATAAAAAAAAATAAAAAAATATATATATGTAAAAAAGGGAACAAAAAATTAAAAAAAAAAAAAACCCACTCCCACCCAAGACTTTTTACCCCCTCCCCCTTCCCCAAAACCCCATGGATATTTTTTCTGGATTGGCCACTAAAAAGTAAATAGAAAGAAAGCGGGAAAGTGAGAAATCCGAAAGCAAAGGACAGAAAGACGGACAACCAGACCGAAATATAAAACATTCGTATGGCGCAACAAGACGCCATGTATAAACATGAAACAAAATATATAAATAAACATCAGCAGACTCATAGAGATATCGGAAGCAGAGCAACAAAACTGTCTCCGAATGGGATCAGCCGTATCGGATATAGTGTATTCAGCTAAATATTTGATGACGTTTGTTTTGTAAAGAAATGCCTTTCATCTCTAAAGATAGCATATTCTCAAACGGAAACCGCTTTATGATCTTCCACGGAGCTATTCAACCTGACATCCTGAAAGCCTGAGAAAATCATGTGAACGTTACCAACAAGAGTACCTTTAGTTTTCATAGATGTCTTCAAAGATGAAACAAAATCAGTGTCTTTGATAAAGTCGACAATATTATTGCATCGTAAGATAGATAGAATTTTAATTTAGGTAATACTGTTCGATAAAATAATCTATGTGTAATCTGATTAACTTTATTAAAGGTTAGCAAACAAACTAATTCTAAGCTTAAACGTACACGTTTGAAATTTTACAAAAGGAAGGAAAAATAAATATTTTACTGTTCAACATATGTTTCATTTCAAAGAAAATTAAAGTATGTTAAATTACCTATGTGATGCACTAGCGGTGATAATGATAGATCTAACACAACAAAGACTTTTACTTTCAACAATAAAGACTAACTTTCTACCTCACTAACTGCTACATCAGCCGAGCTACACTTAGACACAGATTTAAAGGATTTTAATTATGTGGGAAAATTTCTTAAATTCATACTGTGTATAAGTATATCTTTCTTATTTTGACATCATTTGAGAAAAGAGCTGTGTAAGGAATGGCTATGTAATACAGTATCATTTGGCTGTATAATAATGACAGTCATGTTTGATAACCACTTTGGTCTTAAAGACATATTCTTGTCGGTAATTCATCTATTTTCACATTCTCCTCAGACGATTTGCATCTATTGACAAAGATAATTTATCTAAATCAAAAATACCATATATGAATTCTGAAATCCCTTTCAACAAAATTACAACGTTTGAATATTTGTATGTAATAAACATTTAGTTTCGTACTAGAATTCTAAACAGTGATATGACTGTTTTCGATATTTCATTTATAAAATCCTTGAATTGAATAAATTTATATGTAGAACTGATAAGCGTAGCAACTTAAATACAAGCCATGTATTAAGGTGTCATATCTTAAATGTTGTCAGGATTCGAGAAAGTCGTAACAAAATGGCGACTTCCGCTGAAGTTTTGTAACAGTTTTGTGGTTGAGATTCTTCGAAATGTAGATTGTTGTAGTTAACTGATAATAACTGAAATTTGTGTTCATTTTATATTTAAGATTTTATAAAACCAATCTCGAAGTTTTAATATTCTAATACTACTATTTATTTAATCAATGAGATAATCTTGGTGAATTATTCAATCCCTACGCGTTACCATATAACGCATGCGCACTTGTCACACTTTACTATAACAACCAGTTATAACTCACTTCATACGATATTACAATAACTACATATAAATTGTATTTGTAAAGAAGTTGTTATTGACTATGCACCTGATTTTCTTTGTCATATAGACCTTTTCTTTACAGTACTAAGTAAAACGACCAGCAGAACACCATACTGATTTTGTTACTATTACGATTACAAAATGTGAGAGATGTAGAATGATGAAGACTACGGGATAAATTTCCGGTCGACAGTATTGATCCTCTGGGTAATTACTATTTGTCTAATTGCTTTATAGGGAAGCACTCTAATCAAAGATGCTTTATATGGCTTCCAATCTAAAATGTCATTTTTATGGTTTAATAATTTTCAATTAAATTTGATCTGGATTGTATAGCTATTATTGAAGGAAAATTTGAAGATTTCTTTAAAAAAAAATGTTCTAACATTATTTTTGTGTGATTTTCATAAGGCTCTGCAAAAAACAATATTGCGTTGATATTTGATTAAATTTGAATTGAAGCTGCTTGTGAAGTGCTTCTGGTATACATTTTGCAGATGTAAAATGAATTAAAATGTGTTGACCTTTTGTAAACTAGATCTTCAAATTGATATTCTAAAGCGAATTAATGGGAAATAAGTGTTGGTAGTTTTTATCTATTTTTTATTTTTCATTTGCCTCAAAAACGTATCGTGTATATATGGTTATGGTTTACGATAGTCAATTTAACTTAAATAGTCGTGCGAATATTCGTTAAAACTTTTCTAATGAATAACGTATGTGCTATGAAAGCTGAACCTTCCATTTAGTTAAAATAAGTTTAAGAACGGGTTGCTAGTTTTCGAGAGAAAAAAAGTTTTCAAAAGGATCAGACACTGGACAAAACTCTCTTGAATATTAATGTTCAGAGGAATGGGTTAAATCAAATAATTGATTTTTTATCATGTGCGGTCTGAAATAGACCCGAAGCACATGTAAATGTTTTGGAAATAATGAAACCAAATACAGGCAGACAGAGAACATTCTAAAGAACCTTAGTCTTAAAGAACAGGGTATATTTATTAAAAGGGTGATCAGCTTAATTGCAATACAACGACAATTTTAAAATCAAGATAAAAATATTTCTGTCAATTCAAACTTTACAAAATTTTACAAATGCATTAAGACTTCTATTCAATATCTATCTAATGACTTTAATGAAGATATGACTACACGTTTTGCAGCAAATGAAAAATGAAAATTTCCCTAAACAAGTGATTAAGCTGATCACTTTTGAAACTACCTGTCCCTGAACACAAAATTTTACAAAGCTTTATTTTATGAACTCAGAACAAGGAACTATCTTTATGCTCCGATTTCTCATGATTCCTATATCCTAGATGTTCATATCGATGATTCATGTCGGTCACAGTTACATACCAGGACAATGACCCATAAAGTTTACTTACTACACACTTTCTGCCGTTCACATAGACATTAAAAGTAATTTCGGAAATGGTACAAAATAAAAATCAATTTCTATGGGTCAAAGTATACACTCAGTGCGTTCTTCATATGTTTTCTAAGAGAGAAAAAAAATCTGAAAATTAGATTTTGATCAAACGAAAAAAATATGATAGAAGAACATTTATGTTTTACAGACAAGTATTTCGACTAAACTGACCGAAACACGTAGCTAAAGTTCTCTAGTCACGCTAAATTCTGTCTGCATTCATAAACGGTGGCGTGGCTTTAACACAAAAACCCATCACCACGTCCATCAGTTAGAAGATATTTCAGCAAATGATCTTGAAGTCAGAGAATGCACCTTTCTGTTAAAACATTAATGAAACATTTGATTTTTTTTCTTTTAAAATAAACAAATAAATAAAACTAGGTGGAAGAGGTTTAGCTATAAACGAAACTAACTGTGCTTTCACATCTGGGAACTTAGCTGAGAAACTGTGTATAAAACCTTTAGTTTTGATATTTATCTTAACTTATTTAATGGAACATAGCAGAAATCTCATCATAAACGGATCCAAGCATGCAAGCTTAACGGTAGAATACGTGGCCTAGGGGCTTTTTGGTCCATTAGGGGATGATTAACTATAATTGGCCGATAAATTCTGGTTGTTGATGTTGGGCAAAGTGACAATAACGATGTTGCATGTTTGTATACCACGTAGTTTTACTGGTGATGTGAAAACCTTCAAAAGGAACCAAATTCACCAATAAATATAATGTGAAGTAAAACAATCGTTTGTGATTTCGGCTATTTAGAAATATGATTTCATTGATACAGACATCGCATCTTTGATGTGAATTCTTTTTTTGCATATCTGAGTATATGTAAGCTTACACTGTTGTGTATGATTATTGATAAAATAGCTTTTGTAGAAAAAAGTTGAAACTTCAGGTTTTTTTCATTGAACTTAAGAACCTTTTGACGTTAAAATGTAAATGAAATTACTTTCCTGTACGGTTACTCACTGCGATGCGGTTAATTATGGCCTAAATGGTCCCGATAAATAATATCGATAGCGGTAGTTCAGTAATAAAGATTTCAATCTCACCACTATATACCAAGTCAAAAAGATCTAGCGACTGTCAAATAGCCTCTCTTGCGTTAAAAATGAGTTCAGTATCAAAATTTAAGACATCTCATTGAAAATTTATTCACCCAGCAAAATAACATTTTAACCTATAAACAAAATGGACTCTTTAAGTGACGATGTTCATTTTAAAATTTAAAATGAATAAATCAAACAATCTAAGAGAATATAAAAAAAATATACACGGCTTCGTGACAAAACCAAACGTCATACACTGCTGCCCTGGGTCCACAGAAACCGTTTCGCACTCACAACTAGTCCTATCTTTCAGTTTCCGGTAGATCAAATCGATCTTCATTGAAAATAAAAAGCATTCAATTTCCTAATATAATTTAATAGAATATTTGGATAAGAATCATCGTCAACGTTTTGCTTTTGAAAATTCGCTTTCATAGGAACTTTATGGCATGCACAAGATTTCACATGTGATAAAGGTTGCCCTTTTCCTGAGTTAATCAAATAAACTTGCTTTGTCTATGTTTGGGTCTGTGCAGACATAAGCTCGGCCCTGTCATATTGTTTGATACTATTTCAAAGCACGAGTACAGAAAATTTAACCTAATGCAAGGGTACATACTTAATACGACGCATGCACGTGATTTTTTATATTGATTCATAAAAACGGTATAAATATAAGTAAAAACAAAACTGTCAAAAGACGAGTCAAAACATTGAACAAATTACTATTGGTCGATACAGACAATTGAAAAGTCTTAAATACGATTTTAGAAATATAAATCGTAGAATTGATATAAAATAGATACAAAAGCTAAAACCAAAATATAGGTTTGTTGCTTAGTGTTCAAGACCATGTAACAATGAGAAAACTTATGAGACAATTCAAAGTGATGTAACGTATTGTAACGGAATCTATGATTAGCCAAATTTAAAATTAACACTTTTTCAACTTGAATTAATTTCGTGGGACCTGAGTAAGAGAACGATGTGCTGCGGAAATAAAACATTCCGACATTACCGTATATTTACACGTGATAAATTAGTGTTTCGTCTTTCCTTAATTCCACCAACACCTATAGTTATTTCATATTTTTTCTTCGATTGTATATTGTGTAGATACATTTATTGTTTACCTGTGTTTTAAAGACTACGGTATATTAGTGTCGTGTTCTCTTAAGATAGTGCGCTCACATAGCAACTTATTTTAAATTATCGAATACACAAGGTCATACTACTCTGACTACAGAGCCCGTTTTCCAGTCTACTTTGTGCTAAGCAGAGTTAGTAATAATCATTTTCATATATTTATTTCAGTACATCTCCTCCATCATGGCGCCGACGTCGAAATCATCCTCGTAGGGAAAGGCCACGATTGGAATCCCATGTGGAGCAGTTGCCTGGTATTGGCCGTAGGCCGGTGTTTTTTCTCTGGAATTTCCAGCTTCCCTCCATCATCTACATCTGGCACGTCCTTAAACCCTGGCCGTTAATAGGACGTTAATCTAACCCAAACAAACCAATCCTTGTAAGATTTGGTTTGGTTTGTTTATTTTTGTTGGTGGAGGAAAGCCGGAGTACCCGGAGAAAAACCACCGACCAGCGGTCAGTACCTGGCAACTGCCCCACATGGGATTCGAACCCGCATCCCAGAGGTGGAGGGCCTGTGGTAATATGTCGGGACATCTTAACCACTCGGCATTCTGAGATGGAGTAATGGGAAACTATTTGTCAGAATGAGTTACAATATAATAATAAAAAAAATGAAATAATAAGACTCCGTATAAGGCAACTTTAAATATCGTTTTCGATACACTTATAACTCGATTCATGCAGTGATTTTTTGAAAACTAGAAAACCCACTATTACAAAACACCTAACAGTGTAGATCTGACGTTGAGTTATTTTCCACAAACCTTGTCAATACAGTTTTGGTACAAGTGGCTCAAATTGTTCATTTTCATCATTTTGAATCAATACAGGCTTCTATTTCATCTTTAACAAAACATCTAACCTTTTATAAGGCTTTAATTTGAAAGAAAGAAAGAAAGAAAGAAAGAAAGAAAGAAAGAAAGAAAGAAAGAAAGAAAGAAAGAAAGAAAGAAAAAAAAAGAAAAAAAAAAGAAAGAAAGAAATAAAAGAAAGAAGGAAGGAAAGAAAGCCAGAAAGACAGAAAGAAAGAAATATAATTTGGAAGAGTCATTCTGTGTCAAAATAAACTCTGCCGAACAGAGATGCAGGTAGAACAGATTCAGAAAAAAACAACAGTAGACTGCTATACAGCAAACACATGGAACGAAATGTCTAGTCGGGAAATAAACAATTAAATCAATTGATTCTTTAAATTCAAAGTACGTCGTTTGTGTTGAGATGTAACACTCGAAGACCATTTTTCAAACCAGGTCTCCAAGACACTATAACGGAATTAATTGAATTAATAAGAATAATGTTAAGCGCCTACTCGCCTTGGCACGCTGTAGGTGATCCGGGTCTCACAGGCTCTTTTTTCTTCACTGTCAACTTGTTACTGTTTCTTACACCATTTGACTTATATGTAAAACCTTGGAACTGGACATTCCGACTACAGTTTTTTTTCCACTAAGACATTTTAAAGAGCCTTTCCTCCACGCCATGACATTTTAAATGGAAGCTGTTTTCTACATCGACCATTCAGTTTAACTTATATCGAGATCCATTAGGGATATTTTATCATCCTTAAAGGTCAATGAAATACTTTAAAACTATATATTTTGAAATATATAACATTTGATTTTAAATTACTGACAGAAAATGAGAGATTTAAACCTATCATACCGTTTGAGAGTAAATCTAGAAGTCTAATTTTGTATCATCTATTTGATAAATTCCGAATTCGAGAACATGACAGATAACCCAATGCATTTAAATCAAATTTTACAGGACAAAATATGATCAACCTCAAGTGTTAACATAATATTATACGGCTGATTTACAGGTAACAATAGATTTCGTTTTGAAGTTGAGTTAGAAATGACTTTCGCTGAACGATTGAAGCATCACCATTTGTACAGCGACCTATTACAAATTCAAACGAGTTAGCAAAAGTTCAATTCCTCTTAAGATCATTTGGCATATTGCTGGTAACATAATAATGGACCGAATGGTACCTATTCCTTACTAATTGGGAAATTAAATCTTATTTCTACGGAATGACCTTTTGAACTTCTAAATATAGAAATCAAAGGACACCCGGGTAGTCTCCTTCTGTGACGTACCAACAGCTTTTCTTTTCCAACAATACTGTTAATCTCTCATAAATACGTTAACTGACTACATGAACGTATACCGAGATTTACTATGTAATCTTTACATAAAACAATAGACGAAAAACTAAATACCTTTTGTAAAACCCGGGAGTAATATAACTAGACATTTCTGAGATTAAAATTTCAAATTAGATAACAATTAATTTCCATGGCATTTCTGTAGTGGCGTGTTATTTATTGGTAACGATTGTTTTAAAATTCAGAAAGAAAGAACACAAAAACCATTAAAACCATACGGAGGAATTGGTACTATACAGAACTTATAGAAAATAGGTCCCTAAGGATTTGTTGATAACTCTCAATATGTGGTATTTATTGAGTGATATCGTACAAAAATGCCAGAAAGCCATGACCTCTTTTTACTTCAAAGTTAGTCTTAAAGTTATATATGCCGTAATTTTCATACCCAGGAATCAAGAAAAAAGCTTTTAATATTTCATTAAATGCCAAAAGTCACCTATATTTTGATAATTTCAATATTTAGTATATATTGGTTTTAAATTGACAAATACAAAGAAGAACTGAAAATGAGTTTTGGCAGTACTGCCATAAAAGCATCACCTTCAGTGCAGTGAAATGAGTACATACGGTCAGACCATCGAGCCGAGTTCAGGTATATAATTGCATTTGACATTTTGATAGTGTAATAAGAAATTGTAAAATGTTTTCTGCAGGTATGTTTTAATCCTAATATATATAAGGTATAAAAACGAAGAATTTTACAGTGTATAAATTCTGTGTTATAACTAATTTTTATAAAGCATCAGACATGTTTTTCGGTCATTTGAATGCTTGTACAGCTTTATTCAGCAAACCTGATATATTTCAATAAATTACTGAAGGAAAAATAGCATGTCAAAATTTTCGCCCATTTATTGCACATATAACAATAAGGAAACTAAAAGGGCATTTCATTTACTTAATGGTTGATACTATCATGATTGTAGTCTGGCTATTTATTTCCATAGACTTCGAATTCTATATGATGGTTCAGAGTTTATCTGATTATATTCCCCGGGTAGGTATGCATTGTGACGTCATTATTTTGTGAAAGAAACTTTTTCTCAAGAATTTTCTTTGAAAAGTATTACGATACACTCACAAAAACAGATGACGTCACAATCAATATATATATCCATAAGGACAGTATGCAAACAAAACAACACAACAAAGAACTAGAGTCTGGTTTAGAGAACTTCAGATAGTTCTGAACTAGAATAAATCTTAACTGAAACAAAACAAAACGGACAGAACGTATCCATAGGATAAGCGTATTAATTTCAAGATTTTGTGAATTTCCCATTTCCTGACAGTAGCATCCGTCTTCTATATACACTACATCCTTAAGTATACAAGATGATAAGATATTCAGTCTTATTTCCATTATCATGATTGCTGCGTAAATGTCTTAGAAAAACGATAAAGATATTATCATTATTATTATTCTGATTTATTAGTTAAACGTCCTATTAACAGCCAGGGTCATGTAAGGACGTGCCAGGTTTGTTGTTGGAGGATATCCGGAGTACCCGGAGAAAAACCACCAAACATCGGTCAGTACCTTGCAACTGCCCCACATCGGATTCGAACCCCCGACGATAAGGATTAACATGGTTGTGAAGAATACATCCTCGATATTATAGGGGTTACTATCACTGTCGTAATATTCATCCCTGGAATACATATACATCATAGGAATTTAGAGGCTCTGTGTCCGACGTTAAGGTCGTTTGACTCTTTGATGTACATTAAATGATCTAACGGTACATTGTGGCTTTGAAATTGAGCATCACTGACTCTGTTATCTTTAAAGGAAGTTTCTGAGGGAATGTGATAGGTCAGGTATTTTTCTCCTACTTCACACACGTGGAAAATATCACAGTTTCCACCCTACTCGACAAAATATAACTGTTATTCATCAAGAAACAATGAATATCCTCTATATAACGAAATTCGGGTAGTAGTCATCAAACCACACTGTAAAAAATGAAGTTATGAACATTCCTAGCTTTATGTCGAAATACGAACACCAAATTCGTCGAGAAAATCCTAATATCGACCGCTAACTTTCCCAAAGTATTCCTCGAATCATTGTTGGTAGTCAATGGTTGATATCTATCAGACTTATATGATGAATACCCACGAATATCTTACTGAAGAGCGTAGATGGGAAAGCTGAAATGCTCCTATCAATAAATGGCAAATTCAGTACATTCAATATGTAAGCGGATATTGAAACCATAATAAACACATGAGAGTTGTTAAACGTTCATACTTGCTCAATAAAGGGGAAATCAATATTTAATCATTAATAATATCTACTGATACTGTTCATCAATTTCTTTTTGCGGTTGAATATTTTCCCGTTTAAATGCACAACGACGTCTTTTGGCGATCTTCTTTTGTTATTTAGAGTAATACCGTACATGTGTACATTTTCGTGGTGATCACTTTACACGATTCTTATGCACCTGCGATATATAACAAATTTAACTGCGTGCAAAATAGGGAAAGTTTACAGTAAAACGCCAAATTAAAATGTTGGTTAAAATCAGTTGATATAACAGTTGTATTGTTGTTGTTGACCAATTTGGTGTTAATATTTTCGTTAAATCGTATGCTTCAGTTTTTTAACTCTATTTTTTGTACATTCGCATTAACGAGTAAACAACTGCACCCAAGGTAGCTATCCTGCTTACCCAATAGACGATTTATTTTAATGGCACGATATAAATATCAGACATTTCAATTATTTGTAGGGATCTATGTGTCTTCGGTGACAACTATTTTACCTTTATGCTGAGACAATTGTCTAGTTTAAAGTCTATTTTATATCATCATTTCCCACAGGCAAAATTGAAGACAAAGTTTATACGATAAGCGCTTAATAGAGAAAGAGATTCAAAATTATGGAAACAGCTATCTGGAGTTGACGTTTTAATTTTCCCTTAATCTTTTTTTGTTTTTATGTTTCCTGAGGTTTCTTTTGTTTGGGAATAAAAAATATTTAGTATAGATGAGAGTAGGATAAATAACTAAACAACTTTCTTATCTCTAGTGCAAAAGAATCACGAACACACTCTCTCACTTAAAAATGATATTGACATTGTTTACATTACCAGTGTTATAAAGCAGGTGACTTGTACATAAATGAGAATTCAAAACTATTTTTATGTACAAGAATATCAAAATTGTTGATTGCTACTTAAATATGGATAAACATACCCGTGTGATACATAACTGAGTGGGTATGTTTTCCGGATATGTCTACCTTTGGATCGCCAGTTCAAATCACATTTAATTAGAGCAATTCCAAGGAACTGACAGCTGCGCTGGTTTTTCTCCGATTACTCCTACTTTCTTTCTTGTACCATTAAACATGACAAGATATTAAACGACCCTGGCATTTAATAGGACATTAAATCAATAAAATCATAGCAGCCAAACCTGAATCATTGATATAGTTTCTAGTTTGAACTGCAACATTATCAATCGTATGCTTACTTGCCTTATTCGGCTAGTGTTCGGAGGTCTTGGGCTGAAATCCCGGTCTGGCCGCTACATTTTCTTCTCTCCTTATATTACAATACGAGAGTATTTCGATATTAAAATAATCGTCCCGAGTTCATCATAATTTTTAGGATTTTTTAATTATTTGAATAAAAAAAATATCTCATAAATACTCTCACCAAGGTTGTTCTCGTATACTGTCTGTTCTAAGTTTTTTTCATGTGAATTTTATGACGTCATTATGTTTAATTAAATGTGATTTATATGAAGAAGTGTATTGCTGAAATAAAACATTTAAAGACAATATAGCCGGTAATAAGATTATGTTAAAACAAAGACAGTCTGTGAAATCCCATGGAAATTCTTACCTGTTTATTTTTTTCACGGGATAATGATGCAAACTTTTCTGTCCAAGGTCGACTGCCGACGTTATATAATTAAACAACTACTTTCGAAGAGCATAGAATCTAGAATAGTATTATATGTGAATAATAATATTAGGCAACACCCAAGAGATAAAAAAACCGGTAAAAAGTCAAACTTGTCATTTCCAAATTAACGCACCCAAAATATTTCAGACAAAAATAATATGTATGGAAGAATAGCACGGTACATTTATTTTTGCTTATTAATATTTTCTCGCTCGATATTTATTTCTTTTTTTGCTAATCGTGTTAAACCTAACAAACCATGACACAAAATAGATCAAAACAGAGCATCTCCACGATATAAAACTATCATTGGGATCCTCATAAAAAAATTAGGATCTTTCTAGGAACTTTTACAGCGTAAAGAAGAAAAGAATTAGTTTCACTTACAAATTAACATATTACTTCTTCAAAGACAACGCCATCTTTCTTCTTGAGCCACGTTACATGTAATGCTAATATTGTCGATCACCAATCATGTTAATATATCACGGTTTTTTTAATGCATCACCATTATCAAGTACAGATAGTTAAGGTTAAACAAAGTTAACATATCATGCTTGGATAAATAAACTTTTTCAAGAACTGGATTTTCATAGAAGATCAAGTGCGATTCTCTGAAGGAAACAAATGATTTTGTTATTTTCTCCCCTGATAGAATAGATAGCTATCTAAATGTAAATATACTTTCATTGGAATGTGCTGCAAATTTTGTAAGTTGTCTTAATTATTAGAATTTTAAAACACCATAAACTTAAAATAATCATTATGTATATTTCTGCAAATCGAAGAGCAGGTTATCACAGACTCAACATCTTGCATTCATCTATCTTAAAACTGCACAATAAGTGAATGAACGAAAAGCTTGAGATAAAATGATGCCTTGGTCCGATACACGCCGGACTCTAGTCACGGGTCCGGCTAATTTATTAGTTAGTGTCGTCCAACTTCCTTTGTAGTGGGCTTATTATACTTTCGAGTCACGTTTCTGGTTCCACAAGGACCGCAGCGATTCTCTCTTCAAAGTGGACAAAACAGCTTGACCACAAACGATTTGATAATCAAAAAAAATGTTGATTGTCATGATAAAAGAAGCACCCTTTACGAGACGTGTTTCTTATGCAGTCAATTCTCAAAAGTGTCTGGCAAAATTCTGACATAATCACGAATCAAGAGTCATCGTTTACGAAGCATTGTGTGCATGTTTTATAAGTTGATTATATGATTTTATAAATGTGAATGATAAAATCTTTCAAATAGCATTTAAAATAACAAATAAATATTGCCAAAAAAACCCGTTTATGTATATATTATTTTTCCTAAATGTAGCGAAATGAAATCACGATTTGATTATCAACTTGTTTTTTACTTTAGTCCAAAGCCGACAATGCCCACTGACTTGTGAGATCGGGGAGTGGATTCTACGAGAATCACGAGGGTTGGCATATCAGCTACAGATATCGAAGATGTTTCAATGTCTACAGACATGGTAATACAGATATAGATCAGCCTCGGCAAAATACGTAACGGGGATCTACAGACACATCACTGTCCCAAGACAGCGGCTAAAAAATAATGTTTTCAAAAAAAAAATATTGCATGCAATTGGTACAGTTTTGTCAGTGGCAATGCTCTCTGTTAGACCTAGAGTAACTTTCTATGATACAATAGATTCTATCCCACCGCAATGAAACCTAACCAAGGCTGGTCGGTCGAGAGGCCAAAGTCTGGACAGCTTTCAATTTGTGCTTTCAAAAATATAGGTTCATTTTTATGCAAGGGTGAAATATAAAATGGTAATACGATATTGTAGATTCTCTCAATTAGAAAACTTGTGTAATACTTTTACTTTGTTAGAGCTTTCAAATAAGAAGAAAAACAGAAAAAAAACTTTAAGGAACAATGTTAAAAAATGATAGCTGTGTTGCAATAGTGCTTATTTTTTTCGTTCTTAACATAATTTATCTCTATTAAACTGGTATTACATATATGTCTGATTATTTTAGTGATTGTTCAGTACTTGCGGATATTGCTGCAAACCATTACAAATACCAATAATGTAATATCTTACTGTATTGGCTTACCATTAAAAGTCCACAGGTTAATCTGAAAGCTCGCAACAATAAGTCAAAATGAACTTTTCAACTTAAACAGTATGAAATGAGTGAGATAGTTTTTGATAATTTGACAGTAACCTTAGACATTGATAAAAAAACTTTACTTATTTCTTATTTTTTTATTTTCAGTTTACTATAACAAATCAAGCAAAAAGCTATAAACTAACACATTTGTGGTGAATGAATTTCGCTTTTTATGCTTAACAACAATAAATAAATAATTATTTGAAAGAACAAATAGCGGCTATTGATTTTTTGGGGTTTCCAGTCGCTTCGTTCGAATTTACTTTTGCTGTAAGCCTCAAATAAAATCGATTTCACAATCTGAAGATGATTCTATCAATTGAATTATTGTTATTTAAGACATATATATCAGCTACATGCTTTAGGAAATTTGCTTTAGTATTCTTCGCATATCTTTTATCTCAAGCATCACATTATTTTTGCAAAATCCTTTAATTTTTGGTGTTCGATACAAAACAATACTTCTGTGTTGTCGTGCTTTAGAGAAAAACAAATGAATGAAACAAGACCTTCGAAATGTATTTCTTAATAACCTTGATATGAATTTTGAAAATCCAGATTAAGATTTAGGTTCAAAATATCAGTTTTGATAATGAATTGGTAATAACAGTTTCATGATTTTTTAGTGCAAAATGCGCCTGATTTCAACATGGCTACCCTAGTATGAGTTTAAGGTGAAGGATCAAACTGTTTTTTCTATCTAGTGTTAAATGAGATCCGACACTTTTATTATAGATCACAATAGCTAACTAATATTCCTTTATTTAAATAATGCATTACAGAACTTTAACAAACTTTAACACTGTGGTCTATGTACAATTATTTAGTTGGTTGTTCACTATATTGAAGATTAAGATTTAATGCTTGGCTAGCATATGACTGTAGTGGTATTTAAGATATGTGGAAGATATCTGTGTAAAATGCGCTCTCACAGTAAACATTATCTTCTATAGCAAATACACGTGTTCTCGGAAGGCTGATCATGGCATTGACTTTGCAGGAGAGAAAAAAAAAGAAGAGAAAAAATGATTGTGTAAATTTGATCTTAGATTTTAAAACAGTTTTAATTCATCTCACAACTACCTATCAATTGACTACTCCTAGTTTCCTCATTTTCTTCTTCATCACGAGAAGATTTCTCTACATGTCTGGCTACAGTCGAGAACGTCTACTATTTCTTTGTGGGCCAATTAGTCGGTTAACTAGATTATGACTATATAGGTATGTAGATAGACATGTTTTATCTACTTTGTACACATATACACCTCAGGACATTAAAGTCCTTAGATCTAATAGCGAAACACGGTGGTGACGTGAGGCTTACACCTTCCAGGTACCACCGTATGTAAACTAATTAACGAGCGCGACCCCGTCAAACTTCCTCTACAGGTGAATTATGTTGCAGTCGGGGGCACGTAGACTCTGAAAGTCTCCCTTGTCTTCTACAAGGTCGCTACTGAAGCCGTCGTCTGCACTTTTATAAACAAACAATGGCGACTTGCTAATGACAAATCTTATATACTAAAGCTTTACCCCCTGAAATTTCATTATGAACTGTTCTAGCCTTTGATTAGAGGAGTTTAAAATGAACACTAGCCTTCATTAACATTAATTTCTTATAATTAAGAAGGATTCGGATCACGTGATGATAATGTCTAACAAAACATTAAATACATATATTATATCATTATTAGCACTTTTGATATTTTGTTGTCGTCTTCTTTAAACAGAAATGAAGAAAATATGCAAAAAATTTACATTTACAACATGATAATTCCAACAAACAAATTCGTTACAGGTTATTACCTTCAGTAAATAGTTGATATAATCTTGTTCTTTGTTACGATTCTGTCATTTCTACAATTAAGTAGGGTCATTCTCTCGTACATTCCCACCAATTCGCATCCTGTCACGTGACACGTGACTTGTTCCATTTGACGAAAATTGAACTTGTCATAGTATCTACGTTTCGCCCGTACCCGCATCTCCCCTTGCCTGACCCCAGGGACTCTAGACGGAAAATTAAGGCAACTTTACCACACGAAAGGGTCAGGCCCTTCTCTTCACAGTTCTAAAATAATTTTGTGTCGCAAGGGGCAACCAAGACATGCGTAAAACTGTCATATAAGACAAAGCGTCACAGATGCAGCGGATTATACGGTTACTGAGAAATGTGGAGCTTTTTCTTAGGGCCGGTGTCCTTTTAATCGTTGTCCGTTTGCCTTTATCCGTAATTGAACTTACACGACTTTGTTGTTGACTTGGACTTTCAGGTGCATATTAAAACTTCTTTTGAAATCATGTTTGTATGACACATTTTAAATCAAAACAGTAGTCATTTTAATTGAGATATTGATAAATGATTTCCACTGTATTTTTTTCAATAAATCCAAAATGAAGTAAGAAAATATGTCTTTCAAGACATGAAAAGCAATACAAAGCAGGTTTGTATTATCTAAATAGTACAAAAAAAATAATAAAAATAGTATTTTCTAAAATAATAAATATTCTCGTCGGGATAAATGACATGATGTCTTTTACAATCCCTACGAGTCTACCATCAGTGAACAAATTAGATTTGATGATCGGAAATGGCAGGCTCCGGAATGGATAGCCTTTCCTTTCATACGTATACGAGGTAGAGAAAAAATGTTTACCCAAAGGTGAGGGCTAATATGCTGGGAACATATCAGCGTTTGTAAAGGAAACGACTTGTAAATAATGTTACACGACACTTTGTAAGTTACACTATAATTAAATGTTAATACAATATTTAACTTCCATTTTTGAAACAAATAAAACTTTCAATTTCTCATAAATGCGACTATAATTAAAACTAGTTGCGGTGATTAATAAAACATATGATCTTGCGGACGTGTTTATGACATGAATTACGGTAGGTTACTTCTTTGAAAACTAAATTCTATAATAACAGTTTCAGTAAAATCTCCGATTGGTATCTCGGTTATTTTCCGTAATTTTTCTTAAAGCTTTTTTTTTTACTCAGCAATTGTTATGCTTGGCTGGTTCTGGGCTAAGCCTCATTTGTCGTTTTGCTTCACTGCACAGCCACTTTGATCATCATTTATAGTTTGCTCTCTTTCATAAAATTGTTATTAGGAATACGAATCAAACCAATATATATGTTGGGTGGTATGATAAATAAATGGTTATTGTGTTCTAGCGTTAAGTATTGTCATCTTAAGGTCCCCATCTTAAAGTCAGTTACCATCTGTAATGAAAAAGTATATCTTTATACAGTTAATAATATATCATGATTTTTTTTTGTATTTACATACAAGAAACAGCTTCACAACTATATTGAATGAATACGTTCATCATTATAAAGGTTGATTTGTCATTTATTGATTGCATAATGAATTAATTCATGACAATATAAATAAAAAAACATATTCATAAAATACATATCAAATATTTGTTTATTTAGCATTTACATAATGATATCGTTCATACGCATCTATAGTCAATAAATCATTTCAAAAATCCATTTTCTTTATCTTTAAAATGTTTTACCGTTCATTAAATCAGCAAAATATAGAGAAAAGTCATATAGATCCTGAGAGCAAGTTGTTATTTTTTTTCCGGTTTAAATCTTTAAAGAAAACAAACAACAACTCGTCTTAATGTATAAAATAAAAATATAATATATCACTAAGCTACACTTTGTAAATATTTATAATATGCTGAAAGATATTCTAACGGCAATCTCGCGAGCATTTAATCATACGACCTTTGTCATGCAATTTGAACTTCTATCAATATGAATGAAATGTATTTCTTAATTGTATGCTATCTTTCTGTGGGTGGTATCTACCAATGTGGAAGTGAATACTCAAAAAAAAAAAAAAAAAAAAAAAAAAAAATCAGCGATTCATAGCAGGTATATGGAAATCAAAAGTTGGCATTAACATATGATATAAAGGGGACTAAACTTCTGAACTTTTTTGGTATTTTTGACAAGTGTGTTGGAATATGATTAATGACTAATCAGTAGCGAGAAGTCACGTCTCGTGACTGCTCCTACCTACATCAGGGTAGGGGTGATAATTAATCATTTTAATTATAGCCTTTAGACGTGTGATTAAAGAACTTCATCAGAAAAACATGATTTTCCTTTGTAAAATAAATATTTGTAAAGATTTAAAGTCGATAAGACAAAATATGACAAACGTCTGTGTATATATCTAGCTAGGTATGGTAAAGTCATTAATCAAACCAGCTGTCGAAAGTAGACGGTTGTGGAAAATTATAATCACAATCGGAGGTTATACACTATCAATATTTTTAGAAATAAATCCTATTTGATAGAAAGTTGACCATAATAATGTTGTATAATTAAGTTTTTGAATAATTTACACTGGGACAAGGGTATCCATTTCAGTACCAGCTCCCAGTGGGGCCGGTGTTGTTAAGGGGTCACCCGGGCCCTTTATACATCGTCCTTACCGTCAAATCGAAATTAAGATAACAACTCAATGTGCTGACGAGGTAAGTTTTCCGCTGATTGGTTAGCATACATTCAAAATATTCATATAAATGAATCACAATATGACTGCAACGTCAAGATGACTGTGAAATACATTGTCAAAGTTTCGTTTACCTTCTCATTACAAAGCGAAAACGGTACATTACAATAGCATGATAGCGAACTGTGTGGTCGCTTGCATTAGCAAACAGGGTCCAGGAAGATAGAACATGGCTTCACAGCTGTTGAAATCGACACTTTGAAATCAATTTCATAATCCATGTTATCCTACACAAGTGAAATGAGCAAGGATGATGTTTCTACTACATTTACATCATGGATGTCATCAATTCAAAATCAATTTACCATTTTACCTATGGAAAACAGCATTTTATTATTTGAAATAAAATAACCATTGTCAATTTTTTAATTTCTTAAAATGGACAATTATTAATACAATGACTCGCTAAAATATCATATCGGTGACACAATATTATCTAATTCAAATCCTTTGATGTGATACCTATATAATATTTAAACAAATGGGTTTATCAGTGTAAGTACATGTTAATGATGTATAGTTTATCAAAATTAAATACATAGTGTTTCGGACACTGATCAATTTTCTGGATATATATGTCTATTCACAAGATTGTGACGAGCTACCTTTTGACGGAACTTATGACTGCCAGAAACCGATTGTGGGCTCGAACCAGGGGAAGTGCACTCGCCGGCAAGTGGTTTCTGCTATGCTTGTTTGTTTGTTAAGTTTTTTTTTATATTTTTTTTATTGAAATTTCGGAACACAATGGACGTTGTTTTGGGTTGATACTAACCGCAATCAAGACAATATTATACCGACTAACCAACAAGCTTCAGAGTATCACTTATTAGTTCATTAAAACGCTTAATGTCCGTAGCCAAGTCACCTGACAAAGGAAAAAACATCTTCCTTTTATCACAAATCTACATGGGAGATCACAATCAAATGATGAGACGTTCGGAGCGTTACCTAACTACATATGTCCAATTACCTAGTACACCAGTCTAGACCAGAATTAAAGAAACTTTCTTAACTTGTCAATTAAACATATATATATATATATCGAATACACCTTTCGACTGCATATTAGTATTTTATAGCGGTGCAAATAACTTGTGCATAAATAAACTTCAAAGACATGATACAAAACATCAAACTAACGCATTAACGCTATCTATGATCTGTGTCATCTGAACGCTTGTTTATAGTGAACGGAGGTGTAAAGGATCAAACACATTGATGACTTTTATTGGAGTCATTTCCGCATGCTGTCAAATTTGCGCTCTTTTGCGTCATTCTGTATACGAAAAACATGGTGATTACATGTGCCTATAGCTTTGGATAATGTGTTTAAGACGTGATCACACCTCTCGGTTATTGGGCCAAATTGGTCCACATGCATATGTATAACGTAATCTTATGGCATATAAGATGTATGTATGCCAGTGACCAAAGAAAAACAATTATGGTCAAACACATGTGTGACAATATCATAGTTAATTCCCGGCTTTAAATGCCGAATATTTTAGTCTTTATTAATGCAGGTGTCACAATATTTTATCATTCCTGATAATTTCACACTTCGTAAACATTATTAAACGAATGGCATGAAGTAAGCGATTTCAGTTTAAGTTCATAATCGTCTTACATACAAAGTCGATATTTTTAACTTTATTGGAAAAACTTGCAATTTGTTCAGTACAATCTCATCTTGCTGTTATGAGAGAAGTTGGCAATGTAATGAAGATGTGCATCCATGGACTAATGAACACAAAACTACAGTGAGAATAAATTAAAAAGCATGTAGATAATACAGCTTATAGATAACGCCTGATAACCAACGGAATAACCATGGTGAAGGGTCAAAAGGCGAGGTCAAATGTGCACACATTTCCTTCGAGTCTGATAGATTGTTCAACATATATTAGCGAGTGAATTCTTCTCAATTTTACTTATATTGATATTTCAAATCAATTATGGTTTCATGCAAGTAAATCTCTACTAACTTGCTCTGAAAAACACAGTATATCTCCTTGACAGTATCCCTATCGGAAAATTAGAGCGATAACTGCAAGTATTATTTTTGACAAGAGATGGTCGAAACGTTGATAGATTGTTAAGTAGTGGAGCTTTATTGTCTCGTTTTAATAATTAAATAATGAAAAAGATTCTTATTACCATTTATCTTAAAATAAATGTAGTATTATTCATTTCAAATGATTTGATTTTCTCTAATAGTCCCAACAAATGAACTGAATTTTTTAATCCACTATAGTTTTAAGGTGTTAAGATTATCTGAGATTTTGGTTTTGTCAACTCTTTTTGCCAATGCTTTAGGTCAATGCAATCAACGCTGAATCCTAGAATGATAACACAATACCTGGTACAATAATAAGAAAAACTTGCAGGGATCATTTGTTCAAAAGGTGATTTGGCTCGCCACAGCATAACGACAATCTTTTAAACCAAGATGAGATAATTTCTGGTAATACTAAGTTTACAAAATTGTATAAGAAACTTCAGAACTCCATTCTTTACTTACTTGCTGACTTGAGTAAGAAATGATCCCAAATTCTGCAGTGCATGAGGAATTTTTACTACTCATGTGAATAAGCTTATCATTTTTTTAACAATCGGGCCCAAATGGTGTAAATATTTTGTTTTTACTCCAGTCCTCTGTGATCATGTGTGCGTATACTTCTCTCAAGAAAAGAATCATATAAAGATGAAAAAAAATATTAAACTGAACTTCAGATAGCTTTATATATATGGAACATACTGTCTGTTTCATTAAATTCATATTTAAAGTAACTGGTTATTTTCAAATCAAATTTATACGCTTGCATAAAAATATCGGGATCCTATTCCATATAATATTTGTCTGCTCGATCCAATCTGTTGAATAATATATATTGAAATGCATAAATGTCAAATATTATGTTCCTCATAAACCCATCCATTAGAAAAACTTTATGTATTCAGAAAGTATCTTGAATAATGTTTGAAATAGCACACCCTGCTCTGGATGACAGATAGCGTTATTAAAAATTATCAATAATATGCAAAGTGTTCTAATTTTCTAATAATTGGTTTCAAGAGAAATCTAAAATGTCCAGATACGCGTATGTTTTTATATTAAAACGGGATTGGTATAACATTCACTTTCTTTCTTATCATAGAAAACTTTTGAATTAATGTATTCATACAAAAATGAACAATCAAAGCTCTATAAAATTTGCTTTTATCGCAATTATACTTATTAAAACTACATTAAAATTTCAGTAAAATAAACTTAAGTTGATGAGAGTATTTTTTTTTTATTCTAAATGATTTTTTTTTCATTCGTCGTCCTTTGATGTAGCATTTCTATTCATTAATTTTCATCAAATGTTTTTCTGCATTTGCAAATTGGAAATATGAATAGCGGACATCATGAATAATTTTGAATAATTTGAATTCTATTTTAACAGCAGACTTCCAAATAAGTCTCCCTATTACCTGCATCGGTGATTCTCAACGCCCAAAATGACAAAAAAAATATCTATGATTAACGGTAAAGCTGTCTTGAGTTAATTACACGACTGTTAACGTATAATTGGTGACGAGAGTTCAACACACAACATATAAACCGACTCTTTTGATCATGAATACCCTTTTCTCTGGTTTCTCTGCATTAATTGCTATATAATAGGTTTATTTATTTTTCGTTTCAATTCCACACGTTGTTTTTTGACATTTATTTGATATCTCGATATATGTTATTACGGAGAGTTAGGAAATAAAATATCAATTATTAATATATCTATATGTGTACTTTGATCGTGATGTAACAAACACTATTTTTATTATTTTTTTTTTACATTCAACATTTTCATAAATTTGAAACGACATGTAAATTGCGTAATACAATTTCATTTACTCTGCAATAATGCAAGTTTTTTTTTATAGCTGAATTTCTTGCTTATCACGCTATATGCATGGAAGGGGTATATCAATTGAAGGAAACGGGGTACTGGGAGAAAATCTACATTTTTGGGCTAGTGACTTGTTATCTTTGTAGTGAAATCGCTGAATTCAATGGAAAAAGTTGAGAATAGTATTATTGACTATTTTGATAAGTAAATAATTTTGATGTTTTTAATCTACCAATACTATAACCTTTCATCATGTCAATTTTTAAGGCGGTAACACCTTATACATGTATCAGGACCTTATATATGTGTTCCGTGAAGATATATCATCAACAATATATTAAACATCAGCGGGAAATGGGGAGATAAAATCTTTGTTATGGACTTTTAACAATTACGTGACGTCATAAGTACATGTGACTTTTTAATTTTGTCTAAGTCTTGGAAACAAATACTGAAAGATCATTCTATCGAGTAGATTTTTAACAAGTTTATTGTCGACGACAATGGAATATCAAGTAGATATAAACAACATTATTTCCCTTACCTGCTGACCTTCCAACATCTTCCAACCTAGTAGATATAACCCTATCTACTTTACATGCAGGAGCCGCGGTGGCAAAGTGATTGAGATGTCATGACATATTACCACAAGCCCTCCACCTCAGGGTCGCGAGTTCGAATCCCCTGCTGGGTGGTTGCCGGGTACTGACCGCTGGTCGGTGGTTTTTCTCAGGGCACTCCCGCTTTACTCATCTATCAAAACCTGGCACGTCCTTACATGACCCTGGCTGTTAATAGGACGTTAAACAAATAAAACTCTTAACATGCCCATTAAAGACATTTTGACACATGATCCAACCTAGGTAAAATCCTGTTGACTTTCATGAAGAGTTTTGAGGAATGAATGGTCCTGTTTATATATCTCGATCCATATCTGTTTGATTTTAATCCGTTTTATCAATTTTAAGTTTTAAACTAGATATTGTGTTAATTACTCGCTAATGCTATATAAACCAACCTGAAGTAAGGTTATATTTTTTTCCACATAAAAAAAATAATATTACAAAAGTCGAACATTTTAAAATGAGTTATTGTGAATAAAACTACCATGAATTCTTCGTTACATATTAATAAAGGTTCAATGTTTGCATATACATAAAATCAGTCTGCATACCACTTGATAAATAGATTAATCCACATGGAATATGATATCTGATAAAGGTTATAGTTGTGGCTGGTTAGGGAATCTTTGGAATAGGCTTCGTAGTTTATATAGACTCCCTTCGTAATCCCTTAATTGTTTTATAGGCCTCATTTACTATCCAACAAATGACACCATTAGTAAAGATATTGAATTAAAGGAATAACTTACAAAACTGCACAGGTAGATATAAGTGTCCAGGGTAAGAGAAAATATTGAGCCCTAAAATATATGGATCCGAACGGCCTTCTAAAACGTTTGTTTATATCGAAATCTAAAGTATTTATGCGGAGGCAGAAATAAATGCAATAGTTAAATGTGAAAAATACCTTCCTCGACATTTTAATTCACTTTCAGGGTTACTGGAATAGTTCCTAATGGTTTACCATTAAAGAGTAAGTATTGCGCGTTCTATCTCCTAAGTGTTGTGAAAGAATAATCCTTATCTTATATTTTTATGATCCAGATAAAAGTAATACCAGAGAGAATATAAATCATGATATAAGCACTAAAACCGTAACATTTGTGTGGCCATTTTCAATTGAAAGGCAACATGTTGTTTTTGTATTTCGTAAAATCTAAATAAAGGAAGTCCAATTAGGATGCGGATTATTATTTAACTGCACTGGGCAAATACTAATGCACCGTCTTAAGGGGGTACTATTTTCAATGTGATTTTCTTTCTACATTATGTTTTGTAAATGATGAGGCACGTAACCTTGGTTCAGCTGCACTGATTTATAAGTACTTGCTTAGCTATAAAGAAAACACTACTATTCAAAGACACCTTAGCCAATCTCAACTGTATTGTAACTCACTATTTTGGTCTTTATATCTGAAATAAAGGAAACTTTCCATGCGATAAGCTCTGTTCTAAAATCGTCGCAACTATACATTTGTAACATGCGCATTTAATGCGTTTTCCCATAAATCCTTCAGTGTATTTTGCATAATTCTAAAAGAATAAAAAAAGCAATAAACGTCACGCGCGCCGCTCGTGCACACTGCATCTTTAATAAAGGTTGGCAATTCAAGAATATTGATTAAGATGTTTCAAATACGTGAAATGAATTTGGAGCCAAAATCACTGTTTAAGTTAGGATTTGAAGCATCGAATCCTTATCATGAGCAGACAATACAGATTTGATAATTCTGATCAAAATATTTTGAATCGGAATTCACAACCTGAAGTAGATATCTTCAATAGTTGACGAGATTGATTTACAAAACATTCAGTACTTCACAAATGTCATTCCCAATTCATCAGCAAAACGTAAATGACAATTTTAACAATTAATCAATTTAGATGATGATTATTCTGTTATTGATTTCTACATCATTTTAAGGTTTCTCTCTGCAAACACAAAACAAATATAACGTTATGCTACCCTTTTAACACAAGGGAATGGTAAAATACAACCATTTAGTGCGTGAAATATTGCATTAAACTCTATATGTAGAAGGTAATATTCGTGGAGTAGCATTTTTGCAACTCGACGAAACATTGATAAAGACTTTAATCATTTTTTTATTAATAAGATTTAATCAAAATTTCAATTCTGGGAACAATATTACGCAAAATTGCCTATATTCCTTAGGATATTTTGACTTCAAACCGCGAAGATGTTTACCCACAAAAATAATCGCCTGAATTGTGAAGCATTATATGTAAGAATGAAAAAATATGTATCAAAGATATGTATATATATATTTTAGTCTGTGAGTTGTATGATAAGTGTAGTTGGCCTGGTGCGTTGAGGGAGATGTCAGTTTCTTTTTGTACGAAGCTGAAGGATTCATAAGGTGTTGTCTAGAACAGCCGTGAAACAACATAATCGGATAACTACAGAGCAAATTGTATTACGACAGTGTTAAGGTAATAGAACCATGAACTCGTTGCCCCAGGTGGCACGAAAAAACACAAAAGATTAAATGTGGAATTAATAAGAGATGGAAAAGATATTATGACAATGTTGTGTACCACCAAGGGAAAGCGCAGGTGCCGAATGCGGGGAAGTGATGTGGTAAAAAGGCAAATCACGGGAACTGATAAAAATATTTATCAGATCAATGGTCTGTTTACGTTATATATACAATGTCTTTTGTGCAAACTGTGCCAATGTTTTGTCTATACTGCTAATATACATTATCCATTATTATGACAAATCAGTATTTGTTACATTGGACATAGAGATTGATTAATGTGGAAGCAACAAGTGTATTTATTCGCTAGTGGCTTTCTTGTGTAGTATTTATGGCCTACATTTTGAATGTAGTAGCTTGTTAGCTTGGTTCTAGCTAAAGAGACTTACACTCCCACATATTAATAGAACGCTTTTACACTTTCAGTTTATGATTTGATTTAATTATAATTTTAATAAATTATCTAAACTTCATAATTATCGAATTTAGAAAAATACAAGTTTACACTAGTTGTATTCTCTATCATATTATCAATTCTGAGAAGTTATCAGATCATAATCATGTTAATCCATTCTTTCTTCCTTTATCATAACACTACAAAGTCATACTCAGCGGATCATCCTCTATGCTTCAATTCATCATGGCTATTCCATGACACACACATTTATCCTGGTCGGATATACGAAGCCATTCCTTCTCCAACCTTAGTCTCCCTAGGTAATTCCTTGAGTCTCGTTTACTCTCAAAGTTAATTCACCTCACCCATACCAATCCGCTCTCTCCCTTACCCAAATCAATCTGAGTCATACCAAGTCGCCCTCTCCCCTTACCCCAATCCACCTGAGTCATACTAAGCCGCCTTTTCCCCTTACCCCAATCCACCTGAGTCATACCAATCCGCTTTCTCCCTTACTCCAATCCACCTGAATCATACCAATCCGCTCTCTTCCTTACCTTAATCCATCTGTCTCAAACCAATCCGCCCTCTCTATTTACCCCAATCCACCTGTCTCATGCAAAGCCGCCCTCTCCCCCATACCCCAATTCACCTGTCTCAAACCAATCCGCCCTCTCCCCGTACCCCAATCAACCTGAGTCATACAACCCGCCCTCTCTCCCCTAACTCCAATCAACCTGAGTCATACCCTATCCGCCCTCTCCCCTAACTCCAATCAACCTAGTCCAATCAAACCTGAGTCATACCTATCCGCCCTCTCCCCTAACTCCAATCAACCTGATCATACCAATCCCTCTCTCCTTACTCCAATCCACCTGTCTCATACCAAGCCGCCTATTCCCCTTACCCCGATCCACATGAGTCATACCAATCCGCCCTCTCCTCTAACCCTAATCCACATGAGTCATACCAAGCCGCTCTCTCCCTTACCCCAATCCACCTGAATCATACCAATCCGCTCTCTTCCTTACCTTAATCCACCTGTCTCAAACCAATCCGCCCTCTCCCTTTACCCCAATCCACCTGTCTCATACAAAGCCGCCCTCTCCCCATACCCCAATTCACCTGTCTCAAACCAATCCGCCCTCTCCCCGTACCCCAATCAACCTGAGTCATACCAACCCGCCCTCTCCCCTAACTCCAATCAACCTGAGTCATACCAATCCATCCTCTCCCCTAACTCCAATCAACCTGAGTCATACCTATCCGCCCTCTCCCCTATCTCCAATCAACCTAAGTCATACCTATCCGCCCTCTCCCCTAACTCCAATCAACCTGAGTCATACCTATCCGCCCTCTCCCCTAACTCCAATCAACCTAAGTCATACCTATCCGCCCTCTCCCCTAACTCCAATCAACCTAAGTCATACCTATCCGCCCTCTCCCCTAACTCCAATTAACCTGAGTCATACCAACCCGGACGCTCCCTTTACCCGAATTCACCTGAGTCATACCAAGTTGCCCTCTGCCTTACCCCAATCCATTCCATGTTAAGCCATGGGTTGCATTAGGCCACTTCTGTCTAAGTACAATCCATCAACGTCTCTCTTCTCTGCCCCTGATAGTTGGACCATAGAAAACATTTTATCGGGCACAGTATGGCTAATGTTTCAGGTAAACTATATCTGTGTGTAGAAATTCAAATATATCAACGTATATTGTTCACAGATTATATCGTATGTACAGTTTCTGAACTAGCACTCATATTTGTTATTCCCGTAACGTTTTACCCTTATCTGATTTCTCTTTTTTGTTTCTTTTTTTTTATCTTTTTTTTCAATATTAAAAATGTTTAATTGTAGGTTTGTCGGGAAAAAATATACAAAATCAAAAAGTTTACAGTTTACGTTTTGATTTTAAGGAAGATCAAATAGAATCCGGGTTTTAAAGTTCAGTCATTAATGCAATTTTTACAAAATGCAATTAGACATCGTATGCTATCGTATTGAGCCCATTGCCAACACACGTTGCCTTTGTAGTGGTTACTTAATGTTACAGGTAACACTATATTTATATATTCCAATCTTGCATGTAACGAGTATTATGGTTGGCTTAACATTTTTACGTCACCATTAAACAGCGTGAATGATATCATTGTCATTTGTAACGTCAGCTCTGATTTGTTGATTCCATGTTGTATAAGAGGAAAGAGTCCTCGAATTTAATGAAATTTTAGGAATTAGAGTTAATTTGAATATCAGAGGGCAGCGTGATATGGAAGAGAGCTGCGTGGTATGACTCAGTGGATTGGGGTAGGGGAGAGGGTTGCTTGGTAGAACTGAGGTGGATTGAGGTTAGGGACAGGGCAGCATGGTATGACTCAGGTTGAATGGGTTAGGGAGAGGGTGACTTGGTAGAACTGAAATGGATTGAGGTAAGGGAGAGGGCAGCGTGGTATGACTAGGTGGATCGGGGTAGGGGAGAGGGTAGCTTGGTAGAACTGAGATGGATTGAGATAAGGGAGAGGGCAGCGTGGTATGACTGGTGGATTGGGGTAGGGGAGAGGGTGGCTTAGTAGAACTGAGGTGGATTGAGGTAAGGGAGAGGGCGGCTTGGTATCGTTCAATATAATGTATTCTCATTGAAATCAGCCTTTCGCGATCCTTCTTTAAGTTATATAAGCCTTAGATTCTTTTTTAGCTCTTATATTTTTTTATAAAATTAAAATTGCATTGGAAGTTTTGTTATTCTTAAAATGTTTGTAACTTTTAGTGGTAAATAACATATTAAAAGCTCTTCTGGATTAGTGAGTATGAAACTTACCGCACATATAACTTAAAGAATCAAAATGCATTATAAAAATACAAATAGACCTTTACCAATCTTTATTCATTTATGACATATAACATCATATTTCATCAATAATTTATACAACATATTTTTTACATTATGAAATTACTTTAAGGAAACATGGTACACTCTCATGTATTTAATGATTATATGTATATTTTAATCAATATTACCTGTCCTTATTGTGAATGAGGGCCACATCTTAATCTGAATCCATACGAATATATGACTATTTCTTATGTTTGACTAGCCATTAGCAAGCCTCAGCCCTTACAGTACAACGACAGGTAAATTGATTGAGCTATACAAAAATGGATACATTCAAATAATCAAATAAAGGAAACACACATACAATCGTTTTACGTTTATGAAACGTTAATATAAAATCTAGCTTTTCATACTCTATGCGGAAACGTTACTACGGATCGTTAACAATATGTTTTTCTGATCAAGTCGATAGGATAAGTCAAAAAGTCTTAAGTCAATATTTTGTTTAAGTAAAATTTTCCTGTTTTTAATAGAACAATCAAATATCTTTGACGTTGACAAAACTTATTACGTTTAATAATACATGCAAACTACAAATATCTAAAATCATTCTAATTAAATACCGTAAAAAAACCAATCTATTCAGAGGGATACGTTATCTAAATTTTAACGGTTAGCCATTTTCTTTCCTTAGTAAGAAATTACCCTTTGAATTCTCACTTAATCGTTGGAAGTGTGAAAAGACAATGGAACAAATTTTCTAGACACTCAAAAATGGCAGTAATTCAGGAACGACCAGACGAAATAAAATGGATGTTCTACTAATTCACAGGTCAGAGTTGCTATACATTCCTAACAGACCTACCTGTTCTAAACTCGTTCATCTTGGAGGAAGAAGTCAAGTCCTTAACACCTCTGTACAACTAAGGAAACATTGGAATTGCCGAGCGGGTGTAAGAAGAATTAAATGCCGGTGTCTTCAGACGAGGACATATATTTCTAGGGCAGCGAAATTTGTGTATCTGTCGAGCAAAGAAATTTTAACTTCAACTGAGAGAAGCATTTAGAGACAAGTATTTCAACTGCTAAGGTGTTCTGTTGACTTAAATTAAGATATATATTTTTTATACATAAACATGACCTTTCTCGCCGAAATGTTGGAGAAATATTTACAAAAAGTCGACTTGAGGTTGTAAACGATATGTCAAGCTCAAGGCGTCATTCTAATGTTTTCATTTCGAATAGTCTAACTGATAAAATTAACGATATTGGACACACACACACACCAACCCGTCATTGACATGGGTGCTCTCAGAGTAAAATTGGAAGAAGTTATACTGGCATTATACATTATGTATTTGTCCACTACTTTTTACTGTGATTGTCGAAACAAACGTGGTTTTTAAATTACTTAGTTTGCCTTTTGAGCATCTTGTTAAAAAAATGCTGATCAATATTTCTGCTGAAACGAGGACACTGATATGATATTTGAACACAGAGACTCTCTCTTTTTAAATGAAATATAAAATATTCATATTCAGAAATTAGTTTTCTTGTATGAATAATGATGATAGCCAGAATTCAATCAGTGTGTTCATAGCCTTATCTACGTTTTCAAAGATGTAATATGCAAATGTATTCGAAATTATCTCCGTGAAATAGACGATGGCATGCTACGTTTCATGACATTTTTACTACTGTTGTCTTTAAATGAAACAAAAATCAATCAAATTGAAAAATACACAATATTTAGCACCGTGGAATGTGAAATGATGAAATCAATTGTAATTTAAATGACAGTCTAAGGGAAAGTACTAAAATAAGGGGATTGACGGGGCTAATTATTACTGTGATATCAATTAGTTATTAATTTATTTATCAGAGGTATTTTAAATAGAAAACATTAATAATTTAGTTATTAGATAGTCATATCATATAAATATGTTAATCTTTATTTATAATAAATATACATGGATTTAACGATTATTTTTTCTCTTAGAAATGGAGAGACTTGTGTAATAAATAGAATGGAAAGTAATATTGCGTACTTAAAAACGGGCTCGCATTATTACATTATTAATATCATGTTGATGGCACAATATCATAAAATTAAACAAATTAAACATTAAACA
This sequence comes from Argopecten irradians, assembly GCF_041381155.1. Classification (NCBI taxonomy): domain Eukaryota; kingdom Metazoa; phylum Mollusca; class Bivalvia; order Pectinida; family Pectinidae; genus Argopecten; species Argopecten irradians. Next base: position 37,284,872 of record NC_091140.1, on the reverse strand, counting down.
GGTATTGGTAAGTCAAATAATACTGTTATTGTTGTCCGTGGGTTTTGGCACAAAGTATCAATGCATACGTTAAAGTGAACAGTCGGGCAAGGATGGCTAAAGTATGTGAAAATGGTGTGAATGTATCCAGGATAATTTCTTATGAAATAAAAAAATAAGATCTCTCGTAAAAACCTGCGTACGCAGAAATTAATTTAAAGTATAGGAATCCTATAACGTCCTCCCGGCTGACTATGTCCGTGGTTACATTTCCATGCAGCCTCGCTTTCAGTGCTTTCAATTTTTCTTTATTTCAATGGTCAGAGCTGGGAAACGTAAGCAGAACTTGACCGTCGTATTAATATGTGAGAAGTTTTGGAAGGCCAATGAACGCATTTAGACTGGTTTTCTTTGCCCGACTATTCACTCTAAGCATCAAAGGGGGCAGGGTAATTTTAAATAATACTGTTCGGTTTGGGGGTATTGTTCTTGGCACAAAACTATAACGTATTAATTAATTAATTTAAAACATGAAATTGATATATCGATGAATTTAAATAATAGTATTTATATTGTTTAGTATTATTGGCACACAAAAAACTTTTCAGATATGAAAAAGACAGCAATTTGTTAATAGATGGTGATACTAGTCCAAGTAGCCATTACCAATAACACAGCATCATGACACATTAACGAAATCTGGAAAAGTTACAGCAATTAGGTATATAACGCTGTATAGGGTTATTTTTTAATATCGGTACAAATCTACATATTTCGTGTATTAAACAGAGTTTTTATCATAAATTAAACTTTCAACTCTATGATTCTGGCGATTTTAGTGAAAAAACCGTCAATACAGATTAATACATTTATCAATTTGATACAATGCTAGACTGCGCATTATAAACGTATTAGTGTTACATAGTTCTACAGTGCTACTATCATTGTTTAAAACAAGTAAATAAAAACAAAAAAAATATAATTACATATAACTCACATATTAAAAGAAAAATAACGATTTAAATACATATTTAGAACATAACCGCTAATAATATCTACAGATATTTTATATCAATTGTCGAACGCCTGTGAAAAGAGCGTTTGGTATTGTTCTCAACAATGCAGGTAATGTTTCCTATTTAAATCATGTAGGATGTAATAATTTCTGATGAAAATTTTACCCCTATCGTCACATATTATAGTAGTACTTTAATTTAACGACAGAAGAAAATGACTTTTATCGTTAACATAAATAAAATATATCAGTGTAATTGAATGAAAATATAGCATGATTGCATTTAATATGAATTTCAAATATTAGTATTAAATAAATTAATATTGTTTTTGGTAAAACCAGGAATACTGGAGCTGTTGTATACAATATATAGCCTTGCAATGTAACCTGTACTTCTAAGGAATGTATTTGGAATGTTCATGCATACAAAACAGAGCTTTTTCTCGTGAATTATGAGAGTAAAAGAAGTGAATTATGAATGAGTTGAGATAATGAAATGTAATCTTTCTTCAATAGTCTATATACACCTTTACGGCGGCACACGGGGATCAAACCAACACGATTTAAATTAAAGAAAATGCTTGATGACAACACCACAAAAAGGTGATAGCCCACTTGGACTAAACCCTACGTCTGGAACGTTCTGGAGAGAACACATGGGAACATGTCACCACATACAGTGTCTGTGTTCCCCGAGGGAACGGTACAGTTTCTTTGCGTTCCCTCCACGCTAAGATATGCTAGAAGACAGCATCCTGGTCCTTGCTTAAAAGAACCCATTTGATTTTCAAACGTTCAGCTGTGAACCTCTTGATGTCCGTCCATGATCAGTATGAGTCAATGGATCTCATTGGCTTAAAATATTCCACCAGCCAATGAAACACTTTTGTCTAACGATGGCGATGTTTGGTAATCGCCGCTGCGATTAGTTAGAACACTGGAATAAGGGCCCGGTAGAGACGGATTGCTTGCCATTCCAGATGTTCCTTTTCCTACTGTAATTCCACTTGTCCACTTTGAGGTTTCGTTTTGACTTTTGTCTATAACACACAAAAAAAAAACAAAAATAGAATGCCTAATTATCATATTAGTGTGAAACACAGCCATTAATTGATAAATGTTTTTGGCATATTTTGTTTCAGTAATGTTTGGAAAACAAATTGATAAGTAAACTCTAATTGATTTCGTTTTATAATTGTTTAACATCTACCAATAGTTAAGGTATGTACAGAGCATAATTTTATTATTCATTTAAACAAATCGTTGGTGTTTAATCATGTGAATGAATTTGTGTGTCTAATTAACACGTATCATTATAACATCAAGAACAATATATTTCACCCCGCCCAATGTAGCATGATACTATTAACGTGCATATCATTTATCTCAGTTCAGTTGTGCTAAGTGCAAATCAGGAACTAAAACCACTACTTTAAACACACGAGTGAGTCTTGGCACAGAGGTCACTTGACTTAAATGAACTTGATATATAATTGTTATTATAAAAAGGTGACGTTAACTTTACGAATAGTAATCGTTTTTATGGCTGTATTATCATCATTATCATGATCGTCATTATTACCTTAATTTAAATAAAATAATGTTAAGTTATCTCCCTTACTTAGCTGAGCTCTCCTCGGATTGCTTCTGCTTGTCTTTGGAGCTGTTAGAAGAGGTGTTGTTGTTGTTTGTTGTGCTGGAGTTGTTGTTGTTGCTGCTTGTGTTACCAGGCTCCTGTTTAACAGTTGTTGGTTGTTGCTGCTGTTGTTGCTGTTGTTTTGCCCTTTCAACCTTTCGGAACTTTGCCCTTCGGTTCTGGAACCACACCTTCAAACAAATGTAAAAAAAAATATTTAAAACTGTAACTAAGGTCTATGACTGTGATCATGCATGTTGCTTTACAACTTTTAGACAAAACTGTTTTGTTGTATTTTTACCAAATAAACTGATGTAATCACAAATAATATTTTCAAATAAACCCACGTGGATATTTACTTATGGTTTCAAAAATATCACAACTTTTGTGATTATTCTACATCTATAATACATTTAAATATATGAATACGCTATCATTAATGAATAACCGGCAAATATCTTATTTTTTATCATCTACTGAATATTTCATTTCTATGATGATAGAAAGAACTTTCCTAACTTGTACACGTCTAACCGTTTGTTAAATGATGCTATAAGAATGAAATGTTTAAGAGTTTAGAACTCCGTTAACCCGTAGACCTAATTTAATTGAAAGTATCTTGTTGGTATCGACATTTTTTTGTCACGAAATATTAGCCCACGGATGGCACAGATGAATAACTAATAACATAAGAAAGTGATTTTTATCAAACAGGTGATCTTTATAAGGTGAGGTTTGCTAATACAGCTTTAAGTGTACACTTTATACGGATACTAGAATAATTTTATAATAAGATGGTACGTTTTACCACGGTAGCGCTGACTAAGAGGTAGGCAGATTTGACTACATTTCGTATGAAGTTTTGTTGAAGGATAATTACCATGTTTATTGGTAGTAAACAAAAATAATCATCAAATTAAAAGGTTGGTATTAACGTGATGATCCTTAAAAATAATGTAATTTGGTAAATCACTCATCATGAACAAACTTGTAAGTAGTTATTCGGTGTGATTAATCAATTTTGTTTTATTTCATATAAAATATAAATACATAAGATATCTTAATTGGCCATTTAACAACATTAGAACAATTTGCGATTGTTTCGAAATTTAACATATTCTGTGCATGTTTAGGCATAATGGATTGGTCATCAGATGAAAGCAGGATTATTTGAAAAGCATCTGTGTTTTATCGGAATGGCATTAGATAGAGACAAGCATATTACAAAACTACCTGTGTTATTTGACTAAACAGAGACATGAAAAAGTTATAACATACGCCATACATTACCTAGGTTATACAGAGAAAGCTTCAGACGTTAGCGATAGTGTGTCTCCGTTTATGTATAATCTTAATTATTTGGGGAAGTAATTAAACTTAAAGGATCAGAGATTCACAAAGATAAACGTCGTTAAGATCAAAGAAATTCAAAGCTGATTCATCATTAACCTATCTTTTGCCTGATTTATAGATAGCTCGAGCGACAACGATCTGGTAATACATTGTCGACTTGAATATATCAATAGCAGTTCACAGGATTTAAACTTAATAAATATTGTCAAGCAATTGAACGGCTGTTGCATATCCGTTCTGGGAAAGTATCCACCACAATAGGTTGTCAGTTACATGTACGTACAGAGGTATAATCATTATGTATATAACAAGTAATTCTAACAGTTAAACGTTTCGTTATGATATAGATAACAGTGAGAGTCTATTGATGCTAAAGTGATTTGAGGTAATCTTGTGAAAAAACACTACGTACACGTACTTATAGAAAAGATTGCCTCTTGGATCGGCCAAGCGTATTTCCAGTTATTAGTTCTCAACCTGTTAAATCTTCAATCTTTCTTTCTTTTTTAGAAAATTTATCGTAATTTGATGTACCATCTCTCCTTAATGTAAACATAATAGTGAGCCCGATTGACTCCATGGAAATCGTCCAGACATTCCAATCTTTTCAAATACAGATAAAATTTATACCTGTACCTATTTAATTTTCAATGTTAAAAATTAAATCTTAAGTTAAATTATTAGAAAGAAGTCAAGGGGAAAATTCGTCCAATCCCATGACACTTGTCTTATGAATGGAAATAACAATTATCCACAGTTAGTTGAAGCTTGCGGTAGACCAAACCTCAATTTTGATTCATATGAAATTTTTAATATTTTCTTAATAACAGCGAGTTTCAAGCTAAAATCATAGCCTTAGTGTCACCAACTTAATAGATATACACTTTTAACAACACACAGAAGCTATTTCTCAAATAGTGGATATCAGGGATATGTTAAAACTGCTCCACCGCAGACAGAGCATAAATGATATTCATCATTTGAACAATAATTGGTGTTTAATCGTGTATATATATGCCTAATTAACATAAAAAGTAACATAAAATATTCAATTTGCCTTTGGTGCATGCGCAATCAGTACTTCATTCTATATAGGACATAGTGCCACGGAATTTTTTCGGGATGCAATTAATTATTTTTTCATATATTTAACTTAAAAAAAGTAAAATTAGAAGCTCAAACTTTTCAATGATGGTAATAATGTAAAGTAAGTAACTTTTGTAACTGAAGAAAATTACTAAATTGTCTGCTCCTGTTTTTATAGTGAAACAATACCATTTATCAGCGGTGGAGCATCTTTAAGTACTAACAGTATGGTGTCAAGATACCGGGGTATGGGATGACTAAGATATAATCTTAATCTTATAAATTCAGATACGTTCCATTCATATTAAGAATTTTATCAAACATAAACATGTTTTACATCAACATCTATAACAATATACTTGAACAAAAGAACGGAGAGCACGTTAAAAAATGTACAACAAAAATAAAACAAAGAAACATGTTAAACCATCAAAATTTAGAGTAGGAACATTTTGACTAAAGCGTGAATATTTTTTACATATTGCATTAGCTCCTACCAATTCACACAAAAATGATTGAACACTGATTCAGAGTAGTTCAATGTAAGCTTATCTTTTAAATTTCATTTGTACTTCATTGTGTTTAGATTGTCCATTACATTTATTGTTTGAGCCTACATCGTACTCAACAATGCGATGTTATTTTCTAAACGTTCTAGATTCGTTTCCATCTATATATGCTTAATTGTTTTTGTCATTACAAAAACTCCCTCTTGTAAAAATATACAAAAGTGAAATTTCAAAAAATACTTTTTGTGTTTGACCATTCAGAATTTGTTTTAAATGCATATATGGAAACAGTATATGAGGAAATGTCAGTCCTCAAGGTTGTTCAAGCGGATTCTTGGCCTGTAAGGCATGCGTTGGTTTTGTATGACCATTCAGCTATTACCTGTACTCTTGCTTCGGTGAGGTCTGTTTTCATTGCGATTTCTTCTCTGGTGTAGATATCGGGGTAGTGTGTCTCTGCGAATGCCCTCTCTAGTTCTTTGAGTTGTGCGCTTGTAAATGTGGTTCGTATCCGCCTCTGCTTTCTTTTTTCAGGACTTAAACCATTTTCATGGTGTCCATGTTGGTACATCTTATAGGACAAACCTGAAAACCAAACAGTCAAATTATTTATCCGATTATAATATGTGATATATGAAATATTATAATTAAGTTTGTAGTGTAAATTCAGAAGATCTCTGTAATATATTATGACAGCAAAGGAATTAAGTTTTAAAGCTTATAATGAAATCGCATTTTCGTTTATTAATCAATTTCAAAAAAATCATTTTCATTAAAAAAAATGAGCAAAAAATGAGGAGTACATTATTTTGTCAACATAAAAATGGATAATTGAATGAAGGATACGGACTAAGGATTACTATTTTTACCTCCCCTACTTTTTTCTTTAGTGAATGTTAGATATTTCTAATTAAAGCTAATTTCTTTTGATAATATCATGATACAATTATATGTATTTTTGAAAACTACAAAGAATGTTTATATTTTTCTTTGGCCGGAAAAGATTTTTTGTACTATACACGTCATTTCCGTATTTTGCTTATCTCATGTTGCTTTATGACGTCACGTATATCTACACGCGCGGTCTGCACCAGTACGATCATTGTACTTAGTTAAAACAAAGCCATTAGCAACAAGGCAAAACTTAATCAAGTTGTTTTTGTATTGTAATTGCCCTTTTCCTAACAAAGGTCTGTCTATTTTTGTTCTCTTTTTTTCAAGTACAAACACGTACATTACAAAGATTAGATAAAGAGTATGTATGTATACCAATTTCACAGAAAACATCAGACCCCTAATTAGAGATCACTGGCAAGTGTTCCACGCTACCATCTATATTATGTAGGAAGTTAAATTCTTTTTGGAGTTTTAATCTTTGTTGCTGCTTTAAGATATCAACAAGAAATATAGTAATGTTGTTTTGATTTTGTTACAAAAAGATTTGTTTTGAATGTATACCAAGAAAACTCCGGCGACGCCCAATGATGGAGAGGTTTAAACTGATTACCCATAGCTTTACCTATATGAGTTTTTTAATTGCACAAATAATCGAAAAGTCGCGATCTTTATTTATACATTCCGATTCTTATCTCCAGTAGACACTGCCTTTGTAATTAAATTTTGCTCCGGAAAACAATGTTTCAACACAGATTTTGTTCCTTAGATTTCTATAGATCAAAAACGTCAATAAGACCAAAAAAGCGGAAGCTTGCCAAAAACACAACACAATCTTGATAAAGCTTATAAAATACCTGCTTTGAACAAAAATTACATAAATATTAAAAATCAATATTGTGCTTTTAACAAGTAATGTTGATTTGCCTCCTACACTGGAATAGCAGTCTGTTCTGAGTCATCCTATCCTCACTCTTTTGTCTACGCTTAGAAATTGGTCTGTTAGCCTCACATAAAAACATATTAATTATTTATCTATGGTACTATACTTTGTCTTATCATGCCATGCAGCACATTGCGCGGCAGACAACATACTGTGCCTTCAAGCCCGTTATACCAGGCTTAAACTGTGTCCGTACAAACACAACAGACAAAGTCGTAAAAAACATCAGCCATGGGAATGTTCCTTCAAAGCACGACCGAGAATTGTTCGAGTTTAAAGCCTAAAGAATGCCTAGTGTAGCAACGAGAAAGTCACGGATACATTGTCTTTATTTCTAAGCCATTTGGTGCCACATAGAAAAACGATTTCAAGATACTCAGTTAAATCGCTAGCGTAGATAGCGGAAGTTTATAGCGTTCACAGATATATATACATTTAAACAAATTGTAGTTTATTTGAAGGTGAAATCATTATACACAACATGCCTTCAAATTTATTCCGTCTGTGTGGCCATTCGGTGGCCAAGCAGCATAGCAGACACCGCTATAAAACCACGAGCGAAGGGACCATTAGCTATCGGCAGTCATTGTCAGAATCGTGTGGAATAATGGTGTGATGGGACGCTAGGCCAAATTGCACTTCCAAGGCTTCTGGAATTCTTGTATGAGAATACCATTCATTTGGCTGTTGTCGAGCAGTATCATCGAGCATGTTATATAGGACATTGTGTTCGGAAATACTATTATCTATAACCTGTTTTTCGAATTTCTTTTTAAAGTTAATTTCTTTGTCGATTTTCCTATTTCAAAAAATAACACCATAAAAGGATATCTGTAGGCCAACTTGTATCAAAATATTTTTGGAAATTATAGATATGGCCACCATTTTATTAATTGCATATTTTTGGAATCAGTGCAATTTAAGAATAAAAGCATTTTTAGTTTAATTTTTAACTGAATTATTCAATTTAGCATATTTCGTAAATTCGTAATTAATGCCAAAACTAATCAGTGTGTTGTAGCAATAGCAATTACTAGACTACGCAAGAGAGTCATAATAGGAAAATCAATCATATATTAGTTCCATCAAAATATGGTAATTAAATGATAACAAGAATACTTTTTAATATGTCTGTTACTATATATGGTAATAGACGTTTATGTCTATTATATTTATCATTGTCATAGACGTCTTCTACATTGGGACAATAGGAGTACTTCACAGCCGGTTGTTAGTGGAACCTTTGGTCTGAAAGACAATGGGTTATCTTGACTGGGCATTCAGCACAGGCAGCTTGCCATAGATATGACCAATTGCCTGTCCACTTAATTGTCTTATCTGGGGGTGTCTTCACTGACGTCCGTATCACTTTGTTGTTTTATCTGGGGGTGTCTTCTCTGACATCCGTATCACATTCTATGTACTACTGTATATAGTGGTTGATAAGAAGCAAGTCTAGAACAATTGTATTTTTAATATACAACGAATATAGCCCATGTTTCTAAAACCCCTGATGACCCCGAATGGTACGTTTTATTATTCATTGGTACACATCTAAACGATAATTCCTAAAAATAAAATACTGCTTCATTTATTTATTTGCTTATTCAATTATCCATATGTTGTCTCGAGTTTGATATATAGATACCTATGCCGCTGTTATGGTATTACTGGCTTCAAAATATTGGATGAAATTATTTCGAGTCGGCTATAAAAATCTGCATATTTTCATGGTGTTGTAGAGCAGACTCATGCTTACTCAATGCATACGGAAGTAAATTTGAATTGTTTAATATCTCTTAAGGTCATTTAGTACATCAATGCCCGTGCACGGTTATATATTTTTTCTAATACGTAAATGGCTGACAGTGAACCCAAAACAAGAACAAACGTAGAAAAACAAATAGCCAAAGAATGCTGTTATTTTTTATTTGTAACTTATACTGGAGCATGGATTTATGGCCATTTTATGGTATATTTTTATTATCGGGCTCCAAGCTAGTGTGTGTGAATTTCTACACAGCAGACACATCCGACTTCGCATCTCCGAACGATGCCACATTCGTATCTCCATACCCAACATATGTGTGATGTTCACATCGACCGAAGGTGCGAACGCTGATCCCATCTAAATGGACGAGACCATCAATAGATGGCTTAAATAATTAATAAGTTGTGGTGATAGACGGATATTCTCCCATCTCGACTCAAATAAACGGATAAATCGTTTTATCGTTCCTTCCTGTATGTCTAATCCATCATACATCAATATATATGTGCTGCCGTTTTAGATGACTACCAAGTCGACCTATGTATCTTTTTTGTCCAATCAAATCAACAAGTACGGTATATCGTGTAATGGAAATTCAGGCTTTATACGAAACTAGATAAATACTTGTCTGCGTCTTTTGAAAGGTTTGAGGTAAAACAGTGCCCTGTATCTGTGGTTAATGTAAAAAAACATCATTTTTTTCTGTTGAATACTACAATTATTAAATAAATATTCAGGGAATTATGTAGCAATAATCATATATGCGCATCGAATAAGAGATGGAATTAATCATATTTACTGGATAAACACAGTCTTGGGTAATTAGAATTGAACAATAGTCTGAAATATAGTTAGAATGTGTGCTTAATAAATTTGATATTGAGTTGTTTGTTTTTTGTTGTGTTTTTTTCAAAATTATTTTTTGATAAAAAACTAATTTGCTCTTAATAATGATAATGGCATAATTAATATCGTATTTATGTATCCACATATGTATGTTAAATACTACATAATTGCGTATGAAGCTCTTTTGATTGAATCTATAGTGTGTCGGTCTCAATCTGTTACAATTAGTAATACATTAGTACAATCTTATCAATAAAAAAGACAATTCTAACACAAAACACGAGCTCTTAATCAGTCTCTGAGATCCGGAATGGCAGTAATAATTACAGTTTCTATTCCCGCTTTCATGTCAATTCAACGCCAACCCTAACATACATACATAGATACCAACAATTCCCTAATGTTTCCATGGAACAACCAGAAACAATTCTCAATATTTGTTTATCGGCAGTTTCATCTAATAATTTCCAATAGAGAGTCTGTTACTCTTTATTTGCAGCCTCCAAATTCGTGAAATAGAATGAGGGGGTCAACCTCAGGAAAATTAGACCCCAGAACAGTGGGCATGTGGCTTCTATCAAGGAAATTCTCTTAGCAAAGGGAGACAACTCGCATATTCTCGGGGGAGGAATACAGAACAAAGTGATTAGACCGGCTAATCATATTGCTTCTTCCTCTTGAGCAATAAAAGAGGCTAAGCGGCATTTCCGACGAAAGACAAATGCTCTGAGCCTTAAACAAAAGAGAGAAATTGTTTAAATTTATCGCCAAGCATGATAGAAATTAAAGTAAGAAAATGAAACCTAATTACAAATGGCATAAGCGACCTAACGACATGGTTTTCTACATGTTAAAATTAGTTTAATGCAAAAATAACCGAGGATTAATATAATTAACAAGTGTATTTTTCTTTTTCGTTCTACGGTAACAATCTCTTTGTCCTAATTGATGCAGTAATAGTATCAGAATTTAACACTGGAATGTCACATATATTTCTTTCAGCTCTCAACTAGCTGCCTCAACTCATTCCATGCATGCACAAACGATTTTAACCCTTATCTCATTTACAAACCTGTTTCTAAATTCATGGCATCAATTTTAATTTTTCTACGCTAAACGTAATTCCACAAACCAATCAACATATTTCATGCAAATAAACAAGGAGTTGATCAATGTGTTTACTTTTAAATTTTATGTCATAATTAGAGAAGTTTAGAATAGTTTTTATAAAAATAAGTGTCGAATACGGTACAAGCACACATTTCTTAAATGCTTTAATTGTCGTAATTCTAGTTAAAAAGCGAGATCGATGTGCCTGTGAGATAGTAAAATACACAGATAATAGACATTAAATTTATCATCTCTAATACCGCACACCCAGCACTATTAAGCAATTTTATTTTTATTTGTCTGAAAATTGTCATAAGAAATAAATGTTTATGAGGGGTAAAATATCTTTGAATAAAATGAGTTACTCGTGCTATCATCATACTCCACATTTAGAACAAAAAACAATATTCCACTTCAATTACTTAAAATAATGGTTACAGTGGATTATTTTTTACAAAGTTGGAAATGGTACAACTTGAAATACTTGTATATATATATATGTACGTGTTTTATGCTATATAACGTATGATTTAATTCACCCAAAACAATAAGCGTGTAAAATGAAGTCTTAGAATATTAAATCGTCTTCGGAAGTCAATTTTCTACCTATGATATTTTTTCATTTATCAAATTCATTTTTATGAAGAGTTATGCCCCTTATGACAAGCCCACAAAAGAAAAAATAATACAACATCTGAAAAAAAGACATACCTCAGTGACTACACCAACCATATCTTATGAACTGGTCAAATAAAACTTTGATGCAGAAATGGAAGCCGGACGACTAATATTTGCTTCAGCAGCAAAAAAAAAAAATGTCAGAAAGTAAATTGTTTAATCATTTCATAGTGTCTAATTACTTATATTTGGTTATTTTCTCCGAAAGAGTATTCCCCCAGAGGGCTTCATAGTAATGAAATATACCTCTAATTGCTCAGATGGAACACCGAGGAAATTAGACGAAATACTGTATTCAAAAATCAATCAACGAAAACTACTCTCATTACTAAGATACATAAGTTTTGAAAACCAATCCAGTGTTGTTTTTTTTCAGGAAATGCATAATTATGAAAGACTTACCCTTGTCTTTGTTTTTTAATTATATGAAGTTGGATAAGATAAATCATATCAACATCAAACAATATCTTAATTTTTTTTACATACCTTCATGTCTGCCTGATTTATCCATATATCAACAGAATCAATGTCAAAATTAATGCAAATTGTGCTTTTTCATAATGACCTTAAAAGTTCTTTACTCATTATATAGTCGATGGATTAATTGGATTGATTTCAAACAATTAAACATGTGATATTTTTAACAGAAACGTTACATAAAATCATACTTATGCCACTTGAATTACATTCAGCATATTTCATTTAAAATGACAATTGAAATGAAATCTTTTTCACCCCTCTAAAAATCGTCGGAAATGAACGATTAAAACGATTCAATTGAAATCGAAACTAGAAACTATCTAAACTAGACTTACATTGTACTAGTGCTAGTATCCTTTATATTAAACCAAGGTTATTTGCTTACATGCATAATGGAATTAAACAGATAATTAGTAGACTGTTTATTTGGAGATGTGATACTCCACATTGTTACGGCGTCATTTGTTTTCCAGTTACTTTTACCGTCTCCCTATGAACCAGACCCGAATCGTCAATCATAGTGATTCATGATCTAGATTAATATTTCTCCTTAATTTGTCCCCTACGAACCCTCCTGTCTGGCCTCCCAGCCTTTAATGAAACATGCCTTCTTTTTATTGTTAGCCATAAGCCATCTAGTCATCATTCACTTCTAGCAGACCTCCTTATGACGACAAAAAGGAATGACTTTACCAAAAAAGATGTGGTGAAACCTCGCCCGCATGCTTGCTTATAGTGGCCCACACGCGTTTTTCCTAAGTCCATATATCCCTTTCGAATCCCTGGAGAAAAGTCTACCACGGGAAATGTATGACGATGTGGCCTTTTGGTCTAAGAGGTGTCTACCAACTCATGAAAGTAGTTCATACAGGAAATATTAGCCCTCATCACATGCTGAAGGCTACAATTTACTTTCCTGATGGACATATAGCCTTTATACAGGGGAGGGATTCTCTCTTTGTTGCCAGTGTATTGCCATTTGTTTGAGTTGATGGTTTTTGTGTGTTGTGTCTACGAGCATGCTAAATGGTACCCTCACCTTGTCTGTACACTTACTGATATGTCAGCTGTACTGCTTATATAACTCCCAGCCCTTAATTCAATTTTTATTCATCACATATGAGAAATAAAACAAGCAAATTTTTCTTTCCGTCAATGACCCAAGCTTTGTCTAAACCAAACTGTTCTATCTCTACCCATATCATATGACTATTAAGATGCCAGTTACGACTTCAATATCCGTGTGAATATCATTTGACCAAGGGTTATTTATTTTTCTATTGTTTTACAGCTGAAGTTTTATTGACTTTAAACTCTCGCCCCTATCATTGGAAACTAAAAAACACATTCCCGTGTCTTAGATACCTTTTTATTGGCTCAATAAAAACTTTAAAGATTCTTTTGTTAGAAAGTCAGACTCATTTTTCAACTTTCCTTTAAAACAAATACATATAAATCATCAACAGATGGGGGTTTATATTCAGATGAGATTTATATATATACATCTGTACCATACATTTTATATTTTATAATTTTTGGGTCCTTTATAAAAATTTGGAAGATTTAGCAAACAATATTAATTTAAAATGTATGTATTTGCTTTGGCGTGTATAGTTTTTATCATCTAAACAAGTAAATTCATCATAAAATCTTAAATTATAATAAAAATAAATTGCCGGAATGCAGAATTAGTTCTATGAAAAATTGATACGCATGTTTTATCACATCTTAAGTTTCATGATGGGTAAATACAAATCCATACAGCCTTTTAAGGCCAAACTTAAAAGAAACGAGTAATTTTGTATGAGAAATCGTTAAAAAAACCCAGAAAGAACGCATGTAATGGAATTAAAATACATAGAATTAATATTGTTGTGTTTTAATATCTTTGTGAATCATCTTATATGTATAGAAAATTTCAAAAAATGTGATATCATATTTCAAAAGTAAATTGCGCTACAATTAACAAAGTGTCCTGTACCATCTAATGTTATGATTTTATTCAAAACGCTGGGTATGGCAATGGTTATTGGTGTTATTTCCTTTTGAGAGTGTTAATGTGCAGGGTTGTAATATTTTTGTATCAAATGATCATGAAATATGAAAGGATATTGATACTTTAGCACCGTGTTGGTGTTATACATTTTCTCCTTCACCATTGGGGGGATCAAATTGGGGTAAATATAGTAATTTTTCTGTATTCCCATGAAAATCACGATTTTATTACCGCCTTGCATCAATAGCTCATTGAAAAAATTATGGAAAATATAATTGACAAAATGGCATACATACTATACTACAATTCTGAGGGAAAATTATTTGGAATTTTGGTTTTACTAATTATAACCAAACATTCTTGGTGAATGATACCGGACAATGCTTTTATTTCCTCCATCTTCTCTTTTATGATGAAACAGTTCAATGTAGATATACCAATCGAAAATTGCCTAACCTCAGGACGGATTGAAATGCGACCATTCTAATGTGTTTTAACAGGTTTTACGTGTGTCAGCCGTAGTTCAGTGAAATGATTGGGTCCCATCTTCAATATTTAATAATTCCTTGGTCATGCCAACCCCACCTTAAACCCAATCAAAGTGCAGGGGATGAAGCACGGCACAACGTAGGCACTTACAGGATAGGATGGCAAACACGTTCACAATCACTATAGTGTGTTGAAGTTGATATCAAAAAGCATTTCCAGTCCAATTATTCGAACTTCACAAATGTCCGACATCGCTATCGAAATAGTCTTCTCTACACCCCATTTTCCCGGTTTTAATATCAGTTCATTCCCTCGTGAAATCAAAAATGAGTAATTTTCCGGATGGAGATCATTCGAGAGACTGTCGCGTCCATTGTAAAAATATCTAAACGCTGGTTTTAAATAATTTTTCAGTCGCTTTATTATAGAAAATGCCTATATCACACTGCTTTGTCCCCTGATAGTTCTCGCTGTACTTAAATGGCGGAGTAGCAATCTGTGGGAGAGTAACGCAAATCGAAATTCACATATTGATATTACTTTTATATTCACATAATTTAATTGTATTCCGGGCAGCCTCGGGGTGTCGCGGTACGTGTAATGGGCTAGGCGATTGCTCATCGAGCTTGGAACTCGTGGTACTGGAGATTCACCGGAAAGAAAATTAATCGGAAGGTTGAAAACAAGCAGGACAAAGGCTTTTAAACTTTTTATTGAATAAAATTCCAATTAAGAAGGGAAAGCGAAGACGTTTAATTCATCACGCAGAAAATCAATGATATTTCAAGCTAATAGAATCGTGTTGTTTGTGTGTCTTGTATAGAAAGCGAATCTTCTCGTGCTTCGGTGTTGTATTTGTCCAGATGAATCCGGAACCGACGCCTGTTATTAGTATTTACTGAGAAGTGTTGAAAGGCAGTATCCGGGAAAACTCCAAAATCAATGTTTATCAAATTTACTTCACTTTGAAGAAAGGCTGGGTCTAACTTGTCGAGTTGCCCGAGGCAAATACAAGAGCATTTATAAAGGAGGAGAATAACTATCAATACTCTTCCGCCGCTTCTTTATTAATTTAATCCACTGTTAAATTCCTCTGTTCTATATCATCTCGGGTTGTGAGAATTCCTATGACTTTTTATTTCAAAACCGTGACAAAAAATAAACACATTTAATATAGCATGCAATTGATGTTTTGACTCAAAGAAGCGTGGAAATGGTCTGTGTCGACAAGTTTATTTCCAATTGTTGCAGCCTTATTCATTTGGAATTCAATATTTGGCCTAATTTACCAAACTTCACAGTCTCTTGGGTAGGTAATGTGAAAATTAAAAACGAATGATTTATGAGTTTCGTCATATACACTTCAGCACATCATACATGCTGAGATATGACTTCAGGGCACATCGACCTGCAGTGTATTGGGTATAATGTAGTATTTGTCGTGTAACTAGACAACATAAACCGCACAGAGGACATTCTTGTGTATTATCAAACACGCCGTGCATGGTGAAGAAATGGTTTAGAAATTTGTTTTGTATAACCTCATAAATAGTATACAGTGTATACTCACAACTGCGCCATTTTTATTTTCTTTCCGGAAAAATATAATATTTTGAAACAGTCTTAAATAAAAACCCTCTTTGACTAAATTGATAAATAATTTTGATATTATTGAATTTTATAAGAATAGAAACATTTAATTGAATGATTTGTTATTCTCTTTTTCTAATAGTTTTGATTTTCAGCGAGATGAAAGTTTGCATCAACAAGCTTTAAATTTTGTTATCAATTATATGAAGTTATACATGTCAGTTATATACACATTCAACAATGTATAACTTTAACTACGTTTGAAATTTTACTATATTGCCAAAATTCTAATATCAATTTGGAAATTGTTTTAATCATCATTGTTGGTTTTTTTCTTGTCTTCTTATTTTTTCTTTTGCCTTTTTCTTCTTATTTTTGAACTTCTTTAATACAAAGAAAATATAAGCTATCATATCATTTTTTAAAAATGCGATCTTTTATATAAAGATAATATGTTTTGTCTTTCCAACCCCAGCTTTTCCTTGTTACCATGGTAACGACGGTGCTCATAATAGACCGACGCACACCGTATTGCGTGTAACTAAAATCCGTTCTACCTGACACAGGACGGTGAAGAAAACAACATAACGTTCTATCCTCACGAAGCTAGCGTCTGCCGGCTGCCAAAGAAACTAGGAAATCTGTCGGCAACTTTGTCGAAAAAAATCCCTAGACATGTAACCTCTATGTGCTTTGCGTGCGAGAAGTGGGACAAACCCAGGATGTTAAAAATAATTTGTTAGCTTTAAATTTCCCAAACTGATTTTAAACAATATCAAAATAGATTTTTTTATTCTTCAATTTTTAACATTTCTTTTTGTTAAAGTATGATTTATCACTATATTAATTATAAAAAAAAATCTTTGCAAATTTATTATCATTTTTGTATCATTATTTCAATAGACTACGTTCAAGCTAACGGCAATAGATAAAGAGACTCTCGGACAGTAGAGACATGTAGAGACTGTTTATGTTCTGTTCCAAAGCTGCCGTTTGAACCAACAGACATCCGCATGGAATCCTCTGTTACGAGACAATTCCTGGGGGGAGATGCGAGGAGGAGTCGACGGCAAGAAAAACGACAGCTCTATGAGAGTCAAACAAGACGGTATGAAAGTGTTTCTTTACCAGTGTGAGAGAAGAGGAACCGATCCTGCTTAATCACTTATGAAATAAAAGAGATTGCTTTTCTTCTTTTCGAAGTTTTAATTGTTAATATTCTTAGTGCTTTTGTCCCAGAGTCCCCGATAGCGCGTGTTAAATTTTTCACTGTCAGGTACTTTAAAAAGACATTGGTTTTCTTCTGCTAAATTAAAATTGTTTAATTAACTTTTAGTATAACATACGCTTTAGAACTTGAACTTTGCACTAAATTGCACTCAATAAAGTCAAAACTGATTTGAAAAAAATACTTGTTAAGAAAATATCAAGCATTCACATACATGCACGTTGCACAAATACTATGTGTCAATATTTCAATGTAAGTACTTTTATATTTAAAAGTATATTCTGCTTTTATGTATAATGAGTACATAATTGTAATACCACAAATACACTCACTGATACATTTTAGAGTTAAACAATTTATTTTTTCTTTGTCGTCATACTTAATCTGACTTTCTGATTGGCATTTTTTTTCTTCATACCTCTATGAAGATAAATTCCCAGAATGGCGCGATAACCCCAGGTTATGTCAATAAAGACATCGACGTATTGATTTGAAAAAATTAATCCCTTGGAAAATCAATGAAATCGAACGTTTAAACGTATTTTATTATATCAAGTAGTCTGAACAATCAATAGGAAGTGAATTCACACAGTTTGCAAACAAAATTTCTTTCATGTCCCGATTTAATATAAAAAAAGGGTAGCATCAACGTTTCAATTAAAAAATATCACGATGGATTAAAACCATATCGAGCATTTCTATATAACTTATACTTAATTAAAAATGGAAAAAATAGTGTTAATATTATTGTAACCACTTTTCAGATGGCAAACAGCTAAAAAGGTATCAAGTCATAAAATCAATTTTTTTAAGAAATATAAGGAAAAGATGACTAATTTCTAAAACCAAACTGTCAATCATTTTAAAACACAAGAAGAAAATTTTTCCTTACGCAGGAGCAATATATAAAGCTATAACAAGATGAAGTTGTAGTAAATCGATGAAATGAAGCAAAAAGCAGCAGAAAAAAAATCTATATTCACACTTTTATTCCCTTGTCTCCTTGAGACATGAAGTAAATATCCCCCAAGTTCTGTAGGACGGATTTTCACTTCATCTAAATAATAGTACAGGATGGTGTATGTATTATAGCGCTATGCTGTCAAATGTGGATACCCAACCAGCGGTTCAAATTGAAGTAAAATTACAATGGACGATTACTGGTTTGTATAACCAGTCAGAATATTAGTAACTCTTTCTTCAGACCCTGTACACATTTCCTATCATTTCCAATACACAACGTCCTTAATCGCTACGTATGCTATCATTTGGAAAATCAGGGCAAATTAGCCTATGGGATAATGAGATTAAATGCAGGCAAAATGCAATATTTTCTGACACAGGCAGGCAGCGAGGGTAAAATTATGCTCTCTTCCACAGAAATGTATTCCGAGAACAGCGGCAAAATATTTACATCTGTTTATTGTCAGAAGATCCTTGCCGCCGAGCCACCGTCAATAGAGACATTATTTTACAGGAAGGAAAGACGTCCGGATTTATAGGAAAACCGTCGCAGCTCCGGAGTTTAGTAAAGCACCACAGCCATATTATATATACAACGACCTGGTTTATACAGTTTGGCCACCATGATGGCGTTCAGTGGTTGACCATATGTATTTGGGTGTACAGAATATGTAAAAGAAATCTATCATATGTTTTTCATAAATTTCAGGGAAAAAAACAAAATGCGAATACCTCTATATATATCATTTAGTATTTGGTGGGGAAATAGTATTGTGTTGAAAGATAATGCATTGGCATGTACTTTCAATTGTTGTAATGAAAAATTAGAGTGTTGGAAACCTATACGGAACTGATTTTCATATTTGATCTAATTTGTCATGTATACGTAATGTTTCATGTTTCTGCAATGTGAATCATTCACTTCAAATGTTTCAATAATTTGGTAAGACTGTAAAAAAATAAATGGATTTGAATTTTTGTATTGCAATTAAGTCAAAGATTTTACTAATTTGCAATAGTTTCATTTTAAATGCTATGATGTTTTCTGGATAATGAGCAAATACATCCTTATCTTATTAAAGTCTAAATTTCATGAAATGTTTACCAAATTATGAAATGAATATAGATTTTTAAAAAATCCAAACCAGGCAGATATCATTTAAGTTAAGAAGTAAAGAGAAAATACCTTATTTGTTCACTCTGATTCCTCAATTTTACAAATACTACTTGAATTGATGTTATAGAAAATACCTTATTTTTTTACTCTGATTCCTCAATTTTACAAATACTACTTGAATTGATGTTATAGAAAATACCTTATTTTTTTTTACTCTGATTCCTCAATTTTACAAATACTACTTGAATTGATGTTATAGAAAATACCTTATTTTTTTTACTCTGATTCCTCAATTTTACAAATACTACTTGAATTGATGTTATTGTATTATACGTATATTTATACCTATCTGATAAGAATTTTTGTCCTAACATAATTAATCAATGTAATCAAGCATTCTGATTCTATCTGGAAATATTCTCTTATTTTTAATGTACACATTTTATCCTTATAAAAATGAGCTTTCTACTCTTTGTTATATATATCGAGGTGTCAATGATTTCAGTTTCATTTCTTGTTCTATTAATACAATTAATTCATTTTGTATCCTAAAGCGTGCTATTTTTATAGAAATTGAATGTATGTTTGTGTTATCTTTCATTTATTCAATATATTTTGATATAATGTTTCTTTTGTTATATGACACCATACAGACCATTGTCGATGTAGCTGTTTATCGTTTAAAGTAAAAGAGAACTTTCAAAAACATTCATCTGCACTAGATTATACTACACGAAATAGTCAACATGATTGTGTATCCTAATGAATATCAAAATTAAGTAAAAAAATAAGTTCTTTACTTTTGTTATTTATCTTTATACTCGTCACTAGTATTATTATTCTTTATAAACGTTTGCTTTCTAGATAAAAACAGACAACAACAGAATAAGATCCAAATCCATCAGATTATCGATAAAATAAAAATCCTGGGAAAAGAGCGTCCAGCTATTTCTATATGATGGAGTTGTGCCGGACCGGGATGCATTCTATTTACACCTTAGGCACAGAAGGTGGAAGAAAGGGAATAAAATGATGGCCACAAAGTGTGAAATCAATCTCTCGCGAGAAGGCGCTGACAAAACACGCCAAGCGGTGTTTGTCCATCTGGGTACCGGGAAAGGTTCTGTGCGATTACTGGTCATCGAGGGCCAGGTCTCTACAGGTACTCGACTGATTAATTCAAATAAGAATATTTTGTATTTCCTCTCAGATGGTTTAACTGTTAACAGAAATCGGAGATAATGGCGTGTATTCATGCATTTATATATATATTTTCAAATAATTCTGTAAATAACAGCTTCATATTTTACTATAAAGCATTGCTTGTCAATACTTATTGTTTTATTTCACTCATTCTCTTTTCTAAAGCACCCTGTTTTTTCACAAGAAAATGTTCAAGACATCTTTTATTTAGTAATATTAGAAATTTATTATTCAGCACCTTGAAGACAGTATGGCAGGTGTTTTTTTCCTGACAAAATTAAGTGAAAATGCACAAACAATGCCTACAGAACGGTAGGGCGGTATGATGCACTTAAATTGTATACAGAAAACATCTTTGGTACTTCGCAAAAATTAATTTCAAACTATGTTTATTGTTCAATTACTTTAAAATGTTATTCATTTTCGGTTTTTTTTTATAAAAATAAAATAAAATAAATTTTAATCAGCGCTTGAGTTTATTTTGATTTAAATATTTTTATTGCCATTAGCAGCAGCTATTGAAGAGTGCATATGTTATACAAATTATACCTAGCCCGTTCCCAGGAAATATAACATTTACACCACAGTCAAAATCCCAATTTCAATTATTTTCAATACATGTTATGAAAAATTAGTATGAGAGGGGTGAGTGTTTTATAAACATAGTACCCATAGAGGTATGATTAATTACAAATTAAATTTAAAACAAAGCTCTTTGATAAAGACGACAGAAGTAACTTTATTAACCATTTGTAGTTATTAATGGCGATTTCTGATAAGATGCACTTGTTTTAATATGATTTTTTTTGTAATTTCAATATGTTGATGAATAAACTTGCTTGATAAAGAGTATGGTTGCCAAATGTCTAACAAATTCTTTGTGAACTACTTAACATTAAATAACACTTGTTTATCATTGATTTATAGTAACGAGATGATTGGATATTTTAATCAACATTCAAAAGACTGTCTTTTCGATCCTGTGACAGGCTGGTTTCCTTAGATTTTCCACCATTCCCTCAATAAATTCACCCTATTTTGACCGAATACATAAAAGTACTTCAATTGAATTTTTTGGAACATTAAAAGCTTTAGAAAGTTAATTACAAGAAACGAGATCGGAACAAAAAAGACCAATTAAGTCGAAGAAATAAGCCACATGGTCTTCTGTGTTATAATTTCTTTGAGAATGTACAGTCCCGCGAACGATTCTGTCACATGAGTACCAATAAATCGAAAATTAATATGTGTCCGTTACTTCGTATTGTCGGCCGGGAGCTATCAAATTAATTAGGGTAATTTTCCGAGTAATTACAACGTTATATCACCTTTAAGTCAATTAATTACAAAATTCCGCATCCTCTCTCGAATGCACTGAATATCACAAGGCGATCCGCTCGACGGAAGAAAGCAACGCTCACAAAAGTAGGCTTACACATTAAAGCATTGTCAGCTTCGCGACAAAAAGAAGACTTACATCTTATGAATCTCTGATCTAATGATATTATGATTTTATCCTAAAAGTTTTCAATATTGGTTATTTGAGGCTATATGATAAATTGATTATCTATTTGAAGGCCGAACGACACGAGGAAGGTTATTTTAACATTTTTTATGCCAATGTTAAGTTGACTAGTTCATACGAGATTGGAGACAGTGTTTGTCCCCGACATCAACTGATTAGGTAACTCCGTAAATAGCAAAAGCGCTAGTTTCAGGTTAAACAGTTTTTTCCGTCAGATTACAGTCAATTATTTGTAGACAAAAAACAAAAGGAGATAAAAACAAAGTATAAAACGAGTAAGGGTAATCAGTAGTCTATTGTCCGTAATGAGTTAGAATATCACTGCGCTACGGATGTTGGAAAAAAAATTCTCAGAGTTTGATTAAATACTCGATTACTTACCTAACAGGTAAATTTATGAGAGGCAGGTGCAGACAATGAGTATTGTATTCAATTGAAAGCAGATTGTTCAAAATGTCCTAGTTCCTTCATGATACTTGAAAAATACTTCCGTTTTTTATTTCAATGATTGTTTTGGTAGACGGAGGATGGCCATTCTAGTTAGGGAAAACCAAGATTACATTTCCTAGACAGGGATATACGGACTATATACACAGAACAAAGATTACTTTCCTAATTGAATTTCAACAAATATATACACTTGTACTCACCTATTACATTCTCATAAAGTTAGGGCTTCAATTATCTCTGTTTTCTAATATCAATAAAATTGATTAAGTTGTTTTATTTTAGTCAATATTTTACAAACAATGTTTTTATACATATTCTCTCCTGGCACAAAAACGCTAAAAGTAAAAATTTGAATTTATATGGCCAACATCTTTAAAAATATGGAGACATTTTTAATCTTATATTATGCAATAAACAAATGCTATTTATGCTTCTAATAACATTTTCTTTTTTGTATAAATATCTATTCATGATGTTTTTTTATACAAATCTTTTCATAAATAAAACTTAGATAGCTAAGGAGAGTTTCTGTCTTGTGGCTTTACACAAATATTAATTCAAAATGACTTTATGGGTTCGATGAAAAACAGTTCACATTTATTTGTCAGAGATGAAATATACCGCTGTGCTGTCAAATATGTTTTAGAATGATAACTGGCTATATATTGTAATGTATAATATTACAAACTATATCATCACAATACATACGTTATGTTGCATAACAATTTCATCTTAATAATTTACTGATAGCAAATACGCGGTTTAATATGACCACTGAGAAAACATTAGCAATAAATAACTATAGAAAATTGTCGCTTTCATTTAAACACATAAATAGCTCCGCTCCCGCAAATAACAATTACGTTCTCATGGAATGATTAAATTTCACATTTTTCATAATTTTCAATGAAATATACATATCTTAATTATAGACTCGACGTGTGATAATCATGATTTATATTTGAAAATATTGCATTGTTTCTAATCAGTGAACTATAGAATTCACACGATACCAAAAACAACAGTTTTAGGATAGGATTTTGTCGAGTTATGTGCATCAGCGAAGACTGTATTTAAGCAAATGTATCTTGTTTTGGTATCAGTTGCCATTCTATTATAATACATATGCAGTATACACCATTAATATTATATCAAAGAAAAAGAAAATTATCGCGTTAACATCTTATACAAGATATAATGTTTACATTTTGTTACTTACATACTCTTTGCCATTTTTGATGGCGCCATTTTCAAATAGTATACCCAATTCAAAATTAATTCAACTACAACAATTAAATGGCGGTTTCATTGTATTAGTTCAGTTTAACCATAATAAAATCATTAAAAAGTCAATAATGTAATTTTTTATGTAGGTCAACAACCTTAAATATCGATTATAACAAGAAAAATATTCATTGTTTTATTCATTATCAGATGAAAATTATTGTTTGATTTATTGTATACAATGGGCAGTCTGTCTGGAAGCTAAGACGAATAGACAAAGGAACCGACCAATATCTGTCTGTCCCTGAGGGGATCCTCTCAGTGTGTCTAGGGAGTCTGAGTTTACGTCAGAACAGTTATACAAAAGATGCGCATGACTGAACATGAAAGCAACATTTACCGCTATGAAAATATTTACAATTCTAAAGGAAGGTTTGTCGTGTATAACAAAGAGCAATCGGTGTGTGGAGGAGCGGATGGGATCGTGATGAGTATTGTAATACTAGAACATTGACCTAACACAGCCACGTCTCAAACTTTGTCTTTGTTTGAAACATGGGTAACATAATCACGATTTTACACCTGAACAACGCCTCCTTCAGTTATACAATGAGGCTGTCAATCTCTCTTTCACAGTGGACTGAAGTCGGAAAGCACGGACAAATATTATTCAATTGGGCTTGAAAAGCTCTTATCACTTTGAGAATCTTCGTCAAGTGGGGGTGATTGGTGTTTACAATACAAGAGAAATGTCCCACTCTTCTTTATTTATGAATATCTAATGGCGTGAAAAATTTATCAATTACCTTACAAAAAGCAACCAGTACAAATGGTTTTGTTAACGACAGTATCATTGGCTGTAGGAAAGCACGCGTCTATAGAAACACGTGCGTTGATCATTCAGCGCGTGCCACTTCAATGATGCGTAGTTGTAACGTACGACAAATTGCGACAAAATAGCTACCCACTCAGCTAATCGAAAGTTTAATATGAACCCTGCTCAGACTCAGTGTATTGGTGTGTCCATGACGTTTTCATTTGAGCCATAACTACAGGCAGACTTTGATTAATCTCGGTTAGCTGATCCACTGGAAAAGGCGAACCATAGCGATATATTAATTAGTCTTCAAATCTCTAAGGTACATTAGGGGAATTGCTTGATATTTTTTCTTGATTGATGCCCAATAAAAGTCAGCAATGCTTGATAGAACGCGTTTCATGTAGCGCGTGATTCTGGATATCTGATCGCGGACAAAACGGCGATTATTCCTGTAAATGGCTCTCGTTTATTGATATTGCATCTGTAAACCAAGCGCGCATGTAATTTGCAAACCAGGAACGTTAGTATTCCGCGGTGTCTCAAATACCTATTGCCAGACTGCTAAAGTTATTGATCATAAATTAATGAAACAAACGAAGATTAAAATTATATCATACAGTTAAATTTATCAATTGGGAGATATTCCTCGTAAACTGTAAGACGAAAACTACTTTGATAGCGTTTGGTGCCAGCTTTAACTGGCACACTGGTTCATTTTGATGTATGACTTCTCACAATAAATTATAAAGATAGCTGAGTTTACACGTTACTTCGATTTTCAATCTTAGATAATCAAATCATTATCTTACTAGCAATGACGTAATAATATGGCAGATGAAGGAATTTCAAGAATCTAAAGAGGCTATAATTAAATGGAATAAGAAATTGTTCTTTGCTTTTATCGAATCCAAGGAGTAACTTTGTTCCTAGGTACGCTACACGGCAGAGTTATATACTAGATTATATAGGCGACTGAATGGAGCTTGTGTGCCAAACAGACACGCGTAACATTCTCACATGGCTCAATAACATTACGTCCAGTTTGGCATATAGGGCTAAAGTTAAAGACATGGCCAATAAAATGTTGACGCCAAATGGTCAATCAGGGGCCAAATTTAATGATCGGGGTTCGCCAATATAATTGTTCGATTCAGATGAAGAAATATGGGAAGCACGAACAGATCCAATATGGTTTCATGTCAACATATCTCTTTAGGCTATAGACATATTAACCAATACTCGGAAATGAAATTCTATGAATGTCAGTTTGTATGATTCGTCTCCAATTGCTTGGAACATCAGTTATACTAAAAATTGAAATGGCCATGAGTTATTAGTAATACCTCTATTTCATCCTGTAATATATCTCTGGTGATCCAAATCCACATAAATAGTAGGCTCTCATGTAAGTGTGTTTGCAATTACAGATACGAGTATATGCACATAAATGGTTACATTGGGAGCCCATGCTTAGGCAATATTTACTAAATAAATGAAAACTTTATTATTTCATTTATAATCAATCAATTGAAATATGAAATTCACTATTTGGAATTTTAAAATAGAAATCAAAATATGATCTATTTTCACAAAAGTTATTTTAAAAAGTGTTCTTGACTAGCGCGCGTGAATATATGACGCTCATGAACGATTTGTCATTGCCTTTGACCGTCAAGGATTGATATACTGACTCTGACATAAAGATGTAGTGTCTTTGACCAGGGCTTTGGGTTCTCAAACGATTCAGTGGATTTATAGGCTGTTCAGAGACCAATAACTACCTCGAATTGGCGCGTGAGGGGCGACACCGTGCGGAGGCCGAGACCCATCTGGTGAAGGTGTCAGTAGAGAAATGAACGAGCGAGGTAACTTAGGACCACCAATTCATTTTTCCTGCGAGCATACAGCTAAAATAGTTTTTCACTTAGGGACACTTCTAACTAGACGGACAGGCCACAGCAAGAAAACGTAAGACCTGAGGTCTTACGTTATATAAATATACGCTACTGGAGATTCCTTAAGATATGATTGAGTTAACCGAAATGCATTTTGAATAATCTCTGTTTTCAAACTAAACATTACACTAATTCACTGTAATATCATTTGTAGCTTTGCAATATTTTTTGTTTATCAAATAATGAAAGCATTGCATATTGATTGATTGTTGTTTTAATAAAGAGTCTTTTGTTTGATTTGTTGTTGCTGTTGTTGTTGTTTTGATGGTGTTGTTGTTTTGATGGTGTTGCTGATGATGGTGGTGATAATTGTGGTGGTGGTACCTATTGGATCGTGTTATTCTCCTTACTCTCGCGTTGTTGTTCTTTTCAAAACGTTGCAATTCAAGTTGTTTTCGTTATTTTTCTTGTCCTCGCCCATGTATTTAAACTTTAATCACTTAAAAACCAATATTAAAGTTATATCAATTTATACTTTGGGTGGAGATAAAGGACTGCTGGTAGATAAGTAATACGGGTATAAAGTACGTATAGACGTTATCAGGGGAATGGGTAACTCCAATAACAGCCAGTCTATTGTATGTATCTATAAAGATACAAAGGATGGGATCAAGCCCTCGTCCTCAATGATAGAATAGTTAAACAAACAATACCAAAAATACCAGGATCGACATCCAAGACTTCAGAGTTTCAATAGCAGCAGACAATGTACCTAATACGGGCCATAGCTTATGCATCAACAGGTGTGCTACTAGGAAAACGACAATTATCTTTTAGTGATTTTTATTGAAATAGAGTTTGTGCGCTGTGAAAGTCACTGAAGACTTGTTTCAATTCAGCATTATTGAAAACTAAGTAAGAGATCATTTCTATTGAAAATTAAGTAAGAGATCATTTCCATCGTATTATCTAGCGCTTCAAATGTATCGATGATTTAAAGTTCTGCTTTAAAGACACGTTCAATGATATTTATTAGGAGGGTATCGGTGTTCCAGCCAGGATAATATAAAAAAAACCTGCTCCATTCGAATCATCTCAAACGTTGCGGTTCAAATTGTCTTGACATGCTTTATAGGATACAATATTAATAATGCCATGACACGATTTTCATTTTCATGTTTTTAACTTTAAATTGTAATACATTTCAACACTGTGGTGGCCGCTAATTTTTTCAAGTTATCTCAATACTTTGAAAGTGAATTTATCAATTCACTAGGTTTTGCGATGTAACTGTTAAATGACATGAAGCAACGAATGGCGGAACAACATGGACGCTTTTCATTAGTCTTGTTTTTGATGATTTAAATCATTTTGTAATTTCTCAATTTTTCGTAATATGAATAAACATTAAACTCGTTTCGAAATTTTAATTTCTGATTAATGTAGCTTTCAGATTTAAAACAAAAAGAATCACATGCTCACAAGAAATTGTATCTACTGTAGATCCTATATGTATGTTTTATTATTGTTTTGTCTACATCTATCCATTAAAAACAAGCTGTCGACAAATAAATGTGCTAATGCAATGTTAAAACAGAAATCAAATATTGGTACAATAATAGAAATAAATATCAATAAACATCATATAAATTACATTTATACGTTATAAGTAATTTTACTCTCTACGAAAATCTTTTGTTAGAAACCCTTATGTCGGCAACAAGCCAATAAGCTCAATTGACCAATTATACATCGGTGGATATTTTATATTATTCAGAATATAACTGAACAGAAAATAGCTTTATCAATGTCAAAGAATGGACATGTGTTCACAATCATCTCGAACAATAAACAGCAGAGAAATAACCATAATTCCTGACGGTTCGTTGTAGCAGGACAGACAGGAAACGGATGTTAAATATTCAGCGCCACCTATCGAGAGACACAAATGATAACGAACAAGTAGCAGACCATTTCCTTATTCGTATGTTGATTGTCAGAGAATAGCCTGAGTGTTATATGCGTAATGATAAAAGCGTTATATACATTGGAACTCGGTTAATTCGATAATTCTAACTCGAAGCGACCGTGACAAAACTTCGAGTTATGCAAGTGTTTGAATTCATTAGTTCTGTGTCGTTTGCAAACAAGAACGGAAGATATCAAAATCGTCGTGTACAATTATAAAACTAAATAATATTTAACTATCAAAATAAACACAATTATATTTAATAAGATCATGTTATTTTTAAAAAAAATACCTTACATACTAAGCCATCACCTCTACTTACTAGTATTCCTAAACTGTTTATTGTGAACAATAATCAATGCTTACCATGCTTAATTTCGTTTGATATTAAACCCAACGCTCTAAGATGATTAATACAAAGAGTGACAAAACCGACGAAACAAATAGAAATGTAAGATGTAATCATTCATTAAGCTTTCTTGGCTAAGTACACCTAGATTTCAGATAATTAAACCTTGCCTAAAACTGCTTTTCTCTGGTATCGTTTCTGGGGACTTAAATAATTCACAGGTATTGCAATTGCCCTGATTAAACCAGAAATATATACTGGTGCGAAAAAGCATCCTTATACAGCAAAAAAACACAGAACTCATTTGTTCTAAGAAAAATTAGTTAACTAAACATAAAAAATAGAAATCAAGAATTAGCAAAAATTAATCCTTTCGGTTCCTCGGAATAGCTAAGCATCACCTCCGATGAATTATTACGTAAGCGCTAGGGCGTCAAATACCCTTTATTGTTGGGGGAATTTAACGATTTGACAATAGCGGGACAGTCGAGCCGTTAAAGTGCCAAACATTCTACGCTCGCAACCAAGTGCACAATTACCGCAGTATGCTTAAATAATTAATGTACACTGAAATGAAGTTACACGTATCGGGGCCCTAAGGTATGGAACCAGACATAAAAGCTAAGTGCTCACCGTATTTCTACATCCTGGCATTTTCAATATGTAGGATGCTACCATAAACTGGTGGGGAAAACACCAAATTTGTGCCGTGTCAGATATAGGACTGTTATTCTGCTATTTATGAGCGAGGGATATCTGGAATATTTATGAAATTATTACTAAAGAAATGCTGTGATTCTATCACAATGTATCAATATGCATAAACTGGAATTGTTATTTCGAAGGCCTCTCAATCATATTTGACTATGCCGGTCGTAAAGTAAGATGCCATTCTTTGCTTAATACTACTTAATATCCGAAGCACGATTAGCGATGTTTAGTTGAAATGAATTAATGCATAGATTCGTATAGACCCAGAATGGATTCTCATCATTATTCATTATGCTTAAGAATCATCTTCCCGGGCGAGTAGGAAAGTTTTATTAAATTAGATCAATTAGCCAAGTCACTTCAGGAAGCAATCTTCAAATATTTCTTAATTGACTTTTGCTGCGTTAGATAAATATGCTAATTGCTTTACATATTTATCGATAAATTACCACAGAAACGTGAAAAAGACATTTAACTGTATATTTATATATTTGTATGATAGTCACACAGGACGTTTATATTCCTGACAGCAGACTTATCAGATATACTGTCAATAAAAGTCGCATCTCAGGCAAACAATGGGGAAACATAGCGGGATTGTGTAAATAATAATGTTTTATTAAAAATAAGTTTAAATTATCAAATATAAATAAAAAAAAATCAGTATGTATTCCGTCAATGTTCATAAACCAGCTAAGCGATAAAGTTTGTATGACTTTCTAAACTAATCATCACTTAGTACTAACGATTCAAATCTTAAAGACAAAGAAATTAAACAAGGAAGGAATCAATTTTGAAATAAAAGCATTAAAATCGAACATATCGCTTTATCAAAAATGGAATAAAAATAAATGCAATAGTTCTGCAAGGTTTGCATTCACTGAACTCTCTATATTATAATTTAGCGCGTAATAATAATTATATGACCAAATTAAAGATTTTACGTGTAATATACAACATAATGATAAAACGATCCAATCAAGAATGTACGTATATTATCATCATCTTGTATATTAAGATAATATACAACATGATAATAATTAATTTGTTTATAATCTAATTAATAAATAGATAAAACATATAAACGTATATAATATCATGTGCAATCAACATAATAGTAATAATTTAACTAGTTTCCTTCGTTTGAATAGCAGCACTTGTGGAAATTCAAAGCATAAAATTCCTACTATTGAGTTGATTGCACATATTTTGGTCAAAAACAAATGAATAATATATAAACTTTATTTATTTTACATCGATCACGAAAGAAGTTATACAACTTATATAAATCACTCTCGATGGCCCGGATGTAACCGCGCGAGGGATCTTAGTGTGGGAGGAAACCGGAGTGCCCGGAGAAAACCCACGTGATCGAGCAGGTGACCCCTAACCTTTTCACTTCTGTTCCGGGGATCGAACCCCGGCCGGCTAGGTGAAAGGCGAGTGGTCTAACCACTACACCACCCGATCACAAATAAATTACAAACCAATGTTGAGAAGAATTGATTCAAACAATGCGGTCGTACTTTGTCAGATAGATTGATGGAGAGCGAATATTTTTGGTTAACATTGTATTATGTAGACCCGTATAGCTCGTTATTTTCGCTGGGATGATATTTCGCGATTTTCCATGGCATTGCTATAATCACTAAGAAACATTGAGAAATGCTTGAGTCATACATACCCTGAAATCTTGATCAGAAAAATTAAAAAGAGCAAGAATTTCTATAATAAGTTAAAACCATAAAAGAGTGTGCCTTAATTTACACTAAGTACGAGAAAATAAACAAAATAAATAAGCATTATTACATTAAATCGATTTCTATTGGATGAGAAATATCTGTAGCCATATACCAGGGATAAATCAGAACATGATAATACGTGTGTAAATATATGAAGAGGGAACAACAATGGTGTAATAAGAATCACTTCAATCTAATTATGGTTCCAAGCATCACATGAAATCACAAGCAAAAAAGGCAGCAGACAATTGCATCAGAAAGTCTTTGAGTTCTTGGATTAGCCATCATTAGGTTTCCTTGTAAACAGAGATATATATAAACATTTATCTGTCTATATGGATATATATACTCTGATCTGTCGCGAGGGAAATTATATTCAATTTATCAATTCCGTATGATATAGTGATATCACATTGATCTAATTATGATATTGTCTTCTTGTACCGTTAGCTAGGTCCAGATTAAAGGTGGTTGTAAATTAAAGAGGCCTAGATACGTAGTCTCAATGGATGTATATCTGTATGGCAAGTGATATGTACAACACCATATACCAACAACCATCTATGAGAAAATAAAGCATTAGAATTAAGAAGCAGATATTCGGAAACCTAGAAACTCTCGGGAGTGGAAGAAGTGTATTCCTAGCAAATTAAACGCGCTGCGGTATAATGTATATGTATTTTACCTCTTCTAGTCTGACCTGGCACAAGCATTCGGTATTTATTTACGGGCTTTTCCCCGCAGCTCTAATGTAATACTTGTCCCAGGAAAATTAAAAGGAGAAGAACAAGGCTAATAGATTTACTACAAAATAAACAGCTTGTAACAAGTTAATTTATTTTTTTATGCTGTAGGTCTACTTTTCTCCTAGCCTAATAACTTGAGACCTGTCTGGTTCGGTCGGTTGGTTGCTTATTTTAAAGCTTATAAAACTATGTTCTATTTCATTTTGATGCATTAAACCTCCCAGAAAAAATTGATATTGACCCTACAAAATGGACATCCGAAAGATAAACAAAGGAACAGCTGTTTTGTAAGAGAAAAGATTATTAGTGATGTCCGTGCAGACTTCAATTGTTGTAGTATACATCATTTCATAAATAAAAATGTTCGTCTGAATATTGTTTCTTTTATAACAAATATTTATATTATTTTTTTATTTTTGTTTTCCATTGACAAAGAAAAAATACTTTCGACATGTGATGCATAACGTGTAATTTCATATACAATTAACCTTAATTCACATATTTTAAGTTCTAAAATCATGTGATGTAACAGATATTCGGTAAATTTGTTTCGAAACTTCAAACAATGGCTCCTATTTTGCAACGCCATCTTTAATTCGTGATATCACGTGTGCAGTCTTCCTGAAATAGCTACGTGAATGACATGGTTGGATTAGTAGTGAATTATTTGTTACAATCTTTTAAATTATTTTTCTAATGCGTTAATTAATGAAATAGAAATATAATGTTAAATATGAACATGTCATATAAGAATGTGCAGGCTATGTATTTGAGTATTTGCTATTTTTACCAAGGCTCTTTCAAACAAGATATACATATATATTGGTCTTTCTTTAGGTTTCATAAGCCGCATGTGAACTTGTTCTATATTTAATGTCAATTATAAGAAAACGACAAATCAATAGAGGGGGACTACAAATGAAGACATATCTTCAGAGTAAATTTTATATATATTTGTTTTATTCATACCAGCCATTATTACCGTAGATATCCTATATTTCATTATTAATATTTTGGTAGCTTTAGTGTTCACAACAATGCTCACAACATAATAAAATAACTAACGTTTAAATGCACATAAAATCCTGTCATAGAAGACAAAGGAATTAAACTTGATTCATGAAAAATTATGATTATTCCCCAAAACTTTATTTAAATATACAAATTCTACTAAATTCTGAATTAGCTAAATCCTAAGAAGTAAAAATAAAGATAGTGAGATATAATGTATAATAAAATTGGTAATGTCTTAATAAATTACAAAAACATCAACAAAAGTAGTTATTTAAGACCACAACGGCTTATATAACAAAGTGAAGGTCACATTCCTTTTCCAAGGACATTTTTATCAGGCTATGAGCAAGCTCAGCTTTGGATGATAAGCCAGAGCGGATTAAAGACTCGTAATTAAACTTTCTTTCCCCAACGCCAACGTAAATAAAGACCTTTACACCTCTGCAAAGAGCTGTTATGTTGCCGCATCAATTTACATTATACTATGGAGAGATGAACGTCTACACAATGCAGAAATAAAAGCCGACAGCATGCTGGAATGGTAAACGAAAAAATACAATCTACAGCATCATCGCGCTAATAAATCACCTACATTTATCCCGTTCCATTTGTACTAAATATCTTTAAATGTTATTTTTAGAATCGTATTTTAATTTCCATGGTTTAACTTAACTAGAATATTCGGAATAATTATTGTATTTATTGTGTGATGTGTGCAGTTAGACTGAAACTTCGATAAAATGTCTGTAATTAGCGTTTTAGAAAATAAATCTTTTTGATTTGAAGATTTTGTAAGGTTTGCCGATATAAAACTGTATCCAGGGAGATTGAATATCACACGAGAAAATAGTAAAAGTAAGCAGGCGCACGCGATCGTGTGAAACGAACGCGCGGAAGAAATGCTTTTTCACTACATTACCTCGAACTAACTTGACAACTTTGTTCGAATATATGCAATAGGTATATACACTCTGGTGAAACCAGAAATAATTAAGATAAAGGTAGATTACTATAGGTTTAAAATCGTGAAAGTAATTAAGAGAAAATGTGAATTTGAAAAGAGCACTTCCTAGGTTTAAGTATATTGCTTTTTAGTGCTAATGGATCAAAATCACACCCCCTCTCTCAACTACGTATTTAGCTGGGGTTATCGTCGACAAATAACCTTCTCTTTTAATAGTTTCCACACTATAATGGCCGATAAAAACTAAAATCTTTTAAATTGGAAGGAATAGCGCTATATCTGTAGTGTATGTATGGAAAGGGATTTCTTCATTGCAATAGACATCATCACATCCAACCGAACTGATAAAAAGTATGACGTTTTTTATATTTATGAAATGATTACTCGGTGAATATAACTATCGATAATGAGATTGAATTCTGATATCTTTTAAAAAACATTTGCATTTGCTAAACCTTTTTAATCGGCTATTGTAAGTATTAATTATATCAAAATGTAATTGAAACAAAAGATTTTGCGTATAAACATACTCTCACTATAAAGGTTTTTTTTCAAATTGAATTTTCGTCTTATAATATTTTCTAATATAATGATAAAATATATTCACATTCAGAACATAACCTATGATAAATTTTTGAAGTAGACTTAAGGTAAAATTATCAGAATCAAGTTTTGATCTGCGAACATTCACTCTGGCATATTAATAAATATCTTATAAAATATTTATTTCTATTATAAGAAATCTCAATCGGTGGTAAAGGTAAGTTTTTTTTTATAATAATGACACTCTATATATAGATTTTGTAAGTGTTTTGTTTTTCATTTTAAGAACAACGGAATGGAGACACATATGTTACGTACAGTAATAAGGTTATATAACTCTCGCGATAGTTGAGAGTAAATCTCAACACAATAATATGGGGAATCATGTGATCCAAAACCAACATCGACACATCAACATGCCAGCGCTCGACGTTATAGAAAACAATATATCCGTTAACCATGAAGGTGAGACCCTGGCGTACTCAAGTGTTAACATTTTTACGCTGTCTATTCCAGTAAACATATCAACATTGTTTTTTAAATACTATGGGAACAATCCGCAGAAGGTTTCAAATTATAAAACGCCGTGCGTCGTTACATGCAACCGTCTAAAAGTTAGATCGTCTCGTTTTAATCCGGAATTTTCTTCCCGTTCTCACCAATAATTAAAGATACAATAGTCTACGTACTAAGCAGTTAACTTTTAAAATCTGTTGTATGGACAATATTTTTGTTTAGAATTTAAATACAATTTGGATGTACTATAAATAAATATTATCTACAATCGAGTAAATATTGATTATTTCATTTGGAAAAAAAAGATATCATGGGCATTATTCAATATAAGCTAAACTAAATATTTTTAAAGATAGAATAAAGATACCTAGTAATGAAATTTAAATAGTTTTAGAAATATTTGCAAGTAATTTGATTTCTTAGCAATTGCAATTCAGAAATAAACACGAGAAAACAGCAATAATCATTGTTACATATTAATTTCAAATGCGTATACGATTAAAATATTTCAATATATTTAGATCAAAACATGCATTTTTCATAATATAGATCAATTTAAATATTTGTTTGTATTTCATAATGTGTTAATATTTACTATTATCATCCCGATAATTTTTTTTTAATTTGAGATGTTGTGATTTAAATTCAACTTTTAGAGTTAGCAATATAAAGTAAAGACTTACTTTTTAAGTTAAACTTAGAAATTTTAATATAATTCAATGAATTCTTTCTAACATTTATTCAACAATTTCTTGTCAAATATAACGTTTAAATGCTTGATAAGATGTTATAATTTTATATAATTTATAATTAAAGTAATTATAATCACAGATGCAGGTTATATTTTTTTATTTACCTAACCAATCTACCATAACGGTGCTATTACGTTTATTAAGTTTTCAGTATTAGTATCTTTGTTGTGTTAATATAAGTGTTATAAAATATGGCCATTATCCCACTGTAAAACTAATTTCATTGAACCGGGTTTACAAAATTTCCTCCTCGATCGATTTTAAAAGCTGTTCACAAACTCTCAAAGTGCCAGTCATTTGCGTGGCTTTAATGATACGGGAGGAAGTTGGGGTCTCGTTTAATTAAACATTTAGCAAAGTTCTTTATATTTTCCAATTATTTTCCGGATAGCATAGTTACTAAAACAACTAGGTGCAGGTATTCTCCTTCGTTATACTTTTATTGATACGGCCTGTTGGCGTCCCTATCTTATCATTAATTTCATTTTTATGACTTGTGGTGCATCTATACTAGTTTTAATCATTTCATAGAGTTGTCAATATCGTTTATAACAATAACAATAGTTTGCAAATTATCTGTAAAATTCACAGTAAAAATAATAGAACACACACAAAATAAGTTTTAAAACATAACAATAAAAACAAAGCATTGTTATTGACGTGTTTTCGGTGTTAAATTATTCTGTCTGCTATTACAGTTAATTATTTCATATTATATAACTTGCCAAATATTTATTTTATTTCAAATATATCGCAGACAAACGAATATTCGGTAACAAGGCCTTAAAACACTGTATCAGGTATGTAATAATTATCATCGTGAACCTATATTAACAATATGATTTTCTTAATACATTTCCAAAACGCTTTTTTTCCAATAAGATGATAAAACATTTGATTTATATCAAAATAATATTTAATTCAAACCTGCAAAATATTTAAATAAATGAAAAATTATTTACAATTATTCTACTATCAAAGAATATATAAACAGAAATGAATACCGTTGTATGTCTCTCTATGCTGGTTTTCATGCATTCTTCTGTACACTACAAAACACAGGACAACAAAATGTTTAGTTTCCAATATTATAACACGTAATTACTAATTAAATGTTAATAAAAAAACTAATAAAAGAATATAAAAAATATTAGCAACATTATTCCACGAAGAGTGAATATATTTCAATTAATAGTTCAAGTATACCGGTGTTGATAAAGTTAGATTAATAACAAAGTAATATTTTTAAATCATAAAATTCTTTTTGATATATTATCAGATAAGAAATGATCATTTATTTGGAAAGTTTTGTTAATTTCAAGAAAACTAATAAACGTAAATAAAAAACAAACTATTTCCGTATCAAATAACAGAAAAGTGTTTTGGTAAAAAATAAATAAACAAAAATGTGATAAATAAGAAAAAGATTTTTTATAAATACCGATAGAACACGACGGCCTTTTTTATATATGTTACTTGATAAAAAAAATCAATGTTTACCAGATTGTAACACAATTAAAGCTTAAAAATCAATATTACGGTTTGCGGACTATCATTGAAGTGATTTAAGTTTAAAATATTACATACATTTTCGACAAAAAAGGAAGAAGGACAATATTAAATTTCAAAATGTATAGTGAATTACGTGTGATTTACATAGAGTATTTCTGATGTGCATTTGTTTGTATTTCAAATATGCGCGCTTTCGTATATAATCGTTGTTACAACAATGCGTCCACTATAGGAATAGTTAAAAAGTCAATACATATAGTTTCATACGTATATATCGAAAAGGAGAAAATATTAAAATTTTACAGCTGTCAATGCTATTTATCAATAACGGGATCTCATATTCAGCTGAAAACAATTCCCTACTCATAATTACATTTTATCCAATAAAAGCAATTCCATCCCCCTCTTGTTGAGATGATAAAACCTAAAAGCTCTAAGCATCAAACAAATATTATCATTTCCGTATACAATACGAAATCCTAAACAAAAAAAATGAAAACTATCTGGATGTACTTGTCATACATATGGATCGAAATAATAGTGTATTGGAGATCAAATCGAAAATGACACTTTTCCCAGCGTTTCCATCCCTGCCTTGCGTACCGAAGATTCAATAACCCTTTCAAATTACTTTTGACGAAGATGAGTCGGGAAAGGTTATTTAATATTTTCAATAAAATCTAAATCCACAAACGTGATTATGAATGCAAAAATGATGCTGAAACCGACCAAATTATATTTTCTAGCTATTGCGAGCGACCGTAGTCTTATTATCTGTCGACTTGCGGTTTAACGGAACTAATTCAGTCCAAACAAATCTGTAGTGAAAAGAACTGTCTCTTTATTTAATTTCCAACAATTTTTGCTGTTTATATCAATTTTACCTCGTAAATAAATAGAAAATTTTCAGCTAGAGTGAAAATTATGTAAAATGTGTATTTCCACATTAAGTAATCCAATTTGCTTCCAATCAGCACTGCTAAGTAGACGCCGCTAACACAGTTAGACGAACGTAAAACAATTTTCTTGCCCCAAATCTTATTTCACTCAACAATGGCTGTGCAATATAAACTGTAAAATCCACTTTACTTACCAGTCGGGAAAACGGGAGGCTGAGAGTGGTCTCGGGGGCGAGGTACCATACTACAACTAGCGGAGGTTATCGCAGGGTTTGGGGGAAAGGTCCGCACCCCATTGTACCGATACCCTTGGGCAGCCATTTGGCCGAAGGGGTTCGTATCTCCATATGTACACGGTATGTTACAACTCGCGAGAGGATTTTCCATTCCGGGTATACCGCAATTGGTGTCAAAACTGTTTTGTCCCAAGTATGAGTACTCCATGATGGTGGTCTAATGACAGACTGTTCCTTCAGATTGTGTGCTCCTGTGTTGCCAAATCGGCGGTGCGGGTCAAATAAGCTCTGTTTTTCCACGTATCGACTCGTATACTTATACTTTGACGTCGTGGTCAATGCCCAAACCAGTTAAATGCTCGCTCTGCTAAACCCGCGACGTATAAGGTATACAAGAGAAAACTTATGTTTTAACAAATTACTCTTGTCCCGATAGCTATATTTTGATTACTATAAATGAGTATTGATGAAGTTTACAAAGTGAGAAATTTACCAAGCTCCTGGGACATTTATTTATCGAGAGTCTGATTAAATTATAATGCGGCATCCATATCATATACTCGTCCGTTTACTCGAATTTCATTGGAGCATTCGTTCGGAGAGGCGGTGAAGCCCTGCTACGATCAATATTTAAATATAATAACGATCTGTGTTCCTCTGTTACAGCGCTACGCTCTCACCCTCTTCGCTGCGATGACTTGTTTAAGCTTCCAATCGACGAGGGACGTGATTGGGGA
This sequence comes from Argopecten irradians, assembly GCF_041381155.1. Taxonomy (NCBI): domain Eukaryota; kingdom Metazoa; phylum Mollusca; class Bivalvia; order Pectinida; family Pectinidae; genus Argopecten; species Argopecten irradians. The sequence continues at coordinate 37,245,382 of NC_091140.1, read as the reverse complement.
GTGAACTCATCGTTATCCTTTGTTAATCCTCAGGCCAATTAAACACAGTATTAGAACATACCGGCGTTTGGACAAGTTTCCCGACTGTAGCGAACGTCATCCAGGGGACATGTTATGTATATGTAATTGCCAAATGGAACCTGAATGATCTCCAACGAACTGTTCTTTGGTTCGGCAGTTTTCAGGCGCTTTTTTGTCGATTCTACAACAGGGATTGCTCTTTAGAAAAATGAACTAATTGATACAGATTTAAGGCTATAAAATCAAAAGATTACTGGGATATTAGGCTACTCTCTAGACAGTTCCACAATTTTATTGCCCATGTTTTATTTCTATTTATTCAGTACTTGATTTCAGTACGGAATGGGAACAAGATTGAATTAACGCGAGAAATCCACTCAGAAGCATTTATCTAATTTTAAAATTTTGACCTTGGGAAATTAAGTTTTCCTTATGAATCTTTGACAAAAATATCCAATTCTTGCATGAAAAAATACATAGCTAATAGACTGCTTCTGAGGACAATTAGATGAAATAGAGATGGTCGATTCTCTGAAAAAGAAGTTAAATCAAATCAATTTGAAACATTAGAGTTGTTATCATGCTTTATAGCTTTTAGAATGTAATATATGTAAATCTGAACTGATGGCATCCTAGGGAATTGTAGTTACCGAGCAGAATGATTAAGGTCATTCACCTCTTTTTAGTTAAACTTTTGACAAGGGAAAAAATGTTCAAGATGGAAAAAAGTGTTAATTATGAAATAAAGTTGTATCAAATATTAGCAAATATTGATCTGTTTTTATTCACATGGAGATTACGCAATATGTTTTGCTTGTTTTTATTTTGTTTCTGTCTTAAGTGTAATAACACAATCGTTTATGGGTAGAATACCTTAATAAGGAAGTGGCATTTAGAAAAAAATACAAGTATAAAGTGAAAATATCCGGGAAAGTTCATGCCTTCCGTGTCTTAAATTATCGTTTTCTTCATATGAATCATGTCTGCATATTATGTTTTTCATTATTCACATTATGATTTCTCGTCCACACTTAATATCTCGAACATTTAAGAAAAATAGCAAATGACCCGAAAAAAATTGATTGTATATGCGACAAAACCAGGTGGAAAGTTCTACTGAGTTTTGAGTCAATATGAATATTTTCGTCACTAAAAGTGATTTTTTTTTTAATTTCGAGCTATCCTATCTTAAACATAGTAATATGATTGTGCTGTTTTATGAAAAGAAATATAAATAATAAAATAAATATATGTGGCAACTTTCAGGGTTAAAGACTGCTATGTTAGTATGATGCAAAATCAATGTTGAGTCCAGCAAACAATGTTGTTATTTAAATATACGTCTATCTTACCTGAATATGTCTATCATTGGTTATAAAAATGCTTCACAATCAATAACTTGATATATAAGATTACATAATGTTTCTGGTATGGTTGTAGATACACGTATTTCACTCACATTAAATAATCAAATATCATATAATGCATTGAAAACGTGTCCCTCAAATGTTTGGGATAAAGACAGCAAAACATTGAGAGTTATCTAGGATAAGATGATAGCAGCTGTAATGTTTCAAATTGATTTCATTTAAATTCTTTTTCAGAGAATCTACCATCTAATTGTCTTCAGATTCTTTTTCAGAGAATCTACCATCTAATTGTCTTCAGACGAAGCAGTCGTCAACAAACGCTTAACATATTGTGTATGTATGTGTAAATCAATTCTATAGAAATTGTATTTTTATTGCTATTGTTGTAGTCTATGTGACAAAATAAAGATCCTGCTTGATATAAACTTATTCAAATAATAATGATAGTGTTGTTAGATGTATATTGTGAGGAACTTTATATTGCTAGTTCGGCTAAAACATTGTTCATAAGGTAATAAACAAAAATAATACAATTATTTGCACAACATCAACACAGACGTTTTATTAAACAAGTAGCAAAAGGATAAATTCCAATATCAAACAAATTTTCTCATAATAGGAAGACACGACATTTTTTTTTTCAGCTTGAATTCAAAATACAATCCAACAGAATTGATTTGATAAGCTAATACACAGTAAATTGTAGTTAATCAATATCGACCGAGAGCGAAACTCCCTTCCTTCTTAAAGCACAAAAAAACCCGATGGTGCATGAAACTGAAAAAGGAAAAGTATAAATATTTAGAATATAACACGTATTCATATAATAAGAATATTTAATAATAAATTCAATTAAGTTCAAACATAATCACAGCATATATAATACGTTAAGTAAATATCAGAAATAACAATGACAACATAAAATCAAGCTAACGATAATATACGACGTTATTTTAAAATTGCAACAGACAATGAGTAGACGTCAAATTTACATTCACTTTTTCGAATAACTCACCAGAAAAGAACGCCCTCTCTACCTAAATTTCAAGCCCGTAAAACATATTCCCCGAGGAATTAAATCATGTATGTAATTGAATCGTCGATAACTCTCAATGTTATTGCTAATAGAATATTGTTTTCTTCGATCAATGAATTCCTTATGTGATCATATACCATGTCTAATTGTTTTCTTTTCTTTGTAGACTTTAACATGTGGTCGTAAAAATATCAATTAACAACGGTTTTTAATTTCCAGTTAAATGTTTTGTCAAAATTAGGTTTTTTTTAAGGAACTAACATAAACATTGCTTGTTGTTCAATATATTTTATCAATTTATTATCGAAATAAAATTTTGTTTTAATTGAAAATTAATTTGTTTATTTCGCAATAAAATGTACAGTTTTTTAAATGAACTTTTTCCGAAAAACATGTCATGTTTAATAAAATTTCCTAGAAATCAGACAGATGTGCCGTTTTGATCAATTAGCGATATATTTATGGATTATAATTTCTGAAATTCATCCAATGGAATGTAAAATAGGCTCGATCTGACTTGATTAAACAATATCGATGATACTTTATGTTTATCGAACTGTTTTATATTAGTACATTCAAACGTGTTATTCTTTTCTAATCAGGCACCCAATGTATGTATCGGAGTTTCGGATCGCTGTACCCGTGCTCCGGATCAAATTGTATAATGACGCTAGCTACTACAGACAGGCACAACACGGCCAAACGAATTAGCTTGTAGTGATCACAATTACATTGTAATGGAAACAAATGAAGGTGTTTCCATTCCCGCGCAGAGAATGCGATTTGTCCATGTGAAATGCCACGTAACGTTGTTAGTGTGTTTGTTAGAAACATGGGTAGTCTAATTTGGATTGTTTGTTGTATCAGCACATGTTTCCTAATGTATGATGCTTGATAACTCGTTGTTAAGTATGAGATGAGTATGTCATCACTGATACCCATTACAACCCCTTCTCCGAAATGATCAGCATTATGCTATTGAAATATAAGCAGTATCATTCTATATCAAGCTATGTGAACTTGTTAGCACGTAACTAGAATGCCAAGAAAAACTGATACCCATAACAACACCTTCTCCAAAATGATCAGCATTATCCTATTGAAACATACAGCATCATTCTATATCAATCTTATGTGAACTTGTCAGCATGTAAATATAATGTCAAGGAAATATGACAATATCGTTTTGCAAGCACTCTGGTATATAAAGGTGTATGAATTGGGGTTTTGATGACTGTCCATACAGTGTAACATTTTATACAGTTGCATAATTTCGCGAGGAGAAATTATCGCGATCACTTCTATATTAATTCGCGAAAAGAAATGCTCCCAAATTTATCTATTTATAGCAGTAATTACCTAAAGGATGAGTATACTTGTCATAATTTGCCTTTTATTTTGCTTGTTCGTGAGAATTTTAATAGCTCGCGAATAAAAGCAAATAAACAGATACAGTATTCATAGAACTTCTTATAAAGGTATTAATAAGATGTTAATTTGAGAACTGACACGTTTTTTTTATGTCGAAAATCTACGATTCGAGAATTGGTGCTGTTTTACATAGAAAATTTACTATTTGAGATCTGATACTGTATTTATATGGAAAATCGACTTTTTGAGAATTGATTCTGTTTTATATGGAATATCAACTATTTGAGAACTGATATTGTTTTTATATGGATAATCGACTATTTGAGAACTGATATTGTTTTTATATGGAAAATCAACTATTTGAGAACTGATATTGTTTTTATATGGAAAATCAACTATTTGAGAACTGAATCTGTTTTTATATTGAAAATCGACTATATGAGAACTGAATCTGTTTTTATATGGAAAATCGACTATTTGAGATCTGATTCTGTTTTTATATGGAAAATCGACTATTTGAGAACTGATATTGTTTTGATATGGAAAATCAACTATTTGAGAACTGAATCTGTTTTTATATGGAAAATCGACTATTTGAGAACTAAATTTGTTTATATTGAAAATCGACTATTTGAGAACTGAATCTGTTTTTATATGGAAAATCGACTATTTGAGAACTAAATCTGTTTTTATATGGAAAATCGACTATTTGAGAACTAAATCTGTTTTTATATTGAAAATCGACTATTTGAGAACTGATTCTGTTTTTATATTGAAAATCGATTATTTGAGAACTGATTCTGTTTTTATATGGAAAATCGACTATTTGAGAACTGATTCTGTTTTTATATGGAAAATCGACGATTTGAGAACTAAATCGGTTTTTATATGGAAAATCGACTATTTGAGAACTGATTATTTTTTATATGGAAAATCGACTATTTTAGAATTGATACTGTTTTTATATGGAAAATCGACTATTGTTTTTATATGGAAAATCGACTATTTGAGAACTGATATTGTTTTTATATGGAAAATCAACTATTTGAGAACTGAATCTGTTTTTATATGGAAAATCGACTATTTGAGAACTAAATCTGTTTTTATATTGAAAATCGACTATTTGAGAACTGATTCTGTTTTTATATTGAAAATCGATTATTTGAGAACTGATTCTGTTTTTATATGGAAAATCGACTATTTGAGAACTGATTCTGTTTTTATATGGAAAATCGACGATTTGAGAACTAAATCGGTTTTTATATGGAAAATCGACTATTTTAGAATTGATACTGTTTTTATATGGAAAATCGACTATTTTAGAATTGATACTGTTTTTATATGGAAAATCTCATCCTTTCTTATGATGGGTATGATTCCACATTGTTTAAATGGAGAAAGCAAGGCCATTCATGAAATGCAATAATCACGGCAATGTTTCTATTAATTTCAATTCATATCTGTTCTACTGTTACTTAAGAATTCCATATAAAATGCAAAAGCAAAGAAAAACTTGCAGCTATTGTTTGCTTTTCTATCACATCGCCTAGTGCTTCCTTTACTCTGTTTCGGGCATTGATCCCTTTCTTTAACTTTTTTGACGTCACATTTTATATCTGCTACTGTTCATCCCTAGAAACATGGACGACTTATGTACAAGTACAAAACTGACGCGTGGTATTTCCAGATTCAGTTTAGCTTTGCTAAAGTTGAGGACTAACGTTTTGACATTTTGGTTAATTTCTTGATTTGGGTTTTTGATCACCCATATAGGCAAACATTTTTTATGTTATCGTTCCGCAGATGTCAGGTTATCATAACGATTTTTAATGTTAAAATCGTTATTTAAACAAACTATCTATATAGCACTTACAAGAAACAGATTTGGTCAGAGTAACATATCAATTTACAGACAAGAAAAAAAATGTCAACCGAATAATGCATCTGAAAAACCATATTCATGACCTGAATACAAAAGTTTTTTTTATGTTTTTACCAACACACTGAGCAACACGACCATTCCTAATACGCCGATTCCGGGATACAAGGAACTCTTCTTGGGAGGAGGTAGAAAACGTTAATTTGGTCATGTGTCCGCGAAAAATTTAGGGTACATTTTTCCGTCATGGCGGTGACACTTATAGGCAGAGAATACCAATGTCCGAGAAAAGGTCATTGTCAGTAAAACTTGCTCGATAATGGAACTAAGATAAATTGTTAAGTTTTGTTTTCTTATTTGTTATTGATTTTTGGAAAAAAAAACCCAGGTAAGCTATGAAATATTTGTGAGTGAGACGTCAGACACCGTGGATTTCCAACTGCTATGCGACAGCTCCATTTGATGCTGTAATTTACATGTCATTTCCTTGTGAAGTGTCTAAATTGAATTTTCGCGCATATTTAGATTATATTTGATACAATATGTTTTGAAAATTAATTCTTAGTGTTCTGTCATGATATGTAATTTTCCACCCGTTTTCAATCATTACATATGCCGCCATTTTGTTTCAAATGTGCCCTAAATAAAGTCACGTGGTGATGAAAGTCACATGACTAAACTGACTGAATGTTGTATGCCGGAAACGGCGTATTGCACGACCATGTCAAGCGAGTGCTAATACATTGAACGCAATACCTTACATAAATATTACCAACATTGGCTTCTATTGGCAGTGGTCGCAGTAGCCAAATAGATGTCTCGACAAATTACCACTAGCCCACCACCTCTCGGTTGATCGCGAATCCGAATTCCGTGTTGCCAGTTACTGACCGTTGGACGGTGGTTTTTCTCCTGGTACTCCGGCTTTCCTCCATTAATAAAACTGACACATCTTTACATTACTGTTAATAGGACGTAAAAAATCAATTGGTTTCAGTCATTAGTCCATATTTTATTGTGTAGATATTAAAACAAACATACAAAATGGACCGACGTCACAGAGTCCAATATCGCCCTAACTTTCATTAATCTGATAAGATCGTCAGATGTGCGGATCACTTTCTATATTAAATAAACACAAACACGTGATATATGACAAGAGATGTAATCTGGTAGTTTTGTTATATGTTTTTTTTTTTTATTTTACGTCTCATTAACAGGCAAGATCATGCACTAACCTGATAAGTTTTATGACAAAATAAACGTGAGTCCCATATGCAAAACCTGCGTCGACCTACCGTCAACTTATATCTGATTGCTTTTCATCCATTTATCATTAATAATTTCAGCGAAATTAAAGTTCAGATCAAAATTGAATCTGAGTAAGTTTGCTATTTACATTACAATTTGTGTATTACTACTTTAACTAGATATAAAATAGAAAAGACACAATCCAATTTAAAGTAACATTTCTGTTACAAAAACTGCTAAAAATTTGATAACACTAAAATGTGAACTTTTACAGTGTAGCTACAATTGATCCTTGATACTCCGGACGCTAATAGTCCGAAGAACTAAAAATCTGCAGGACTTCCGTAATATTGTCTGCTGTACTCACCGTATGTGTGTAGAATACAAAGGGAATACGACCAATTTCTACAGTCAGGCAGGCGTCGCTGCTTCGTTGCTGATTCCTGTGTGAAGGATCCATCTTATTGTACGATAGGACTTCATACAAGAGCGTAAAGGTAAATTACAAGTGGGCGACTGGACGGGCGCAGGCACAAAACGGAACATCCAAAATATTGGTCAAGTCAAAATGTTACTTGGAATATCATACATGTACCTGACGTGTTCTCAAAGGTAAAGAGGGTAAGACAACTACAAAGACGTCGTTGGAGAACTTTGATGAGCATTGATGTTTCTATTTTTTAACTTCATAGGGTTATGAAAGAAATTTTGTTTGCAAACTGTGCGGATTCTCACAAAAGTTTGCAAACAGAATTTATTTCATAACCCTATGAAGTTAAAAATAGTTACATCAATGCTTATAATTAATTTTTCAAACTACTAGATCAAATTAAGTATGTTTACACGTACGATTCTATCGATTTTCCAACGGATTATTTTTTCTAGATCAATACGCAACGTCGACGTTTCTATTGTGACGTCATGATTACGTCAGATTTTCGCGCCATTCTAGGATTTTTTCTTCGTAGTATATGAAGAAAAAGAAGCTGCCAATCAGAGAGTTAGATTTAGTATGAAAACAAATAAAAATTAATTATATGAGTATGAAATGAATTACACGAAAAAGCTTGATAAAAATATATTAAGGGTATCACAAAAGACCCAATGTTCTTTAGCTGAGCATACATATATTTTTTTTGACATTTCGTAGTTTAACATCGATTTGTTTGGTTATGATTTATATTACTTCATGACCTATCAACGACTGCATGTTGTGTATGAGTATTGTGAGCATATATTGCAAACCTCAGTATACTGTAAAACAATTTAATTTAGCGGTAACTTATTTCCCGTTTATCTGCCAAACGAGTTATTCGCGATCTACACTCTTATTACTCTACCTTACTTATGTTTGAAACAATTTTGCGCCAATTTTTTTTCGCAATTTCCATTCACATGCAAAATACGCGACGATTAATCGCTCGCAAAAGTAAATTTGTTCGTAGAGTCCGCTTTGAGCCTTCTGGCCATAGATGGTGGCCACTTTATTGTACCACCTCTCTCTCTCATACCTACATGTGTAATACTGGCTGGTCTATGGCGATACACTCATGTGTCTGAGGCTGTATTACATAGCTAGTAGCCATGCAATACAACCTCGTTACGTCAAGGCGTCAAGAAAATTATTAGCTTCACGGTAAAATTTTCACATTTTTTTTAAAAACTAATCTGGTTTTACTTTAAAAGATGCAAATAACGGGATTTGAAAATTTCACGTAATTTTTATGTATGGAGAATTGACTTGCAGTCGCGGTTTTTTTTAGAAATTATTTCGAAATGGCGGGATATCATAGTTGTAAATTTGCAATAAAATGCCGAGTTATGAAAGCAAATTACTCTTTCATATGCGGCTATGAAGGATAGGGATATCTTAACCTCGGGATCACAAAATGTTGTTTTACACTCGGGTAGAATATCCCTAACCTTCTAATCCACATATGAGAGAGTCTAATATTACAGCACTATCTTCGTAAAGCAATCTACTTTCGACGTCATTGAAGGGTTGAGTGGGTTTAACGTATGCCGTCACGTAATCGTTTCCGGGTACGAGTCGTCACTGAAGACCACCTCACTGAAGACCACATCCTACATTATATACACAGTGGATAATCAGGTCACTCAACTCTCGTTATGCAGAACAGTAGAGACAGTATCTATCACTTTTATAAAGCAAGATGTGTCCTGGGCAGAACCAAGAACATTAACTCATCACGGAATCGATCGCTCAACGCAAACCCTAAGTAAGGCGGTGTCAAGACAGACAGATATTGGGAAAAGGAACAGGTAATGTTTCAAATTCCCCGTCTTTTATAATAACATCAAACCGATTGCATTGGTTGTATTTTTACGTTAAAACGATAACGTTAAAATTATAAAGGACACAAATAAGGATATAAAATACCGGTACACAATGTAATAATGAGTCAAATCTTATCAATTCATATTACAATATACTTTATAATCGGTCCTTCTAGATCTGCGCGAGTTAAAATTTTCGCGATGTGAACTGAAAACTATCGTTTCCAGAATTGCTCGATTTGGCTATTGCTGTATATTAATTCATCCATTTCTCAATTTTTCGTGGATCAAACATTTCACGAACATAGCTCCGCGAAAATATTAACCCCGTAAAAAACAGGCGATTAGATATAACGTTCGAACTATTCTTCAGTGCTATGCTTTCAGCGACATTTTGTAAAGATCTTTTATATAGAGCTGATTGTGACCGACATAGAATGGCATTAACTCCTAGTTTCTCTCCTGTTGCATAAACATGGAAATAGCACATATTTACAGGACATCTAAATGTTATAGGCGATTTTCTTTTACATTCTTATTCGAGCAAGATTTGCCATAAATCATTCAGCACATATAAGTGTTATTGAGCTTTTAAAACATACCTATTGTTTCTCCGCTTGTTCTTTTATTACTCCCGAGTACTATGTTCTGAAACTTTCCCGCCTTGGCTATAACTATTTATGAGCATTATACATTTTTTAACATTTCTTTAAAATTCCTACTTACATGAGGTTTATATATCTCTAAAAGAAATAAGAACCAACATAAATTTGTAGAAAAAGACTTAACGGCTGACGTAAAAAGAATCGGGTTTTAAAGGTGGCTCAAATAGATACCGTGACATTCTTAAATTTATAATATATATATATATATAATTATATTTTACAAGACAAAGGGATAAAGAGGAAAAAAAGCTAAAAAAAATCTCCAGTTAAGCGGTTGTTGTTTGCTTTGTTGTCCGAAAGAACTCGAAAGAAAAAAAAACAAGGTATGTTTTGTATCTCCTTCTTTCCTACAGTCCGTCTTCCTTCCTTCCTTCCTACTTTACTTTCTTTTCTTTTTTTTCCTTTCTTCTTCTGACTATCAACAAAACATCGTTGACCTCTGTAATTTAAGCCAAGGTCATATTTACTTACAAGTTACATTGCGATATAAACTCTGGCTGACTCATTAACGTAATTTAACCGTTTAAACCTTGACAAACGTTTGCAAGTTATGGATAAACAGATAAATGACTCTAGGAAACAAAAGGCCAGAACTCGAAGTGCCATTCATGGTACATTTTGTCTCGGTCATTTAAAAATTAGTCTCATATACAAAACTTAAGCTTAGCATACCAAGACTAGCACGGTACGATGATATAAAATAACCCTAAGAGGTTGTACAAAAGCTAACAATTGGAAGAACTTTTTCCTGCACGAACAGATAGTAATTTTAGGACTCTTCATTCGGGATGCAGAAAAATGTTTTAATAAATAATAGGTTACGTAAAACCCATTAATCGAGTGTTTTGAGAAAAAAAATCCCAGTAAGTTTTAAAAATTAGTACTTTCGTCAAATTTAGTCTGTTGAGTATAACAGTATTAATGTAAATACGTATGTATAATGTAAATGTAGAAATAATCATATTACATGTAATATACATACATATTCTTCAACCATTTTTTTGAATTTTCGATAGTTGATTAAGATTCGAGACGTAATTCTTATTAAATTTACGTTTGATTTTATACAAATATGAAGCATATTAGCTAATAATGCTTGTACGAAACCGTCGAAAGAACATTTTGTGAACAATGTGCCTCACTGTGTATCTGTGGGAATTTGAAGCCGTGCTGATTCTTTGTGCTCCAGTTGGAACGATGTTTCATGTTTCTTATTTATTCACAACCAAACATGTTACAATTCCCAAGAATAGAATTCCCTAAGCAACAAATAAAAACGAACTTAAAGACCTAACTATGTATACAAACTAGAGAATTTAAAAAAACACACAATAAAAACAAAACCTAAGTGCCTAGTTTTATCTTGAACTACTTCGAGGGACGCATTCGATACCAGCATATGCTGGTAGAACATAGAAATACGACATGAATCTATGTCTGTAGGAAACACGATGTGACCAAGTGGATATTTTTTAGCCCATTACAACGCCAAGACACTTCTTGCGATGAAATAAGAAACATATTGAAATATACCGCGGTATTTTTACCTTGACTTAATCCCTCTGGATATTTTGTTCAACATCAAGCGTTTGTTGACGAGAATTTACTGTGGTACTATAAGGGTAACTGTCTTGCAGGTAGGACTTAAGCGTCCGTCGAATCGTTGTTGCTTCCCCAAGAACGAGGTCATTTCGAGTCGTACTTAGAGTCTCTGCACGAGAGCTTCTATGCGAGGTCAATTCGAATCGTACTTAATGCCTCTGCACGTAGTCATTTCGAGTCGTCCTCGATTCCCCATAACGAGGCCATTTCGAGTCGTCTTTGATTTACCATTAAGAGGTCATTTCAGGTCGTCAATAATTAAGTTCAGAACGAGGCCATTTGGAAACGTACTTACTTCCCCAGAACGAAAAACTTTCGAGTCGTATTTTCTTTTCAGAACGAGGTCATTCTAAAATAAGTTTTCTTTTTTTCTTCAATCAAAACCGCGTCTCTCTATCAAATATCTCTCTTGATGCCATCCACTGCTGACCACCTTTGATTTAGCCCTCTCCTTGAGAGACAAGACTTTGAATTATGGTCGACATTTATCAGAGGATGTTTTTGTTGCAATTCCCTCATCCCAGAGTTGAGGAAAGTAAGTGGACTGGATCCAATCTGATTGAAATACAGATCCTTATAACCACTCCGTTCAATAGAGGATCTGAGAAAATCCGATTAAGGGTCATGTTCGGATGACCTTTATACCATATGTAATTCAGATCAAATGTATTTTCTGCACGTTGCTCTGTCAATTGACAACGCCATTTCGCCCCAACATACATATATACATATACGATCAGCTTTGTTGTGCTATTTGGGCGAGATGACTACGTACACGGAAATAATTCTGACAGATTTCAAGCTATTTCGTCCCCGGAAATTCACTGTCAAAATTTTGCCAGCAGCAATTTGATTGGCCATTTACAAAGGTCACCTGGACATGACCCCTAATGGGATTTTCTCAGATCCTCTTATCTAACGTAGTGATAATAAGGATCTGTATTTTAATCAGATTGGACTGGATTTTGTGTCGTCGTAGTATATGAAACTGGACGTTATAAAATGCAAATAGAACCAAACTCGTGAAAATTATATATAACTTTCTTTGATCATTTACCAGTCCTGGCTGAGATTCCTCGAAACAAAAGTGCAGACTTTATTCAAAACTGAAGTTTTTCTCCTTATGTAACTTATATGAAAACTTACACTTAATTCTGTTTTTTAATAAAATTTGTTTCAAGAAATCGGGGTCTGTAAATGAAAACTAATAAAGCTATACAAAAATCAGTCTTTACTTTCAATCGTAAAATATCACAATATGATTCAAAATATTGTCCTACATTTCATATAACAATTCAACCACAAATGTTTTTATACTATCATGAAAATCGTTAAAAGTACAAGCATTTTGCTTGCCTTACTTTGGGGATAGATTTATGAGTTGACCATTAAGTAATCTGTTAACGTCTGTATTGCCCCTAACAGTACAGAGGTGACCATTTAACTAGGGATACTTGTAGTCGTACCTAGACAACAGTCGGTCTTACAGTACATACAATAGTTGACCGTGGGGCTGGAGACTATATAAAGACTGGTACCTCCCCGGGGGCTTATCGCAGTAATGGCGACGTACTTTTGCCTTAACTATTCCTTCCCTCTCCACCAATAACACATGTCGTGAGACCAATTTCCACATTCATAAAGACATGCATTTCCAAATTCTATTTCATTTTATGTTCCACATTTCTCCGTCTGAGATATTTATGATAGGGGAGCCACATACCTTCATATGGCTATGGTCCCTCATAACAGTTTTCATATCAAACACGATTTTATATTGTGCAAAAACTACAGCCGGAATGTCGTGTTTTTGTCTCTACGTCACTGTAAAGTCCATATAAAATGAACTATAATAATAAAGCCGATGTTCGATCAATGTTTTAAGAATGCTGAGAAGAAAAGAAAACACAACATAAAAAGACCACCCTTAAAGAACTATAAAACTGTTTGTTTCCATGTGGTTTGAATTAAATGGCATAGCCCTCTCTAAAGCATAATGTAAGCAAACGCTTTGAAATAGTCTATTATGAAATCGTTTTGAATTACGCAGTTCTTTTCGGAGAGAATTTTATTCCAGACACAGCAATTAAATATCAATCATATATGAATATGATGGAGCTGCGTAGTGACTGGAGCATTTTCGGACAATATTTATCGTCATATGAGGTAAATGTTGGTTAAAACATGGAACTGATCTAACAACGCCAACAAGGATGTCACCCGGGCGGTGACAGGACTAGTCCAAAGGCAGTTCCCAGTCAAACGTAAATCAGAAAATGACAGTGCTGAAGATTTTTCAGGATTAAATGGGAGAAAGAACAGTTCTAATGTAAACTGGGTACTGTGGATAACGAGAAAAATTCAACGAAATTATTACAATGTAAACGCTGTCAGATTTTTGTATTTAATGTCTTGGCTTTGGAGATTGAACGTGCCAAATTTTACCAATGACAGATGCAATGTAACTTTGAGTCCTTGTCACATTGTAGTAGAAAAGAGAATCCTGACTGATAGAAAAATCATGGAAAGGTACAAGGAAATAACGAAATCCTTTCGAACTTAAACGCCTTATTAAGATTAATTTTGAGATTAACCTTTACGGGATGTCCTGCGCAAGGAGACTGAAATACCACGAACTTCTAGGACTCGTCAGTGATGTTAGGGACACCATACCACTGTTTTGTCCTTCTAGGCCTCGTCAGTGATGTTAGGGACACCGTACATCTGTTTTATCCTTCTAGGACTCGTCAGTGATGTTAGGGACACCATACCACTTTTTTTCCTTCTAGGACTCGTCAGTAATGTTAGGGACATCATACAGCTGTTTGGTCCTTCTGTGACTCTCAATGATGATAGGGAAACCATACAGCTGTTTTGTCCTTCTAGGACGTATGTATACTTCGCTATGTATTTCAGTTTACAAATTTAAAAGTCGAATTCGGATTTACTTCTTTTGTGTCTGCATTGTTGAGATAAGGCAAAAGTAATAAATAAGGCAGATTTCAGAAATATCCTCGAAATGTTATGCATACAATTTTAAAGGTATAATGTTTCACGAAGTCGGATATCTAGATGCTGTCTAAGATAGTATTGTAGAAAACAACGTGATCTAGTTCATGACAACAGCCATTGCAAAGTCTCGATATCAATTCCACGTGATTCGATACTACCGCAGCGCGCTCTAGCGGTGTTTTTTATGTGAAGGCGAGTTAGTATGGCCTGGTCATTTTTCAACACTGTCCTGTTATAGGTTTAATTGTGTTTGGAGAACCGAATGGCGCAGACGACAGAAATTAAGAAAAAGACATATCGATTTGAGAGATTTATTTTAATTTCGTCTTTAAAGAGAAATTACGGTCGACGTAATTTCCCCAGGGGGAGATAATTCACAAAGAATAGATGGAGTAATCCCCCTTTCTATCACATTAGAATCCAAATAAGACCCAAACTGTTTTGAAACATGCTTATATACTCATTAAAATATACATTACACAGCTTTGGCACGATCTCCGTAGTTGATAAATTTTCATAGTTGTTTAAATCAATTATCTATCAAACAAGCGTGACAATTTTTAATCTGAAATTCAGAAATAATTTATCTTCGTAAGGAAAATCTATACAGTTCGCATATATTATTTGCAAATTCTAGACTTTCCTTCAAGAATCAAAGTTTAGGAAGACTTACATTGAAATCAATGTAAGGAATACATTAGAACTATTCCAATCGCAGCTAAGGTATTGTCTGATGTGTTGTGTGCTCTTAAAGAGACAATTCAGTGAGGCTATGTTACATAACCACAAAACAAAATATAGCATAAATGAATTGTTCTACATTTCTTATGTTCGGTTCTTTATTAATTTAAATCATTTGGTTTATCAGTACATTGCATATATATACAGTGCAGGCATGAAACAAAAAAATACCTTATGTACAGACACACAATTGCAGCGTACACGTAAAGTGTAGAGAGACATCTCACATTACCCTCGTTATATTTATTATTTTACATTTGTTTATTATCACGTCAACAGAACATCTTATGTTATCTTACATACCCACGTTACATTAATATTATTTTATTTTATCTTATTCTTACGTTACATAACGTATACATTATCTTGTTCTCATGATATTACACATACGTTACTCAAATTACATTACTAGTGTTTTTTACATAAAAGGTAACATTACATTATATAATGTTCTCATAGTACTTGAAATATTCAACTAGAATCTCGATATCTACATCTATGTAATACAGCCACGGATTTGATAGTACATTAATATAATATTATGAAACATAAAACAAAAAACATTAACCGACCTATCTAATTTCCATTAGAACTAGTTTGTTTCCGATATAAGTGTTAATTCATTAATTATAACGTTTACATAGACTAAATTATCCATTGAAATATTTTATTTGAAGTGAGTCATATAAACCTACAGGGAAAACAAATGATGTCTACGTACTCACAAATATAAATCAGTTTGTGCTTTATGGTAGTTTTTTTTATATAACTTAATGTGTAATCTTTTTCGAGTAAATTTGTACTTTTTATTTAACAGGTAAAAAGTAATATAATTATTTGCAATAAATTTAATAGCCGAAGTTCAATGTTGATTGGAGTATATCATCATTTGAAAAGGTAATATCTACTTATATATATATATATTTCAGGGGAAAATGAATTATTAGAATGTACTAAAAAAATCATTTGTTACTATATAACGGAGGACAACAGCGTTCCCATGGATTTGTACTTTTTAAATATATATATATATACAGAAAGTAAAAGTACATAGGAACCACTTGTATTTATTTGATAGAGAGCTATGGAAGTGGACACTCCAGAAAAAAAGCCCGCACACATGGATGATGGGGGCCAATAGCACGTGCCCA